>NC_141717.1:11553876-12189709 GCF_971803275.1 Cyanistes caeruleus
AAAACTTCCCCAAGTTTTCCCTGCCCATGGTCCTCATTAAGAGAAATTTTTGTAAAAATGAAACAGCATTAAATATATATATATATTTGAAAGAGCAGTCCTGCAGCCAAGGGAGGTTGATTGTGGGTTTTGCAGTGAGGATTTGGCCAGGATGAACAACTCCTTGCTTCAAAAATTTCTTGGTGACCTCCATCTCTTGTCTTAGGCCCAAATCAGCCCTGGGGCAGGATCACCTTATTTCCAAGGCAGAGAGGAGACCAGCACCTCAGCAACGATGGCACCACTCCCTGTGGACATATTTTTTAGGAAGGTCCCTGTTTGGGTCCTTCCAGGTCAATCTGCAGTTGAATTGCCCTGTCCCCATCACTCCATGTCCCATATTTCTGTGGAGCTGAGCCAAGGCTGGCCCTGTGGTGCAGCTCGCTACATTGGAGTGCTGCTGGCCCTTGGTGTTCACATCCTGGCTGATGCTTTTCAATCTGCACTGTTGTTATTGCCCGTATCTAAGGCAGTCCAGATGAGTTTCTCAAGCAGCATTTTGCAAGGATCAATATCAAATGCCCTGCTGAAGTCTGGATGCACTACATCTTCTGTAAGACTTTTCATCCACTAATTTTGTAATTTGATCCAAAAAAGAAAAAAAGCTATCTAGCTGGTCTGGCATGACTTGTTCTTTGTAAAGAGATGTTGTTTATTGCCCGTGGTTCGGATATTCTCTGGGTGCTTCCCAACATGCACCAAACAGCCTATTAATGCCTTCTGTGGCACTCTGGCTTTGAGGAAACCCAGCCGAACCTGCTGCTCGCACAACTGGGTTCGAGCAGAGCTCCACAGCAGCTGCTGGGACATATGTTCACTGTGCACACCAAGGGTCTGATTCATCTCTCACACCAGCGTAAGGCAGGAGTAAGTCAGCTCAGCAGCGGGCTCGAGCATCCAGAGGCAGGTTTGGTGCAGCAGATGTTGTGTTGCTGTTGCAGGCAATATTCCTGAGCTTGCTTTTACCTGCTGCTTCCCACAGTGACCCACGGGATCAGACATCAGGGTTTCTCTTGGGGCAGTAGGTGGAAATCGCTGGCTGCATAATCAGTGTTTTATGCCACTCAACTGGATGTTCAAACCTTTGGGTGACTGATTCAAATTCTAGTGTAAAGGCATTTGGGCTGTGTCCAAATCAGTCCTGGTAGAGTGCCTGCTATGGAACACTCAAGGATAAATACTTTGCAGGAGTTTGTTGGCATTTCTGTCTGCTCTAATCAAGAAAATATAGCCCTGGTGTTTCCTACAGCATAGCTTGGTGCCCAGCCCAGACCTCCTTCCTCTTCTGGGGTATTTTCTCTCAATTTCAATGCCTCTCATCTGATGATGGTGCACTGTGCTGTGCTGACATTATCCCAGGGACTCTGAATGGAGTCACTGGATTGTGTCTTGGCATTGCCAGGACGAGGGCACCCTCTCCTCCCTCGGTTCAGTGGAACAAAGATCACGGCCAAGACGCTGATACCCCAGAGGCAGCGCAGCCTCTGTGCTGCATTAGCTGTGCTTCCATTGCCTACGGAGCTCTGCTGCTGTCTAAATAATGGAGCTGACACAGCACCTTCTGGGATTATGTTTCCTACAGTTTCATAAGACCTTCGGTGGCTGCCATGGTGCCTCGGCACCACCGGCCTCCCCGTGATCTATAACACTGACAGCTCAGGAGGCTTTAGAGGGATACGGGCATACAAGAGTGAATTTCCCGAGTATTGCATGGGCTTGGGGTTGTATTGCTCCCTGCTGACTCCCCAGGCTCGTGCAGTGCTGCAATACTCTGAAAATTAACTCCTTTATGGCACGAGGCTCAAATCGTGTGGCCCAGGGGAGGACAGGATGGATCCAGCCTGGTGAGACTGGTGGCAGGACCTGCTGCAGGTACAAGTGGCCAGCCCAGCAGCCCTGCTGATGGTCCAGCTCTAGCACAGCCCTCCAAAGCCCACTGTGGCTCACAGTTAAACCAAGGAAAAGATTAATGGAACTTGTTGTAATCTCTTCCAGCATCCCAAGAGATTAAATAGTTTGTTTCACTGCTGGAGCATAATCTCAAGAAGGAAAGAATTAGTCTAAGGGGGATAACAGTGAAAGGTCCCTAATAGTGTGGTTAAGGAAGTTCATCTGCCCTAGGATGCTGATGATCTTACTCTAGCTGAAAATACACTGTGAACCAAACCACTTTTTCCTCTTTCCCCCTTGTGCCTGGGACTTTAGGCAGATTTCATGGACATAAAAGGCAAACTAAATCTGTCCATGGGCATCAGGAGTCTATAAACTGGAGATATCTCTGAAAAGCTGAGAAACAGATGACTTTTCTGTGCACTTTCCCTGAGACCTGCACTTTCTCCTTGGGAGAAAGGTTCACTGAGTCTAAGCTGAGCTCATCCAGAAAAACTGGGAACCTTTTAGAGACCATGAATTTTTGGAAGGCAAAATCTTTTGCATTTATGGACACCAGCACATCCAAGTGTTGCATGACAATGGCAAGCAATAACCAGTGTCTCGCCTTATAAAACAGATGTTAAGGAATGATACTATGACCTTCATTCATTCTTAACACTGATTATCATGTGTTAGCCCTCAAATGGTCTGTACAGGTCATCCTTTTTCCAGTGGAAATCCTGGTCTGTTGTTTTTGGGAGCACTGCTTTGGTGAGGGCTGTTGCAACACCCTGATCTTGAAGCAGCTGTGGATGGAACTCTCAGTGGGTGTCAGGAGAAATGCAGTGGGTGATGGAGGGTGTCTCCATGGCAAACATGGGGATCTCCTTTGGAGCAAGTCTGTGAGTGCAGAGCCCAAGGGGGATCTGCAGAGCATCTGACATGATCAAATTAACCCCTGTGGACAGGCAAACACTTGTTTACAGAGCAGAGTAAAGCAGAGATGGAAATTTATGGTGTCACTAAAAGAACTTCTCACCTGGAGTACAGAGAAGAGGAAAGAGATAGCAATATTTCCCACTGAAAGGAGGAAGGAAGGCTCTTAACAAATCAATACCCTTATTTAGCCAATAAACCCACAAAACAACCCCTCCAAGGGATAAACATGGAGAAAATTCCCAGCCTGCAAACAGGCAGGCTGCGATGCTGGCCTTTGACAAGGCGGTCACAGTAAATGTGGTGGTCTCTCTTGGTCACAGGGAGGTCAGCAAGGGGCAGGGCTGCTGGGAGGGGGCTGGCCAGGGGGGCTGCAGGCTGGAGCTGTGCACTTGGGAGCCATGGAGAGGACAAGAAGGGTCTTGGGAGCACCCTGTAAGGAGGATGAGCAGATAACTCAGGCTAACATCCCTTCCTGGGGTGGCACACTGAGCACTGCTGGCTTTGGCACTCCTGTGGGAATGGAAAGGAGGAAGAGTGTCCAGCATTCCTGGGGCAAAACTCAGCAGGAAATGCACAAAGCTGCTCTAAGCAGTGTCTCAGCAACATCTCAGGCAGAAAGGCAGAGGCATCTTAGCTTATGGAGGCATTTATCAGGCTGTGAACCTCCAGCAGACAACAGCTGCAGTCAGAAACTCATGACACAGCCCTGTGATGTGTGAGATGTTAAGAAATTAATTTAAAATGCTTTCTTTCCTTCCCCCCCCCCTTACATTTATTTATTTAGTTAGTTAGTTAGTTATTTCTGCTTAGCCTGAAAGCTTCAGATCTTCAAGTTTTCTCCATAACCAGGAACTATAAATTAGCTTCGAAGAAATCCAAATTCACAAGATTATTCTCTTATTCTCTTATTCACAAGATTTCAAGAGCTGTAACTTTGAGGAAAAAAACATCTCTGTCATTACAGCACTCATGGTGGAGTCCCAGGAGCCACCAGACCAGGAGCACAGCTGAGCAGCACCACGGCACGGACTCCCAGAGCCTTGCAGAAAAATCCACCACCCTGCAGCACAGCAAGCACTGGACACCAGCTATGCCAAAACAAGCCAAATGAAGGAGTTTGTTGCAGTTTTGTTCCACCTAATATGTTCCTTTGGCCCATCTGAATTAATTTTCTATCCATGGAATGGGTCTGACCATGGGAACTTCATTCTGGCTCTCACACAGTGTCTCGTTTTTCTACCAAGGACATGGAAACTAAAACAGAGATATTGGGCCAGACTTAACAAGGCAACATTTTGGGTGGAAAACTGGAGGAATTCAGACAAAGCCAAGGAGCACAGGATTATTTCCTTCTGTGATTTTCTCCCAACACAGTTGCAGACTGTTATGTGTGTTAAAAGGGACACATCCTCACTCAAGGCTCACTAATATCACTCCACTGGACTATGAGATGCTCAGATTTATTCCAGCCAAGTCCTGGCCCAATATATATATTCCATATTATATTTCTTTTTTTTTTTTCTCCTCTTTCCTTTGATGCTGTTCAATACACAGAACATCAGTCAAGAAATGAAGCCCTTATTAGTGTAGGATAGTGTCTGTTCTCTTGTGTTTTTGAGAAAGTTCATGCTTGAAATGCAGCCAGAGGTTGAGTTAGAGGCAATACCTGACTGTTAGGAGTTCAAAGCTGGCTCTTAATTGTGTTTAAGAGATGGATACTCACAGCTGGGAGAACTCCTGACTAATCTTATTTATACTGTTGGGAAATGCCTTAGTCCCAATATATCTTAGTACTTCCTATTCTGGCTACTTGCAGAGAGTGGGAAGTTTTTTTGGACTCATTTAACTAAGGATCAGCAAAACTGAATTTGGAAATGGGGTGAGCCAGGTATGGATGCAGGAGAATTTTCTCTGAAAACTGTCTTCTTTGGGTGTCTGAGTTTGCATCATGAAGCTGCCAAGAAAAATCACCAAGAACTGGTGTAGGATTTTCCTGCCTTTGGAGAAGAGGTTTGGAAATTCAGGCAGGGAAAAGTCATTTAATTAGTGTGCAAGAGGCTGCTACTTGGTGTAAAAGTGAGTGGTGTAAATGCTTTTGTATCTGGGCTCTCTCAAGAAACCCAGATGTCTCCAAAATGAGGATCTGGTCTTGGTGTCACCAGGCTCCATAACCCTGGCAGACCTTGGATGTAGAGGCTGCAAACTCAGCTCTACTGGTAAATCCAGAACATTTCTATCAAAATTCTGGGATTTACACCAGCATACCTAGGATTGCATCACACCCCTACCAGTTAATGCTCTGGTAATTGGATGCAAATGTGCTGGGGTAGGCAAGGTGGGGGGGTTCAGGAAGATAAAGGCACCTGAAATATGCTCTACAGTCAATCTGTGTTTTTCCTGAGAGACATCTGTATCTCTAAATTTAGAAACGATACTCTCTTTCCAGCAGGTAATAAACCAGCAAGCGCTGTACATATTTTTTCTATTTTGGATTCTGTTAACTGACAATTTAACCTAAAATCTCTCGTATTTTCTACTTGTTCAGCTGTAAATAGAGACTGACAGTTTATTTTCAAACATCCTGACTTAAAAAAAAAATAAAAAAATAAAACCACACCACCATCACAACACAACCCACCAACATTTGAAATAAATACTTATGGGCCCATGACAGACTACAGACGTGCAGTCAACGCTCCGCAGCAATCTCTCGGAGCTGTCACACTCCCTGATCGGTCTTTTACAAACACAAACACTGTTGATTTCTTATCAAATGTAAAACCTCCACAGCTCTTTCGTAAATGGTTACCGCGAGCATGAAATCGACATTGTGAATCACATGTGACACTGCCTTGTCTGCTTGTAATTGAGGCGCGTGGGGAAGGCGCCGAGGCCGCGACAGCCGCGCGTCACCCGCTCCCCAGCACCCTGCCAGCAGCAGGATGAGCCTGGGCTGCCTGGGTGCTGGGCTTTGCTCCTTTACCTGCTGCAGGAAAGGCTCTGTCCATGTGTGGGGTGGTTTCAGTCTCTGTGGGGTTGCTGTGGATGAGGTGCTGTTGTGTTTCCTGGTTTGGGGTGCGTTAGGAAAGGGGTTTGGGCTGCCTGTGCCATCCTGGGGAAAATGAGACTGGTATGTTCACAGGACACTCAAAATGCCACTTGGGTACCAGGAATGTGTTGGGGTGTCACCATCAGTTGAAGCCTGTGCGTCCCAGTCCCCAGACAGGACCTGCAGGTGGGGCAGGATTCTTCCTCCAACAGCACCTGGGGTCTCTCTCCATTTCTGACCATGCAGGGGGGACAGAGTGGCATTTCCTGGCTTCTTGGTGTGCCCAGATTGGACAAACAAATGCATGTGCCCCCTCATGCCCTCCCTTCCCAATTCTCTTTTTTTTTAGTGTAACCCAAATGAGTAATTCCCTGCTTGAAGTCCCCTTGGTGTCCTCCCAAGTCCTTACTCTCCCACATTCAACACATGAGGTAGATCTGCTCTCTGAGCATTCCCCTTTTGAGTCCATCTGGACAACTCTGAAGTACTCTCCTCCTTGCACAAACATATTACCTAGCACAGATTGGTACAATCGGGTGACCCATTAAAATAAAACACAGAAATACAACAGAATTATGAAACAGTTACATGGAAACATTTCCTGCATCTCTATCTATAAATAAAACTGTGTCCTATTAACTAGGAGGTGGAAGATGAGTAGAAATAGAGTGGTCTATCTATTTATATAATGATATAATCTATCTAAATAAAACTAATCTATTTTTCATGCCATCTATTTCTCCAATCTAAAACATACTCGTTACCATGGAGCAATGATGTCACTAAAATGAATGACACCCATAAATGCAGACGAGCTGTAGTTATTCTGATGATCCAGGACTTCTCTCTTCGCTCATTTGCTTAATTTTACACATGTGAGGAGTAGCTTGGAGCTAAATAGTATCACACCAGCAGCAAGCCAAGCAATGTTCCTGCTGCCTGCAGACTGAGGGCCCCGCTCTGTGATGTGCCATGGCCTGTGTGATTTTGTGGAGGTGCCTGTGCCCTTCCACCATGAGAAGTGCAAGCTGACTGCCTCTCACAGCTCCTTGCCAGCGTTTGCTCAGCCTGGGATAATTGCTGGTTTATTTATCAGTGCTCAGGAGCAGCACAGGGTTGGGTTCTGTGTGTGTTCTCCATTGCGAGAAGTTTAACTTAATGCGATGTTGCATTTAATTTATGGAATGTAGACCGTTGCTATGGCATTGAGCACATAAAAAAACAATCAATAAATAAGTGGAATTGGTGTCAATGGGAATTTTGTACAAAGATGTGCAGTAGAGTATGACTCTTCATTTAGAAAGGCAAAGATACAATTTATTTCACCCTTTCTGGATGTAGTTTAACCTCCCCCTCGCTGGAGAGGTGCATTTCCTGATGAAGAGTTATGTCTGTTTTGATTTTACTCAAGAATAATAAAAAATGTTTTCCTTTTGGTGGATTTATTGGGACCTTTGGCATTCCAAGACAGGATTTTCATATTCAAGACTGGAACATACGGCCTAGAGCATCCAAAGGAAATGAAGCTGTGTATCAGTATGACACACGCATTTGTGGGAAAGTCCTTCAAAATGCAAATAGTGATTATTTGGTGAGCCAGGCAGGCTGAAGTAAATAGGAAATCTCCAGTACACAGCAATCACAAACACGATTGGGGAAAAAAAAATAAAAAAAAATCTGTCTCTTCAAAAATACCAAAGTGTTGTGTCATGTTGGTGTGGCCTGGGGGAGGGGGGGTTGCTGCCCACAGGGTCACTTCTCCTCCACAAAGTCTTCCTAAAATAGATGTTTATTCAGCAATGTTGCATTGGGTTTTGTCTAAGCAAAAATTGGACCATAAATCTAAGGGTGAAAAGGAAAGCTCTCCAAAAAACTCTACGTCCTGTTGGGTTTTTTTTCCAATAACATCAATCAGACAATTAAATCACAGGCTCAGGTTAAAAATGGTGTTCTGTAAGTAGCAGTGGGAAGTGGACATAGAGCTGTGGCCATTTAAGCTGCCAAAGTGCTGCATTTGGGTCTGGAGGGAGACAATCCTGCAGGAAGAGTGCATAAATAGGGAAGTGAGATCTTACACATAGATCTTTTGAATAGCACTACAGAAATCCCCATCATTATCCAAGTTCACCATTCCTTGTCTTCTGGGCAGCAGCCTCACCAGCTTCTAATGAATTATCCAAGTGGGACAAACCCTTGCACATCTCCTCCTTTTACAGAATTTGGGCATGTGATTCCCAGGTGGTGAACACTCAGTGTCCCTGAGACCAGGAGGATGGAGCTGGTGGAAGCAGCACAAACCCAAGGTACTGAGCTGTGTCATGCTATCAAAATAATCTGTACACTTGGCAGCCAACCCCTGGCACCTGGAGGCCAACAAGATTTGCCACTGAGCTCCATATTTACATTTTCCTGCAGTCTTTATGGCTGCCATCCTTTAGGTTCTTCATCTTCCCCTTCCTCCCTCTGTGGAGGCTGAAGCTGTGACAGGTGCATTTGTTGGCTTGATTCAGAGTCCTCTGGTGCCAGCAGAAAACATTCCCTAGACTTCAACAGATTTTGGGCTGGAGTCCTGACACCTGGCTCAGACGTGGTCCTAGGGACAGCCCCATTGTGCTGACCTACATTCAGCCCAATGCATTTCCAATTTGGGAAAGCCCTGGGAGCTCCCAGGGATGACTAATTTCAGAAGACTGGCTTCTTGAAAGCTGCTGAGCTGAGGATGGCAGCAGGCTGAGATGCAGCACTTCCCCATCCTCAGAGGGTCTCCTGCCTTCTCCCTGTTCCCAGGCACCTCTCTAAAAACGAGAGATGGAGGTGGCAGCTCAGGATCACCCACCCTGTGGGAGAGTAGAGCTCACCAGAGACCAACAAGCCCCTGGCCAGCCCTGGCTGTCCCTGAATGAGAGGGGAGGGGAAAAAAAAAAAATCAAAACTTTAAGGTATATGAACTGTGAAATTAAATCGAAATACTCAAATAAAGAATCACATAACAACATAAGCAAAGATGTTTACCAGGGCTTGAAGTTAAATACAGATTTTTTCATAAACCCTAACACCAAATGCAATAAAGTTCTCTGGAATGTTAAATATAATTTACAAGGGAAAAAATGTGCCCTGCTGCCATAAAGCATCTTGTGTGGTGTCCCCTTCATGGGATCAGTCCAGGGAGCAGAAGGAAACCTGCCCTTGCCCAGGATTTCCCCATCCAAAGTGATCATGAGCACACTCGGTGAGCGAGCAGCCCTTTCCCCATCTGCAGCACAGCCAAAAAACGGGAGCCAAGTAATCTGTGCTCTGCAGCTCCAGCAAAGGGGCTGCCCGGAGTGGGAGCATCGGCTCGGGCTCCCAGCTGCCCCAGTTTGGGGTCCCAGGCAGGCAGGAGCACGGCCCAGCGCCTTTCATCGCCCATCTGGACCTCGCAGTGCCTGAGCCGAGGCTGCAGAGCTCGGTCCAGGGAAAATCACGGTCTCACATGACACTTATTCCTTGACTATTGCCCTTCTCGCTCCCCTGGTGTAGCTGACATTAACACCCCGAACTGACAGCACAAAGGCAGCATCTGGATAGCATCGCCTGTGGCTCTGGAGTCACGGCTGGTGGACTTGTGGTGTATCCAGATATATTCATTAAAACACTAATCAAGCAGAAGCTCATTTGTGGAATTGTCTTTGAATTTAAAAGGGAAAAAAGATGGTTGGGCTACAAAGCCACTGCAGTCCAGAAGTGCTCTCTCCATGAAAGACAGTTGCCAGCCCAGGCCAGTTAATGCCAGCTCCAGTCCTGGGCGCCTGGGTGGGTTTGCCAGGTCCTGTCAAAAGGGCAGGAAGTGACAAAGCAGCCATGGTGGTGACAACTGGGGATGAAGAGCTCCTTGATGAGCGGTGAGCTGCTCCCACATGTCCATGCACAGAGGCAGGTCTGTGTCTACGTGGGTAGATTTTCTCCTGTTAGCATGTTAGCATGTTTCTCATGTTAGCATGTGGCAGCTATTAGAGGAAGGAATAGAAATATGCATTATATTTAAAACAAAAAACTACACACAGAGACTCTTTCACCACCATCCCCCTCTCTTGTGATGGCTTAAAAGTCTTTAGCTCTTCCTTCTCACCATCAAAACTGAGGCTGTGAACTGCTCCCAAAATCAAATGTCTGTCTGCAAGTGTAATCTTGAGAGAAGTTTTTAAAATTTCTAAACACTAAAAATGGTCTGTCACACATCCCCAGTGTCCACAGCAGCTTTAGGGACAGCCCCCAGTTTCTGGGAGCAGAAGCAGCACAAACAGTTTCTGTTCTCTTCAGGATACAAGCAACAAAGAGGGAGGGATGGTGCTTGCATGGGGTCCAAAACCTAAACATATGTTTTGTCCTGGATTAATGACAGGTTTCAGGTTTGGATTTGGACCAAGGATAGGCTCTCCTCCAAGAGAGGGGAAGTAGAGGTGAATTTCTGGAGAAGAACTTTAAACCTCAAGCAAACTTTTCCCTCTACAGACAGGTAGATCTTGTTCCTACTGCAGCTGGGGGAAAGAACTCCACCTTGGCTTCAGGAGGGTCTCAGGGCTGCCTGAGCAGCAGAGGTGTCCTGGCAGCTGCACAAGACTGGGCTAGGGTCCAGGACTTGGGGGCAACCAGATTTCACCATGAAAAACCCACCCTCTGTAAAAAAACCCAAAAGTCAAACCCCAAATCCCCCAAACCTTAGAGGAGAGAAAGTGCCCTCAAGAGCAGCCCTCCTCTAGCAACTTGGTTGGACAAGGAGATATATGTGTGCTAAAACTAAACTAATTTTCAGGCTCTTGGAGGAAATAAAATGACTGTTGCTATCATGGTGTAGTGTGAAAGCCTGGGTCATGGGGGGACGGGAGACAATCCTTTGTTCCAGTAGTCCCAGGTGCATCATGTACTGGGCAGAACTTTAGCTTACAATTTGGGATTAAAGTAAATCCTAGTATTTTTCTGCATGCCTGCCCGCTCCCTGGCTCCCAGAGACTGCTGGGTAACTGCCTATTATCCCGTGGTTCCACTTCAGTGCCCTCCCCAATAAAACTTTTCATATCCTTATAAACGAACTAGATTGCCGTGTTATAAACATTTACACTGTGCTAACAGATCATCTCCGCACATCAGAATTGGCTAAATTCCCTTTTCCAGATGAATATATTGAAGGAGATTAGAGATATGATAGCTTTTCAGATTGCTGAACCCAGAGAAATTAGTTTAGTGAGCATTTACAGAGGCTAAATTGGAACCATTAAATAGTGGATTAAATTGATGGTACTTTCATTGTCTGTCCTTCGGTACTGCTGTAAAATCAATTAGCCGTCACTATTCCATTCTCCATATAGTGAGATTGTCAGCCTGGCTAGGAGCTGCAGAGCCTCACAGCAGTAGCAAGCAGTGTGAAAATACACCTATTAGGTGATGTGGCATGAAATAACATCATAGGGCAGAATGTCCCAGTGAGATTTATCCCAGCCTTATCTCTACTTTAACAGAGAGGGGACAGACAATAGACTCTGGTGACACTCTTATCCTCCGAACATGTGCACCGGGATGCTCTCTGGACTGACAATTATTACATTGCCTCTCCACTGTCCTGAATTTTGCATTGGAAATCCCCACTTTGCCCCCCTCTTAAACTGGTAGAGTCCCCCATTAAGAGCGGAGGATTTGAGCAGAGTAGGTTTGCATCTGATTTGGGGGGGAAAAAAAAAGAAAATAGATCAACTTTCTCCTGCTTGATTTTGTTACAGCAGCTCTAAGCCCTGCTAGCTGGCTGATTCATATGTACAGCTCCAGCCTGTTTTAGAGGACAGCATAGCATTGCCACAGCTGGGGAAACTGAGGCACGGGCATCACTGTCCTATCATTTCCCAGAGATGTCTGAGTTCTGCTGATGAGGACATTACCAAGTAATTGTGAGCCACTTTCAGCCCCAGCTGCTTATTTGGCACCTTTCCTTACACAGGAGAAAACCCAGAAAAAGGTGAATAACCTGCTCCCAGGTTATGGGGTGAGTTGGAGGTCTCTTCACCCACCAACCTCCCACCACCATTCTGCCAGGAAGAGAGAGAAACTCTGTAGCCCTGCCTACATCCATTGCATGCAGCTATCTCCTAATGGAGAAAATGGAAATATCTCCCAAATTTGTGCTATTAAATTCTTATCTTAAAGGGTGAAATTTAAAAGTAATGAAGAAAACAAGTTCCCTAAATTTAAGCTTTAACCTTTTGGCCTTTTTCCTGATGTTTTTCCTCCCAGGAGAGGTCTCAGCCTTGGTTTGAAAAGCTATCATCCCTCTTGTCCGTCGTGGCGTGGACTGTATGAGATTTTCCATCCCCAGAGAGCTTTCCTTTCAATATTTAAGTTTTCTATTGAACACAGAAATGGAAAAAAGCCCTTACATTTCCAATAAAACTGCATCCAGTTCCAATTTCTTGCATTGATGTGACAAAGTTTTTAAATCTCTTGTCAATGTCTTAGTTATGCTTCACGAAGGAACTATCTAGAGCTGCTGGACTTTGTATTAAATGTTTGCTAGGCTGGTAAAAGGGACACTCTGTCTTCTGTTCTCAATAATTCTCCTCTTTGCAGGGGTGAGACAGGATCCCTACAGCTCCCCACTTATTTTAGTGTCCTAAACTTGGAGGATGTTCAAATTTCCCTTCCTGGTGAGCAGGATGTGGGGTGAAGTGGTGATTTCAGTGCCACTGTATTTATTTCATGCAGTGCTCCTCTGCCTGACCCAAGCCCTCTTCTCTCCTGGCTGAAATGGATGCAGAGCAGCATCCCCACTGATCTGCAAAGCACTGAGCACAGTCACTGCGAGTGCTTCTGCCCCAAATCTCCATCTCCTGAGTCCAGGAAGGTGTCCCCTCTGTGGAGACCATGCAGCAAGCACAGGCTGAAGCTCCCACAAGTTCTCATCTCACTGAAGTGGGGGGAACTACAGAGGGTGCCAGGCAATGTCAGCCCAGCACTTTAGCCCCAGATTTGGCCATGCTTACAGAGACATCCTCCACTACTCCCCTAACCAGGTCCCGCTCTCCTCCCTCCCAGGCAGCAATCAGAGCTTCGTTATCACTGGAATCTCATTGCTAATTGAGGTCTGAGAGCCTTTATTTCCTGGACATCTCATGCATGGTGAGGGCAGCACCTTCTGTAAATAAATCATGTCATCATCTGTTTGGCATCGCTCTTCATTGCAGAAGGCTGGGGATCGCAATCAAAACACTTGGTTTCTCAAAACCATCCTTAGAGCTTCCTCCTCCCCATCTTCCACCACTGCCTTGGGGTTTCTGGCACCTCTCTGTAGACAGAGTCAGGCTATGAGTAGCTGCTACACAGAACAAAAATTTCCCTAAATAAATTCATTTATAGCCAATGTAATTTTTTTAATCTACAGCATCTTCTGCTGTTCCTCCTCTTCTTGTAATTCCTACAAATTTCTTTCTGTAGGAATCATCCTGTCTCTTCTAAAACATTGCATCTCTGGCTTTTCAGGGACTTTCCTCTTTAACTACCGTGGCTCAGA
This sequence comes from Cyanistes caeruleus, assembly GCF_971803275.1. Taxonomy (NCBI): domain Eukaryota; kingdom Metazoa; phylum Chordata; class Aves; order Passeriformes; family Paridae; genus Cyanistes; species Cyanistes caeruleus. Next base: position 11,567,310 of record NC_141717.1, read on the forward strand.
TTGAGTGAGCCTAGGTCAGCTTCAGGATGATGCAACTCGTGTCGGTGCAAATCACAAGTTTCCATTTTCTCATAGTCCACATTTCACCCTCAAGGAGGGAAATAGTGATGTGACCTTGAGAAAGTCACAGTGCCCAGCTGAGCCTCCCTGAAGTAGTCCTGTCCACTGGGACTCTGGTCAGGTACATCACAGACAGCTCTCTCCTGCCTGGAAAGTTTTTTCTTCTCTTCTCCTGAAGTTAAACCTTTGCTTGTCCTACATATTTCTTTTGCATGGACATCTTTTAAGACCCTCTATCTTAGTCCCTGTTATTTCTTATCTAATTTAAAACTTCCACCCCATGGCATTGTCACTCCCCAGTGTCCTCCTAGCCCAGCTGCACCACCGTCCTGCTTCAACTTTGCCTGTCATGTTCACCTTAACAGACAAAGCAGACACAGCAGAGCAACAATTAAACCCTGAAAAAGTACAGATTGGCCAACTGCTTTCCTAAAATTGCCCAGCTGGAGACCTGGTGGTTCTCAAAGGTTTGTCCTGGATCCCATAGCTGGTTGTGGCAAGTCACACTTTCCAAATTCACCTCTTGCTGCTGATGGAGGATGCTGCTCCCAAATCAACAGGGAACTCCGGCAGTCAGCCTGCAAGACAGATCTAACTGCTCCTGCCATTGCCCCATTTATCTTCATTTCCATTTTTGCATTGATGGGTATCATACACCACAAAGAGCCAGCCCAGCCGTGAAATGACACTGGACTGGCAACCTCATAATTATCCAGGCTCACGTATCAATTCTCTTCAATCCCTTCGTGACACTCCATTGCTTCCTCATAACTTCCTCATCTGACAGATCAGCACTGTGCACCCGAAGCGCCTGAGAGCCCCCGGGTAATGGCCTCAGGGACAAAGCTAGCCCTGGCAGAAGTGGGCAAAGACGCTTGTTGGCTTCAGTGTGACTTTTGCTCACTTTGTGCCAAGCCTGAAAACTGTCCAGCATCTCTTCCACTCACACAAAGACCTCACGTCCTTTACCTGCTGGAGGGCTCTGCTCCTGGGTTTGAGGTGCAGCACTGCAAGGACCCACCCTGCTCCAAAGCTGTAAGACTCCTGCTCATCCAGCCAGCTCCAGGGATGGTTTGCCCTGTCTCTTTCTTTTTCCTCTTCTTGAGAGGAACTTAAAACTCTCCTTGCAACCCAAAGCAATTGTACCACAGATATGGACACAACATGAAAATGTCAATAGGGGAAAGGGTGGGAAGAGGTTGTTACAACTTTCATCCTCCAGCCAGGCTATTTCTGCCAGAACACCTTCCCTGTTTTGAGGCACAGTGATTGCAGCATGAGCCAAACTGTGGGAGCACTGATGTGAGCTCTCCAAGAGGACTTGGGGACTTGCCCCTTTCCACTCATACCAAAACTCCAGAGCAAAAACCCCTTTGGAGCTGCTCCCCCTTCTCAGCACGCAGGTAAAACACAACCCATGGACAGGTAGCTTCCACAAGCTGGAGGAGAAGACACGTTGAGCAGAAAGCTGACAACACACCCTCGGAGAATGGGGGACTTTTATTCCTGCTGCCACTTGCATCCCAGGGAAGGCTGGGTGAGGAATCCTCCCTGGTTTCCCCAGTGCTGGCAGAGCCGTGCAGACAAGCTGGGCAGTGGGTGTTGAGCTGCCCGAGCCCCTGCTGCTCCAGGCAACTGCCTTCCCTGCCCGCTCCTGGGCCCCTTCTGCTGTCACAGAGGCACAGCGTGTGTCCCAGCGAGGGGACAGCCAGGCCCTGCCACCCGGGAGACACCACGGCTCAGCCGAGTGCGAGGCTGCTCAAGGCAGGGAAAGCCTCAGCACTGGTTTTTAATTTGCTTTGGATCGAAGCCATTATCATTAGAATAATCTCAAGCAGGTGATAGGCAGGAGTAAATTAATTCTGAATAAAAGCATTTGGGGGTGGGTGCCAAGGAAGGGCAGGGGTGGGCATCGGGCACTGCCTTCGTGGGTTGGTCAGAGGGGACATTTGGTGACAAAGTGGACTTGAACTTGCTTTGGAAGGACTGCATTTCCTCTGGTGCTGCATTTTTTTCTGCTAAAGATCCCTAGATCTGAAATGCACGAGCCAGTGTTTAACAACAAATGCAGAGAGTGATGGGAGCGGGGTTATTTATGTGATTTTATTTTTAATTCACCTTGTCCACTGAAATCATGTGCATGAAAACAATTGAAAATAAATTATCTCCCATCTCCAGAAAGAACCTTTCACTGTTGTTCCTGGAGCCACCCGGACACATGAACAATTAATCCTCGACTCCAGACCCAAGTGACTCAACCAATAAAACAGCTGTCAGCTGCCGGTCCTGGGGAGGTGCTGCCTAATATCCCAGGAGAGGATAATTATTCTTATCTGATTTGGCTCTGGAATGAAATCATAAAAAGCCTCGTCCCATTCTGTAAATTCAGTTCTTCTTAGCAGGTTAAGCAGAGCCCAAATGACTAACATTTCTGTCAGCACCGACTCTGGCTAAGGGCTAATATACCATGAAGAATAACCCAATAATAAATCTTATTATAGGGAAGGAAGGGGAAAAAAAAAAAAAAAGAAGCAAGAGCATGGAAGAGTGTGGAACCTCAGAAACCTCAGAGACGACCTAAAAGGGTGTGAGGCAGTTTCAGCAGCTGACAGAAGTGGTTTCTGATTATCATTCAGAGGGAAATTTCTGAGCCATTTTATTAAAAATTTTCAATAATATTGACTCAAATCTGAATGTTTTGTGTAGAATTGTTTCTGGAGCCAGGACTTTCTTGCTCTCTGGGTGTTTTTCTTTGTTAAAGTGGAACCTCTTAGTGTGCAGTGAGTAGTTATTGTAAAAACCTCACCACAGGGAAAGACACTTCTTTGAAAGCATGAAAGTATTTTGGGAACACTGAATCCCCAACAAGCCTTCAGTGCTCCCTGGGGTGGAAAATCCCCTTGAGCCTGGAGCTGGGTAAAACTGATGCTGCATCCACATCTCCCTGCTTCTGAGGTGGCAGGTAGACCCAGATCCCTCGAGTTCTCCTCTCTCTGGGGTGTCTCTAGCACACCCCATCCAAGCTTGTCAGCCCCATCCCCAAGCCCTGCTGGGCTGCAGGGACAGCCCAGTGCAAGACCAGGTCTCCCAACATCTTGTGGTGGTGTAGAAATGGGAGGTAGAGGCTGAGCTAAAAGTTTCAGAACCAAATCTTTGTGTGTCTCCCTCAGATGAACACAGGCTAGGTGCTGAAGTCGATGTCTGGGAAGGACCTGCTCTTTGGAAATGCTGCTCTCTCCCTCATCACAGAAAGATTTACTGCCTGGGTGGAAAGTGCTTTGCTGGGGGGATGGGAAACAGTGTTGAGTTTAAAGTTCAGGATGACCTTTGTTGTTGCCTTTCATACCACTGATCAAGAGGCTCCTGGAAATAATGACCGTGCAGCTCTCTCTGCTGTCCCTGGGTCTCTGCTTGCAGGCAGTTTCCCAGGAGGGCAGCCTGGATGCTGGCTGAAGTGCTGGGACGGCAGCAGGGTGTGGGGACACAGCTCCAGGGCCACAGGGGGCCTGGAGTTTGGGAAAGCACCGAGAGGTCTGGCAAGGGGGAGCTCTGCAGAAGATTGATGTCAGAGTTGTGGTGCCACTGAAGTGTTTCTCCAGGGCCTGGGAAGGGCATTAAGGGAGAGCAGGGACACAGTGGCCAGGAAATGTTGGGGAAGAGGAGTCTCAGACCACAGCAAGGCACCCCTGCTCACAGACACGTGAATCATGTGCATTTTTGTCTTTGGTTTGTTTCTCTGTCCTAAGGAACCATCAGTGGCAGGTGCTAGGGCGACCACAGCGACAAAAGAACTAAGGAGGGAGTGGGAAGGAGATGTCACGCAGTGCCAGAGGGATTTGGGGCCCATCTCAGCTTCCCAGGACTGCCTGGGGCTGCCACTGCTTGGCATTGCCACTGCAGGGCACGAGGCTGACCCAGGCCTTGCTGCAGGGGAAGCCAGATACAATTCCCAGGAGAGGCAAACCAGGGCTGGGGGTACTGGGGGGTCGGTGGTGCTGTCTCTGGGCTGGGGAGGAGCAGTGAGGGGAGCACTGGATTGCAAACACACTGGGGAGTGTGGTGTGAGCCCAAGGCAAGAGGGGGCTCAGAGTGGGCTTTTCATGACCCCAGCAGCATGGGCCACTCCAGCAAGAGGCAGGACAGCAGATAAACAGCAGGTATTTAGAGCAAGAGGGACAGAGACCACAGGTGTCACCCAGATGTGAGAGCATCTTTCATCACTTCTGGGCAGAGACATCAGCTTTTATGGCTCTTTCCTCTTTGGAGCTGCCTATGACCATTGCCCAGGGAGCAAGGGCGCAGGGAAAGGCAATATAAATACCACACATCACTGCTCACATCCAGAGCGCCTCTGAGTCAGGCAAAGCAAGTCTCTAAAAAGGTATACAAATATTTGCTAAGGAAGATTCTTCCAGGCCCAGATCAGGTTCAGGCTGATGGCTGAATTGTAGATATAATCTGGAGAGACAAGGCCTGGAATCTGGATTATTTAGAAGAGAGATTTATCTGTTTATTGAAGAAATTTTAGGATGACTAGAAAGTGATGTAATCCCTCAGAAATTGAGACAAATCCAGGATGAAAACACAGTATATTAATTTCTATAAGTCTATAAATTTACTACAATCTGGATACAATTAGATAATGCTGCACCAATGAAGCTTTATAAATTTCATTTTCATCCTTAGAAACCTTTTGAAATTCTGTTTGTGGAATAACTTTGATTTATGCCTCATTGTCCTTTCTAGTGATCATATCTCCATCTGGTGGGAGTGAAGGACTGGTAAGATTGACCTCCACAGAGCAGCTAAAAGACCTGTGGGAACAAGAGTTTCACTCAGAGGTGAGCTTTACTATTTACTATATGAAGATCTAAGGGGAGAGAGACAACTGGTGATACCACCCTGGGACAATAAATTAAACCACCTCAGAGAGAGGGGGGAAAAAAAATAGGAGTGAACACTGACCACATCAGGGATCAGGTCTCCATCAGAGGGAAGCAGAGAGTGGTCCAGTAGAGCTGGTAAAAATCAAAGATCCCTTGGAAAGAGGAGTATCTGTTACGGGAAAGCTGAACTGTTATGGAATGGACTCAGGTGGCCCAAAGGCATCACTGGTGTGCTCTGGTCTGAGGGAGGGGGACGGTGGCCAAGGATGGGGAAGGCTCAGTGAACCCTGCCAAGATGGGGATGGCCTGTGTGGATGTGCAGTTTGAGACAAAGAAACGAGGCCACAGAAAGTGATGGATCCAGAGCAGTCACATGGGGAGCAGAAGCACAAAATTGCCTCCACTCTGAGTTTCAACACAAGGCAAATAACTTCTTCAGCCGAATACATAACTTGATGAGCAGGCATAACTGGTGCTTGGAAGAATATTCCAACTTCTGCTGCCTGCAAAGGCAGACATTTGCATGTACATTGGTTAAATTTGCTTGTGAGAGATCTTGGTGCTGTGTAGCTTTGAAAGCGTTCAGACCTGATTGCCTTATTAAGTCCAATGCTCATTTTTAAGCCACTATCTGTAGAAGACATCATGCTTCAAATTGTACCTGGCTTAGCTTTTATCTCAGATGCCTGCTTACCATAAAAACCTGGAAAGGCAGCACAGTAACTTCTTCCAATAAAAAAATTAAAACCTGAAATTTCTCTGGCCAAGGGAAGCAATCAGTCAGTGATATTGAAAGATCCATCATCAAAGTATAAGGCAAGGAATGAATAGATTCTAAATCAGTCAAACATTTTAAACATCCCTTTCGTAATTGACAATTTTGTAATATTTATTCACAACAGATCTGATTGCTGGATTCCCACTGGCTCCCCTCAGGAGAGTTTGCGTGAAATCAGTTTGAAATGGTGTGTCAATTTTTTTCTGAAGTCACCATCTGGCTGATAGACTTGAGTCTGTTCTAATACACTGACCCAGTGAATCGCTGCTAAACAATTCCCAGGGGTCTGCACTCCTCTCGCAGGCAATCCGGGAGAGAGCGGGCGAGACAGGCATATTTTAATGTGTTATGTTGAAGGATTGTAAAAGAATTTGATTTATGTAAAGAAACAGAGATCTTGGGATGGTCTTGTCCACTCTTGTGCTCTCGTGCTGATTTCAGATGTTAGGGGAGGTTCATGACGAATATTAATGATATGAAACTACCTGAAATTGTGCTGGGGGAGGGAAAAAAAACCCAACAAATAAGACCCCACAAAGAGCCCTCCTCCCTGATCAGCAGCAAGGAACCCAAATGTTTGATAGCAGCAACCCCCACCGCCCAGCTGGCAAAAAATAAATACCTGATGAAATACACGGCACATCTATCTCAAATATGTGACAGTATATACATGACACCGGGGTCCTACAAAATCACCTCCATTCCACATCACCAAAAATCCCTGGCATGAAATATATTCAAACCCTCCATGCTTAAAAGCAGATTGCTTTGGCTTGCAGTGTGGAATGAGGGCTCAGCACACGTGTTCTGCGTGTTTTCCTACGCACCAGCCGTAGCTTGCGTGGCACACGTTGGTGATCAGATGCTTCCCCTCATCGTCCCTCTGCTGCCACCCTTGTGAATTATATTTCCCACTGTGCAAGGGTCCCTTTTGTCAGCGTGTTGCCCAGCCCCAGAGCACGTGCTGCTGTCACAGATGCAGCCTGGCCCGTGTAGCCACACACGTGTGTTCGTGCACATATCCCCACATACGCACCAGCTTGCCATGATTCTAGGATGACTAATTTTTTTTGACAGGCGAGTAAATCATCATTATAGCATTTGTTTTTTTCCATTACCATCAATCATTATTGTATGTGTGATCAAGCAGAATTTGTCTTCGGCTGCTTAAAATGTTCCTGATGGTTTTTTCAAGGCTAAATATCTTCTCTAGATAAAGAACACTTACTGTAATAACAGTAGTAGGCTAGAGAGCTGATCCAAACCACGCTGAAATCACGTGAAGGGTTTGGCTCAAGGAACATTGATTTAAGTCCTAAAGCATCATTTATTTCTCAATAGAACCCCAGTAAGAGACTGAGCATAGAAAATATTTTATATGATTTGATTAATTCCTTCTTCAATCAATGGAGTAAGGCTACTGATCAAGACAGGAGAAAAAGTGGATATCTAAAGCCTTGAAAATATAAAGAATATCACAAGCTGGTGCAACACGCAGGAAAGTTCTCTGTATCTCAAGACAATTCTTAAATAAATTTGATTCAGCTATGTTGGAGACCATTCTGCAGGCAGGCCCTTCCACTCTAACTCTGAGAATAGAAGTGTTTGGGAAGATGAGCAAGACTAGCAGGAATAAAAGATACCAGGAGGAAAACTGAAGTGGTCATTCAGACCCACAGACCAAGGTACAGGGAATAGGAAAACAAGTGCAGGACACCTCCTTCCAGGATATCTTGTCTTACATTTCAAAAGCCTTGCTCAGGTCATCCTGGGATGCTCTCAGACCTGTCTCTATCTTGAGAATCCATCATCAGAGGACATAAAACTGCCCCCAAAATACACCCCACCATTAAAACCGTGCAGGGAATCCAAGCTTGCCAGGCCTGGATGACAAGCATTCTCTGCAAGCATTGTAATTAACTGTAAGAGTAATTAAACTTTTAACACCGGCTAGGCTCAATATCTAAGATCTGGGGGTTAATGTAGCAGTTTTCTAAAGGACAGGAAAATAAAGTAGTAATAAAACAAAATGAACGTTGCAGGGACCCTGAGGCATGATCATCCTCTGCACATTCCAGTGACGAGCGTGTCCCGTTTCTTGGGCTGCAGGAAGCCCTCAGTGCTCCCTGCCTGCTGGGTAATTATTTTGTTACCATGGGGCTCTGCAGGTTTGGTCATTGTGTGGATCACAGACCAGCATCAGCCTGGATGACAGGAAGACAAGCTCTGAAGCAGCTGCAGAAAAAAAGTGTCTGCATCCCACCTTCTCTCCCCATTTCTGGGCTTGCAAACCAGGGTGAAACAGATGGGAGGGAAATAAAATTGACAGATGAACATTCAGAGTTTATCCTTCTTTTTAGTGTGTCATAGTGGAGACCATTGTGGCAACGCTGTGCAAGATGTTAGTGTGATTTTGTTTTTCCTTCTTCTTCCAAGAAAGTTTGGTGGTTCTTGGGTTATAAAAAATGGTGAGAAGCAGAAGCAAAGGTATCTTGTGAGGCTTGGGCAGTTTTGGGGGTGACTGGCCTTTTCCAAGCCTTTGAGGCTGGGGTGAAGAAGCCCTGTGCAGGGTCCTGCTGGATGGAAGCAGGGTGAGGTGCCCTGACTGGTGCTGGTAATTCTCAGTGCAAGCCCACACAGGTAAGGGACATGAGCCTGTCTCATCTTTGTCACATTCAGGTCACTGTGCCTTTTGTTTTGCTAGTTTTTCCCAGGTTGGATCTAAAGAGAAAATAATTTTTCTCAGGAATAGGCTTTTCGTCCTTGAAGGATTCTGCTGTTGTCTCCTTACGTCTCTTAATTGTATAACCCTAAGGTATGCCTCAGATTTACACAGCCTAAATCCAGCCTTATTTGACTATATTTGTCATTATTCCAATTAATTGTGCATCAACTAATTGTGTAACATGGCTATTTGCATGTCAAGCCAGGGTCCTCATGCTGCTTTTTGCAGTGTAATTGCTCTGGCTAAGTGAATACCAGGAATATTCCTGAGCTTTCAGCCATTAATCAAGGCCCATTGAAAGGAATATTAGCAACCTGGGAAATAAAAAAAAAAGGCAAAATATCATTGAGATTTTTTAAATTAAAAGGAAGCCTAAAATGCAACAACAGGATCGGTATTAAAGCCAAGGAAGATCTGGCCAAGCTCAGAAAGCCAAGTACTTTGGAGATTGGCAAGGCTGGAAGATGCTTACTGATAAATGAGGGGGCAGTGGCTGGGCTTTCTATTCTTGGTGCCCATTTTGGGTGTGTTTGGGTGATGCTGCTAAGCAAAAGTGATGGGATTCTAACCATGTACAGGAGCAGGGAGCCTGGATGTCAGTGGGATTTAGAGTTGGATATCTTGAAGGAGTAATGTAGGGGGTTGTTTGGGACAAGCCCACAAAAACAGAGAAACAGCAGGCACTTGTGGGTGTGAAAAGGAGAGGTTCTGCTGCAGGAGAAGCTGGAGTGGGGGAGTTGGCTCTGCCACTGTGGGGAGAGTGGTGGGGTTTGCTCACCGTGGGACAGCAGGCTGGGACCTGTGCGGGGACATCCTGGGGAGAAATTCCCTCCTGGATTGGAGAAATTGCTCCCTGAACTCTTCAGTCCCCGCCTTGGTTGGAAAAAGTCACCCAGAGGATTGTGACTCCCACCAAAGCTCTCCAAATCCAGGCCTGTGACTGCTGTCTTTAAAACCTCCTCAGCAGTATTTTGGGAGGAATGAGAGATGAACCATGACCTGCTTGCAGCCACCCATGTCCCCGGAACAGCAGCAGTACCTGGTGATGAACAGTCCCTTCCCTTTGGGGAAGGTTGGATTTTTATTGTCAGCACTGCTTGCATATAAAGCTGCTGTGGGAAAAACCAGCTGAGGGCTGCAATGATGAAAAAGGACATTAATATCCTTGATGAACTATCTCTAATGAAGCCAATGAGTAGTGACAGACCTGGTGCTGTAACTCAACTACTCCTTGATCCCAGACCAGCAACTGGTCCATTGCACTCTGCTGTCCCACACTGCATAGCTTAGGTGTCTCAGGAAAAAAAATAAACCATGTTCAGGACATCATCAAGGGTGATAATCAAGGATTACCAAGGATAATCAGGATCCTCAGTGATGTAATCAGGATCCTTCTGCCCCTTCACATGAAGAAGGCTGGCAAAGTGTGGAGCCCACAATGTTTCAACATTTTTGGCCATGTCTCAACCCTTTTCCCAGGCTGGCAGGGAGGCTTGTGAATGCCTGTGGGTCCCACACTAGTCTTGTTTGACCTGGACTCCTCAGGGAATCAGGGCTCTCCCTACTCAGCTGTTTCCCATCCCTCATGCTGTGGATGGGCTGCAGCTCCAGTTTCTGCAGCTCGCTCTGCTGCTGAGGATAAAGTGAAAGCAAAGCTGGCCCTGGGCTGCTGTTTGCAAACAGAGATGAAGACAAACAGATGAGTTCAAGCTGCTGGAAGGAAAACAACCCTGTCAGCTCTTCTTCTTAATGGTGGGAACCTGGAACTGTAAACAAAACCCTGGGCAGGTCCTGCTCATTCCCACCAGCCCTTTGAGTCCACTGGTGTTTTTCAATCTTTACCTCCTAGAACCAATCAATTTTGTGCCAGCCCTGTAACTTTTTACTGATGTTGTGGCTGTTTCAGTTAAAGACAACCAGGTGCTACATCCTTCCCCCCACCCACTGCTGGGACCTCTCCTGTGCCTGTTCTCTCAGACTAGGAGGGATCCCTGGGTGCTTTTTCATCCCGTCTGCAAAAGTCCTGACATTGTAGGTGTACACTCTGATGGGCATGGCCAAGGAAGGTGCACATGGAGTGTTTTACCATTCTCCTGCTTCATCACTGAGTTCCCAACAGCTTTTGAGATCATCCACTATTTTTAAAGCTCAGAGAAACACAACATTACTCCAAAACCTTGTGAGGTTTCTGAGTAGAGAGCAGGAGGGCAAGGAGGTGAGAGCCTGTTAAGCTCCTCAAGCCCCTCCCCAGCAGCGTTCTCCTCTGTGTGTCAAGTCAGAAAAGCAAATGCAGTATCTCAATCTCAATTCTTTTTTCATTCTTTTTTTTTTTTTTTTTGCCTGACAGTCCCTTAATTAGCATGAGATTTCACAAAATCCGCCAAGGCAGCCATCCATCTGTTTTGCTGACTTTCAGTAACAATATTTATCATTGCAGAAGTGTCAAAACAATAAAATCAGATGACATTTATGCAAAGGGTTCCTAACTACTTTAAAAAAGGCCCAAACCTTGAAAGCCTCCTGCAGTATACTGCTGGGAATTGTTTGCAGACACAAAGCTGAGAGTAATTCCTTCTGTACCCACATAAATATTTTAAACAAGCCGTCAAAGAAACTTCCAAGGGAGGTGCAAGGATGGCATATGCTTCTCTTTACCAACTCTGTTCCAAGAGGTGAGACAAAGAAAAAAAGAGTCTCACACCCTGATGCCTTTTAGTTTCACCCCCCAAAAAATACTATTTTTTGTGAGTACTTTTCACGTTTCAATAAAGTGCTATATAAATTGGTTCATGACAGTGACAATTCTTAAGAAATTAAACCTGATCTGCCATGCAGTAAGAAGGGGGAATTAAAAAAAAAATAAAAATCTGCTTATTTAACTCTCAGGTATTTAAGCCAATATATAAATGAGAATTAATAAATCTGCATTTCCTGTTGTCAGCACTAGTTGATTGCAGCACTGTAGAGCCCTATCAAAGGGTGCATACGGCACACTAAGTTCTGTAGTGTATTTAAATTATCCATAATGAATTTACCTAACAAATTTGAGCGTAGTTGCATTTTCACCTTGTTCAAGAGTTTCTCTGTGTGGGAGCACTCAGAGTTACACCCTGGCTTAGCAGATCCACGTGCAGCAGGAGAGGATGAGCCCCTGTAACCCTGGTTTTGATGGCTTTTTGCAGGGAAAGTGGCTTTGTTCAGCTGAGCCATACCTTCAGCTTGATCCCTGGCTGAACACTGTTCCTCCCCTATCTGATCTCTGGCAAGGTGAGCTTTTAAAGCCATTTTGTGCTCACAGCACAATTTCTGAAGGTTTTTTTTTTCCCCAGCAGCTCTTGCATGCTTGGTTTTGAAGGCTTTTCAGGGGCCAACAACATAAAGGAGCAGGATGCTGGAGTGAGGTGCCCACCACGGGTTGGTACCACTGCCCAGCCTGGTTTGTGCAAGAGCATCCCAGTGAGGGGGCAGCAAAGGCAGGGGGGAGATCTGCTCCTGGAGGAACTTCCCAGGCAGCTGCTCCAGAATAAGTCAGTGCTTTCTTCCTCAAGCCAGGGGTGGGGAGCCGAGCTGAGCTCCATGCTGATTGCAGGCATCTGTCTTCTCCTGACAGCTCTGCCTGTTAGTGCAAAGAGTCTGCTGTTTAATTTACCTGACTTGTTAACAGCTCCCTGTTTTGAAGTTGTAGGAAGTAGCTGATTTCACGTTTACAGTTGAAGCATTGAATTCCCATCGGGTGGCTAAAATTCACAAATAATCTGGTAATTTGTCTGCTGTCTTGGGAGCCCATGGGGATGCTTCTCAGGGTATATCACAGTGTATATCACCGTGTTTTGGTGAAAAGATTGATGAGCAAGAAGGAGCATGGAACTGGCTGGCCATGTGCCAGGAGGAGCTATCAAAACTGTAAGGCTCAAGGAAATCCCTGCCAAAGAAAGCAGGGATGGGAGTTTTGTACAACCTCCCCTTGCAGAGGAGGGTGGTGGGGAGCTCACAGCCTTTGGGGATGACCTGCTTGCAGGGAAGAACAACCCATTGCTGCTGGTGGTGAGCAGAGGGAACCAGAACATGAGTTGAGTGGGTTTGTCTTGACATATTGCAGCCTTGGCCCCTCCAAATGTCTTGGGTATCAGCTCGGTCCATACAACACAGGGGAAAGTGAGAGGCAGTGCAGTGCTGAGCTCAGCTCTCCATGGTGCACACCTCAGAGGGGAAATTTGCTCTCAGGAGCACCACTGCAGGCAGGTATCCTACCCAATAGCTGAAAGTAGAACAAGTGTTTAGAGACTTTTATCATAAATGGCTCATCCCCATCATTCAACAGATCAGTAACTGCCAGCCCCTGAAACTGAAGGAGAGGAAAACGCCATGTGAGCAGCCTGGGGCACCCCAAGACTGCATGAAGGTGGATTTTGGCAATCAAACCCACCCTGGTCACACTCACAATCTCTCACATGACCCACAGAGGATACTGTAGGGACCCCTGGGATGGGACAGACCCTCTACTCCACCCAAGTCCCTTCCCCAGCTGCTAAACAAGTGGGGAGCGAGCAACATCCAAGCTCAGGCTCTGACTCCGTGCATCCTCTCCTGGAGTAAAGACCACTGTGTGCCTGCTCTAAGGAAAATGCTGCAGCTCCCCCAGAAATCAGGCATGCTGGATTTGTAAATGAGTTTGGAGTTAGGGAAGGCAGCTTGCAGACATCCCAGCAGAGCAGCAGGTAATCAGAAGGCTGTCCTCTGTGGGGAAAGTGTTAAATCCTTCTTGGAGTGCTGACAAAAAGAGTTACAGCCCATATGTTTATTGCCAGAAAAATAATAAAAAGAGTATTGGTTTAACCAAGTCTAACAGCCATCAGAAGGTTTAGACATGTGCTCTTGCCTGGAGAGTCGGTGTGCAGGGCCAGGAGGAATATTTCACCCCAACCTTGCCATCAAGGGATCAAAGCCAAGCTAACAACAGCCACTGGGCCAAACTCCCACCAGAAGGAGAACGTGGTGGTAAAACTGAGCGTGAGGAAATCTCTCCTGCAATCCCTGGTGGCCTGTGAGGCCTCTCCCAAGGGACAGCTGTCCCTGCTTTCCTCCCACAGTGCTCCTGCTGCATCTCCATCCCTGGCTGCCACCTGCTGAGGGCAAGTCCCTGCACTGGGATGTGATGGTGCAGGGTTTGCTGCCATGGCTGCCCAACCCTGCTCTGGCAACTCCAGCCCCACTTTGTTCTCCTGGTGCTCTCGGGGCACTGGCTGGGGTTGGGTGTAAATTGGTGGAAAATTTTGCTATTTGAGATGGACACATTGGTCCAGTGAAGTCTGGATGTGATGAGATGGGAAGACCCATTTGAAACTGAAGATTCTTAGATTTAAATGACCTCTCCAACAGTAAAAACTAGAAAGGACATTGTTGAAAAGCCAATGAGTGCTTGAAATCAGAGCTGAGAGGAGCAAAACAAAACTGAGAAGGGGCCCAGGCAGTGCTGCTTAGCCAGGCTGGAGGCACAGGGCAGCCTTGGCTGCTCTGAGTTCTCGTTTGCATTAACTACTGCTGCTTGGCATCATGTAATGCATTATTGTTTTTATTGTTCTTGTTGTAAATACACCTAGAGGCATCTTATAAATAGAATTAATTATAGTTGTTTAATTCATTAGTTAAGTACACAGCGCATTCTGCTTGCTGGAGAGGCTTGGAGGGCTGCAGTCAGGGCATGCATGTACAAATCTATGTGTGGTCACGTTCACTGTGCCTGGGCCTGTGGCACCAACTCTCCAGACCCTCTGGTCTCATGTTTCCACTCCCACTACTGCCCTTTCCCTCAAAAGCTCATGTCAAAATGAAGTAGTTGCAAGGAGAGTTTGGGAAGATTGGTCTACGAGAGGGCAGCACAATGGCAGGAGAAGGGCAGAAAATTTGGGTGGAAAGCATGTGAAACCTTCTGAGGGTTGTGGGTGGGACAGTCTGTCCATCCTGGGATAAGTCTGGAGGTGGGAAGCCAAGGCTGCCCCTGAACAGGGTGGTGGTGGGTAGACTGTGCCACACTGTCCTGGCTCCATCTGGACCCAGCAAGGCCAGTTTGGGAAGGGAAATGTTCTATGCCAGGGCAGCTGGAGGAGGAATGCAGGTGTTGAGGCTGTTTTCTGAGAGAAGGAAGTTCATAGGGCTTCTCACAGAGAAAGGGGACAACAAAGTGCACAGGGTGACCCATGCCTGATGTCTGGCATCTCCTGTCCTTGAGCAGACAACTGCAGGGCAGGGAATATGTGTGAGGATGAGAATACATCCCCTCCCATCACAGCAGCCATGTGAAAATAGCTTTTTCAGGAAACAGAGGTGTTTCCCAGGGCAGGGGCAATGCAGGCAGTGTTTCAGTGAGCATATTCATGTCAGCCTCTGTCCTGCCTCTCCTCCAGCCCTGGGGAAAACCCAGCCCTTGGGAAGCACTGCAGAGAGAGAAGGGGTTTTAAACCAGGCCATGTTCTGGTTTGTAACTGCTCAAGCTGGCAGTGATTGGAACCAGCTCCACAATCCTCCTGCACCATGGAGAATTCCTCCCCTTCACCTAAGGTGGCTCACAGCAGAGTTTTATGAGCTCCCCCTGCCCAGGCTGACCCAGCTCAGAGCTGCCTCTCTCGTAGCAGCAGAGCTGTTTTTCTCCAAACCACAACACAACTGAAAAAACACAGCAGGTCAATACATCACAGAGCACACACTTGAAAGGGAAGAGGCATAAAACTCATGTCACTGATGCAAGGCAAACCTTGCTCCCCTTCCCCTGATGCTCTGGACATTCCCAGGGCTGGGAGTGTCCTTTCCTGACCTGAGGATGGTAATGAGAACTCAGGCACTTGCTAGAGCTTGGGGAGGGGTGAAGGAAAGCCCCATGCAGAGCAATAGTTATGACCACTGGACTCAGGAGGAGTTGTGTCTGGTGTTGATACTGATTGTTGATACTCTGGCTCTGATACTGATTGTGATGTCCCCATGGGCTGCAGCATCTCCATCATTCCCTCAGAGATGTTGGCAGTGGACATAAAGCCCACGCCAGGACTTCAGCACCTCACAAAGAGGCAGAGAGAAGTTCCTCTCCCTGGTAAAACAGCAGGGTGGTAGAGATGTAAATTCAGTCAGGGAGGAGATCCAGTCCCTTTTTGGTCACCAGCCTTGCTCTACATTAATCTCATCTGGAAGGAGTGGCGATGCCAAGGACTGGGGTCATGTAACTCAGACATGCCCTGGACAAGAGCAATTGTTGCTCCAAGAGCTCTAAAACATCCCAAAACATCCCCCTCCCACTCTCAATGATGCCATCACAGAGAGGTGCTGCTGCATCCCTTTGCAGGCAACTGCAGAATTACTGCAGGATTGGGAGGCACAACAAGCTGGGAAAAAATAATAATCAAAGGAAACCCAGCGAAGCCCCATGTGATAATAAAGGCTGACTCTAACTAACAGTTGTTATTCAGACATTGTTAATGATATTATAAGCACTGCCATGTGCTAGGCAAGCTGTGACACGCGCCCCGGTGGACATATGGATAATCAGATCACATGCCTGCTTCAATCAAAGCCATAAGTACCAACTCGATCAGAATCAGAAGCAAGCCCAAGCTAACAGGAGCTGGGATGTGCTTTGGGGAAACATGTTCTTACAGATAAGAAAACAAATAAAAAGGGGAATCATAGCTGTGATGCTGGAGCGTCCTTGCTGTGCATGAGACAGCCCAGCCCAGGAGAGCTCCGGGACAGAGCCCCGCAGCGAGGGCTTCCAGCTCCAGGGCATCACGGCCTCCACAAGAGAGGAACACACCCAGAACCAACTGCAGCAGGAGTTCTCCTCTCTGCTGCCATTCCAGATTGTTGCCCTAGCTTGGGAGGAAGACTTGCCAGAGCTGCTAAGGATGGAGGTGGTTGAGATGCTTTACCTCGATTCACCTCCTCCGTGCAGCCAACTGCACGCTGCAGTGTGGTGAGGAGACACAGCCCCCTCCAGCACACACCTGAGCACTGCCAGTCAAGTCCCAGGCAGCTCACTGTCATTAGAAACACTGAGCATAATCACCAAATTTAATGCCTTTATCATTGCTCAATGGATCACTGAACAGAGGAGCTAAAAGAAAGACAATTAGAAGCGTCAGTCTATGCTAATTTTTTTTCCATTGCCTTGCTTTTGTCTAAAGAGTTATTCATTTCCTAATTGTGAAATGTAATTTTGTTTGGGGGCTTTTGTTATATTTGTTTTGTCGTGTGGCTAATGCAGTTATTTGCTGCACACAGCTGCTTTTCTCCCGTTCAGCCCATTTAATGGAATTCTTTGGCAGCTTTGATTTAAAACCATTTTGGTTTAGTGACCAGGCCATTTCTGGAAGGGGGAATCAGATTGTTTCCTGGATTTCTGAGTCATATTTTGCTCAGCAAGAATCACTTCTTTAAATGCATGTTTTCATGAAGGTTTTTAATCCGGTTGTTTTGGTTCCAGTGGAGACAAATCTCAGCAAGAAATAGCGTCCTCCTCCCATCCTGTGAGGGGCCCACAGCAAAACCCTCTTGCCACTCTTTAGGAGAAAATCCCAGGGAGTATCCCTTCTGCGTGCTGAACACACATTCCCACTAATGGCTGCAAAATCTTGGACCATCCCAGACTTTTCCTTCCCACAAAGGATGCCCGTGAAGGAGAGCCACTGCCACCTCAGCCCTGCTGGGGCTCTTGGCAATGGCTGTGCCCCAGGCAGACCCACAGGATCTGTTTTTGTTACGTCATAAACCACACCTGAAAGTTGTTTTTTCCACTCCAAGTGTTTAACTGGAAGGCCTCCTACAGCTCCAGAGCCCTGCTGAGCTGGATGGCAATGCAGGGAGTGAGTAAATTGCCCTTTTAGCACGTTTTCTCTGGCAAGAGGATTTTCAGTACCAGCCCTCCCTCCACGTGAAATGCAGAGCGAAGGAAAACTGATTTAAAACCAATCACTAACACTTACACACAGCCCCTTATTCGAGCATCCCTCCCCATCTAAGCTTCATCTTGGACTATTGAATCAATCCTGTCTCCACTGCTGCTTTCCTAGGTAACAAACCAAATCAGATGATGGCACGGTCTCCTCTAATTGCCTGAGCTGCACAAGTGTAGCCATGTCACAGGATGTGGGACACAAAGTATGTGGAGATATTGATAAACTTCAGGCTGAGGGAGGGAGGGAGGAAGCAGGACTGGACCCAGGCATTAAGGTTCAGCTCACAAGGCTGGGGACCTCAACAGGAGAGCTGTAGTTTGTCAGGAGCTCAGAAGTTGAGGCATGTGGAAGTTGGGTGTGTCCTACATGACAAGATCAAGCTGGGTTTCTGGAGAGGTAACCCATCAGAATGTGATCTGAAAAACATGGATTTGAAACCACATGCAGGACAGGTCTTGCATTTTGGACGTATCGGTTTCACTGAAAACTTTGGGATTAATTTGGTTTTAAAAGGATTTTCACCACAAAGCCACAGTTTTAATGATTTTCTGCTGAATGAAATTTCTGACCCGATTCTGTTAGGTTCAGTGAAAGCACCTTCATCCTCTGTTTGTCTCCCTTTGGGTGCACACCCATTTCTCCCCAGGGCTTGCATTTTGTATCCCCACAATCACATTGTTTCCAAGGTGGACAAAGCAGAGACATTTCTACAGCAGGTTTATCCCAGGCTCCAGCCATGTGGTCACTGGGGCATCCCTCTCACCTCTTTGGTCCCCACCACTTGTGCAGGTGACACGGAGCTCATGGCAATTTTTCTGGTCACCTCAGGCAGATGAGACCTGTGCTGACAGCTGGCATATGGAACAGGACATTGCAGCAGCAAGTGCCAGTGGTCTCTCCCACTTTGCCGTAGAAATTGTGCTTCAAAGCAGATTTACCCTGCAGAGCTAAAGAAAGGGCTTTAACCCCTGTAGGGCTGTGCTCTTCAGAAGCAAAGAGATACTTTATTTATCTGCTAGAAGTGGTACTTAATGCCCTTAGGGGTGCCAGGGGACAAGACACTCCCTGTTTGGTCCTTTATAAACTTTTCCCTTCCTGCAGAACTGTGCATCTCTGCCAGGTCTTTCCCCACTGCTCCAGCTTGGATGGAGCTCATCTCAATGATGCCCTGGCCAAGAAAAATCCCAACTCCACAAGGAACCACAATCCTCAAGCCACACCTGGCTCTGTGGAGCCCTTCAGAACCAAGCCCTGCTGCCCACGTGGGCTGCTGCCTGCTCAGCCCAGCAGCCCTGCAGTGGCACTGGGGGGATTCTCGACTCTACCAGGCGCTGCTGGAGACATGAAATCATCAACTCGTGTGGCTGGGCTGGGAACAGGTGTGTGAAAATCAGCACCCAGGCACCCGCTCCAACAACGTTGTTTTTTCCTTGCGTGCCATAAATCAGAGCGCTAATCTTTCACTGTCCGGCGAGATCTCTCACTGGGAGGGTGATAAATTGCCCTCCAGCCCCTGACAGCTGCTGGGAAATCACTCACAGCTCGAGACAAACCTCTAAATCTGACATTATAGAGTGTTGAAAGGAAGAATGTCTGTTTTTATAACCTACCTCAGTTATAATAAATATTTAAAATCCACATTAACATCCTCTTATAGTTACAATCTGCCCTCTATGGAACAGTGTCCAACTTAGATTTAATTAGCGACTGAACCTTTGCAGTCCAAGCTCCTATTTAGGCTGAAGATCCAAATCTCCAGTGAAATGCTTCTGTTTTCTTAAACTACCTGCACTGTAATAAATATTCGCCATGTCGCCAGGCAGCTCTGTTGGAGACAGTGCTCTTTTTGTCTTCTCAAAGGCTAACATTTAATTTAAATGATAGGGTCTTTCCAGACTCCAGGGGGAATTTGTTTCCTGCTCTCCATAAACTTTGCCATACTTCACCTCCAAGGCACCAGGAGAACACAGGAATGGAAACACCTTGATGCAGGTATGGGACTGGAGTGATGAAAGTAAAATCTGGGCACAAATGCTCTGGCCTTTGGTTGTGGACATGTGCTAGAAATACAGAGCCCTCCCATTTCTATAAAACTGTGAAGAATCTGGGAGCTGCATTCCAAACTCCTACAGTTGGCTTCTCTAGGAGAGAGGGAACTAAAAATAGCCATCCAGAAGTTTTTCCATGTTCACACTTTTTCCCACCTGCTTTTGCAGGTTGCCTTGTTTCCCCATTTACTATTTTATGCCAGTTGTTTTCCAGAAGGGAGCACTCAAATTCTCTTCTCCCCTCTCTGCTGCTTCACCAAGGTCTTTATCAAAAATATCACAGGGATAAACACAGGCAGTAGTGTTAAAAAAACCCAAAGTTTCCTGCGTGTCCCTTAACCAAAAATCCCACACCTGTCCATTTTGAATTGTGGTGGTTATTTCCCTGTCCTGCCTATTTGCTGCTGCCCTGTGACTGTGTCAGCCTATGGCAGAGAGAGGAGGAGTGTTATATCCAGAAATCAGCCTGACCCACATGCCTACAGCCCCCTGGCTCCAGAGGTGCCCTGGAGCTGCTCCAGCACCCACCAGGATCCCCTCTCTGGGCAGGCTCAGAGGGGCTGTGCCTGCAGCTCCAGGGCCAAGGCTGGCAGGGAGCTTTGCCTAAAACCCTGGAGGTGACAACCACCCTGGCAGCACCCTGCCTGGGGCTTGTGGTTAATAGGAGAGGGTCAGGAGGCTGCAGGCAGGATGGGGCAGCAGGACAGCTGTGCTGTGTGTACATGATCCCCCTCAGTTTTGTATTTGGGCACTCTGTGTCCATCCCAGCTGCTGCTGGAATCAATAGCAGGGTATCAGTCAAGGCATCCCAGAGGAAACCCGCTGCTCACGCAGAAATAAACAGACATATTCCTTCTGCATGTCACAGAAAGCTACAGACATCTCCTGGCATTGTCTGAACTGAGGGGAAAAAGGGACACAGCATCTCCAGCTGCACCACCAGAGAGTAGATTATGGAAACTGGAGTGTGCATTGGATATAAACATATATGCAGACACAGTTTGGCCTGTGTTAAATGGACAGACATGGGCTTGTTTCATTTCTAACTCTCCAAATGATGGCAGACACACAAAAGGGTATGCAGCTTTTAAGAGAGCATCTTCTAAGCTGTGGTATTTTGCCTCCTTCATATGTCCTGCACCAGGAGCTTAATCCTGATGCCACCAGCTAAGGCAACGTTTGTGAAAGAAAAACCATGAGCATCCTGGTGGCACATGCCTGGTTTGATGGCCTGATAGGGAGCTTCTTATCTCTGCTCTTGCAACATACATTGGGTTTCCCTTTCCATTTCCAGCTTGTTTCTGGCTGTATCTGGCTGTTTAGCCACCACTGAACCAGTGCTGTCCTGACAGCCTCCAAGGATGGCAGGAGATGAAAGTGTAGCTGATCATCTCTCACTTACCATCCAAAGCAAAAGCAGAGCCAGCTTCAAACATCTCCTATCCCCAAACCGCTCCTGCCCTGGTATTTGTTTGCATGAGCCCCTGCTGCGAATCTTGCTTGGGTTTGTAGAGATAGCATCACCCCCCTTGGGAAACAGCCAGTGCATTTTACCAGGAAACCTGCTGTTTTACAAAGGGTTTACAACCAGTGGCTCCTTCCTCCGAGAAAAGTTACATTCTCAGGCATTCAAGGTTTGTTTTGTGATTATGCGGGAAGTGGTATGAATGGAAGTCACAGAGTCCTCATGGGAGAGAGGTAACATGACTCCCCAGCAGCTTTCTTAACCTTTGCTTTTGCAGATGTTTTTAGCCTTGCACAGGGAGCTCCCAGGAAGTCTCAGATGCAGAGCACATGGGAAGAAAGATGCTGAGACACCCACAACTCTCTCAGTGTCTGCACTGTGCTGGGATGGCAAAGGCATTAGGAGGGTCTGCCTGCTCTGCCCACCCAAAGGACCACAGAAGGAGGTTCAGCACTTCTGGGACAAGCAGGGAAAGAGGTCTGGAAGGATCTGCTGTCTTGCCATAGTAGAAGAGAAGGGTTTTCCAGCTCTTCATAGGCACCAAACTATTATTTCATACAAAACTAGTGTCTGAGGACATACACCTCAGGATAATCCCAGCTTCCCTGGCATTGCCAGCAAGCAAGAAGAAAGCAGGAGGCTCCCACAGCAGCAGCACAGCATGGTGTGTAGATCTTCATCACAGTGTGTGGGTGGGAAAACAGACTCCTCCTGGAGAGAGTGAGGAAGGCTGAAGGACCACATCCAGGCAGCCTCAGCTCCAATTAAGCTGCTGTGCTGAACATTTGTCATGCCCAGCTCAGAGATGCCCAAGGAGGGTGACCTGGAACCACATGTCAGGTGTGCGTATCATTCCCCACTGAGGAGGGATGAGGTTTTAAGTGGAGCTCAAGTCCTCAGGCCATGTTTAAATTTCTTTAGGATGACAGATGTTGACAGACTCCTAAAATAATTAAGTTCTACAATCACCTCTCTACCTTCTTGCCCACCTTTCTGCTCCTGCAGTTGGTATTATGCAGAAAGATGGACTAGATCAACTCATGGTCTTTTGTAGCCTCAGCCATCACCTGTGGAAGCTCAGGGAGGAGCTGAGAAAACAAAGAGAAGAAAAATCAGCTTTCCTTGGCAGAAGCACTGCTCCAGATTCCTAAGAGCCAGGGCACTGCTCAGTCTGAAACCAGACCCAGCTCAAAACAAGATTGGTCCCCAAGGAGGAATGTGCTTAGCGAGTCTGTCTGGAGGCTGAAGACAAAACACCAGGTGACAATGGGCGAGCAGGTGACAAAAGCAGGCAGAGATGAAGCGTGGCTCTGAAACTCCTGCAAGCTGCTTGCCAGTTTCTGGTCTGAAAGCCTCTCTCGGACGGTCGGCACTGGCTCATTGTGAACACTGGTGCTCAGCTCCTTTATACGCGGCTATTCCCCACGGACGGCATCAGCCGCGCTGCTCGCCAGCAGGACCGAGCTGTGCACCCTCATTAATCAACGTCATGCATCGGGAGAAACGCTGAGTTCATTCTCATGTGTCTCCTCACACCTCTGGGGACTGACTTGTCTCTAGCTGGGGCCGGTAGTCACCTGGAACAGTTTTCCAGCCCCCCTAAGCAGCAGGAGTGTCCATTAAGTACCACGGATCGGTGGGGATGGTTTGTAAACTCCGGATACATGCGGAGGGGCCCGGGCGCATATTGGCTGGTGCTTTCCGCTCTCAGAAATGGGTCATTTAAACAGAAAACTGTAAAGTGTTCATGCCTCTGAATGCAGAGAAACTATCAAAACAAGCTCCCGTCTCCGTGCCACAGACCCGGCATTCAAACAGAGACTCCAGGCATGTTCTACGGGAACGATCCAAGTGCTCCCAGCAGATTCCTTCCCTTTTTCTGATGCCTTACACAATAAACATTTCAACTCTCTGGCGCGAGAGCAGACCTACCCCAATTACCAGGATAGCTTGTTTTGTTTGCAGTAATAGTTAAGGGTCCAATCCTGCATCCCTGGAGCCAGTGAGAAAATTCTCCTCGCTCCCAGTGCGCCGGAACCCAAGAGAGCCCCACGGTACATTAGAGCTACCACTGTTGCCACCAGGGTATTTTCATCTGTCCTTATGGAAACAAAACCAGCTCAAGCAAGTTCTGCCACGGCTCCACCTACGCAGGGGCTTCCCAATGAGATGCAAGGCAGGAGCTGGCATCACCAAACAGTGCTGCTATATGTCTGTGACAGCAGGCCACCAGGGCTTCACCGTGTCCTACAGCTGAGTGACCTCTTGTCCATGTCCCTTGGACATCTGCGAGCCAGGGTGCAGCACCACAGTCCCTAAGGCCTGGGAAATCTCTGCTCTGCAGGGCCACATCTCAGGAAGCTGGAGAGGGGAGGAGTCAGAAGGACACTGGAAACTTTTAAGGCTTGGCAATTAATAAGCCATCAACCAAAAAAATAAAGATGGTGAATTTAGTAAATGAGATCTGAGTACAAACAGCCGGTCAGTAATTGTTACATTCAGTGTGGACATCATACAAAGTTGGGCTGTTTATCCCACCATCTTAAGGGATGTGCAGCTGGGAAGTTCAGTGATGTAGAGAAGTGAGCTCAGGGAAAGGAGATTGTGGAGGGACTCGAACAAGAGACAGGAGTCCAGAAATGAAACATGTCTTGGTGAATGATTATCCAGCTCTCCTGGGGGATGTGTTAATAGAGACAATATTTTTGAAGGGCCACAATGCCAGAGTGAAAAAGTCTTGGAGGGCTTGGAGAGAGGAAATAGGCAGCTACAGCTGCCCTGAACCCAGATGTGTCATTTCAGCAGGTACAGTGAGAGCTCTTCTGTGAATAACCTCCAGGTCACTCAAACTCCAGGGCTAAGCAAACTCCATCTCTGCCTTGTCTGAGGGCTCCAGTGAAGCCCATCAGCTCACTCATTTACCTTGTTAAGTGCCATCTGTGCGTTATCAGCCGCGTGTCACATCCAGTTATTCCTCCCAGCTCCATCACCGCGCTCAGCAAAGGTGCGCCTCTATCTGAATATTCACGAGTGAGATGAAGTCCATCTGCCCACACTACCAATATGTAGCTTGTCAAGGTATCTTCTGTAGTATCCCATGCTCATGAAGCTGATTTTTATCCTCTGAAATTTTTGGAATTACCCCCAGGCAATCAGATCCACCTTGCTATGGTCTCCAGAAGGCAGGATCAAGATAAACAGTATCAAAAGAGAGTAGACAGCTCAATGCTGTCAGAATATCATGTGCAAAAAGACTTCAGGATTTTCTTCCTGTCCTTTCAGCTCTTAGAATATCCCAAAACTACACAAAAAGTACCTCTTGCAAGATCCCATCTAGCCAGAAAGAGAACACAGTTCTTGTGATGTGGAAATAATCATGGAGCATCTCTCTGATCCTGCTCTAGTTTTGGAATTGCACTTGGATGGACAAATAAGTGTTATGAAGACATGATGCACATAAAAGTTGGCAGATTTTTCCAAAATTTATTAAAAAAGAGTATGACCGGTGGCTTGTTGACACTAAAGCAGGATATCACTACCATGGGGATTGACCCTGCATCAGGCAGGAGCAACCATGCAGCCTTCAAATTCTCCAAAAATCTCTGAAAATGGATGGAACAATCATGCTTTAAAAGGGAAAAATTTATAGCAAAATAATTAAAAAATAAGAAATGTATTTCTGCCTTTTCCCAATTTTTTCAACATCTTTTCCAGGAAAGAACTATTTTTCAAAATTTTCCTGAAACCCTAGAGTGTTTCTGAATACATTCCAACAATATTTTTTCTGTTATTTCTTGGAAAATACGCATCTTCAGAGGTTTAGGAAGCAGGACCTTCAATAGCAGGACCAGTGCTGAGCAGGGAAGAAGTGGGGAGCACAATGTGAAATTCTCTGGGCCTTAACTGGAGGAAAGCACGCTGCTTCTCTTTCTCACACGAGCTTCGGGTTTAACATAAATCTCCTTTGTAGCAGAGGCCTGAGCAAATGCCAGATGTGGGATTTAATCTGTGCATGGCCTCAACCCTGTGACCCTTGGAAAGATGTCGAGCTGGAGACCAGCATTGCTCCTAAGTATCTAAAAACCATGGTGTGCTGAACTGGCATAAACCCTATTGCACACACCTTCTGGGGCTATTTCTGCTTATTCTCCACTGCAAAGCAATTCTCCCAGGGGTCTGGCTTGCAGCTTGCTGCTGCCTCCTTCCACCACATGTGTTTTTGCATGGGGTGTGAGCTGCTGGGTGCTTGGGCTGGAGCATCCTCCCTGGCACCTCTCTTCCAGCACTGTGCCAGATGACTGCATGTTGATGAATTCTGGCTCTGCAGCCTGCGTGGTCACAGGCAAGCAGGAAAGGGGCAGGGAATGATGGCTTGGACATGTCCTGAAACCCACTGCTTGCCTGGGCAGGGCAGACCCAGTGGCTCCACACTTTTCCATGCTGTTGGCACTGCCTAAGCGAAGGGGTCTGATGGCTGCACTCCCCTGTACGTGCTGTCAGTCTTTCTGTCCTCCCAGATCCGTCTGCCTTTGTGCACCTTCCCTTGCAAGCAGCAATTTCTGACAGCTAATATTTCACAGAAACTGGAGCCAGCTCTCTCCCTCCCTCCTTTTTCCCCTCTCTCTCTCTTCTGTTTATGAAGCTGAGGGTAAGTGTTTAATTAGTTGCCTAATTGCCTGGGTAATTGGTAGACATACTCAGCTCTCCAAGTAATCAGTCTGAACAGGCCTTGAAAATATCTGGCCCAATATTCATTAGTGCAGTTAAATCGTTAAACAGTTACTGTGTTTGGTTCCCGACAAAGCCCCGCCAGGGGCTGTGCTGGCTCTCCCAGCGTGGGGGACACACCGGGGACACCCCGCTTCCAGGGAAAGCTGCTCCAGCCATGCCTGCTGCCAGAGGGGCTGGGGCTGCTGGAACCCAAAACCCCAGGAAGTGCACAGGGCAAAGCAGGAGATCTGTCCCCTGTGCAGGGGACATTGGCAATGGGAGAGGCGCCTCCTCTTCTCTGCTTGACCTCTTGCTCCAGCCTCCCTTTCCTGTGCTGTTGGCTCCGGTCCCCTCTCCATGTGGGCAGCTGCCCCTCTCCCTCCCTTGGCCCGCAGGTTTGGAAGCCGGTTTTGCCATTAGCCTGAGCATCAATGTGAATATTGTCTCAGCGGGCTGTTCTGACCAGAGGAGCTCATCAAAAGGGCCCTGGCCAGTTGTGCTCTGGCTCAGTACAAAGTCACTGTTCTGCCAAGGGCTGCCAAGTCGACCTGTCCACCCCACCTCCCTCCTTGTGGATGGGGTTGGCACTGGTAAGGAGCTGAACCTCCAAGGTGGTGTCCAAAGGGCTCCCCTTCCCCACAGCTAAACTTCAGTCAGGGTCTAGCAGCAACTTCAGATTAGAGGAAATTCCAAACTCAATTTCCTGCATGACCAAGAGGCAACACTGCAGTAAGGAGGAAGGCATCGACATGTTCAGGTCTGGAGGCAAAAGATTTGAGACTCGAGCAAGTCACAAGGAGGAAAAAGCTTCCCTCCACCAGCTTGGTCCCTGTAGTGGGATGATTGGGCTGCGTAGAGTCCACAGCAGATGGGATTAAAAATAAGCAAGATGCAGTTGTAGCCCAGTATGGCTGGACTGCCAGCCAGGGAGCTGCTCAGAGCGCTCCCAAACAGCTCCAAAACACATGGAACAGTGAGCCCTAAACACAAGGCCCAGCTCTGCAGGTGGTCGGCAGGGATAGATGACCTCGAAGTTATTTCTAGCAATGATTCAAGGCAAATGCCTGTGTTACGAATTGGACCCTCGTTAAAAGGTTACTTGGCTGCAGATCCTTGTGCAATTAAGTGCAGAGGGGACTGGAGCCAGAGCTGCTTTCCCAGCAGAACCTCTCCAGCCAACACCCCCCTCCTTCCCCTGGTGCTGCCAGAAGTCTGTGTCCAGCAGCTCCACGTGTTTTGTTTTCCACTGAGCTGGCTCATCCCCCTTTCCAGTGCTTCTTTGAATTCACCTGCTTGGGGTCTGAGCCCATGAGCTTATTGCCCTCCACCAACTCCTGACATTCCCCAGAAACCCCCTGTGCAGGACAACTCAAAGAAGGGACTGAAGTCCTGGGCAGTGGCAGAGAGGGAGATGACAACATCCAGGCACGTAAATTCCTAATCAGATCTCTCACCTTGGCTTTTGCCAGGCGAACAGTTGGGTTCCTGGCAGACAGGACACTGACCTGAAAAGGAGGACAGGACATGCTCCACCAGGCCCCAGGACAGCCAGGTGGCCCCGTGCCAGCACTGCCAAGTACCAACTTCCCTGCACAGAAGGCAGGGCGGGATTTGGGGCAGGGCAAGGGGGAAACTGGAGGAAGGCACAGAAAAGGTCCAGAAAAGGAAATGGGATATAAAAAGATAAAGAAGGGAGAATTTGGATGTGAGCTTTGACCCAGGGTTGAAGAGGAAATTGGAGATGGTGAGTTAAAAGGGAAAGGATGCTGAAGAGTTAAGAGGAGCTTTGTGTTCCTGTGCAGGAGATATTGATAACTGGAGGAAAAAACTTGAGATGGTAATGGAAGGATTTAGGGGAATGCAAAACTCCCTGCTGTGCAGTAAATCTAGGAGATGTGCACTAATGGTGGGTGGCATGAATTTTACCTGACCCCAAAGCCCCAGGAGAGCTGGCAGGGAGCTCTTTGGTGTGGCTGTACCTGTTGGAGCAACCAGCCCCCCAGGCAGGAGCCTTGTGCTTCATCTGCATCAGGGACATCTTCCTCCTGTGCCCTTCCTCCTTTGTCTGTGTATCTTCTGGGGTTTTCAGGAGAACATCCCATCCCTTTTGGGGATGATGGAAGACAGTTTCTAGAGACTCCCTCTGCTAGGAATGGGAATGAGTGCCTGCCCAAGGGAAGGTTTTTGGGCACTGGGGAGAACCAGGCAGGCCCCAATGAGTCTCACGAGGAAGAGGAAGAGCATGCAGGGGGAGGAATGTCAGAGGTGACTAAGAAATAGGTCTCCATCCATTACTCTGCTGGGCAGTCCTTTGGAGTCACTGGCTGGCTTTGTTCTCACCAACATCTGTAAGAGATTATGGATGCCTTCCTCCCGAGGACATGGATGGGATCTATAAATACCAGGAGCCAGGGGTTGCTGCTGTCAGAGGAGAGCTCTGCCTGGGTGGCCTGGAGGCCAGCTGTACACACCCAGCAGTGCAGGCTGTGTCCCCAGCCAGGCACCCCGGGGAAGGCTGGCAGGACCAGCACAAGGTGGTGACACCGCTGGCAGGGTATTCCCTGTGATGTGCTGATGCAAAGCCAGAGGCAGCTGGGAATGCAGCCAGGAAGTGGGAGCACAGGACTGGGGAGCCCTCAGCACCAGTTCCAGTGCAGATACCTGCTTCTCACTCACCTTGAGAAATTCATACAGTTTTTCACCTAAAACTAAACTAATTTGTGCAAATGGGCAAGGTTTATTTAGCATTTTTAATTTTCTTTTAAAATTTGGCAAGGACCTCAATACCCATCTCCTGTAAAGCTGAGATAATACCTGCCCAGACACCATGGCACGGGCACTGTGTAAAGAACACAAACAGAGCAGAGCTGTTAATGCTTCATCCTCCCAACTTCCCTGTGTCAACACCACTCCCCTGAGACCACCCTCTAATTCCTGACTCCACCCCAGGCTCTTGCTCCAAATGTCACGGGACTTGGTTTGGTTTATGCAACTCTAACACTGTCCAGCAGGAACTGAACTCTCCAGTGACTCAGTGCTTGAGCATGTCTTTGTTCACTCAGCTTTTCCCTCCAAAAACAGATCCTGATTTTATAAGCTGTTAGAAGCCTGAAGATCCAGCACTACACTAACACATTCTTAGCCACAATTATCCCCTTTCTGACAAAGGATTCCTGATTAGGGCTGTTGCATATTCATCGGTAGACTTTGCCAAGCCTTGCTTTGTTTTTCAAGGTCGAGGATTGCATTTCTTTGGATTCAATTCCCATCCTAGACGTAGATTACAAGGCAGGAGAGGAGGAGGCAGCTGAGGTTGCTGGAAGCGCTGAATCCTCCTGGTATTGCTCAAAGCACTCACCAGTCGTGTGCCAGACTTGCCATGTGAACCAGCTGCTCTCCCAGGCTCCCTGGGCTTGGTTAGGTGAGCTGGGCAGCCTCAAAACTGAGCCTGGCTGCAGGTGTGATGTGCTGAGAGAGTGGGGAACCCCTAAGATTCACAGGGTGAGTGCTGGGCAGGGATTCCAACCCAAAACACACTCCCAGCACTGAAGGCTTCATGAGGTCCAGTTCAATGTCCTCCTTGAGGGACCAGTCCCATTGGCTACCAAGGGAGAAGGGACAAAAGGGAAAGGGGCACTTAGACAGGATGGAATATTTCAGAGGAACTTCAGCTGGTCTCCCCTGATGATTCTGGCACTGGAAAAAAAAAAAAAAGGGAAGAAAAGGAAAAAATAATTACTTCTCAGCCTCTAACCTTTCCAGCAAGTGACTTTGTAATAAATAATCCACATGTCTCTCCAGTGCAATCCATCAGCAGGAGTGCCTAATTACTTTAGACTCACTTTGAAAACCCTTCCAGTGACACTTTCAGATAAATAAAAAATTAACATGGAACTAAAGCAGTAACCCAGAGAAAGTTTCTCTACTTCTCTCAGTTCTCTCCAAGTCTGGGCTGATGCCTGGAAGGCTCCATGCCCAGGAATGTTTTCCCCTGTTATGCTGAAAGGTGAGCATGGGTTGCAGTTCACGGGCAATCAGCCATGGAGTGTCCATGGGGACACCCCTCTCCAGATTTGCAGATGCTTGGAGAAATACCTGGAGACAGAGTCAGTGCAGCTTCTGCATATGAAGAATTTTTTCCTTAATCATTTTATCTGGAAGTTTCTACTATTTGTTTCTAAAAGTGCATTTTGGAGGCAAGGGAGCTCATGTTTCCTTCTTGGAGCTGTTCATTGATCCCCAGTCAGGCTGTTCTTTGCATCTCCCATTTCTCTCTCATTCCCAAGATTACAGCAAGTGAGGAAAGGCACCTCTAGGCTTGCCTAAAGTCTGGCTGAGATGACTTTCACCCTTTGTACCCCACACCCAGCCCACCAAGGTTGAGGGACACCTGCTGTGTGATTTCTGCACTGATTCTGCACCTCATGTCTGTGGCAGCTGAAGGTTGGAGCCTTCTAAGAAGACTTTGTCCAATACCTTCTTCCTCATCTTCACACCCCACTTCTGCGTTCCCTTCTTTCTGTTCCCTCATCTCTCCTTAGAGCCTTGGGCAATACCCAACAAGCATTCAGAAACTAAAAAACAAGCAAACCAAAAGAAACAAAATTAAATATCTGAGAAAAGCAGGCCCAGAACCAATAAGTTCTGATTTCACTGTAGGTTACTGCAGCCGAGGCAGTCATCTGTCAGGGGAGGAAGATGCTTAAAAAACCTCCACAGGAGAATTAATTAAACGAATTTCACTCTGCCAATTGTTTGTTATTTTTGCTGACCTCACCAAGTGGATTAATATTTAATTAGCCTTTAGGAGAAGTGGAAAGCACTTATTAACCTGTTATGTCAATCTGTCAGGCTTGGGGTCTCAGGACAGGCACTGTTACCATGAAACAATAGAAATATCAAGGTCTGTTTCTCTCCATCTCGGTTGTTTTCCCTGTTGAAAAGTGGCTTTTGGGGAGGAAGAGAGGGAGGGAACCCACTATGCCTGGCTGAGGGGTCTCTAAAAGTGAGTGTCACAATTCTAGGTGTCTTTTAGAGGCGAGAGCAAGAGCTAAGGAAGCCATATGTGCTATTCCAGGTGCAGGTGGGAAACACATATGGATATATTATCCCCTTGGAGGTATTTTAGAACTCAGGCTAGATCTCATTTGGTGTGATTCTGGTGACTGGGGGGAAAGGTTTGGGCTTTCCTTAATTTTTCTTGCTTAAAGCACTGCTTCCTTTATACTGTGTTTACAGTTATCATAGTTTAAGAAGTGCTAAACTTGGTGTTGACACATCCTCATCAGTGGGGAGATGCAATCGGGCACGGCAGGACACAGAGGTCTCGGGTGAGTCTCCATTAAAGAAAAGCTCTAAAACAGAAAACAGGATGAACACAGATGGCAGAACAAGGAACCCGTCCCCACCGGCAACAAAGAGCAGAAGGTCCCCGTCCGGCGCCTGGGCTCACATAAAGCTGCTGAGTCCCACCCCGGGATAACGACCACGTCTGCTTGTCACAGCCTCTGGGTCTGGCCCAAAAGAAATAAAACCTCAAGCACAATTAAACCCCTAGGAAACATCCTCAGCAAAACAGTCACACTAATGCTGTGTACAGGTTAGCGAGGCTGGGAGGCGCTTGGAAGGGAGATAATGGCTGAAGTGCTGAAGTGGATGGATATCTTTGGTGGAAATTCTCCCAGATGCTGGGCATGGCCACAATCTGACATCTTCACTTACTGCTCAGAGAGGAGCCAAAGTGTCTTCTCCAAACCTCCCCAAATCCTGATGGCCCTGAGCATCACACACAGCTTTTGACTTTGATCTGGTGAATCAAAACTAAACCTCAGGTTAAAATCACCCACTGGGTCTCAGGGTATTCAAAACCTCACCAGGAAACCCAAGCAGCATCCACACCCTGGATTTGTTGTCTAGCAAGGACACCAGAGAAATGCCAGCCACCACAAGAGCCAACCTCCCCTCAGAGAGGCTTCAGCAGACAGCAAAAATGACAAATTGTGAACAGGACAATATGGGGGTGTTGGCAGTGGGCAGGGGCTCCTGTGTCCCCTTCAGTCTCTGCACAAAGAGGCAAAAGGAGCAAGCAAGCAGAGGCAGGAGTGCCTGGAGATGAGCCCTGGGTGTGTGGCATCACACGGGCTGCCAAGGGTCACTCTCCCCTCCCTGCAATCTGTGCCAGCTCTCCCGAGCTCTGTCCGAGCTTGGCCACGGCCATGTCCTGTCCCATCCCACAGGGCAGGGACAGGGACACTGCCTGCAGAGCCCTCCTGCCTACACCCAGTGCCCTTACTGCTGCTCAGTGACAGGCCTTATCATTTATTATTATTATTTTTTCAAAATTAAAATCCTCCTGAGCTTTATTAAATAGGGATGCTGATAGGTAATTAAATCGCAACTTAATTAAATCTGCCGGCTCAATCCAACCACGGCATGCTGGCTACTCTGCAATCCCTGTGAGAGGTGCTGTCGGTGGGGGAGAGCATTGTGAATTAAACAGCATCACGCCTGGCACTGCCACCTCCCTGCCAGGCCCAGGGGGAAGGGGACTGAGGGGCTTCTCCTCACATCCAGCGACCCATTGCACAGGGGGAGCTGGGCACCCACGGGGGACCTGACCTGCCTTTGTTAGAGCTTTTCAGGTGGAGGCTGATTCTTTCCAAACCAAGGCACTGGAGGCAGGTGAGGGTTTATGCCCACCTGCTTTGACGTGACATGATAGTGCTGAGCATGAAATGGTGGGAAGGTAGGGGAGGGCTTTCCTTCTGCTGGTGTGCAGCACCTCTGTGGGGTGAAGGCCATGGTGAGTCTGGGGCTGCAGAGAGCTTGCAAAGACAGGAATTGGGATGAGAGAAGGGCTCTGGCTGGGACACCATTTCCCTATGCTGGGTGTTCCTTCTGCACTTTGGGATAGAGTAGAAGGTGCTGTAGGATGCTGTGCATATTGATGTTGAGCTTGGTGAATGCTCATTCAAAGGGTCAGAGGAGAAAAAATCCACTGGAGGAGGCTCCTGTGATCTGCTGCTGCTGCTGGTGGCTTTTGCAGGCCCAATCCTGCCCTGCAAATGCCAGCCCCAGCCCTGGCTCTGCTCCCCAGACTTTGCCTTCCCGTCTCTCTGGCTCAGCTGCTCCGAACAAGGGGCCAAAGGCAGCGACATGGAAAAACAACCAGCAGTCTTGCTAAATCATCAATCTGCTCATCCCAAGGAAAACAGACCTTGGAAAGAATTTCCCTTTTCTCTTTTTCCCCTTTTTCATTTCAGCACAGGCTGAGCTTGCTGCCTTTCCCAAACCTCAGATGCTGTGGCTGCCTTTGCCCAGCCCTGGCAGGCGCCAGGCAGGGAGGAGCAGCCCCAAGGACAGGCGCTCGCTCTTCCCACACCATGGGCTCCCCTTCGAGGAGGCACCACCCCACCTAACAGCAGAGTCCCCATGGCTTCAGGGCTGGGAGACCTTGCTCTCCACACCTTGGTACCACCCACCCCTGTGCCTACCTCAGATGAGCTTTACTTCACCCTGCCCACAGGGTAACACAGCCACTCCTGCACACAGAAGGGTTTTTTTCCTCTCCTGCAGCTATGACCTCCTCAAAGTCCCAGCAAGACCACTGATGTCTCCTTTGACTGTGGAGCCCTACAGCAAAGGCTCCTTGATTTTGGGGGAGATCTCACAGCCACTGGGGTTTCCCCAGGTTTGTAGGATACTTGAAAATGCTCCAGGATCCCCTGAAATCCCCCAGGAGGTCATAGAAGAAAACCTAAAATAAAAAAAACCAAACCCAAATAATAATAATAAAAAAGCTTGAAGGGGCAGCAACATCCAATGAAAGGCAAAACCCCAAAGAGATGGACAAACTGCCAGGAGCCTGTTCAAGGGCGACTTTCACACAGTAATCTTGGGAGATCAAATTCCTAATCTGCTTTCCCCTCAGAGACAGAGGAGTGAAAGTCCTACCAGGATTAATGTTTAATGCTTGACTTGGCAGGTGATGGCCTGTGCTTGGGTTCCCTGCTCTGCTCTGCAAGGGACGGGGACCTGAGCTCAACCAGCATCCACCCGGATATTGGGGATGACCCTACCCTCAGGCAAAGGTCATGGAGCTGTTTCCAAGTTCAGGATTCCCCACATCATTCCAAAGCACTGTTCACTGGGGCTGCAATAACAGATGAGCTGTCCTGTCTCTTTCTGCTGGGGCATGTGAAACTTCAAACCTCCTAATTATTTTAGAGCCACTGAGGCGAACTGCTGGAAGGTGGCTTTGGGCAGGGAAGTTGTGAGGAAAGGCAGCTCATTCCCACTGCTGGGCTTGCATTTCTGCTCCTGGTGGGGGCACATGTGGCAGGGAACTGCCCTGCTGGAAGCCCACACGTGGCAGCCTCAGCTCCTGTGCTCCCCACGGGGAAGAGGCAGGGATTGAAGGAGAAATGGGTCAGCTGCAGAGAGACAAAGGGGGACACAGCCTGTGAGAAAAGAGAAGACCTTAATGAAGACAAAGACATAGGGCAGCCTCCAGGACACACAGATAAGCAGCTATAAACCCTGAGTAACTCTTTGAAACAAGGGTCATGTTAACAGGGACACCTGTGGAGAAGGCTTTATTTTCTCTTCTCTGTTACCAGTAGGCTTTCTCCCTTGGGACTACACAGCCTTATTTTGAGGGTCTGCTTTGAAGGCTAGACATCCACACAACGTGGCCAGGTTTCCAAAAATATATTACAAAGGTTCCCAAACCCTTAACTCTGGGCCAGCAACTCACCTCCAAGTAATGAATGGCCATTCTCAGAACAGAATTACTTTATGCTTATACTTATAGCTGTATGTGACCTGATTTTATCTTCCCCGGGAAAGCAATGGGAAGTACCAAAAGGTCTTCTCTGAGTAGGTGTCCTCCTGTGCTCTGAAGCTCTGGGAGACACTGATGATGAACCTTCTTCTGTCTCTTGAGAACAGATGTGTGCAAAGTAGCTCAGACCTCTAAGTGACAAGACAGAGAGGTTAGTTGATAGGCAGTAGATGTTTTCTGAACTTCACAGGCAAAAGCCTTCTTGGAACAGGTACCCAAGTCACATTTTTGGAATAAGGAAGTTCTGATCTGTGTCATAATGTCACCATCACCCTATCACATGGGAGAAAATCTATTAAATCCTGATCCAAGAATCTGGAAAATTAGGGTTTAGGTCCAGAAAAGAATCTACATTTTGCAGTGCAGCCTTTCTCTTCTTTGACAGATTGTTTGTTTTGTACTCTTTCATGTGTCCCAGGTGGTGCTGGGACATGTCAGACCACAGGGCAGCTGGAAGTTATGGGACAAACCACAGGTAATTTGGTAGGAGAACATTAAAAAGCAAGAGGAGGAAACTATAAATTCAGAGTGTAACCACCATAAAGTATTCCCTTAATTCCCAGCCAACCTCTTAAAAGCACAGATAACTCTTCCCCCTACCCACAGGATGCCTTTCCCTCCCTGTAGGGTGTCATGTTTTGGCTCAGACAACAGAATACCATGGGAACGGTGACCCTGATGGGTTTCACATGTGTTGCAAGACCTGGTGGAGACTCTGCCCTTTCCCATGCTGGACTTCCCTCCTGTGCAATATCAAAGGTTTGTCCTCTCATGGCCCTGCTTCATTTCCCCCTCTGCTGAAGGGCTTCATCTCATCCTTCATCTCCTCAGTGGTAAAGATGAGCCATCTGCCCTCAGAGTTGGGATGTACCATAACCCTGAGTTCCAAACAGGCTGTAAGTCCCATGACAACATCTATGAATATTTATGAGGCTCCTTTCTGAGAAAGTAACTCAGAGGAGCCATCAAAACCTTGCTTCATCTCCTTCTTGTGTCCCCAGGGCTGTGGACCCTGGAGAAGCTGTGTGTGAGGCTGCCTCCTGCTTCCAGAAAGTCATGACAAAGTGTCCAAACTTTACCAAAAGTAGTCAGTGGAATTGTTCCTTCCGCTTAACTAGAGTTGAATTTCTTCCACCTAAAAAGCACTGAAGTGCCTAAATCACATTTTCAAGAGTCAGGCATGTATAAACACAAATCTCATAGATTTTCCTTCCAAATTGTGACCCTAAAAAGCCTTTTTCTCCTAGCTAGACCAGTATCTTCTCATTTGCACTTTCTCTCCATTTACCTCCTTTCTGGTTATCTTTTAACCAAAGATCATTGCCAGATTCTCATTCTTGGTCATGCTTTAAGGGCCAGCTTTTGTCCTCTGAGGAGGAACAGGAAATACTTTGACCACTCCATCTCATTTTAGCTGGTCACTTCCCTGTCCCATGCTGAGCCAAACCAGTCAAGCAGTGCTCTCCTGTCTTGCAGGCACATCTGCCTGGCCTTGTGACCATGGGGTCAAGTGCACAGCAACCAGTGGCTGGGAAATTAGCCATATTCCTTGTGAACTTCATAATATGAAACAGAAAATGAGTTTCTGAGAGAAATTGATGGAAATCTGTTTGTAGTCTTGCTTCAAAAAGAAATGATAAGTAGCAACTTAAAAATGACACAAAAGAAACCGCAGTGGAATTAATTTTTAAAAGGCCCCTTTTTAAGAGAAATTTGAAAGATTTTTGCAAGAAAACACTTCACTGATCTGGCCATCTTATCTCACTTGCTGAATATGACTGGTGAGCCTTCCATTTCTGCTTCAGAGCCTATTTATCTCCACTGCTGCCCTTAAAGGCAAGCACCTCTGATGAGGATTTAATTCTAGCGTACCAATTGCTGAAGAGGAAAACTCACATTCAAAGTTTTCTTGTGAATATATAGATGTTTTAAACATAGTCATATAGCTGAGACAAGTTTTCTGACACCAAATATTAGCTAATGTTAAAGAGTTGAGCAGGCACAGGGAACAGCAGAAGAATTAAAGAAGTCAGGGAAGACCAAACAGAAGGGGACTTTTTGAAAGCCAGAAACAGCTGGAGCCAAACATGAAGGAGTAGAAAGATACTAGTGCAAGGAAAATGGAGTATAACACAAGAAATAGTGATAGGAAATAAGAAATGGGACTGTCAGACTACGGGGAAGGTGAAGACATAGGAAAAGGGAGTGAGATTGAATGGATGGAGTAGCCAGACAAAAGAAAACAAGGAGTTAATCTGGTGTTTGTTGTCCTGGGAAAGCAACAAAGCATTTGCTTTCTGCAAAGTTATTTTTGAATGAAGGCATGTTGCAGAAGAGTAAGAGACGATGTAAGAGAAGACAGTCTGTCTGAGTGCTGCCAGAGAAGTGATGGAATGCTAGATGAATGTTCTCCACCTGGGAATTTCTAGGTCTTCAGGTTCCAAATTGTGTTGGGACCTTGTATCTCACCTTAGCTGGTGTGACCTGCAGCCATCAATGATTTGGGTGTTGTTGAGCCTCTAAACCAGCTGCTGGCGGTGGGGACTGCCCTGTGTGGGAAGCACAATATCTCACAGACCTTGAAAAAGTGCAGAGGCCTCCCAGCTGCCCATGTGCATGAAGCATGCTTCTTCTCCAACGCTGATCCCAAGGGAAACTGCCAGGAGGAGCTCTGGAAGGTCAGAATACAATTAAAACCAATGAGATTTTCTTAATGGGTGCATAGGAAAATGGGTCTGCCTGTTGGGTTGTGCCTCTCCCAGCCCCTCCAACCATCCCAGACTCTCCTCAGGGTCTTCTTCCCTGATGCTCCTCTTGTGGCCCTTCTCATTCATAACATCAGCCCCTCTGATGTCCAGGTCCAGTGACTGGGGGGACAGCTGGGTAAATGTGTAAGTCCTGAGGGGAGGGGATTTACACCTCCTGTTGCCCTTGCAATGAATTACCAGGGCTGTTAATGGGCTGGTGCCCCAGTGCCTCGTAAATTGTGTGACTGAGGCCGAGCAGTGACGGGTGGCTTTGATCTGGACACGCTGCCCTGCCATGAACAGGAAAAGGAAGAGGTGATTTTTCATGGGTTACTACTCCTGCCTCCAAGTTTTCCACTCTGCTGAAACTTTGACAGTGCCTAATAATCCATCAGTGAGGTTTTCCTTGCTCTGCTTCCACTCCATTACCACCTTCATGCTCCCATTTAGCTTCTTTCACACGGACCCCGGAAAAGTTGGCTGTCTCCCACCATTCCAAAACAGTTTGGAGAGTGGAAGCAAGGGCTGGGGTCACTCCACACACTTCCTGTGAGGAGAGGAATCAAAAGGTGGATGCTGAGATGAAGAGAAAGAGTTATGTCATGTCTACAAAGTTGGGAAGAAACCCATTGGTGAAACCTTTAAGGGACTCAAGGAAGAGCAAAACAAAGCTGGGATGTCACTTGGTGTGAGAGGGTTAAACCTCCTAGGGTTCATTTGAGGCACTCTGGAGATCTGCCATGCTGGGAGAATATGGTTTTCTACAGGTCTCTTGTCACTTCTTCCAGCCATGCCTGGTGTCTTGGATACTTTAAGATGTCTCAAGCAGTGCAATCCATTTGGGCAGCTGAGCAGAGTCTTTTGTCACCTCCTTTTTCACCAAGGGCTGCTGTTCAGATTTATTCTCTAGGCTCATCATTTCTCTTGACTGTCCCTTCCTTCTGTCTCCTGCAGATTAAACCCAGAGATCACATGCATTCAATTTTGTTCATTCTGCCTTCTGAATGGAACTGAATCCTCAGAACTGCACTGTTTTCTTAGACTAATGAATTCTTTGAGGGGAGTAAAAACCACCTTGGTAATAAATCCAGACTGTGAAGCCTTGATGTATCTGTTTTTCTGTTCATCTCCACTGCTGCTAGACAGAATTAGCCCTCACCTAATACAGAGTGCAGACTTGATACAACCTTGTTTAGCACAATTGGTTTGAATCCATTATATTGACAATATCAATTTGTGTAATTCCTGCATTAGGATTTTGTACTAAACTGTATTTGAAAGGAGCTGTTGACCTTGATTAGCTCTTTAATTGTGGTTAAAATCCGAAGTAATTCAGATATCAGCCTTGACTGTGGAAGGAAAGGCCACGCCACGTGACAGTGCAGTCAATAACTGCCACGTTCCCCATGGACACATCTCCCCTGTTTTATGGGCTCTGGGTCTCACCACTTTCATAGTGCATCCATTTGCCTCCACTTTCACCGTACCCTTGGGGCTTCACCTCTCAAGAGCGTGTTGTAGGAGCAAGCACTCCAGGTCCCCTGGACACATTCCAGCTGAATTATCCTTGTGGCTCACACCACCACTGCTTCTGCATGCAGGTGGGATTTTTTCCCTTCATTTTCCATCCTAAACAGGACTGTAACTAGGCTGGGAACTACACAAGGGCTGCTCAGAAAGGAAAAGGAAGGGGCCTGTCAACAAACCTAAATTTCAGTGGCAAATATCACCTGGCTCCCTTCGTGGTCTCTTAGCAGCAGAAGAAAAAGAAAAGCATGATTAGTGGGCATTAAGAAGTCCACAGCTGCCTTTCAGAGCCGAGGTGTCTGCAGGGGATGTGGAATGGTGTTATGGTCACCCTGGGGAAGGGATGGACAGGTCTGCTGGCACCGAGATCTTACCAAAACTCAGCAGGAGCTGGGTGCCTCATTCTCCCAGGTATGGAGAAGATCAGCTGTGTGCCCCGAGGTCTGTGCTGGTGCATGTGTGAAAAAATGCCAGGCGGGAGGAAAGGCCATTTCCAGGACTCCCATGTGCTGAAAGGCAAAATGGATGGGATGAAGCCTGGAGGGGGGGAACCCTTTCAAGTCAATGAGGAATTCTGCCAGAAAGCAGCAGAAGGAGCAGTTCAGCAGGAATTACAGAGAAGAAAAAAAAAATCTGGCAAGAGATACAGCCTGGAAGATGGAGCACTTCATTTTGGGCAAACTGAATGTTTCAATTAAAAATGACAGAGCTGCGATCCTTTAAGAGCAGTCAGAATTTAATAAATTTTTCATGAATGGAAGCAGCCCGCGTCCTGAAGACCTGACAAACTCTCTGCTCTTTGGAGATCATATGTTCTCCTGGATCTATGTCTTCCTGGCATCAGATGGCACTGCCAGCCACGGATCAAAGGAAAAAAAAGCACAAAAAGGCCCACCAGGCATCTTGTGCCACATATGTGTGCAGAATAGAGTGTGCAGAGAGGAGATGGATGCCTGGTGCTGCAGCAGGGAGGGAGAGGCTTCATGGGAAGGAAGAGCAAACCAACACTGGAGAACAGGACATGGAGATGAAATAACAGGCTGTGAAGAAAACTAATATCAAGGAGAGGAGTTTGTGAAAGACGAGAACAGAGCAGTGGAAGTGAAGGGAGGGAGGAGAAGAGGGGGAGGGAGGAACGTCCCCTCTGCGCCTGGGAAAAAGACAATAAAAGCTGCGGACTCTTGTCACGCAGGACAATCCCAGCACTATTTACTGTTTGCTCATTTAACCTGGTTAATTTTTAATAATGTTGAAATTTTCATTTTAATAATTTAGGTAAATTATTTATTAAACCACAGGATAAAGGAATCATAGCAATTATGAATTGACAGTGTTACCTGAGGCTCATGAAAAGGTAAGGGGTTTTGCAAAGTCCTTGTTATTGGATAAACATTAAATTAGTAACAACTTCACATTCCATTCAAATTACCTTCTTCCAAGTCTAAGATTGCTCTCTCTGTCTCTCCTGGGAAAGAGCACTGTGGGCAAAGAAGGTGGCAGGAGCCAGGTCCCATGTGGGGCTCAGGTGCTTCTCCTAGGTGTCCTGGAGGAGGGGATGAGGCAGTCTGTCCATCAGAGGATGGCAACAAGGTGACATTCACTGCTCTGATCATGTAGAAAAACCCAGTCTGGTATAGAAAAGATGACTAGATGGGTCTTGTCTGGCTGTGACTGTCAAAGGAGTGGTGGCTTTTCTGGTGCAGAAAATGCCAACAGAAGCGTGCTGGTACTTCCCACCCCTTGCTTATATTAGGGCTCCTTACAGTATTTTGGAGAAGAGGCTCCCAAACAGCCCAGTGGCCATGGGAACAACTGTCTGATGCCAACTCCCTCACAAAGGGTTCCTGAGGAAACACAGATCTGGTTCTGCAAGACCCCAGGGATGTTGTGGAGATGTTTGTGTAGAAATCCAGAGGCTGCCACTCGAGGAAAGCAACCTTTGCTGCGCAGAAGTTGGTGCTCTGCAAAGAGACACGGCTCTCTGCTCAAGTAATTGCAGTGGGATTGCAAAATATAGCTTTAACTATTTGGAAGGGTGAAACTGATGAACTTTAAAAACACCTAGGGAAGGTGGCATCCAGATACTCTCAGAAAGAGCAAGAAGTTTTGCTTTAGAGTGGAAATCTAAATGGAGGATGACAAGAGATGGGAAAGGATAAGGATGGGACCTGAAGTCTGGTGGCCTCAACCAGGAAAGCCCTGCAGCATTTGCCTTACTTTCAGCATCAACATAGACCCACAGAATTCAAACCAGCCATCTATAACTTAATAGCAATCCCCAGTTTTAAATGTTGCAATGAATCAGAGCCATGTTTGCAGTTTCATATTTTGTGATGTTTAATTTTCAAGCATTTTGTTTTAATTACCAGTTTCCAATCATTTTTATGTTAGCTCTGAGTGCCTTTCCTACAGTTTCCTCTCAATAATTAAAACTTTTTAATAACATTACTTTCAATCAAAGAATTTCAATTTATCTTCTAACTTAGTTCTATCCTAATAACTTTTTTTCCCCTAGAAATTTCCTAGCATTCAGTAAAGGAAATAGGCATTTCTGAAGAGTCATATTTTTCCTTCTAACAAATTGACAGCTCAGTTGTCTTGAAAACATTATTTTGCAAAACAAAAAGACACAGAGTCCCAAATATTTGTACACAAGATGTCTCAGAAACAAATCTGTTCTACCTTCCCTTTGGTTTAAATAACAAAAGCCACTGACCAGTGAGGGAAACAAGCTGATAAACAAACATGTCCTGTAGGCTTGAGAAAATGCCCTCTCAGTTTTGAAATCACATTTTTGTATCATGCCTGACAGGTGAGAGAATACAACCTACTAACTGAGAAAACAGTGTTGAGCAGTGTGCAATAGTGAACAAAGGCTTAATTCAACTGCAAGGCCTGCCTGGTTTATAATAAAATAAAACAGCCTCATTACAACAAACCAAAAACAAGAGAAAACACAATTGTTCCGAGTCTCTAAGCATCAGATGATTCTAAACTTGCCCATCCTCTGGGTTTATAAACTGCCAGTTTCCAAACTCTGGAGAGTTTAGTGAAGTCTCTCTGAGGGATGCTTGCATCTCACAGATGAAATCATAGAGAAATATTAGAAACTCAGGCAGAGAAGATATAGGAGATAAATATCAATCATGGAGATCTCACTAATATGCTGAGGCACTCGTCAGCATTGTGGACAGTCCATTATACCTGGATCAGCATATTCCTGAGAATATCACATTAACTGAAAACAAACAACTCCAGCCATGGGCATCTCAGTTCTCCTTCCTTTGCCCTCGATCTTCTCTCAGATTCTTCCTTCAGGAGATCAAGTGATACATTTCAAGTGTAAAAATATTGTGTTGCTGTGACTAAGAGAAAAAACTGAGCAGCTTTTCACCAGAAAATGTTTATTCTACAAAGCCATGGGGTTTGTTAGGAAACCATGTGTGCTGAATATTTCAATGAAAATTTAGCAGAATCCTTCATGCAGGGAAAGTCC
This sequence comes from Cyanistes caeruleus, assembly GCF_971803275.1. Taxonomy (NCBI): domain Eukaryota; kingdom Metazoa; phylum Chordata; class Aves; order Passeriformes; family Paridae; genus Cyanistes; species Cyanistes caeruleus. The sequence continues at coordinate 11,609,536 of NC_141717.1, forward strand.
AAGTCTGTGTTTCAAATTAAGCAATGTTTTTCCTCTTTCTTGGTGCATAAGGACACTAATGCTCAGGCTCCTATTTACTTAACAGATCTTTTCCAAGATCATGACATTACAGGATACATTAAGTTTGCTCCTTTCATGGTCAGTTTTAAAATTTTGGCTTTTCATTTCCATATTGAAACTTCCTACAGAAAGTTGGAGCTTTTCCTACTTTGGAGCCTAAATTCACATTAGGAACAGAATTACTGCCACGGAGCTGCATCGATCCTCTGAAACCACAACTGATTCAGGGCAGGCAGTTTACAGCCTCCTTAACTTCTCTTCTACAAAAATTCTTGGGTCTTAATTAAGACAATTTGACACTTTCAGGTGTTCTCCAGTGTCTAGGCAGCTAATGAGGCAGGATGGAGTGAGGTGCCCTCTGGGTGGAGGCTCCCATCAGCTCTTGGAGGATGGAGGAGCTTCTCTTCCCCCAGAGCATCTCTGTCTCCAGTGGTTTTGTTCAGAGAGTGTTTTCCTTGCAGGGTGGCTGTAGCCAGGAAGGAGAAGGAGAAGGAGATTTTGCAGGTTTACAGCTTTTACTATAGACAGAGAATGTATATACATGATATTATCTGACACGTTTTCTGCTGCCCAGCAGACACTATCAACTGCTTGGTGGAGCCCACACTAAGATGAACATGTCAGAGCAGGAAGCAATTAATGACCACATCTGATTACTTACAGCAACTCTTCCCAAGCTCCTCTTTGGCTAAGAATAACTAATCTCTCTGTGCTCTTCCATCTTCCATCACTCTGGGATGCTCAAGTTAGCGGTCACTATTTTTCAGAGGTGGGGTTTGATCCAAAGCCTAACAGAGGATGAGGAGAAGTCTTCAGTGGTCACCACTTGGCTTTGGTTCAGTTTGTGGGCACACAGAGGACGTGTAGAGATATTCAGATGCCCACTCAGGAGCAGCACACCTGGGGATGGCAGCAAGCCCATGCCTTTCCTTCAAGAGCAGCCAGGGAGCTCCTGAAAAACCCAGTGTGACCAATGCTGCTGTCTCTCAATGCTGTCTCCAACCCCACATGCTCCGTACTGCAGCCCCATCTTCCACCATCCCTTGCTCTGGCAGCAACACTGCACATGTTTGTCTCTATTTTAAGTTACCACCTTTTTTTCTTTTTTTTTAGTTATTAATTTTTTTTTTCAAAATGGAAAAAAAATAAAAAAATAAAAAAAAATTCTCCCCCTTCCCTGTCCCTCCCTGCCATGTTCCCAAGGTGCCAACTAATCTCCGATGCCCAGCTTGTACACAGCCACCTCTAATTGCTCCTGCATTTTCATCTGGTGTAAGTTCAGCCATCGCTACAGCTGCCCCTCCTCCCTCCGGGAATTCACACCTTCATTATCACTCTTTACTGCAGAGCCGTCCGCAGGCTCCCGGCTCCGAACAGCAGCTCCGATAAAAAATAGAGCAGCTTTTCAGTGGTTTCAATTTTAATTACCAGCATCAAGGCAGCTCGCATTCTCACCAGGCTGTTTCGCACTAATTAAAGTGAGGAGGAGTTTATGGAAGGGACACCAACTCCACTTCACTCCCTCATCTATTATTTACAGACAGTAATACAAATAATTTCCAATTTAAACAGTCTGAGCTGGCCAGCGAAGAGGAGGGAGAGGTGGGGAGAGCGCTAAGCAAGGAGAAACTCAAATAAAGAGCAGAAACTAAGAGAAGGGGATGGAAAATCGACTCCCAGTGCCCTCTAGTGGGATGATTTCCCGAGGGGGTCGCAAGGTTGGAGGTGTGAACATGCCCGGGGGGCCCTCGGAGGTGGCAGACATTGGTTTCTCCTTGCCTGGCCTCACCAGTTACCTTCAAAATGTGATCAAGCAGCAGCAAGTGATCATTTTGCACAAGGGTCAGGTTTGCTCCAGCTCTGCAGCAGTGCAGGGGGTTTAGACCCGTGCTGTTCTTCACTGGTGGTGTTCCACCCTTCCCATGGGCACGGCAAGGTTCTGTTGGAAATGGGCTCTGAAAATCCATCCTGGGATTTTCAGATTTTCATCTGTCTGAGCTGGCAGACACCACATTGCTGGGTGTCCAGTCCAACCTGAGAGCGCTGGTTCTGGTGGGGTGTGAACAAAGGAAGAAGTTGGGCTGTAGATCATGAACAGGATTTTATGGGAGTCATGGGAAAATCCCCTGTTCTGGAGGATGGGCTGCCCACATGGATGATCAACTCCATCTCCCAAAGCCAGGATTGCATTCCTGGCCGGTCCCTTTCTCCCTGGATGGGAAATGTTCTCCATCCCTCGGATTGGCTCTGTTCAGCCTCTCACAGTGCAGCATGTGTCAAGCCCAGAAGTTTTATGGATTTGGAGGTCAAATCCTGAGGATGGGCCAGCGTTCCATACCCATGAAAACACTCTCTGTAAGCAGGGAATGTGGAAGACCCCACTGCACAGTAAATTTTAGCACATCAAGGAATGAAAATAGTGTCTAATCCATGTTGCTTTGTGCTGGTCAGCATGAATGAGGGGATGTATAACCCAGGGAACTTGGGTTATAGCTCTGGTCTTTACAGGGCCCTGAAACCATGTCATCTGTGGGTCACATTCAGATTTCATTTAAAGCAGTGCTGATCAGGAATAACTCCAACAAGAGCAGGGTTACCTGGGATTTACACCGGGCTAAGGTAGATAAGCCTGAAGATCAGTGACTGAAGGAGAAGAAGTTTCAACATAAATGATGTTACTACAGAAAAGTACCTTGATTGAAGCACAGGTGTTGAATGTTAATCACTGTAGGCTTGATCCAGCATCTGTGTAAGTCAAAAGCAATATCCCATTTTCTGCAGCATCTCAGGATTAGATCAACAACAGGTAAAAGCTCAGAGACCAAATCATCTTTCTCTTGTACCAGTACAGGGCATGTGCAGTGCCTGGGACATCAGTGAAGGCATTCCTGATTTATGCCAGGGTCCAAAAAAATCAGGCCCTATCTTCTGCTTCTTGGGTGTTTCCAGGGAATAATGATGGCATTTGGAGTAATTTTACCTTGAGATCATCAATTCAGACCTGGGCCAGGCTGGGTGCCAGAAAAAGTTGCTACCAAAGGCCAGCTTCTGAAATGAGTGGGATTCTTAGGTATGATAAAATTTTCCACTGGTAAAAGAAGAGCAGATATTTCACAGATTGTCTTAACAAGAACAGATTAGAGACTACAGCTCGAGGTACACTGCTGTCTCCCCCTTGGCAAAGACAAGACTTGGGGCAGATGCTTGACTTTTTGTTAAAAATGTGTCAGCTCAGCCCTGGTGAAGTTTCCTTCAAGGCTGGTACTGAGGAGATCACAGCTGCAGGTACAGACGGGATTTGGCCAGGATGAGCATGGAATCAATTTCCCCAAACTTTGCAATTCCTTTGTGCTAGCAGGGGTTGGGTTAGTGATGGTCCCTGGGGCCCAGGGTGAGTCTCTGTGGGTTTTTTGCTCCACATCAGGCTGTGCCTGTCCAAGGAGAGGGGAAGAGGCTTGCTCACATGTTACTGAGTGGTCAGACCCAAGGCAGTGCTCACTCCACAGATGCTGGCAGAGCCCAGCTCAGCTCTGGCACCTGCCAAATGCAGCTGGAAGCACAAATAATTTCATAACTGCTGGTGTTTGTATGGCTGTGCCTGGGTACTCCTGTGGCCAGGCCTGTACATCTCTGTTATGGGCAACTATTTACACTAAAAAAGAAAAAAAAAAAAAATACAATGTCATATTTGCTCTCATCTGGATTCATGAGATGGATTTTGTTGCGTTCTCTGTGGTGAAAACTGGTCATTCGTGTCTGCAAATAAACACAGCCATTTTGGCCTCAATCAGCTCCTCTCCAGCAGCATCAGTTAATTGTACTTTGCAATCCCTTTTTCTGTCCTAAAATGTGCTTTCTGATCATCCTCTCAGAGCAAATACAGCAAATAACTAACCAATGTGAGCAGCCACAAAGCCATAAACATTTTACAGATGTTCAGCCAACATCCACGGATGCAGACAAAAATTCCAAACTCCAGCCATGTGCAATGAGCCTGGCCTGACTTGGAGGGGGGATATGCAGCTGAGGAGTTGGGTGCACTGTAAATGTGCCTGGTTAGTAAGAAAGGGCTTTTCACCACAGATCACAGAGAGCCCCTTCGTGGAGCTGAAATGCCTTTGCACCAGGTCTCTTGCTCCCAGCCAGAAAGTATCTCTCTCTCTGATGAGAAAAGGGGTTTTTCTAATTTATTGCTTTTATGGGATTGTTCCTCCACAGAGGCACAAATAGCAGCATATCAATAAAGCCAGTCGTTTGAAGTTGGATATTTCCACCTCTGTCACAGCAAAATAATTAAAAAAGGATTCACAAGATCATAAATTGCATGTCACCAAGGACACAGCCTCCTTAACCCTTTAAAAGCCAGGCTGTGCCCACCCATCTTACTGGAGGCATGAAGACACATTTGTTATTTTTAGCATCTCAGTCACAAGGGCTTTCCTGTCTGGAAAGAGATACAGTAAGAACCTGTCTGCACAGGGAATGAACTGGCTGGCTGGTGGGATCCTAGCCCAGCTCTGGTATGCAAATGCACATATAGATTTGATTTTCAGCCAGGCAAACCAGGAGCTGTGCTGCAGACCTGCAAGAGCCCAGCATTTAGTCACATGGAAGTTAAAACATGTTACAGGCACATCAGGCATTGGGGATAACATTTTCAAACATACTATTTTCAAACATAGTAGAGGAGTGGCAGCATGAAGAGGGCCTAAAATAATTTGTTCTCAGTTAAAAGCTCCTCCGGCTTCAGCTTGGTAGAAAAGGATGGAGGCCTTTTTCTGAGCCAGAAACTCCTGTTGTCCTGCTGATCCCTCCCCAGCACAGACACAGCCAGAACACACCCTGACTCACTGACAAAAAATATGTTAATTCAAGAAAAGGAATGAATGTCATTTTCTAGGTGGGTTGCAACTAAGTTCCCGATACAAATGCCAGTGCTCCAGCCTAATTTGGTTACATAGAGGTTAGCACCCATTGTTAAATTCCACAGGTCACCTGCTGCCCTCTTATAAATCCAGAGATCTCTGTGGAAAAGGCTGAGGGTGTAAATCTGCAGGTCTGAGCCCTGATGGCACATGGGGGCTGCACTCAGGGCTCAGAGAGACACAAGAGTGAGTAATGTCTGCTGGCTGTGGGCAGAGGAATGAGCCAGGGTGGTGCCTGCTTTTTCCAGGGGGAAAGCACAGCCCCAGACGGTGGCAGGTGGTTGGTTTGGTGTTGCTTTCATAAAGACCACTCTTGAAGCCTGCGGAGTCTGCGGCGACAGGAGAAATCCCACTGGAGGTGGATTAGTGGGAAGAACGGGGCTGAGTTAAGCGTGGTTTATCACAGGGCAGTGTAATTATATTACACATATCCCATGGCTACATCCACTATCACCAGCATGAGAGGAAGGCACGTGTGTTTGCCTCCCTATGCCCTCCCAGTCCAAGACAGAAACCCCTGGAAAAGAGTGGGTTTTTCCTTTGTGTTACCCCAGAAGAGAATGCTGGGACCTATTTTTTCCAGCCTGAGATTTCTTGTGTAAGCTCCTTAGAGGCAGAAGTAAAGAAATCAGCCATCGTGGTATCTGCTTTTGGCAACACAACCTAAGTTTTCATGGTAAGAGTGAGATTTGGGACATGTTGCTCCTTTATCAAAAGCTCAGGCAGAAGTGATGCAGGTACAGAGGGTCTGAAGAGGTATTTTTCCTGAGCAAAGGGTTACTTGTTCTACTACACACTCAGAAAGTCAGAGGAGCTCAAAGTCTTTATGCCTAAATAGCTTCAGTTTTGTAATGATCATCAACAAACACAATAAAATTAAAACCTTAAGCCAGGAAAGCAGATGTAGAGCAACAACACAACCGGTGGGTGCTTGGTTTTAACTAAAACCTTTTCCCAAGCTCACACTTTGCATGGTTGTAAAATCAGGAGCAGACCCCAACCCTCAGGAGCCCTGCCCTGCCTTCTGGTGTGCTCTCAACATGACACCAAATTAGGACCCTTCAGTGGCAGAGCCACAAACCAGGCAGACAGGACTAAACGGCCCCTGGATGCAGGATTACCAGGGCTTTGCTGGAGGATGGGGCAGAGCAGGGAATTGCAGCTCCCTTCCCATCACAGCCAGGCAGAAAGGGCCTGAGGAAGAGGCTGTGCATATGGGGAAGGGCAGCAGCTGAGCCCCATCTGGAGATCCCTGGGGATGTGCCAGAGAGGGGTGGGAAAAGCAGAGGATGAACTGCAGTGTCCAAAGCAGGACCAATAAATGGATGCATCTCGGGGAGGGAGAAGGTGCCTGGCATGTGGCTCTGGTTAGACAGAGGGAATAGAGGAGACAGAAGAGATGGCTTCTCCTCAGACTGACACCAAGTGTCTGCAGGAACAGCTATTTTTGCTGACCCTCCCTGATGCCACCATGGGGCAGCAGTTAGTGAAACCCTGTGGGTTTATTGAGGCATTAGGAATCCTACAGAAACACCAAAGCAAATTCCCTCTCCTGTCCTCATGGCCTCCAGCCATGCTGTGAACTGAGGTCTGTAGCAGGCCACGAAACAAAGAGATCTGTACTTTCACTGGAAACCTTCATTCAGGAGTCCACTGACTGAAATAAGTTAAAATCACAGTTTTATTCCTAAATGGTAGGAATAAATCGCTGCCCTTCTAGGCAATTTTTTCTATTATCTACCCAAAATAAAGCATATAGATAAATAATGAGATCTTACAGTACCTATCAGACTAGCTATAATAAGTATTTGAGCAGGATGAAATACTGTCTTATTAGGAGAGCTGAAGGTGTGAAGTTTGCCACCAGCTCCAAAGGGCAGAGATGCTCATATGACAACTGTCTCTTAATATTCATTAGCAAACTGATGGCTAATATAAGAAAACCCTTCACATTATCACTAATCCATCAATGGTACTCGTGGGGCTCCTATCACCATAACACCCAAGTACCTGCAGCATCCCTGCAGCAGATTATTATCCATGGAGAACCCAAATAATTCCTACCTGAGCCTCTGAGCAAGTGATAAGGAGGCCTGAAGGAGGGGGAAATCCTTCCTTTGCATGCTGGATGAAGAGTCTTGATGACCTCTGTTGGTCTGAGGGCTTGGTGACCCTCAAGCTGGATCCCAATCCCACAGAACAGGGTTGTTCCAGGGGAGGGGTATCTGCTCATGCTGCCAACAGCCCTGTTGGGACAGAGGGTCTGAGAAAACCTGCAGGGAGAAAAGTGAAAATGAAAGTTAGAGAGTGTGTCTCTTCAGGTTTTTCCTAGTTGTCCTATTTGGTCTTGGGATGAGCTGGGGGTGGGGGTGCTTTGGTCTTGAGATGGCCACTGGTCTCTGCCTCATGGCAACCCCAAAGAGACCAAAGCAGAAGTGGAGGAGCGATGGCATCAACCCTGTGTACCAGGAATGGGGCCAGAGGCTGAACCTTGGCTGTGATTTTGAGAGCTGTGGGCTCACCAGGTGGGGCTTCTCTGGGCTGGCAGAGACCCTGCTGGGACCCACAGTGATGTCTGCAGCAAACCAAAAAGGTCAGGACATGGAACGTGGGATTCAGACAGGGCCAAGCCCTCCCAGCACCCTACAAGCACTTGTGACCCTCTCTCTTTTAATTTTAGAACTAGGAAATGCTGTTGTACTGCAGCAAACATCAATCAGCCCCTCTAAAAAATAACTCCAACCTCTGCCTGACTCACAGAGCACACCTTTTCCCTAATTTCATCCCTGGGGCCCGAGGGAGGCAGCATGGGGTCCCTAAGGGAGCCCAGGGCAGAGCTCCCCTTGCTTGCCTTGCCCCAGGAGAAGTCAGTGAAACATCCTTTTCTCTCTCCAGCCCTTTGAGCTATGTTCCTGAGTAGAGACAAAGGAAAAGAAGGACGAGGAATTAATTCCAGGCAGTTGAGTGTGTTCCCTGCTCTAGCTTAGTTTGGAGTAGGTACACATAATAATAACAACGTTTTAATAATAATTTAATTTATATTACGCCCCCCTGCCAAGGCACTCAAGGCACTACACAAACAATTAAAATATGATTATAATAAATAAACAGCAATAATTAAAACATCATAAACCAGACAATATTAGAGGCAAACCAAATGCTAAAAAGCAAAACAAAGCAGCATCTTTGGAGGAAGGAGATCCTTGCACAATTCATCTTCCAAATCTCCTGTTGATGTTAGATTGAAATTCTCCTGTGAAGCTGTTTCTGCATCTGCAAAGATTTTGGTAGTGTCACTGTCATTAAAAATATGGATTTCACACTACCATAAATTAACTAGAGTTTTGCAAGGCTGTAATAACACGACATTCACTTTCATTTGAATAAATTCAGAACTTAGTTTGCTCAGGTAACTCAGTTTATGGCGCTGAACTTATGTTGACTGCCCTGAGTTCAGAAAAAACACACACTCATACAGTTTGTGGTTCGTAAAACGTGCCTCATTATAGAAGCCAGAATGTATTAAGGATTTAAAACCAAACCCCAAAACTGAATGGCAGAGCAGCCTTCTCCTGGCTGTCAGCTCCTCAGAGCCAATGGGATCTCCTTGTCCCAGTTTACACAACTGGAACCAAAAGACCTAAACTAACAAAAGAAGCAATCTCCCTCCAAAACAAATGAAATTCCAACTTGTGCCAGGCGAGAGCCGTGCACTGAACTCTAATGATTAAAGGAGACAGGCTCTGTCAAGGCAGAGGTGGAACTGAAACACAGCCAGTCGGTCCCTCCTCTGAAAAAACCTGGCACCAGCCCTCAGACAATTACATCCAGGATCCGTTCACTCGAGTGCCTCAGCTGATCTCAGTGGTTGTGGCAGCGCATGAAGGGAAAATCCTTCTCGCAAACCCAAACCACACAGGGATTTCTCCATACTAGGGGAAAAAAAAAACCCAAACAAAACAAAACAAAACGCATTAGGAAGATGAAGCTGGTGGTTTTCATCCAGCACAGAGAACCAGGAGGGTGTTTTCCATCTGATTCCTCTGTGGTTTTGTTTCTCGTGTGTTTTACTTTGAGCTTCAGATCCAAGAATCTTAAAAATCAAGGGGATGGCAAATGACACCACGTGGTTCTCACACACAAAGCCATCTTTGGGGCTGGGATCATTCAAAAAGAGCCTTCAAAAGGGTTCATGAGCCTTAGTGCATGATGCCACAACTTTGGAGGCAGGTCAGAGGTCTGCAGTGGAGAAACCATTACAGATTTTGGGCATAGAGAGTCCTTTCATTCATTTCTATAATCTCATATCAGGACCCTGTAAAAAATGAAATGAACCACAGATTCCTGGTTCCCTGCATAGCAACCTCCAGGAATGGCCCCAAACTTTGCTGCAAGACTGTGCTGGAAATGAGCCTTTTCTTGTCTGCAGGAATAAAGGTGCTTTCCAGGAGGGACCCACATTACCAGGGCTGGGGGTTGAGTGTTCCTTTCCTCTGTCAAATGCAACCTCTTCCCCTTACAGATATGTTTGCATTAAGGCTCTACTGCCTTTCATAGAAATGGTCCTTCCTGGGTGCTCACCGTTTGAAAAGGAATTTCCAAGAGCAAGGGAGCCTCATCACAAGCTCATGTTCTGGCATCTCCCAGATGGGCAGCAAGGACAATTCATCAATCAGTATTCCCAGTTTTCCCAATTCCTTCACCCTGCATAGAAGTTATTCAGCAAATTTCAAATTTCCACTCCATGGAGGTAAGTGGAAATTCATGGCTCTGGGTCTGTTCAATGGATGTGGTAGATCCACCTTCTTCTTCAGCAGACAACAGCATTTGAACTCCAATTCCACAAAAAAAGTTTCTATTTTCTGTGGAAATGGAGTGCACTGAAACATAGGGAAGCTCATCCAAGTCTTCTGCTCTGCCTCATGCTGGGCCACATTTCAGCTAAAAGATTCAGGTACTCAGATGAGCCACAAAAAAAAGACATTCTGTTTTCTTCATCACTATCCTTCAAGTGTCCTGTGTGACCTTGAACAGGTGAATCAGACACAAAATGTCAGAAATGTCAGATGTCTCTGCCTTTGGGATTCAAAGCCAAGCATCTCATACCTTGAAGGATCTGGATTACAGGTCTGTGCCTCAGTTTCCCTATGTGTTTTCCTGCCTTTCAGGACAGATTGGACATCAATGTGTCAGTAGTTTTTCTCTTCAACTTCCTCATTCACTCAGTCATCAGGATTTTTAATTCAGATTTGGTCATTCATGAGATGATGATTCTGCCCATGTCAGTACTTCACCATAGCAAAAGAAGCTGACTAGAGGTTCTCCCTGGATTTACACTCAGGGCTTTCTTCCCAGATGTCACTCAGGGCTCAGATTCATTTGGAAAGACTCCCCAGATCCTCCAGGACTGGGGTAGCTCCATCACAGGGGTTTGGGAGTCATTGGAAACTGCTTCACAAGAGCACTGGCTGACACTTAAGAGAAGAAATGAGAAGACAGAGGTGGCAGAATTTATTTCATGACAAATCCTAAAAGGAAATTATGCAAAGTAATAAAATAAAGAAGAATTATAAATGAGGACAAGAAATGGGTGAAATATAGAATAAATTATGGGATAGCAGGAAGGTATGGGGGAAGAACTGAAGGCAGAAGTGCTGAGTTAAAGAATAATTATTAGAAACTGATGGATAGACTGAAGGGAAGAGGGCATTTGGGGTGGGGATTGGTACAAAAGGAAGCTGCACATTTTTGTGCACAGCAGCATTAGCAAAGCATCTCCCTGTCAGGTGTGCCTTGGGGACACATGGGGTGACAGCCACCACTCATTACTTGGGTGCCAGCCTGTAAATCTGGGGACAAGGTTGCTCCTGCTTTCACCTACAGTCAAAATAAGCCAGACCTCGGCAATAAAAGGACTGGACGGTGGGTGTTCAGGTGGCAGTGCACCCTGCAGGAGCTGCTGGAGTGGGCACAGCCTCCCTCCCTCCTGCCAGCAGTGCCTGCTTCCCTTCTCAGCCTGCCCAGCCCCGCAGCAGCCGCTGGCTCTGGGAGGAGATGCTCCCCACAAAGGCTGAGCAGAGGATCCCCGGGCAGAGCAGGAGGGGGACAGGGGGAGCAGAGCTGCTCCTGGGCTGGGCTGGGGAATCCTTCGGAGAGCTGTGAGCCCCAGGTGCGGGGAGGGGGCGAGGGAAGCCCCTGCTCTGGCCAGGGACCCTCTCTGGGTGCAGCCGATGGCAGGAGGAGCTGGTCCCAGCCCCACGGCCCCAGCTGTCACTCTGAGCGATGAATTACATGCTATAAGAAGGTGTTGACAGGAGCAGCTGGACATCAGGGAGTGATGAAAAGGGAACAAAATTCATTCCGAGTTTAGACAGACTGGCTCGTTAGGGGCAGCGGCGGCAGAGGCCACAGAAACACTGCTCCATCTCCTGGACATCCACTGAAGCGGCTCCCGGAGAACCCAGAGCCCCCGGAGCCCCTCCCGGAGCGGTGGCAGCATCCCGGTGCCATCCCGTGTGGCACCTGGGGACACACCGCAGTGCTCCCTGTCCCCTCCTCACCCAGCCCGGCCTGAGCTGTCCCCAGACACAGCACGCCATTCCATTTGGGTCTCTTCAAAAGCAACCTAATCAAAGATTTTTTTTTGTCCCTCTTGTTCGAGGCTGTGATTTGTATAAACTGTATGAAGAGGGATGGGGGAGGCGGGACGGGAACATTTGGCATCAAAACAATTATCTCCATTTTAATGCAAACTAAACGACATGCTAAAGGGGAATTGTTTCGTACATATGTACAGCAAGTGAACATTAAACCACACGGCTAATAATTAACTGGCTCCTGTTACCCTTGCTGTGTGAAATGCAAGGGTGTCCCCTTATATTGAACGTACGGAGAAGTTTGAGGACACAGAGGTCCCGTATGAGATTATTCCTAAAGCTGTGAAAATAACAAAGAGGTTTTTTTTTTTTTTTTCTAAGTCGAGCTACTTCTTGGAATTGAGAGAAGTTGGCAGAGAGAAAAAAGTGTCGGTGTTTCTCCCACCCTTTTCCTCCCTCCCTCTCCCTCCCTTCCTCCGACTGACTCTCCTCCCTTTCCTGACTTCCACTTCTTTCTGCCGCTGGAGAAAAAGAATAGCAAATTCAGAGAAAATTTCATTGACGTTATTCAAAGAGTTTTTCATGGATTATTTACACAAGTGCTGTTCAAACAGCCTTTGTCTGAACATCCCTTGAAATCTGCACCCAATCCTTTCAGATTCAAAGCAATAGCTCAGGGGAGACAAAGGGAAGCGGCTGACATGGGTTTCCTCTGCAAGTGAATGAGAGGTCTGGCTAAACACAGAGGGCTTTGGGATCACAAGCTTCCTTTCAGCCTGGAAAATAAACACTGATCTGAGGCCGGGCAGCTGTACCTCCGAGCAGCCACTGCCAGGGAAGGAGTGGGGCACACACCTGGCCGCCCACCCCTGGGGCATGGCACCCCTGTCCTGCACCCTGTCCTGCACCCTGTCCTGCACCCTGTCCTGCACCCTGTCCTGCCCTGCTGCAGTGCTGCTGCTGCCCAAAACACGTCTGCCAGCCCTGGGGACCCTGCCTGCACGATGGGGACAGGGACACCCAGCATCCTGAGCCACCCCAAACCCAAGGGACAGGTGGAAATTCCCAGTGGCCTCCTGGCTGCGATGGTGTCAGAGCTAAATGTGCTCCTGCAAAAGCCAGGAGTATAAACAAATATACTCTTAAGCAGAGAAAAGAAAGAGGGACAGTGGAAAGAAAGGAGGGTGAATGAAGGCAGGCAAAGCCACTGTGAAAATATTACAAGGGGCACCCATATTCAACACTGACTCACAGCCCCTCTCTCCATCCCAAAGCTTCTGCACAGCACTCCCTTCCCCTCTGGAAGAGCAACAGCACTCACCTCTCTCTGACCTGGGAAACCAGGCACCACAGGCTCGTGAAATGCTTGAAATGCCCGTAACAGGGTCAATTAAAATCAAGGGAGTAAATGAAATATGTAAGAAAGGCCAAGTTCTGCCTTAAATTACACCCACAGCAGTGACCAGCTGCGAGGAGGGGAAGGCAGCACAGCCCCTGCTCCTGCCACGCCTGCCTCTCCTCTGCACAGCAAACACAGCATTAGGTACCTCCTCTTCAAATCTTCACAGCTTCTGCTTGTCACCTCTTTTAGATTAAAACATTGAACCAGTCTACACACCTAGTTTGATCAGTCCCTCTAAGTGGTCTCTGCACTCTTGGCTTACCTAAATTTTTCCTATTCTCTGCATTCTTCTTCCCAGTTCCTGTTTGCCTCTTTCTGCTTTCCCAACTCACAAAATAAAAAGAAATATCAAAATAATCAACTTTTTTGCTTTGTTTTGCTTTGTTACCTTGCAAAAGACCTGTTCCAAGTAACTGCCTTTGGATTTCAGTGGGAGGTCCTCGTCTGCTAGAACTGGCTCCTGTCATCCTTCTATTGCCTGTCCAAATAAAACCTTTTCCTTCTTCCCCTGTTCCTTCTTTCTTTCAGATATTCTCCTTCCTCCCTTCTGACTTTCCAAACCCAAACCAATCTTTTCTTTCCCTGACTTATTATCTTCCTTTCTCATCTTCATCTGTGTTCCGGATGTCTCCACAGAAGCTGAGAACACAACTCGAGTGTAAACTCTGAGCTCAGCAGTTGCATTTCCAGGTGCCCGTTTCAAGGCTCTGTCTCAGCTCTACCACTGGAGGCAGCAGAAATTGGTGGAAGAAACCCTGTTTAGAGAGTAATGAACTTCACTGGTTCATGGAGTCCTGGTGCAGGCACACTGAGATGCTCTCCAGACCACCAGTAGTAGTAGTAGTAGTAGTAGTAATAATAATAATAATAATAATCATACATCTCTGGATATAGTTATCCATAATAATACTGAACCTCCTTCTGAACTCTCTTCAGCTTTCAACATCACACCCTTGTGGGGCAGTGATTTCCAGCCTACCTGGGGTGCTCATGAAGATGTGATCATCTTTTATTTCTCAGCAGCTCTGAACTGATGTTGCTTTCCAGTTTCACTCATCACTAGGAGATGGAGGAAGGAGAGCCTCCTGCAAGGCTGTTTCATCCCTTTGAGTCCCACACAATCCTTGAGTCTTGTTGAATTCCCACTTTTAACTTTCCCAGAATGATGCTGCTTGTGAGTCACCTTTAGTGCTGAAGAAGTAGCCTCTCCTAGCAAGAAGATTAAAATCCTATTCCTTGTTATTCGTGTGTTATTTAATGATATTTTTCCCATTATGTATTTATTTATTTTCAAGTTACTTGCTTTGAATTTCGAGTTGGTTTCGAGTTAATATCAGGTCTACTTTCTAGTTTGTTTTTTTAATTGGAATAAAATAAAAATAGAATAGAATTTTTTAGTGGTTATTTTTATATTTATTAAAGGAATGACAAAAGCAAACCTCAACAACGGATGACCAAACCCAAACACCATTAATGCAGCTGCACAAAATAAGAGCAACAAAGCAATAAAAAACCCTAAAACTTCAATGTGTCCCTCCAAGAGGCCCAGTGCCTCTCTCGTAATAATTTGGCATTCAGGTGGGGGTCATATAAACTCTGGCTTGAGGACAACCTCCTCTCCACACACAGGTACCCTCCATCCATGGAGAAGGTGGGATGAATGCATGTTCCATCAGTTCTTGAGGATGACAAACTCCACTTTGGGAGAGGACATGTCTTTTTGATGACTGGATGGCTCTGAAGATGAAATGCCACAACTTCATCTGACAGAGAGCTCACATCAGTGAAGAGATTCCTCAAAAAAAAATCTTTTCAGGGCCTGGAAGGAAACCTGAGAGAAATGGGTCTTATTGGTGAGATGAAGAGCCAAAGGGAAGATGGATGAAAGGGAAATAAAGATGGAGAGCAAAGAGAGGAAATAAGGTGAAGGCTCCATAAGGAAAATTAGTCATTGAGATAGGTATCCATAAAGGTAGATCCAAGCAGAGCCAGGGAAGTGGAAGGGGATCAAATGGGAGATAAAAAGGAAACTGGTACAGAAAAGAAAGGACATGGCCAGGAAAGGAAGAAATAGAATGATAAGGAGGGAACAGCAGGAGAGATGAACAGGGTGGAAGAGGCTTGGAGAGACAAAGAAAGCAAGAATAAGAGAGAGGGAAGGAACAAAACTGGCCCCAGAATGAGGTGCAGCACCCCTCCTGCATCTCTTGGATGCTTTTAACAGGCGCCTGGAAGAATCTTCATTTATCAGGAATTCAATTAAGTGGAATAGTCGTTATTAATTTTATAGGAATTATTTGTAGAGGAAAGCCTGGAGCGAGGAAAGGCCTCCCGGAGCCATTTCTCCTGTCAACACCCTGGGTCAGGGAGGCACTGGCAGTGCAGTCTCACCAGTTGAGATATTAATGAGATGCCTCTAGGTGCAAATGATAGTTTAATAGGTGTTAGTTACCAGGAGCGCCCCTCGCCTGCACACGCCAGCACGCACAGCTCCTGACGAGGCTGCCTCCTTGTTAGAATAAGTAATTAGAATGTAGGAACACTCTTTTTGACACTTTAATAAAGTGTCAGCCGTCATCAGTTTAGCATTTAATAAAAATAAAATTAAATATTTACTACATTTTTTTAATAACGTTATATTTAGAATATATATTCCTCAAATTTGGGGGATTTGAAATGAGGTCCTGTTAGAATGCTAGTACCAAAAAATAATGTCCATGATTTCTTCTTGGGTTTTGTTTGGCATATGGAGGAAGGACATTTTTATGGACAAGAAGATCCAGCAGCACTTGCAGAGAAGTGTTCTTATAAGGGAGAAAAGGTTTCCTCCTCCATCTTCTGAACCTCCCTGTGCTGCCTGGAGATTAAGGATGAACTGAACAGGCCTAGCCCAGACTGCCACTGCTGATGGCAGGCAGTCACTGCCAAGGAGCTTTGTTCCTGTTGCATGGGTAGAACAGTCCTCCAAACCAGGTGTTGGAAAGAAAACAGAAGAAAATACTGAAAATGAAAGCATGCTTTAAGCCTGGAGGGAATCTGAAAGTTAAAACAGTTTAAAAGAGTTTATTCCCTTCCTATCTCACCATCCCATGTTTGCCCTTCCTCAAGGTGCCCACCTGGCCAAGGGAAGCCCAAGACTGCTCTGCCAGGCTGGGACCTCACGATGCAGATGGCATCCTGGTGACAAAGCTGAATGAACTGGCCCACAAGATGCTCAGTGGCCCAGCAAAACAGTCTCTGCCCCATCTCCACTAAAACAAAGAGCAAAGACCCAAGAGTCCATGGCAGAGCAGAGCTGTTTTGGGGTGCAGTCAGCCCTGTCCTTAATGACATCTGAATCAGGGTAACACATTTTGGCAGTGATTCACTTATTTTCTTCTCCTCTGGATCCTAAGGATGACTGGCTGCCCCTACCCAAATTAAAAATCATGTTTGTTAAGGACTCAGCAAGCCCTATGCCACCAGCAACATCTGTTCCCCCAACAGGAGATGAGGCTGCTCTGCTGCCCCAGACACCAGCAGTGAAATTCATTGAGAAGTTTGTCTGACAGAGGTGAATCAATCAGGGAGCAGCTTGGAGGGAGCTAAATCTGATTTTGTACTCCACCAAAGGCTTCCTGGGCAGCCTCAGAGCAGAGAGGAACGTGCAGAGCCTCTAAGAAAGTTTTAGCTGCAAACAAGTCCTTACTGGAAACCCTCACTCCCCACGGGCAAAATGAGACCTACAACACCCCCATTCTGTAGGAGCCATCCAAAACATAACTCCTTGCAGAGTCTACCAGGTGCAGAAGCAAGGGGAGGTGTAAAGGCAGCCGGTGTGGTGGCAGGGCAGGGAAGGGCAGGGAAGGGCGGGGCAGGGCAGGGCAGGGCAGGGCAGGGCGGGGCAGGGCAGGGCAGGGAAGGGCGGGGCAGGGCGGGGCAGGGCAGGGCAGGGCAGGGCAGGGCAGGGCAGGGCGGGGCAGGGCTGGGCGGGGCAGGGCAGGGCAGGGCTGGGCAGGGCGGGGCAGGGCAGGACAGGGCAGGACAGGGCAGGACAGGGCAGGACAGGGCAGGGCAGCAGGTCTGTGTGTCCCCACCAGCCTGGGCAGGTGATGGGCAGTGCTCAGCTCCTGGCCCCACGCAGGGAGAGATGTTTCCTCGGAGGAGAGCTCCGTGGCAAAACAGCTCAGCAGCTGCCCACACTCCATTCACAAACTAACACCACGTCATTTGTCACCCAGCTCTTGAGTGGGGAATGCTGGCAGCCTCGCATCAATGTTTTCACAGGCAAATTCATGCACTGACCTCCTCGCTGAAACACGCCGCAAATGCCTGGAGTCTGGTTTACATCTGCCGTGGGATCCTGTTACATTCAGAACAACCCCTGTCAACGCTGAATCTGTAACAATCAATAAAGAGAGAGAGTTTGTTTCTTCATGTTTTGTTGGTTTGGGTTTTTTATGTTTCCTCATTCCTAATTGTGTTATTTTGCTACTCCAAGTTTTGCAAGTTTTGCAATTGCCTCCCTCCTCCCCTTCTTGTTTTCTTTTAGGACAAGCTGTCATCTTTTCACATCTTTTCACCAGGCCATTGCAAATGTAAAACTGTAAATTGCAGGACTGTGCAAATAGCACTAATAGCATTTGCATAAAAATTGGTTGCAAAGAGCAATTAGCACTTCATTAATAATCAATGAAGGGCCAATTTACACATTGCCCAAAAGCAAATTGTAAATTCAATTTTGTCTATAACTGAGCATTTGGTGCTGGGCAACTGTACAATGGTGGCAGGAGAGACCAGCACAGCACTTTTAGAGCCACATCTCCAGTGAGCTCAGGTAGCCAGAGATCCCCACAATGGCTCTTTCCCAATGGAAGGGAACTCCAGGGGGTGGATTTATCCAGAGGAAGCACACAAATGTCTGCACACTACCAGTCCTGCTCAGATACACTCCTAGTGCCAAGAACATGGATACTGCTTGTGTATGGAAGCCTTGGTGCTGCCCAAACACACCTTGCAGTGATGCTGAGGGAAAGGGGAGAAGCACAAAGGACATCAAAGAGGTATCATCACCTCTGTGCTATGACCTGATCATCCTCCCACTGCAGTATCTGCTACTGCTCTACAAGTCACAGCAGAACTCTTCCCTTTGCCTCTGGGTAAAGGCCTAACATAATCCTTGTGGGTGAAGGATTGCTCCCAGGCCATTTCATCCAGTGTCCCCTTCGCCACTGCCACCCACACGTGCCCTTTCTGGCACAGCCCAGGTTTGTGTGCAGTCACTGAGCTCAGAAACACCAAACAGCCCCTTCTTTCTCACCTGGATTTCGGTGTCACAGAAGGGTTCCTGGTCCTGATTTGGCCATTTGGCAATGCATCCCCCAGCCTTCCCCTCGACATGAATGGTGGTATCCAATAAACCGGGGCAGCTTAACCACGGCAACAACTTTCCCAGCCCCAAATTCTTTGCTATCTCATCCTCCACTTAAAAGGCACAGCCAGCTCCATTTCAAGAGCAGAGCCTGACTCTAAACCACTTGACATCTGAAGTTTTCTTATCACATTTAGCATGGATCTCATGAATCTGGTGAAAAGCTAGACGATCATTTAGCAGGGGCTGGTCGCTTTATCTATTTTCCATAATAATTTGAATATTATTACAATGGCACCTTTCATCTGGGGATATACATGCACTTTACATATGTTACATTAATTTCACCGATGAGCTGGGGAAGCACTCCTTATCCCTATTGTGCACATGGAGGAAATGGAAGCACAGAGATGATATACTGCTTGCCCAGTATCACACAGGAAGTTTCTGACAGAGCCAGGAATAGAAATCACATCTCCCATGTCTTATGCAGAAGAATATCTTTATGTCCCTGCCCAGTAACTGAGCCCTTAATCCAGACTAAGACACCCACACAGGACCCACTTTGCTGAGAGCAGCACAGACACCCAGAAATGGCAGTGCCTTGCTCTGGGAGGAGACTTGACTGGTCCAAAATTTCCCCCACCGTGAAGGTTGGAAGTGCCCTTTGCAAGGAGCAGCTCTGGGGGCTCAAAGGGAGGGAGGGAGGCTGGCTCTAAGAGTGGTCTCCATCTGAAGTGGATGTTATTAGCTGGTGTAAGCAGATGCTCAGCGTGGGATGCTCAGGACTTCTCAGTTTTCACCCAGTAACGTCCCTGCTCCCTTTTTCCTGCCTGTTCAATCCACCTTTACCAAGAGATTGAATTTACAATGGACTTGAACACATTTAAATCCATTTATTGCAAAATTACTTTTCAATAATTACATCATTGCGCTGACTGTGTTGCATAATGAAATTAGCATGAGAGATATTAGAAAGAATATAAAATTATAAGACATATTGAAATACCTCTTTCCCTGTCTGCCTTAGCACAACCCATAGCTTAACTGGAAAACGAGCACTGCTCCTGGATGGGATTTAAATGCATCAAGTGTAATTTTATAATGTCTTTTATATAAATTAATTATAATGGTTATTGCTGCTTTACGTTATTAGATTGAAATTTGCCTCCACTTCAGTGCATTAAAAGAAAGCTGCACCCATTTTGCTCCACAATGCCCTGGAAGTTCTCATGGCATGGAGCCATCCTGCCCACCCTGACACCATCAACACATCTGAGGTGAAGAGTTTTGGGCTCGTGTGGGACAGGCTCTGCCCACCATGGCTCCCAAACCCACCACCAGAGCCTTGGGAGCAGCCACTGGGCTCCTCACAGAGATCTTTGCCTGGGACACTTCACCCCTTCCAAACCCTGCTCTTTCTGCTCCATCTCAGAGCAATAATAGGGATGCCCAGGCTGGTTTTAGCAATCCCACCTCAACTGTGCACCTGAAAATAACTGGAGGTAATAAATCCATTGCCAAATCCATGCCATGGCACAGGTGAGGTGTCTGACTCGGAGCGAGCACAGCCCATGAGCTGACCTTGGGCTGCTGCTGTTGGTGTGGGAGCACCTCTAGAAGAGCTGGGGCCATCCTCAACTCTTGGAAAAAAGAGTTTGGATGCTGTGCAGTGATTCCTTTGTCATACCTCCACATTCACATGTTGTTTTCCTCATCTGATTCTGGGGCAATGCCTGGCAAAGCAGTGAAGGAGAGGAGGCAGTGAGCTATCAGGTGGTTACCAAACCACTGGCTATGCTGGACAAACCACAGTCATGCAAAGCACAATGAAGACACAGTGATATGCTTTTACTGCCTCTTAATCCTCAATAGAAGTCTACTAATATTCAATTTGTGACATTATTTGCACATTGAATTAATCCAGAAATTAAAGGGCTAATGAGTTATGGAAAGTAGCACACGGTTTAATTGCAACAACAAGGGCCTGCCGGCCTCCCTCCAGTTGGGAATGCCTGAGTAAAAATAAAATTCTGCATGCACTGGTACACACCAGATGGGCAGGGAACAGCAAACTGAACAATGTGAACTATCTGAATGACTGTTCTTTTAAATGACCCAAGTTTTCCCATTTTTTTCAGGCATGCTCCTCATGAAACAACATTCACTAAGAATAACACAAAAAAGTCAGGATGGCCAAAGGGGAAAAAAAAAATTTACCATGAAAATAATCATAGAATCATTCAGGTTGGAAAAAAAAAATCACAGGGTCCAGCTGTTAACCCAGCAATTCCAACTCCATGACTAAACCAAAATCCTGAGTGTCACAATTTCCTTACAGAAAGACACAAGGTCTTTAAAGGATATGTTGAAAACAAAAGAAGTCAGTTGAAGAACTTACAGAATGAAAAGACAGTAGATATTTTCAGCATATGATGCCACCAGCCCTTGGCAAAAGCTGCTGCTTCATTCAGTGTGCTCAGCCCTCAGCACAAGACTTACCCTGCAGCAGGACCACAGCCTTGGTCCACACCCAGGTGAGCAAGAATTAGGACTTAAAAGTCAAGCTGCAAACCAGAAACAATCATAAAACTTTTGCATACTCAAGCCCTCTTTTCAATCTGCTCTGCAGGAAAGGTCTTTCCACTCTTTCACACCTTTCTGGAACTCCTGAATTTCCTGGAATGGTCCCAGCTTCCAGCCAGCAGCACAGCACAGTCACATTCTATGCATACACATGTTTTTGGGGCCAAATAATCTGAAGGAAGAGACTTCAATCAGCAATGAAGCTGAAGGACAGTATGAGGAGGAAAAAGAACAGGCTCCCTGCCTGGTTGGTTGCCATTTCAGATGATTTAAAGCCCTTCCCAAAGCTTTTTGCTGTGAAGAAAATCCAGGAAAAGCATCTTCTGCATGGACTTGTAGAAACTGTCCCTTATTAAAATCCCCATGTGGCAGAAACTCAGACATTTCTGTTATGTTCATGGTATGGAAAGTTGGCCTTCTCTAAGGTCTCCTCCAAATCTGGTCTAACAAACACATAAAATAGCAAAACCAGCAAACCCAGACAAAATACCTCTTTTTTCCTGCCTGAACTTTGTTAATGGTCAGCCCAAGGCAGTAGCTCCTGCATTTGTTTCCCCACTGCTGCTTTCCCCAGCTGCTGGAACAAAAGCAAGATGGAGCTGCCAGCAAGGAGGGTTGGAGACCCTCGTCTCAGATAGAGCCAGGAGCTCAGGAGTTTGCACTATTTAATAGAAAAAGTGAATAAATCTAAACAGCACTTAATTTATTGATGAAGTAAGAAAGACTGTTTAATGTGGAAAACATAAGCAAGATCAATAGTAGAGAGCACAAATAACTAAGGCTATTGACACATAAGTATTTTAAGCCTAATTGCAGGCATATGCACTTTCTAAGGGTATCTCACCTTCTAATAGCACCCTTGAGATTATGGGGTTAATTGATGCAGCTGTTTACTCCTGGCTCACGTGGTCCAGATTGGGATTCCCTGGAGGATGCTATTAAACTAAAGTGTTTAATGAAGTGCTAAGGAGTGGAGTTTCTAATATTCTCTTCCCCTGAATGAAATTGAATAGGAATTGGAGCAAACTTCTCCTCCCCAGGTGGGAACTGCAGCTCAGCACTGGAGTAAATCACCCTGTGCTCCTCAGAGGGAGCCTTGTGATGCAGGGGAGAAAGACCAGACCTGCTCAGGTTCAATTTTAGACCCACAGTGTGGGGATACTTGTGGTTCTTTTCCCTCCCCAGTCACGGATAGAAGAGACCAACAGACATGCTCCATTTTAGCACTGCTGTTGGACAAGGAATCCAAGGAAGCCAATGCCACTCCTGTGGCTTTTCAGTGTGATACTGGGCTTCTATTTTTTGGGGTGGGCAGAAAGGATTTGGTCTCCATTTGGGAAGGAGAACAGATAACAGCACCCATGGTGTCACTGGCCTGGGTGTTTCAGCTCAGTGGCAGCAGGGCAAAGCAGGACTGCCAGAAAAGAGACTCTTTAACCAGTCTCCTCTCTTTATAACTTGCCCCAGGCTGGTTTGGTACCTTTGAAAACCAGGTAGATGCTTGCATACCATGTGTTTCCTAGGCTGGTCAAAGGGCACAGCCTCCCTGTGCCATCCTGGAGTGCACAGCACAGAGCTCAGCTGCCTTTGTCCCTCTAATGGGAAGGTCTTGGCTCTTCACCTCCATCCACCAGCACCAGCTTCTCCAGAGCGAGGTCTGGCAAAGCAAAGCAAGGAATGAAGGAGATTTCATCTCTGCAACCTTTCACCATCACCTAGACCCTGCCTGGAGGGACCTTGGAGCCTCCTCTCCAGGGCCCATCCATCCATCCTGCCAGTGATATCCCCCAGCTGCTCACCCTGAGCAAGGCTGGCAATTGCTGTAAGGTAGAAATTGCTTTCTGCATTTGGCTTTTCCAGCCTGTGAGCACACAGACAGTGAATCTGATGAGGACAGGGCTGTCCCTGGAGTGAGGGGCACAGGGCTGCTCTGCCTGGTTTCAGCACACTGGGCAGCACATTGACCTCAGAGCCTCCAAGGTCCTCCCATGGAATCAGGTGCCACGCACAGACCCCTTAAAATCATCCTCTCCCTCCACAGCAGCCTTTCTACTGCAACTTGAGATTTTCTTCTCTTTTAAAATCAATTACTTTGAAGCCATTTTACAGAAGCCCTTCTGCAGCATAGCTATTCCCAGTGAAAATGCTCCTTCTATTGCCTGCATCCACGTTGCACCTCCCTTGGGAGGGCCACAGAGATGTGAGAAGGAAACATTATGTTTGTAGCCCAGATAATGTTACCAGCTCCACTGCAAATGCTTCCAGGAACAGGCATGCTGACTGGTGTGTGCAGAGTGTGGCTGGAAATGCGGTGGGTTGGTGTTTTCAATGTGTTTTGCCCACAGATTCCAGGGGGAACCATCAGGAGTTGTGGAAGGTAACCAAGGAAAGGTGGTTTGCTGTCAGTCAGCGCAAACTGTAAGTGTGTGGAGAGGTCTGCACATGCCTTGTGAAAACCTGGGGGTTCTGTGAATCCAAAAAGGCTGAAATCATGGGTGAAGTGGGTTTGGGGCTGTTTCTACTGCTTCTATCCCACCTGTCAGAAGGAATGTGGAACAGAAAGAATCCGTGAATCCTGAGCTGAGTGGGGGTAATCAGCAGTAGAAAACCATAATCCACCTCAGAACAAATCTGAGTCTGCTTCCTCCTCCCTTTGTGTCCAAGACCTCGTGATTTTGGGACAATGTGTCTGGAGCTGGAGGAGGGGAGAGTTTCCTGCCAAGGCCTCGTGGGCACACTCAGGCTTACAGATCTCCACTGTGTTGACAAGGCTCTTCAAATCTGGGGGAAATGGGAATAGTATGAGAAGAGTGGAAACCCAGTAGGCTGGAGAGCTTGGCTGTGTGCAGAGGGATGTTCTTGTTGTCTCAGTGCCCTGCAGAGTTGGACATTGAGGTTAAAGAGAAAGGAAAAGTCTGTGTCTGGTGTTTCCCCACCTGCTCCTCAAGTGTTGCCTCACCTCTGAATAAATATTTCAAATACCAGGACTCTCCAGTTCTCACCTCTCACCCCAACACCTCCCTGTTCCTTTCTGGTTTTATTCTCACTGTCGTATTTCTGTCCCCTACAAACCTTCCATCCACCCTCCTCCTTTTGTACCTTTAGCCAGCTGTGTGCCACAAATGCTTCCCTTGCACATCAACCCTTCAAATCAGTGTCCTGCAGCTAGAAAAGCAACTCTTCTGGGTTTTTTTGAGCACATCCTTACCAGCCTGTGTTAGGGAATGAGATCAGTGTTGTCTCTTCTCTCCCTGCTCTTCTGCAGCTCACCTAAGTGCAGCCTCCAACCCTGCCAGTGACATTCCTTGAGCTCTGCCACCACCCAGCCTCAGGGCACCTTCAGCATCTTCACAGCTGCACCCAAGGATGGGCCATGAGTTTATGCCCTGGACAAGGGCACCAGCTCTTGCCTGGTGAAGGTGTTGTTTGCCTCCTTCCTACCAGCTTCCTCTTGCTGGATTTGCTCACATTTGCCCATGTGCAGTTGATTTCCCAGGCTCCCAGTTCAATGTCACCTGTGAATGTCACAAAGGGTGTTTTTACCTTCTGTCAGAGCCAGGCTGGCAGGTGGGCTGTCCTGGGTGCCCCACAGCCACCTCTGCTCAGGGGCTGCTGCCCACATACAGGACCAGCAGCTCCTGGCAAAGTCTTCTTGTGACTTTCCTCCCAATCCAGCAAGCCACAACCACCCTTCCAAACCCGCAGGACATTTCTCTTCTGCTACAACCACTGTGAGGGCAGGCTTAAGCTAAGCTGTTTTATTTCACAAATGCAGCCAGGCCAGCATATCGCCAAATACTGAGGCTTTGCTGATATGTGCAAACTCATTAAACCACTGTAATTTAATTGCTTGCAATTGTCCATCCACCCCCTGAACCCCACGCTCTCTGCAGCACAGGGCACAGAGGATCTCCCATCCTTGCAGCCTCCCCCTGTCCTTAGCAGAGCAGGACCTGTGGTGGCAGAAGGGACAACACACAGTCCCCAGCCCAATCAGGCCATCAAAGCCCCCAGCACTGGGAGAGCAAAATCATTTATGGCGCAGAAGAAAAATGAAAACAGCCAAAAGGCCGCAACGGAAAACCAGGGAGAGAGGAAAATTAACTAAGAAATATGCAGCCTTGATGTCGATTCACTAAAGAATATTTATTGTCCTCTCACGCATCTTGCTTGCTCTCCTAACAAATATAATATTTTTGAAAGAAAGTCTCTCTTTACCACTGCTGTCTCTCTCATGCCCTTTCTCTGTCTCACCAGCTCTGTCTCTGTCTCTCTGATACCAGCTCTGACAAACCGTGCGATTCTGATGGAAAATTCATTAGTCGTCCCTTTTTTTTTTTCTTCCCCATTTTCCCAGTCAGCTTCGCGCCTGATCTGTCAGCCTCTTCCATCCTGATTATCTGGAGACGCCAATTTCAAAGAGACATCTTAATAGTGATGTCAACGAATTAATTAGATGTGTTAATGAGCTAAAAGCAACCCAAATTAAATTAATGCAGTAATAAGCACAGACAGCAAAATTAGCTCCAATTTCTGTAAATGATTCTGAACTGTACACAACATCTCATCCTGCTAGAACATTACCATCCCCCAAAGCTAATCAAGAACTCCAGTGCAATTAACTGCTTAATTACAAAACACACACACAGCTCATAGATCCAGCAGCAGGAGGGGTGCGCTGGGCTGCGGAGCGAGCGGGGAAATTCTCTGCAACAAACCCTGCACATCGGCCCTGCCACAGAGGCTCTGCCCCCACCAAAATCATCCCCCAGGCTCCCCAAAGGGGGTGATCCAGACAGGGAGCACGCACAGGGGCAGGAGGAGGGTGGCCAGGTGCTTTTCTCAGGAGCATCCTCCATGCTGGATCCCACCCTGGGAGTCCCAGTGTGGCCAGGGATGTTCCCTGGGCCAGTGGCTGAGATGTGCCCGTAGCCCCACGTTGGTTATTGTTTATCAGACGGGGGGCTCCATGGAAAAGCCTAATTGTCCAGCTCTGCTCACCTCCCCCTGGGATGAGAGAGGAGCCACTAATAGCTTTGCAGAGCTGCTCAGGTATCTGATTAGCTCTAATTGCAGCTGGGAAGGCAGAGGGAAGGAGCAGGATAGTGCTGTGGACAGAGGGAAGGGGAAGAGGATGGTGGAAATCGGGAGAAAAGGAAGGGCTGGGGGGAACGGATGGAAATCCCTGGAGGCACACGTGAGGAAGGAAAGAGAATGGCAAGGCCAACAGAGAAATAAATGATGGATGCAAACAACAAAAAAAGGGAAAAATCAGACAAAGAACTGAAGGCAGAAACAAAGGGAAGGAAAGCGAGACAAAGAGGTCTGAATGCTGCCAGGCCCTGTGGAGCAGCCGGGGCAGGAGATTTGCAGATACAAGAGTGGGTCTTGGAAAGGCCCCATCCAGGCCCTGCAGAGCTGGGTGGTTATGCTGGAGATGGTGGGAAACACAGCTGCCCCATCATGGGATGACACAACCAATTTGGAGGTTGTGGAATCATTAGTCCACCCAGCAAATGAGGAATATTTGCAATCAAGATGAGGGCTCAGATTCACTGTGACAAATAACATCTCTGTGTTTCCCCTTTTTTTTTCTCCACCTTTTATTGCAATTAGCTCATTCTGTTAATAAGCAAAGGATATTTTTAGTTAATTTCAGTTCCAGTTAATTGATTCAAAAGCGAAACCCAGCAACTGAGTTAATTGATCCATGTGTCTTGTGCTGTAGCGGCGAGGTGCTCTCTGGGCAGCTGCCACGGCTGGGGCTCAGAACAGCACGGCAAGGATGGCAAGCAGGCAAGCAGCAGAGCACGGGGGGCAAGCACCACCCCAGCAGCTGTGCCACTCAGCCCTTGGTGCAGGAGAAGCTGCAGGGTGAGTGTCTTTGCACGCCTGCCATGGGGAGCGTGCCAGCCCCGCGTGTGCACTGCAGCAGAAATGCTCGGTGAGCGGGATGCCCTGGCTGGCTCCAGCCACAGGGATGTCCAGCCTGGCACACAGTCTCTGATGGGCACAGTGGGATATGGTGTCTCAGAAAGTGTGCTTCTTGTGCTGCTTTCCACTTCCCTTGAGCTCCCTGAACTGCCTTGGCAGAGATGCTGGAGAGAGCATCCCTGGCCAGGGATTTTAGCTGCTACTTATAAAGCTGTTTCCATGAGTTTGTGTAATCCCCTTTTCCTCCTGTGGCAGTAAGTTCCCAAAGTTCACTACCTGCCGTGTCCAGAAGAGCTCTTTTATCTATCTCAAACCTAATCTCTTACTGTTTTCAATTGAGTGCCTCTTGTTCTTGTATTTACAGGATTTGGTGAATGACCGTCTCTGTGTCCAGATTATCCACTGCCTTCAGGATTTCCTAAATCTAAGCCAAATCTCCCTTCAGCCTTTTTCACCTCTGCCTGGCAGTCAGCACCATCCCCTACCTGCCTTGTCACAAGGTCCTGGTCCATCTTTTCTGCTGCAAAACTGGATCTCCTTACCTGTGGATTCAACACAAAGGTCTCCTGCGGGGTGCTCACATCCATGAGCAGCCAACACTTAGCAGCATTTTTATTCTGAGAATCAAAGAATAATTTGGATGAGAAACGACCTTTAAGATCACCAAGTCCAACCATTAATTTAGCACTGCCAAGGTGACCACTAAACCACATCCCCTAGTGCCACATCTACAGCTTTCAAACACCTCCAGGGATGGTGACTCCACCACTGCTCCAGGCAGCCTGTTCCAGTGCTTGACAACTCTTTCGGTGATGAATTTTTTTTTGACATCCAGTCTAAATCTTTCCCGGTACAACTTGAAGCCCTTTACTCTTGTCCTATTGCTTGTTACTGAGGAGAAGAGACCAACACCCTCCCGGCTACAACCTCCTGTCAGTGAGTTCTAGGGGGTGAGAAGGTTCCTCCTGAGCCTCTTTTCCTCTAGGCTAAGCCTACCCTCAGCCACTCCTGACCAGACTTGTGCTCCAGACCCTTCCCAATCTCTGTTATCCTTTTCTGGACCTGATTCAGCCCCTCAATGTCTTTCTTAGATTGGAGGGCCCTGAACTGAACACAGGATTTGAGGTGCAGCTTCACCAATGCTCAGCACAGGGGGATGATCCCTGTCCTTGTTCTATTGGTCACATTATTACTGGTACAAGCCAGGTGCCATTGGCCTTTTTGGCCACTTGTGCACACTCTGGATTGGGTTCAGCCAGTGCTCCATCATCCCCATTGGGCAGCTTTCCACCCCCTCTGCCCCAGTTCAGTATTACATAGTCAGTCCTGACTGCTGCTTTTGGGATTTTGGGTTTCATGACCTCAGGCAGAGACAGCCTCCACACTCACCCCACAGTCCTGCACATCCAGGACCTCACAGTCGAGGTTTGCACAGGCTGAGCAGGCCATGGCTCACACCTGACTTTATCAGCTGGGTTAGAGTCTGGTGACAATCAAGTTCACAGCTCTGCAAGTTGTTTCCTCTAGCAACAACTCCTCTAATGCCTTTCTGAAATACCTGTTGATATAGGTCTCCTGCATTTCCTACAGGCTGCTATTGTTCCTTGCCCATTCCTCCTGATAGCTCCTCAAGTCAATTCACAACCACCTAATCATTTCCAGGGGAAAGACAAAACTCCTGGGGCAGATAAACCAGAACTGTCAAACACTTGAAGAGCACAAGCCATAAATTTCATCTCACAGTAATGGGCACAGTGCAAACAAGAAGAACACCCAGGCTACAAAACCAGGTTTGAAACAAGACATAAATTGTGCCAGAGATAAACAAAGAGCCTTTGGGCTTCCTCTGCACTATCTTGGAGACTGGACTGGATCAGACTGTATTCAGCAGGCAGCCCAGCATCTCCTGAGCTATGTAGTGGCCATCCCATGCACAAAGGCTCCACATCAACCCACTTTAAGTAAATAAAATTTTCCTGACAGCTCCACAGCTTCAGAAAGGGATCAAAAATGCAAAACAACCCATCTCAAAGGCTACAGCAGAGGTTTTCTAAGCAGGACTGGTTTAAGGCACAGAGGAACATGGTCAGTACATGGCACAAACACACAGCAGGGGTGTGCTCGAAGCTGCCCTGCCCCTGAGCTGTGCAGGGACCCCTCCAGCTCACACCACTCCTGCTCTGTGGCCCAAGGTGACCATGAACTGAGCCACCATGAAACAGGGACACTCTCTGCCCTCCTCATGTCTCTGCCTCCAAAGCAATGGTGGGGTGAGCCATCCACACAATGCTTGAGCACAGCCCAAAGTTCAGATCTCTGAGAAAAACTAAAAAGTTTTTGTGTTCCCTGTTGATGAGTGGAAATGAAGTTGGAATAAAAATCTGCATTGTTGAGTATACTGACCATTTTGTGCCTGGCCACTTCTTACTCTCATGTAGGAGTTAGATTTCTGAGACAAATAATGCATTTTCGAAGGGACATTAAGGATGTTATTTCAGTCTCTGAGGGCTACATGCATTGAGGACTAGTGATAGAGAGACAGACAAATTCCTTGGTCTCTGCATCTGCAGTGTAACTAAGGACCTTTCTAATAAAAGAGCCTAATAAAAATAAGATTTTTCAGAAAGTGCATGCTTAAACAATCTTCTGCAGTAGGGCCTAATAGCAAGTCCTCTGTGCCAGGAGCTCAATGTGATGCAGTTTCCCCTCTTCCAAATTTTTTAAATAGGATATTGCAATGCACTATCCATGAGGAAAAATCAATAGATGAAAAGCTGGGCAAGGAGCTGAGCTTTTTGAGTGTGATTGGCTCTCAGAGCCCCCAGCACCTCTGAGGAATGAGGTGCAGGTCCCAGCCTTTCAGCCAGAATTTGAAATAAGGGCAATCCTTCCCTTGTCAGAACCAGCAGGGACAGTTTGTTTTTAGTGCTCATTGGGATAAGTTGAAGGGAGAGGGAGCTCTTCAATAATGCTGCAAATTACCCTCGCTTTAAAATGCTAGTCCTTGATTTGTCAGCCTATTTTTGAATAATTTACAGTGGATTTGGCAGGTTGCTGCGATATACAGTGTAATATGCATGTGGAACTCTTTCAAAGCAGAAGTTAATACTTTCCAGGAGAAAAAGGAAATCATTGTGTCAAAACAAGCCTTAACCACTGAGGTTTACCTGTTTCCTAATACACAGGAGTTTGCAAACATGACTCCCATTAAAGCAAACGAGACACACACATATGAATCTGTCTGCCTTGAGAAGAAAATTTTCTTCACAAGTGCCTTTCTTGGTGTTGGATGATCAATCCACCATCTGCTTTTATTTATTCATGATTTCTCAGACTACTACAATAATATTGACATTAAATACAGCTTTGGCTTATTAATTTTTTTCATTCATATGTATTTTAAGTCAATTTTATTGACTTCCCCTTGGCTTGCTCTTTTAGCTGTTTGTTTGTTTTCCTGGCCTGCTACTTTGTGCCTACCCTCACATCCATTTCCAATATTTTCTTTCCAGCTCCTTGCTTCTGTTCCAGGTAGCCACCAGAGAGTAATTTTCTGTTCCAGGCGCTGTGGATGAGCTGAATTCAGACCTGCTCACCAAAATGAATATTTCCCCAGCTCAGGCTGCAGATTTGGGGCAGTCCTGCATATCCCAGGATCACTGAGGCTCTGTCAAGAGACTCCCAGACCCTGTAGCTGTTCCAAAGTGATGGCATCAGGACACCCACATCCCGAGCAAACCATCAGTGTCCCCCACACTGGGCATATCCAGAAATGTCACTTGATCCCAGCAGTGTTTGTGAAACTCAGGACAGACAATTGTAAATTATACTTGTCCCCTTTCCTATCTCATTGTCCCCAAGATCTAAGGCCTGGCTAGGACTGCACATTTGATCTGATTCTGACCTGTTCCTTCCCTTCCTCATCTCCACATCCTCTTCCTTCACCCCTTCACTGCCTCATCCCAGTTTCAGGCAACACAGACCAAACAACTAAGCCACAAAAAGCTCCCAGCCAAGGACCAAGTCTCCTTTCAGACCTTAGCCATTAATTTCAAGGAAGATTTTGCCTACAAACATTTTCAACTTTTGGATCTTGCTGTTAAGATGTCATTCTTGTAGGAGGGGACAAATCTCATTCTGTCCCAGCAATTCACAACCCCACACCCTCCAAAAGCTCCACGTCCATTCTAGGGTGTATTGTTTCCTGTAAGTTGTTTTCCCTGCCTCTCCAGTAATCTTCCTTTTTCCTCTGTTTTTGCAGCTTTATCTTGTGTGTCCCTCATGAGTCCGTACTCGTTCCTCTTTGTGCTCTGCTCTGTGATCACTGCTTCCCCCTCTTGTCATATTCTGCACTTGTGGAGTAACAACCTGTCACATTCATAACCTCTTTGCACCAAAAATGTTCTTTGATCTGTGTAAACTACATTTGATGCTGAAATCCTTGATATTAATATCTTTTGTTTGTGTGTCAATGTTCTCTAGAATCTAATTAAGCAATGTTTTGAGAGCATTGTATATGTTTGAACAATTTGGCAGAGCAGACAATATGAGCTATTGACCTGCAAGGATAAATTGTGCTTGCAGACTCTAGGAATTCACACGTGCATGCTTCTTTATGCTGTTTCTTCTGAAATATGTGCATTCAGAACGAGGCCTTGCTTTGTAATCATCTCTGCAAAGCTTAATCAAGTATCTGCTCGTGCTCTTTACTGTAATTGCAGTGGCAGTTACAGCAGGGCACAACAGAGGTAGGTTTAAGCTACCAACACACCCAATATTAAAATACAACAAAGAACAAGTTCTACCCATACATTAATAACAGAGATTATTTAATCAATATCCTCTCGTTATGAATGAATGGGCTAAATTGCCTTTGAGTGATGCCAAGATTGACAAGGCAGGGGTCAGCCTGATATAACTACTTACCCTGGTTTGACTTGAGTGATTTGAAAGGTGGCACTGAATGGCAGCAGGGTCAGGCCTGTGGGGCTGTGCAGGTGCAGGGGTGACACCAAGCATGTCCTCAGAGAGGGCACAGTGGCTCTGGGAGGTGCTCAGGACCTGGCAGCAAACACTGCTGGATTGGACCTGGAGAGGGGCTTTAAATGAGGGAGGGAGGAAAAAAGAGAATAGCAAACTGTGGTAATGGGAGGTGGAAATATGGCTTGGCTGGGTGAGGATCTGTGAGCACTCACTGCTGGCCTCGCTCACTGGGACAGGTCTGGTGGCCTAAGGCAAGAAAATTGGGAAAATTGGGCTGTTCTGAGCTTATCCCACCTTAACACCTGCTCAGATGTAGCTCCCAGGTAAGAGCAGCCCCCAGGCCTGGCTCTGGGGCCAGGCTTCCCCATCCCCATCCCACACACTTGCTGCTCAGTGGAGGGTACAATATCAATGCAGGGGCCTCATCTCACTGCTTAGAGCTCTTTAGGGAGCTGAAATCAAGGAAGACCAGGATACCAGTGATACCCATCAGGTAGGACTGGGAGCTCTGGGAATGGCTCCACAGGACTTCACAATACTGGCCTGGAAATAAGAGAGTTACCTTGGAAGGCAGGCACAGAGGCTACAGGGAGAAAAATATTCCCTGATGAGAATCTGAACTTCCCTAACACTGACCTAGTTTGCTGGAGGGTTTTGCCTCCTTTTTCCTGTTAGCAGATGATGTCCCATGGCTGTGTTCAAATACACCTGCCTGGCACAGAGCTTTGAAGGGCAGATGAGGGCCATGGGGCTTGTCCACGGTGAGACTTTGCTTGTGCTTCTGCATGGGGAGAAACTTCCCCGAAGTGCAAGGCTTTTCCAGCATTCGGGCATCCCCTCTCTGGCCTCCAGAAAGGCTGGGCTCCTCCAGAAACAGCACAGTGCCATCTGTTGGCTTCCTCGCCCTGCGATGGATCTGAACCCTCCAAAGTCCTGGGAAATCAGAGAAAAGTGGAGGGGGGAAGGTGATGTGCAGCCTGGCTCTCCCCAAGCTTCTGCCTGCCCTTCTCACTACCTTCTGCAGGCAGAGAGGATGGGTCTGGCAGTGGGAACACTTTGCTTTTCCATCTGATGCCTCCTGGGCCCTGCTCCCCCAGCCTGAGCAGGGCGGTGGCAGCTCAGTCCCACCGGGGTCCTGGACAATTCACTACCACGGATGCTCCAGCACAACTTCCTAGAGATCTTTCCCAGCTGGAAATGGGGAATTGATCAGGGATGCTGCATGACCCTGCTGGTCAGAAATCCTGGAGAGAGGGACAGCGCAGGCAGTCTGTGTCTGGGGCTCATGTACCTGCACGGTAAATCCTAAAAATCTGACTTTGGCACAGCAAATTGAGCAGAAATGGCCACTTTGTGAAAAGGCTTCAGTCCAACATGCTCCTGGGTGTAGGAATGAGTGCTGTCCCCCTGTCCCTGGGCTGTCTTACTGTGTTTTATACGGGAGCACCTACACTGAGGCGGTGGGTGGATTTATTGCTGTGCGTTGCTCGCACATCAGCTTCAGTGCTCAGGGATGATTCAGGTTGAATGACTCTGAACAAATGAAGATTATATTACCACTGTACAGGATTAAGGAATGTGTCTCTGCTCCAAACATTTTTCATTGTATTAAAGAAATAAAGGAAAAAATGCCAAAAGAAAACTGAAATTTCTAATGGGAGTTAAGAAAGGATATTTTTCTAATGTTTTTTACCCTCTTTTCTTGCTAGAGGAGATTTTGTAAGTAAGCCCAGAGATGGTGTCCCAAGAGAGGCACTGGGGGATGCTGCCTGGGGCCAGGCAGGAAGTTCAGAATCCTGGGCTGATCCTGCCCAACTCCTCTCCTGCCTTGAATTTTCCACCTGAGAATGCAGAAGATAACCTTGCCATAGCCCTTCACCTCATAGGAGCAACCCAAGCCTTCATTAGCTAATACCTGCAAATGGAATTTGAAGATGTAAAGTGCTCCATAAATGTTAAATGTTATTATTCTTGCTACAAAGCAAGATGTGGAAAGAGGGATAAAATTCAGCTGAAAAGCTCTCTTGTTACTGATAAAACCGTGTCTTGAATGATGTACGGATAGAAAGTTCACAACATTTCCACAGAAGAATGCAGCTGGCTCCTGGAGTAGTCTCACACTCTAAGCTCATTCATGTCCAGACTAACCATGTTTAGTTTGGAGGTGGCCTAAGCAGCAGAGAGGACAAGAGAGGGTGAAGCTGAAGCGTCCCCATCCACATCTGTCCCCCCCAGGGGCAGAGCTGGGGGCTCTCTCCCCATCCCCAGTGCCTGGTGTGTTTGCAGCAGCAGCTCTTTGCTGCTCTCTCCCCAGAAATGGCATTTTTCCACTCTGGAAAGAGAGGCTGGGAGATCCCTGCAAAGTGTCACCGTGTTATTTAATAAGCCAGGCTGGTGAGCTTGGCAGTGAAGGATGGGCACCCCGCAGATCCCAGCCCTGGCAGCACTGCAGTGGGGAAGGGTCCTGAGTTTCACATCCAGGCAGATGTCCTTGTGCTCAGGACAAGTGTTGGGGCCTCAGTGGCCACAGGCCAGACATCAGGGAGCCAGCCTGAGGGAAATCTTCCAACATTTTCTACTTTAATACTAAGTGGAGGGAACATTTGAGTCACTATTTCCGAGCTCAGATGTTGTGCTTGTTTCTGCACTCTCCCAGGGGATGAGCTCCAGCCACCAGGACGTGGCCATGGCTATTTCTTTCTGGACTGCTTTTCATAATTTTTTGAACCTAAATAGACCTAAATTTTAAAGAAAATAATTTCCTCATCTCCTTCATCTCAAACCCCTCAAACATTTTCAAAATACACAAAGGGCAGCAGCACCCAGTGGTCTGAGCTGCATTTTGGGAGTGAGGATGCTGCACACCAGGGTGAGCCTGAATGAGGCAGTAGCCAAATCTATGCCTCAGTTTCCCTTCCCATGAGATGCAGCCAACACCTAGTGACCCATGTGCAAAACACTTCCTAAACCACGCATGAAAGGCCTTACACAAGTAGTTATTAATATTAATAATAATAATTGTTGTTGTTACTAAGCCAAGTATAAAAATAATTTTTCAGAGAAACAAAGTGCCCTGTCTCGTGGTGATAGATTACACGATGCTAGAAATTACTCACAGTATGAAGCTGGTTTCCAGTCTGGTTCTTTTCAATAAATTATAGCCCGAGCCCCGAGTGAGTACAGTTTACCAAAGTAAATTCAGAACAGGCAGAAAGTATATTCTCCCATCAATTGTGCTCACGACCAGTTGGGGTTTGCTCCTGAGAAGAAGTCAAACATCCCCCAGCAGTTTCCCAGAACCTTTTGCTAGGGCTGGTGGGCACACTGTGGGGCAGATGCTGGCAGCACTCCTGTGCTGTGCAGAGGGAGAAGGGGATCCCGTGGGACCGGGTGTGTGTGGAAGGGGACCCGTCCCTGCCACCCTCCGGGTGCTGCTCGCCCCTCGCCCGCTGCTCGCCACGGCCTCACCGGGGATAGCCGCATCTCCCCTCGCACCACCGCTTTATTTGTTATTCCGGTTTTGGGGGTTCTAGGCCCTTCCTTATGCGCTCAGCTCCTTGCAGATGGGGCTGCCGGTGTCCCTGGTGCCGGGCTGCCCGCGGGCAGGTGCGGGGCACAGCGCCGGCAGCTCCCGCTCGTCTCGCCGGGCAGCGCTCAGCTGGGACCTGGCGAGGCTCGCAAACACCATCTGGCCTTGGCAGGCCCCGGGACCCTTCCCCAGCAGCTCCAGCCCGGTGCCAGCAGCGCTCGGCACGGCCACGGGGCTGCAGCGCCGCTGGGACAGCGCAGGAGGCAGCGGGCGCTAGCGGGGGCTCCTCGCCTCCCGGCCCCAGGAGAAGGGAGCCTTTGGCAGCCCCCAGGTGCCTTATGGCAGCTCGGGCATCGCCTCCTGTCCGCACAGGAGCGGCCAGGTCCCTCCAGCATCAGGCGATGAGGACCTGGCCCGAGGGGAGCCCTCCTTGGGGTCCTGAGCATCACAGCGAGGCAGCAGCCTCTGCTCCAGCACCTGAACCTGCCCGGTGCCAGGACCAGAGCCACAAATGCCAATTATTTACGGCAAAATGGATCTCTCTGCCTGGTGGGTCTGCCCTGGAAAGCTGCCCTGACTGGCACAGCACACCTGGGATAGGTGGCAATGTGTGCATCTCTTCCTCCCTGAGTACCAGCACTGAAACCATTTCTGGGTGTCTGGAGCAAGGTCAAAGGGAATTAAAAAAACCCAAACAACAAAACCCTGAAGCCTGCCTAGCATTCAAACAAAATCCATGAGGGCAGAGTCCATGACTACTACAAATCTGTGCAGGGTATGTCCCACTCAAGGACTTCAGGATAAACCTAATTCCATTTGGCTTGCTTTCCATGATGCTCACACATTTTGCCTGAACCTTGATCACAGCCCCCTGAATCCCACCCACCCTCCAGGAATGTCCTGCTCCTGCCATCGCTCCCAAATCCATTCCCACCGAGGACTGGCAGGAAAGGGGCAGCAGAACATCACATGTGCAATGCTGAACTCTGGGACCAGCTCTGGCCTGGAAATACCTGAGCTGTGGTGAGAGATGCTTCTGCTCTCACTGAGCTGTCCAGTGCTCCCAGCTCTGCCAAAATGTGGTCACAACTTACAAACACATTTGCAAAGGAAAAGGGCACAGGAAAGCTGCAGGGAGAATCATTTCTCTCCCTTCTGTGGGCAGTGAGGGGCATTCCCACAGGCTGCAACAGCCTCTGCAAAGCCTGACCATCATGAGGGGAAAATACAGGAGACAAAACTTTCTGGAATAAGCTGTGCTTGCAAACATCCTGTGTTCCCCTGGTAAAAAGGGTTTTCCTGCACCTCCTCAGCTACAGCAGCAGCAGCAGTTGTGAGTCAGCAGGCTGATGTGTATTTTGGCTCCTGGAGGGATTCTTTCCAGCCTGCTCATCCTCATGAATGGCCCCACTGCAGCAAAGCAGCCCCTGAGCTCCCGAGAGGGGCAATGGGTGCTGGCCACGAGAGCAATCCTCCCCTACCTCTGTCCAGGCACCTTTCCCAGCTCACATGAAAATTCTCATGTCTTCCTAGCCAGTTCCACCAGAAACTGGCACATCCCTAAAAGCAACTTGCACCTACAGAAAGTGGCAGTGTGACATCAGCACCTGCAAGTGACTTCTTTTGTGTGTGCTCAAAGCCAGAGAACACAGCTAAGTGGCTTGGACCCCAGGACCCTGCGGTCCTGGGCAAAGCTGTGCATCATCTGTGTGACTGCACAGAAAATAAGCATGCAAAGTCACGGCTGCACTGGAGCAGAGCATCTCACAGGGTCCATTTGCTGCTATTTGCCAGCAAATTCTGGTTGCAATTGCACTGACACAAACCCAGTGCAAGACAAGCGTCAGTGACACTACACCAAACCTCACCAGTCCACCTGCCAGGACCCATCAATACAAAGCCAAAGCTGACAGCTCTTTCCCTTGCTCTTGAGAAGGAAATGGTCTGATTTCTTCCCTGCCAGATCCAGATCCCCAAATTCAAACAAAACTCAAGTTTTGCCAGATCCTTGTGTGCCAGAAGCTGTGAACCCCAAACATCAAAGCGCTGCCTGTCCTGCAGACTACTTTGTGTAGCACAGATACATCTACCTATACCTAAATAATCTATATTTATATATATGTACTACCCAAGTGTCTATTTTGCATGTAGAGCAGCTTAAAGACAGGCTGACCCCAAACTTGCTTGAAGCCCTTTAGCTCCCAGGCCTCTCTAACAGCATGGACATCTCTCTGGGGTCTGTCTAGCCTGGGAGGATGCTGACAAAGGAGAAAGAATGACAGATGCTCCCCGCTCACGGAGGCAAATAGAGACGGGATGAGGGGAAAATGGGAGCCTAAAGGGAAAGAAAATGAGTGTGCACACACACACACACAGATATGCACACAAAGGCAAGACAAAGGCAAGGGGGACAAGCAAAAGGAGGAGCTGGAGAAACCACCCGACGTGCTTGGCGAGGGCGGCTTGCAGCAGCATCTCGTGCTGCTTCGTGAGATCCATCCAGGACATATCTGCATCGGTGAACCAGAATCCTGACACCGGTCCCTTTGATAAATATTTATCATGCCTGGCTCTCTATCACTTC
Source organism: Cyanistes caeruleus (assembly GCF_971803275.1). NCBI lineage: Eukaryota > Metazoa > Chordata > Aves > Passeriformes > Paridae > Cyanistes > Cyanistes caeruleus. The sequence continues at coordinate 11,647,485 of NC_141717.1, forward strand.
AGTTTCCACCAGATTAACCTCGATTCTTCCAACAAAAAATGCCCTGGTGTTCTGCCTGCCACACACACGCCACACTGACCTTCCTTCTCCGGATTCCCCAAGGCCCTTGCTCCCGTTCAGCTGAGGGAAAAATTTGCTCTCATCAATCAGGACTGGATTTCTCCCATGCCATGTAAATAATTTAGAGGCACAAGCATCCATGGCACTGCTTATGTGCAGCCCAAACCCAGTGCCAGGAATCTTGGGAAAAGGGCCCAATAATATTGTACCAGTCCAAAGTAATTAAAGTGCATCATTACATATAAATTTGTAATTAAACACTTTAACGTAATCATCCCGCACAGCACGATTCCTGATGAATTAATTAAAAGAACTCCAGAAATTAATGTTTTACTTGTCACCATTGTTGTGCTAGCTGTAGCCATCTCCCTGACTATTCCTGCAGCATGTTGTGAAGTAATTATATAATTACTGGGGAACGGGAAGGCCCAAAGTCCCAACAGAGGAGAAACCTGAAACAAAGTGGAAACAGCAACCACAAAAGGCAGGAGCAGTGCCAGTCTCCCCCCATCCAGCCCCAGCAGAGGGGGGCTTGCAAGAGGAGGGGAATGATGAGGTTTCCATCAGCTCTGCATCACAGATGGGTTCTCCCAGGTGGGAACATCTTGCTTGCACCCATATATGCATGTGTAAGGATGGCTCCTGCACTCTCCTGATGTCCCAGTCTGGATTCCTTCTTCCCATACAAACGCCCTTGTCAAGCAGAAGCAGGGTGGTGACACCAACAACTGCCCCTCTCCATGTGTGTCCATCTATTTCCCTGCCTCAGTTTCCCCCCGCGTTCCATACTCTCCTCCTCCAGCTCAGGGTTGGTGCCTGAAAGCAGGTGTTCTTCCAACCCCACTCTCTATCCAACCCTCCTTCCACCCACACCTCCTAAAATCCTTCTTTTGTGCCTTACATTACACTGGGCTTCAATTTCCTTTCTCCATCCTCTACTTTGGACACATCTGAACAACCTGGTCCCCTCAAGAACCAGCCACATTTTTCCCATCCCAGTGGCTTTAAGTACCACCAGGTGAGTGTTCTCCACTCCTGACAGCACCAGAGCCCCAGGCTCTACCTGCTCTGCAGAGCAGACACACAGCTGGGTGACAGCAGGAGCCCAAAGGTGCCCTGCCCTGTGCTGGAGCTGGGTGCCAGCCAGCCTGTGTGTGAGCAAGGGCTGCCCAGCCAGCTCACTGACCCTGCTCCAGCCCTGGACAGACCCAGCTGAGGGGACAGTGGCACAGAGCCACGTTCAGTGTCCCTCAGCAGGTGCCCTGCTCTGAGCAGGATTTCTGTTGCTGTGACCCAGGAATATCCCTTATTATCCTGGGCACCATCCCTGTTCTCACCTGGTTGCACCAGTGCTGCCACATGGTGACAAGTCTCTGCTTCCATCCTGTGCCTTGGCTTCACGGCAATCAGTGGCTTTGGGTTTTCCCTTTCTGTTATTTTCTGCACAGCCAAAAACAATTAAATACAGCTTGGTTTTACAGCAGCAAGGCAAGGGGATCAGGCAGAGTGGGGAAGGCTTGGAATAGATGACAGTGCTTTCTGGATGAGGCATGGAACAAGGACCCAGCAACTCCCCATCCAGGCTAAGGCACTCATGCAGTATGACTCTGTTTCCCCAGCTAGAGATTATGCTTAACTGGGGCTGTATTAGTTAACATTTGTACAGCTCTTTGAAAAAGTAAAGTGTTTGAGGCTTTAAATCCTGCCAGTGGGAACAGATCAACAAGATTTCTAACCCTTCTGAAAAATTAAAGCTTTTGCCAATTAAGCTGGCAAACGCATGGATGTGAATCTAAAAACCTCTCGAGCTCAAGACCAAGACTGAAGCCTCCTGAGAACAGCCTCTCCTGGCTGTTCCTCGCTCTCCTCCTGCTCACCCGTGTCAGAAATATATCAACCAACCAAGCTCTAAGCCCTTTCAGCAAACACATACTTGAAACATAACCAGGCTACAGGAAGAGCTGTGGCAGGGCCACAGCTCTGGACATTTGAAATGGACAATATGGATATACAGATAAAATCTCCTACACTGCCTGATCTGACATTACAAAAATGTCACAGTAAAGGATAATTGACTTTAATTTTGCAATTAGCCCTGTAATTCGAGTTGCAGCTTTGATGCCACAAGCTATGGATGATCTCCATGTACACATCTGTACCAGCATTGCCTGTGCCTGGGGGATGTTCAGGGGGTTAAGTCACTGCTGGAAGGTTATGTCCTCCTGGATGACTCTGAGATTGAAGTACTACATTTTATGCCACATAAAGCAATTTTGCACACCCAGTCTGTGCATCCTTTTTTGGGTAGATTTGCACCTTTGCAGGCAGAGCTGATGAGCAGCAGCACCAAGACAAAGTCCTGGGGAAAACCCCAGCTCATCAAAGGTCAGGGCATTGCCCATCATCACACACACACTTGGAGAGGGACATGGACTTATCTGGAGTCATGCAGGCCAAAGGAAAAGCACCTACTTGCTGTACCTGCCCAGAGTGTCCATGAGGATGGATGAAAGAACGGGCACATGGCTTGTAAGGCACGTGTGCCCAAGCAGGGGCAGCTGAAACAAAGCCAAGGGACGCTTGGGCAGCAGTTTTTGGTGAAGCCATTTATCCTGCAGGCTCAGACCTCAGTGCCTGCCCAGCATGATGCTGTGGAAAAATGCCTGGCAGAGCCCAGGGGAGGGTGGCTCTGGGTCCAAAGGAGCTTGAAGGCACCAGCTCAGACTTCTGCTGTCTGACCAACCCATGCAACCTGAAATAAGTCACTCGATGTCCCGGTGGGGGTGGGAATAACCCTGACATTGCATCCTCTGAGCCAGGGCTGGGGTGCAGCCTGGGGGAGTGCCCTGTCCTCCCTGCCATGCTAACCCCAGGAAAGGTCCAGCTCACACAGCCAGGGGCCCCTTCTTCACCCTTCCCCAGTCCCCAGTGGAACAATTTACCTTTCGGAGCAAGTCCAAGATATTAATTAAGATAAATCTACCTCAATTTTGAGATTCTCTTATCATGTAATTTATCAAAATTATGTTAATTATTTCTGTAGGGCAGCAAAATTATTACCTCTTCCGTGTCTGATTTGTATTAATATTCATAATTTAATAATTCAGCATCCAAGCCATCTGGTTTGGGGAGCCACGCTCCTTCCCCTCCCTCTGCCAGAGCCAAAATGCTCCCCCCTTCCCACTCCAGCACCCATCCAGGCAGAGCCCACCGGCTCCCAGCTAAAACTGTGCCACCGGCTGGTGTCGGCGTGGCTGCTGGTGTCCCCGCGGTGTCACCGAGGCTGCCGTGCAGGGTCCCCATCCCCCGGGGAGGGGGAGCAGCCCTTCCCCTGCGCCAGGCTCAGCCTCTGTCACCGGCGCTGTCTCAGCCCGGCAGGTGAGCGCAGCTGAATTGACATTTTCCACACTTTGTGATTTTTACACTGTAATTTGACATAATTAATGCCTACATTACTGCTGATAATTTAGCTAGTTAATTAAACTCGGAGGAGATAATTAAGGAGAGGCTACTGCTTGGACTGCTAATTGTTTTTGTCATTATTTTAGGGGCCCGACAGCTGCCGGCTGAGTCATCCTCCCCATCAGCTGATGGCCGCACGTGATGGCCGTGCCGTGGCTAGCGGGGGGCGGCGGAGGCTGGCCCGAGCCCCCCGGGCTGGCCGGGAGCCAGCGGCCGCAGCGCGCAGATGGCGAGCGGGGTCCCGCGGACCGGCGGCCCCGGAGCTGCTCGGGGCTCCCGGCTTGCGGCTGGAGGAGACGTGGAGAGATGCAAAGAGGGGTTTTTTTGTAGAGGAAGAGTTGAGCGGTGGGAAGGAAATCAGCCTGCAGCGCGCCGGGGAGGGCAGGGAGGGAGGATGCTCAGGGCAGCGGGCCGTGGAGCGCCTCGGGTGCTGTCAGCTCAAGCAGCAGAGGGGATCCCGGCACGTTTTGGGGCTCACGTAGAAGCAGAGACCCTGCCCACCCAGCCAGCTGGAGAGGAGAGCGAGACCTGCAATTCCCTGTGCAGCAGCGCCAAGCGCTCGCCTGGCACTGAGGAAAGCCCAGCTGCCTGCCATCCCCGGAGCAGCAGGGCAGGGAGAGCACAGGACGGTCCCGCGTCCCCATCTGAGTGGCTGTCCCCTAAATGCCACCCCAGCTGCCCTGCTCTGTGCTGCTGCAGCATGTGCCTTCTCCTTCTCAGGTGCTTTAGCTTCATCTTTAACTGTGAATATAACCAAACGCTTACTGAACAGAAAAGCAGGTGGGCAAAAAACCCAGCTGGTCCCTGGAGAGAAAAACACATCACAGAGCCAAAGTCCCTGCTCCACACTGCGTTTCTCATCTCCTGGAGCCCTCTGCCAGCCTTGTCCCACACCATCCACCCTGCACCAGTCCCTGCAAGACTCCAACCAAAGCCCCCGCTCCCCACGGCACCTGACACGGGCACCAAGTTCAAAATCACACCATCAGTGCCTGGATCTCTTCCACATCAGGCCTTGTTCCTCCATCCTGCTCAGCCACAACCTAAACTGACATGGGAGCAGAGAAACCCTCACCCTGTGGCCAGCTGAGGTGCAGGAGCTCTGCACATCCCAACCATTCCCCCTTCTTCCCTGCAGCCTGGTGGAAGCCAGCATGAGGCACAACCATCACCTTGTTCCTGTTCCATGACAGCTGGAGAAGCTTTGTCCAGCCTTCCTGACATGCAAAACCCCCCAGCCCACTGGGCAGCACCAGCCCATGGCCCCTGATGGCCAGTTTCCCTCCCCACCACGGGCAGCCCTGCCAGGCTGTTTGCTGCTGGAGATTCCTTTCCACCCTGTGCCTCCTGGTGAGCTCAGCACTCCGAGCTGGAGGCCGGCTTGACATCTCAATCCAGAGATTAGGACAGAGACTGGTCACTGCCCAGGTCTGGCGAGCGCCCTTCAAATAATTTGATTAATCATCTTAGCTTCACTTGGTGCAGTTGGCATCCTCCAGAATCAAAGCCTCTCCTGAAATGCTGTGCAGAAAAAACCATAAAGCTGCTGTAAAGGTTCAACCAAGCATGGACCAAAGCAGAAGCCGGGACTCCAGAGGCTGTGCACTGGGTTGGCTAAATACTCCCTCTAAATATCTCTACAGCTAGCAGTCAGAGACACAGAGATGTGTAACAAATTGCACAGGGGCTGCTTTTCCTTCTCTCACTCTCAGGAAGAGATTTTTTTTTTTTTTCCCCTCCTGCATTTCTATTTATCACAACGCAAAACAGAAACGTGCCAAAAGGATTTTATATTTTCACTTGGAACAACAATATTTGGACAGCCCCAAGGATAGCAATTGCAGCAATCATGAAAAAGTAATACTTTGCGCTTCTGTGGTCTCTTTCATCCAAGCATCTCACAGCACTTCACAAATGTTGGCTGTGATCCCACGGAGGCCCATGCTCATGGATCATCCAATACAGGAATTCATTCCACTGGGTTCAGCAAATCAGGGCTGTGGGGCTCAGTGGGGCTCTGGAGTTGCTCACCTCCACGCTCACCGAGTCAGCTGCTCCATCAGCACTCACACTGCATCCTGAGTTATTTGTTGATATTTAAGTCTGAGCTCCTGGAGTCAGAGGATTGTGTTTCCATTTTGAAAACTCTCTAGTTTGTCATCTTGGTGCAATCCCTGCAACAGGAATCCTAAAATCCCAGAAAGCAAAAGAAAAATAAGACAAACCAAACATACTCCCTTTCCAGCGTGGTGCTTTTTTTGCAGGCTCATCTCTCTTTAGAGTCGTGCTTCAGGATTTTTGTATTTATTTTCACCAGAAGACAGCAATTCCTGCACTCCAATACTCATAAAAGAATAAACCCAGCTGATCTCAAACTGCTCAGGGAAAACCATGGCAGGGAGAACGATTTGCCAAAATTTGCAGCAGTGAAAATAATAAACCTCAAATGTCCTTGTTCCCAGTGCTTCCCCTGCCATACAGACAACCACAGTCCAAATGCTTGAGGGTTTGGTTGGGGTTTCTACTGTCATCATTTTCCTGCATAAAATCAAAAAAGTTTTCTTTCTTGCTATATCCAATGTCCCAGCAGGGATGGGAGGCCAAGTGCTCCCACTGACAACATCCCTCCTTCTCCCACTCATGTTCCAGCCCCAAAGAACGGCCAGTGTTCAAGACAAAGCTCAAGACACAGCCCTCTTGCAGGGCTCCTGAAGTTCATCCCCCTCAAATGTCACCCCTTAGGCCTTGGGTTGACACCTCCATGAAGGGCATGCTAATTGTCATGAATAATGAGCCCCTCTGCCACAGCGAAGCCGTGGGAGATAATCGGCCATTGCTGTGAGAGTGGTTTCCTTTAAGGATGAAGAGGTGATCCCTTCCTCTCTGCACCCCAGTCCTGGCCTTATCAGGTCACCAGATTTCTCATATGTGCAAGGATGTCTTTGCAAAGATCCCTGGAGAAGCCACTGCGTCACTGGGACAGCTCATCTGAGTGGGAAGCACTGTCCCAGACGTGCCAGGACATCATCCAGTGCTTCACTGGGCAACTTGAAGGTGATGATGGCTACCCTGGGAAGTGTGGCCCCAGGTGACCAGCTACCAACCAGAGCTCATGGCCCTTCAGGGCTGTTTTCTTGCACTTCCAGCAAACCATCCAGCCTCTCTGTGTCCCTGCTCCTTCCCCTGCATGGAAGGACACCTTTGCCACGCTCGAAGTGCAGCTGAACATTTCAAACCCAGCAGAACTTCAAACCACCCTTCCACCTCTCACCTCTGCGCTATCTCCCAGTGAGATGAATCTCTCCCACCTGCCCAGCCCGGTGTTTTCATCCCAGCCTTGCCTCCCCGACCCCCTTTCCCTCTGCCAGGCTGGTGCAGCCACACGTGCGCGGGAGCAGCGCCCTTGGCACCGAGGGGAGCGAGACGCGGAGGGAGAGCATTAGGTGGAATGAGAGATAGCAAAAGCACAGGCATATCAGACATCTCCAGGCAAGATAACACGATAAATAATCAATCAATCCCTACAAAATCCTTAAGTGCTTGATGTATCCTCCTGCAAATTGAATCACTTCTTCTACCAGGAAGTTCTCTCTTGTAAATAAATGAGAGTAGAAATGGCCCATATTGAAAAATAATGTTGTTAAAACCACTGATTAAGTTTTACACAAGCATATGAGAGCAAACTAAAAGGTTTTAGCTTTTTAATTTAAGAAATGAGGAATATGATATAATTTCAATTTGTGATGAGATAAGATGTTCTCGATATTGTGGCTTCAATTGGATTATATCCTAATGTACTTTTATAAAGTGTCAGGCTAGCTGCAGATTAAGGTATGTGTGTAATATTCTTTATTAACAATTTAATGGACTTGCTTTCACTCTATCCATCTTAATCAGTGTTTCCAGTCCACCTGGGAGATCTAGTTAGTGCAGAACCTGAAACTCCAACCTGATGAAAGAGGGAACTCAGTGATCTGTCAGTGTCAAAAAACAAGAGGGAAGTACTGATAAAAGACTGTTGAGGATCATCTTTAACCTCCTGTCATCAGCACCACTCCAAAAGCTCTCAACAACTGCTCTTGGAGTCACTCAATGAGACATATGCCCTTCCTCAGATCTGCATCCTTCCCCTGCCAGAATAATAAAGGGGCTTTTGGCAACAGGCAGAACTTCCCAGGCCACAAAATGTAGTTGCCTGATCTCGAGGGACCTGCTCCTATAATCCTATTTTACAGTCAAACGCCAGTGCAAGAGCAGCCTGGTTGTGTGGACTCTCCAGCATTGTCCATAGTCTCTGCTCTGGTGTTTAGACACTTCCATCTCATTTCCCTATGAAATTTATTCATTACTAGTTTGTACCTGCATGTTCTGGTATCAACATTTGCCTTCAGCTTAACTAGCTCTCCTCCCTCTGTTGTTTATCTGCCTGTGCAATCACATCTCCCAGCCTTCCTTTCATTAGGCCAAATAAGCTGTGCTCGTTTAGTTGTCTCTCATAAAGGGGCTTCCCGACACCTTCTCCACTCTGGTGACCTGGCTCTGCACCTCCTCCAGTTCTCCAGACTGCACAAAAGTGTGCAGTCCCCCTGTGCAAATGCTTCCCCATCCCTTGGAAACACCTTCTCTCTAGACAGCTCCAAGAACCAAGCTGCTACCCCAGCCAGCTCCTGCTCTCCAAGCACCCACCTCTCCCACCCTCAGGCACCCCAGGAGGGTTAAGTCCTCTACCCCAGTCAAGAGCTTTCAGAGTGCAGCTGTTTGGTGAGAAATTGTTATTTCACACACACGCCAGCCCAGCACAGGGTGACCGGGGTGGCTCGTGGTGCGCTGCACGAGGTCTCACCGCTGGCTGGGTCCCCACCTCCCCCTCCTCACCACCCAGACTGCCACATGCATGCACAAACAGGGACTTGGTGCACGGAACTGAGAGCAGCAGTCTTGTAAATAATGGCCAATCAGGGGAGGAAAAAAAAAAAAGTTTATACATCTCATCTATAATTCCCTTGCAATGCAATGATTCTGCAAGGGTGGGTCGGTCGTAGCTGCAGGTGCTCCCGGACGGGGGAGGAGCACAAAAATGAAGTTGTTTGCGGCTTTTGATTCCATCCCTGGAATTATTTACAGCTGCAGGCAATATTAAACTATGTAGAGCAAGTGTCCTCATTTACATGCTAATTCATTTATACCCTCTGGATTGATTTCTCCAATTCATTTTCAGCCCACTAACTCTTCTGATATGAATTATATTATCACCTCCAGAACAGCAGCAGGGAAATGTGACGAAGCCACCCCAGCTCTTCTGATCTCTAATTGCCCTCGCTGTTCGGAGCCGGCATGGCCAGCTGCAGCTTTGCCTCCTGGCTACCAGCACCCAGCTTCCTTCCATCTCCTGGAGAAAAACCAGCGGTGTGGCTCGGAGAGGGAATCATCCCACTGCCATCACTTGTCTTATTGGGAAGACCCAAGCAAGAGGAACTTGGGCTTGCTTTGAAAATCATTCCCTCTCTCTGCCCAGGAGGAGGAACCACCTCATTTCAGAGTCCATCTGTGTTCTGCAGAGGGAAGTCCTGGAGAAGCAAAGAAATTGAATTAATCCTCAATTTCCCAAGGGACTTCCTGAGGCTTCTCAGCTTTTCACAGCAGCCTCACACTGCACTGGACAGACAAGACACATTCCCAGTTTCCCCTGCCTTGGGAATGAGATATTCACCAGTGGAATGGACACAGTGCCCAGAGAATAGAGAAGGACAGGGAAGCTGAAGGAGCTGGGAGCAGTAGGGCTTTACTCCCAGCACTGTCACTGACAATGTTTAGATATCCTTTTCCAGAAGGCACATCCAAATGCAGATGTCTCTCTGGAATCCCTGGTTGAGGTCTGCCAAGGTAACAGCAGAGAAAAGACCCATCTACTGCACTACACCTAAGCAAAAGGGTGAGTCTCCAGGACACCAGCTGGGCTAGAGGGAGAGGAGAGAAACCACCAGCAAATGAAGGAGGGCACATGCAACAATGCAGTTGTGCAGGTCTGCCCACACCCCATCTCCCTCAAAGTAACTGTGAAGTTGTGCAGGTTAACAAACACCTGTGTGAGGCAGCAGCTGAGGAGCCCATCACCAGGAAGATGCTCAGCAGGACAAAGCACCTGAATCTGGACCACTGTGGTTCATCCTGGCCACACACTTCCCTCTCCCTTTGGCCAAAAGTGTCATTCAGCACAGGAACCCAACTGGTGAGATAGACACCAACACTGTGGTACGAACAGACACATCCAAATGGGGTAGACAGACATGGCATTCAGTATTTCAAAGACTTGCAGAAGCCTTTCTATGGCCTGACTGATTGCTCACACCCAGCATCTTGTTAGAACAGTCTGTCAGAGAGACTGGATGGTTCAGGACTGATGGAAATTAAATGGGACCACTTCCCATCCAAAAATCTGAGCAATATGAAAGCTATAGGGCAATAAAGAGGTTCTGTGGTTGGGATTTTTTTGTTTGTGGTTTTGTTGTTTTTTTTCTCCTGGACAGCAGGGAAAGGGCAGCTCTTTGTTCCTGATTTACATCATCTGAAACAATTAATTTGTGAAATCCACAGTACCATTCCCCTTGACATCCAGTGTTTATTATGCTTCAGACCATTTGAAATGAGCACTTGAAAAGGAGAGAGAGCCCCTCTGCCTCCTGATCACTGGAGGGAAGGAGAAAGTTGTCCTAAACAGAACAACAGACTGCCCCTTCTTAATGGCACTTCAAAGCTCCTCGGACAGGAAAATTGATAATTGTGTCAAGTACAGTTTTTCTAAACTTCATCATTTAGCGCTGAAAACTGGGCTATTGAATTCATATAGTTCTTTGATCAAGACCAGTTAATTAAGTTATTCCCTTGATATGACTCTTATCACTTTAGTGCCAGACCTACATCACACTTACACAATTTACATCCTGGCTTTGATATGCATCGTTTAAGCTTCCCAGACCAAAATCACTCGGTTTCTGTAGATTCCCTGCTACCTTTCCAGCTTCTCCATTAGGCTGAGCTACAGGTCAGTTATTAACAGAGAGACTGTGCACACCAGAAGGCTCCTGAGTTTCTCTACGTTTGGTGACTCCTGTCCTTCCTGCTCCTTCTCACCTGATATCTCCTGACCCTTCATCTTCACAGCCATCCTCCATTCACCTTCTGTTTCTGACCACCCATCCAGGGGCTCTTTCAGCAAATCCTCCTCCTCCTCCTCCACACTTCTGCTTTCCACAGGAGAGTGACAAGCTCCAATTTAGGTCTCCACAGTTTTTCTTGGGCTTATCCCCTTAAACCGGATTAGCTAACGTCTTAATGCCAGTGACACCAGTCACAGCTCACCATCTGATCCTGCCTTTCAGGATTTGCTGCATCTCTGCACTTTCCATTGCTAAACCAGATCCTCTGATCTTCCCTTCCAAGCCCCCAACTCCCCGTCTCCATCACCCTGCCACTGTGGCCTGCTCGTTTTATTCTTCATATCTAAGAGATGCCCAGATCTCCTCCTTTCTTCATCCAGCACCTCCAGGGTCTGCAAGCGTTTGTACCCACCCTGTTTTCGTAACTGTGAGCATTTCTTCCAGATTGTTTCCTTCACTTTGAGACACAGCCTTCCTGGAAAACTCCCAGCACCCCTTCCTTGGGCCTCCCTTTTTTCCATATCAGGTACAAGATCTTGAGACTTTCTTCCCCAGCACCTCTTACACACAAATCAGCCCACATGGTGATTCCTCTTATGTCTTTTAAAGCTCCTTCACAGACCCACATCCTTTCCAAGCATTCCTTCATTCTCCACCCATCTTCATTGCGAGGTGGAGATGCTGCTGCTGTAGCCCTCTCCATGCAGCTGTGCTGAGCAGATGCACCAGGAAATCTTTTCCTCCCACCTCCACACCTCTGCCCTAGACCAGCTCAAAAAACATCTTAGGGTCAAATCAAGTATTTCATCAAGTTGTCTGTCCTGATCATCTCTGTGTTCCTGAATTTTAGCTACTCCTCTGCTCTCTGGGTGGACTCTTTTTAGCTCAGTAAAACAACTATTAAGGGCAAGGACCAGCCTGCATCTCCTTCAGAGGTTCTGCAGCTGCACCCACCTGTGACCAAGAGAGGAGATGGTGTGATCTCCAGCTTTCCATCACGTTTCTTCCTTTCTGGGACGTGATGGAAGAACCACTGAGAGAAGTGTGAAGGAAACCCAGGCAGTGGTGAGCCCTGGTGCTTGGCCTGCTCAGTCCCACCACATCTCTGGGTGCTCCCCAGCATCCCCACCATGGCTCATTCTGGTTCCCAGCTCATGGCATGATGTAAAAAGCAGTCACGTTCTCTGTATCGATCAGGCTGTTCCTCCACACACATGTTCCCTTTGTCCCCCCTAAAATAAAACCCCAACTGAGAAGAGTCACCAGCTGGAGTTTAATTTCAGACTCCAAGGCATATCTGGAGCCAATTTGCAATGCGCTTACTCCGAAAATCACCCTCCCCTGTGACGCTTGACAGCTCCAGACCACAGTCCTGCTCTCAGCTCCGAAGGAAAAATGTTTTAATTTGTCACAAACCAATTATAGCGTCTCATCTATCCCTGAATTACTCATCTTGGCTACAGTCTAGGACAAAGGGCCCCTCTGAGAGGAGATTAGACATGGATATTAACAAGAGAAAAAGTGTCCACTGTCTCACCTTGCTGGGGACACGGCTTCCAACGAGACAGGAAAAGGAAACCCCTCCTGACTGACAGCCAGAGGGAGGGCTCCCATCCCACAGCAAATCCCTCGTTTCACGCGGAAGAATAGTCACGACAAACTCCGTATTCAAATAATATTCATGCATGGCAGATAACAGAGTCACGGCTGGCAGAGCTGCAGCATGAATATAAATAATCTCCGCTCCCTCGGCTGCTGCCGCAGATGCTTTGCCACCGTGCTGGAGCATGGGTGAAGGGGCTGTCAGAGCAGGGCAGGGGTAGGGATGCTCCAATGGAGCCACTGACTCCTCTGAGCTCCACGTGCCACCCCTCTAATGAGCCCTGCATTAGGTTGGAATGCTCTCCCATGGACCCCCAGCTAAGCAGTGGCTCCAGCCTCCTCCCACCCCAGCTGCCAGGTGTGTTTGTGGCTCTCACAGGGCACATCAGCATCCCTGAAAGTTCTTGCTCTGGACCAGACCTAGTTTCCCAGGCTCCAAGTTATCCTTTGTCAGTGCTCCTCCCTTCCCTCCCTTCCCTCCCTTCCCAACCCTGCTCTCTCTCCATATCAGTGCTCCTTCTTCCCACCATTAAATCCACACTGGTCTCAAGTATTACCCTTCAACCCAACAGCCACGACCAGGGTGTTACCTTCCAAGCTGAGACATGGCCTTGAGGATGCTTTTGGACTGTCCCATCTCCTGAGCAGTTCCTGTTCCGATTCATCCAACTGGAAACCAGAGGTGAACACTCAGAGGCAGCACCCAAAGCTCTCATGGGCAAGAAGCACTTTGCACGTACAATTGAAATGGTGATGAGTTCCAGCCACTCTGCTCAGCAGTGGGGACAAAAAGCTGTGGGCAGATTTGGCCTCAGCCAGCTGGAAAAACTGGATGTGTTGCTGCTCTGTCTCAAATAGACTCAAAAAGCATCAGAAGGCAGACTCTTAGACTCTTCTTCCCCACGCTCACTGCAGATCAGCTTCCTACTTGGATGAAGAGGGAGACGATGAAAGTCGATTTCCCTTTGTGCTCATGGCAAATAATTTGGAGAATTCCCCTTGTTTACTCAGAACTGTTAATGATGCGTCAGAAATTACCTCGGAGATTGTAATTAAGGAAAACAGCAGAAGAGAGAGAGAGACACACACACACACACACACACACACACACACACACACACACAGAACCTAATCACAGCTTCATCTGCAAGTCTGGAAGTGACAGAGCCAACAGCAGCTTCCCCATCACCCCAAACCTGCAGAAGAATCCTCAAGAGCCTCCTAAATGGCAGAGGCTGAGGGGTGCAGCCCCAGGCCCTGTGCAGCCCCCACACTCCTCTTCAGCTACAAAGAAAGCAGTGGTGGCACTCCAGGTATCCAGGAGCCAGTGAGGCCACAAACCCCACTGGAGGCCATCAGGAAATGAGCAGGAAGCTCAGCCCCCTTCAAACCATTTTGGAAGTGGAGCAGCTGATCTAGAAGAGTAATTAAGCTCTCAGTCATCACTGAAATGCAGACACCCACATGCACACAGCAATGTATCTGTCAACCCCCTGCCAGCCTGACCTCGGGGCTTGGCGTCTGGTGGGGCTGGAGCAGAGCACAAACAGCCCTTTCTCATGGAGAAGGGAGAGGAATTTGATTCCCATTCAGTTATAGGAGGGTGCCTGGACTGCCTAATTACTCAGGACTGTCCACTGTGGAGAGGCAGTCGAGAGCTGGTTTCCCAACGCCTCCCTTCCTGCTCAGTCCGAAGGCCAAATCCTCTCGCTTTGCCTTCTGGAGCACTTCCACGGGGTGAGCAAAGCTGCTTGTGCCAGGAGAGCAAACAGGGGTCAGGCAGGGGAATCAGCTCAGCTAGAAGCAGCCAGCTGGAGAAAAGCCATTCCCTTTCTCCACCTTAGCCAACGGCTTAGTTCTTCTAGGGCTCGTTTCAAGCATTGGATTAGGAGAATGGTGGAATTGCAAATCCTATGAGTCCCAAATTCAAGGCAGAGGAAGGGGGAACAAGCCAGGTTGTTCTCATGGCCACCATCAGCATTTGTCAGGGTGTGCAGGAGCTGTGGGACAAGCTGTACAGAGCTTGGTTTTGGTATAGCCTGGCCACAGCCAGATAGCATTCCATCGATACAGACAAGAGTTTGGGACTCTGAGTAGGATGTGTTTGGATCACTACCTCACTATTTACCCTCCCATCTTTGGTGTAAAATAACTGAGGTTAGTCTTGCAGTCAGCCTCACACCAGCAGCATGGTGAGGCAGGCTGGGTTCTGTCTCCCCTCCCACTCTCAGTATTTTTCTGTCTAGAGACCACTTAAACCTAAACCCACAATTTTCCAGGTGAACCTCATATCCCCTAGACCATTGCTACTATATCAAACTGACTCCAGATGGGAGAAGGAGCAGTTTTCCCTTCAAAACCTGTTCTTGGAACATGTAGCTAGCAGGTGTACCCCTGCCTCCTATCTGGCAGCAGCCTGGCCTTCTCCCAAAAGCAAACCCTACAGCAGGTCCAGCCATTGCCACCACAGGGCCCTGGGGTAATTGTTTAAGCACTTTGTTATCACATTTCTGCAGAGGTCCAGTTCCTGCCTGTTTTCAAGGTGGGTGAAGGCTGGAGAGGGAAGGATTGGATGAGTTTGGATGATGCTGCCACCATCCTCCAGATCCACGCAGACTAAACTTCTTGAGGCTGGAGAATCAGACCCTGAAAAGATGAAAGCCCAGCAGTAATGACAGCCTGGGATAGCTCATCAGGAAAGGTATTTCTCTTCTTCAGCAGAGATGGTTTCAGCTCCCTTCCTCTCAGCTGGCAACCCACAAAGGCAGGTTTAGTTCTGGGGATTTGCTGCTACTGCCCAGGTCTGGAAGAGGAGCCCTCCTCCCTCCCCTCATGTTTACACACAGCCCCAGAAAAGACAGAGCTTCCAGACATGCAAACCAGGCTGGCAAGGCACAGCATGCCAGCCCCTGTGGCCAGCATGTCCCCACAAACCAGTGTCTTCCCCTCTGGGTAAGCACAGGCCAGCATGGAGCAGAGTGTGGTGGCACAGAACCCGGTGACACCGCGGTTCTGCCACTCGTGTCACCAATGCCACGGTTCAGCTCTGGCAGAACAAGCTCTGCCTCTTGTTCCTCCCACATCTGCTGGCCAGGCTGGGACCCTACAGGCTTTGGGACATGTGTGATGCTAAAGCAGGAAGGGGGAAATTGTATTTACCTGAGAGCAGAGGTGAGTTTGACACCTAAACAAAGCCAGTGAAAAACCCCTTGGTGCCTCTGCTCCCCCAGGACGTGCAGCTGCCCTGCAGGCTCTGGGCAAGGATTGCTCCTTCACAGCTACACCAAGCTCCAGGGAGGGACTATCAGTGCTCACAGTGACCAGGACACCATATCCCCAGTACCCCCAAATCACACCGGGATGCTGAAATTTGCTCCAGTAATTCTTTATTGGGCAAAAGCATATGCAGGTACGGGGTATCCCCCCCCATGGTCCCCCCCGTGGGCTGCAGGAAGCCCCTGGGGCATCGGGTCCCAGCCCGAGCGCATCCCTGCCCGGGCTGGAGAGTCCCACTGCCACCTCGTGGGAAAGGGACACATTGCCTCGGCTCTGCCGCCGGCACAGCGGGACCAAACCTCCTCCAGCAAAACCCCTGCTCCTGCTGCCCCACAGGACCCGAGAAACCTCGAGGACCCGGCGTGGAGGGAGGAGGTCCACACAGACCGGAGGCATCATGAATTAATCTGCTCTTTCCATGGCTGCCTCCATCGCTGCTCCCCAGGCTGACTGGGAAGAGAGGGTACACTCAGGGCACGCTCTGGCTGCAGACACTGGACGGAGGAACAGTGGAAAGGCCTCCTGCAACAGCCCAGAAACTGCTCCTATGCTCTTGGTCTCACCAAGGTGACCCACAACACCCCTTGAGAGCACTGTCCAGGGATGGAGCACAGGCGCTGAAATATTGCTCCTGTGCAGAAGACTCAGGGGTGAGTAAAACCCATGAATTCCCTTGTGCTTCCAATTAGCACCACGTTATTAAAATAATACTTCTGTTCATTTTCATCAGGATAGGCCACAGACAACGAGAATGCTGCTTCACTGAGCAGTCAGAGAAATAAGGAGGCTACAAATCTCCCCCACAGAGGGAATGAAGCAGTGAGCAGCCTCTCATGGCTTGAAGAAATCAGCCTACAGCAACTTCCAAAAGAGGTCTGGAAACAAATCACTATTGCTGAAACTGCTGTGGGTCGAGAACATCCCACACCACAGACACAGAGATGGTTCTGCTCTCTGCTTCCCCCAGACATGGAGCCTACAGCATGCACTGGTGATAAGAGGGAAACCATCAACCCCTCTTGCCCTGTAGCATCTCCCTCTCTGCATCTCTGATCTTGGCCAAAGAGCCACAGCACAAGCAGAGAGGGAGGGAGGCAAGGACAGCATCCACAGCCCAGTGCAGCGTCCTGGGTGCAGCCCTGGTGACAGGTATGGCACAGTGAGGTGCCATGCAGGGCTGTGCTCCTGCATTCAGGACTGGGTGGGCAAACTGAGCCCTGCCCTCCTGAGTGGCAACCAGGCTGAACCAGCTCTGACCCAGAGCCAAAGAAGGAAAACTCTTAGAAGTCCATCTGCTGGGAAAGGTATCCCCAGGCCCCATACCAGGGCCAGAGGGGATTCACACTGTCCCTTTGGTCAGCAAACCTGCAGTCAAACATCAGGGAGCAGAGGAGCCCCTCACAGTTCAGGAGCTCCAGGAAAGCAGCACTCAGGAAGGACCACACCTTAGATGGGTCTCTTGGGGCCTCTCACAGTCCTGCTCAGCTCCAAGAAAGCAGCACTGAGGAAGGACCACACCTTTGATGGTTCTCTCTGGGCTACTGGGAAAAGGAACATCAAGCTCCTGAGCTTTACTCTTGTTTTTTCTGCTTCCATATTTTGGATAAGCGGAACTTGTTCTTCTTCCTCTCTGGCTCCTGGCTCTCAAGAGATCCATCTGCAGGAGAGGGAGCAGACACAGAGCAAGTTGAAACCCACAGCCCCAGAGCGCCCCAGTGCTGCTCTGCAAGAGGAGAAAGGGCCCTTACCCAGCCTCTGTATCATGTCTGCCAACATCTGGTCTTCCTCTTTCTCTCTGTAATGGAACAGCACAGTATTAGAAAACTGTGCTGTGTTCATGACAATCTGGTAGATAACAAAGCCCATGCAAATACTGCTCTTATTCCTCAGTAAGAAATTACCAACCTCCACAGCAAACCCTGAGAAGGCTACAGGAAAAAAAAACCCCAAGAGTTAGTCTTAGACATTAGCAAATTCTTTTGGTTCCCTTGAAAGCAAGGGCCTGTGAGGGGATTTCCAGATTTTCTCACAGCTGGCTGATGAATCATCTGAGTTCATGGAGTGCTGAGACACCACCACACCCGAGGAGCTGAATGAAGTTGAGACACAGTAGTGCTGCAGAGGTTCTCACTGCCATCAGGGACAAGCACACTGCTATCACCCCCTTGTCCTGGCCAGTACCAGAATCCACAAGCAGGAGCTGGTGCTCTGAGGTCAAGAAATGGAGGCTGTTCTCGGCATCAGGAGGCACAAATCCAGCTACTTGACACAGCAGTCTTCCTTTGAACTTGGGAGGATACATTTCTTGGCTACAGTTGTTCTTTCACTTGCTGCAGCAGACCAGCACATTCCTGACTTCGTGTTCCCAGATTCCTCCTGCATCTCTCACACTGCCTCCAGCCTCCCCATCTCCAGCCTCCCCCTCTCTTCCCCCACATCCCACATTTTCACAGCCCTCACAGCAGCTTTAGCTTGAGAGAGAACAGGGCTGTGGTCCTGATCTCTTTCCAACAGCTGCCAAGAATGCAAAGACAGCAGCATTTAGGACAAGATGGCTGATGACAGGTGACCACCCACCTCTCACGGAGCAGAAGTCTGGACTACAGCCACTCATCCACCCCTACAGCCTGGACAGCAGAGGAAATACAGTAGTGTTGGCTCATTTCCCACCATCTGAGCACCCTCACCTGAGTCTGTCCTCATCCAGGCAATCCACAATATTATTCCGATCATTGACTGTGTTTAGGTACGACTCCAGCAGCTCTTTCTCTTGCTCCTTCTCCCTGGGTGTCTTCAGCTCCTCTGCACAAGACAAGGGAAGCCCGTCTCACAGCTACAGGCACTACCTCCCCACTGTGGCTCCTGCCTCCACCCTGCTCCAGCAAGACTAATTTTACTGTTCTCACACTTCTACATCCCCTCACAAAGCAGAGGTGGGCTGGATGTCACAGGGAGCCTGCACCTGACAGGGGATGGCCACAGTCAGGGGACACTTGCAGTGCACCCACAATCCCTGGCAGTGCCTTCAGATCTGAAGGACATCCCAGGGCTGGCACACTAAGTGGAGGCTGCTCTTGGGGCCAGCAGGACTCCCAGTGTGGCCACTCCTTACCTGGTTTGCTCATAAGGCTTCGCAGCTCCATCTCAATATTCCACTGCTGCTCCTCCAGGTTCTGCTGCTTCATCCTGGAAGGAATGACAGAAGTGGTGTGTCCTGCCCTGCCATGCCCCAGGGTTGGATCTTTCTCCTGCCATGCTAAAGCCTCATCTCTGTGTTTCCCACCACCTGGGCAGGGGCTGGTGGGTCAGGAGAAATCTTCTTCCTGACCATCACATTTCTGAAGCTTCCCTCCTCACACGCTCTTCACAGACCCTGGGTGCTCAAAGGCCCACCAGCTAACACATCATGATGCTGGCAGTTCTCCCAGAGACACCTCAACCTTTCTCATCCCACCAACTGGCACATCATTTTTAGGGCTGCCACACTCCCTCTCCTTCACAGGAAGTGCACAAGCAGGCAGGTGAATTTGTGGTTGTACTCACTTGTACATCAGCTCCGATTCCTGTCGGAGCAGCAGCTGTTTCTTATGGATCAGTTTGAACCAGTCCACCATAAGGGCATCCTCAGACTCATCTATAGAGGAGACAAAGGCCAAGAAGCTGCATCAGTTCAGGCGCCCTGGCTCAAACACACCATCTTTTGAGGGGGAGCCTAGGATGACTTATGTGAGCACCAGGCAACCTCAAGTGAAAACAGGAAATCTTTGGAGCTCCTGGGTACAAGGGATGCAGGTCACTCACTCCCTGTGGATTCAAGGATGCTGCTTATGGATACTCTGCTACAGGACTCCCAAAACTCTCTGATCCTCAGCCAAATTAACAGATCTTGCTCAAAAATTATGTTAAAAAGCAGCCAGAGAAGGTTCAAAATTGCCTGGGCTGTATCTTTGTATAACATGTACCTCTGGCAACCTGGTGTCTCACATGTAGCCTGAGCTCCTAAAGATGGAGCCAAGAGTGCCCAGGGGTAGGGCATGAGCCCCACACCTCCCCACCACAGCAGACTGGCACCAGGTCTCCTTTACCTCCCTCGCAGGCACGCAGCTGCTTCTCCAGATCCACTCCTTTCAATTCCAGCTCGTCCAGCTGCTTCTCGATGTCACGAACCTTCTCCTGGATTTTCTCCTCAGGGAGGTAGTCTGGGTGCAGCTAGGAAAAAAATTGTAGGACCAAATACAGCTCAGCAACCCTCAGACTGCCTGAGGTCACAACAGAGATTTAAAAGGGCATAAAGAGCCCAACTACAGAGGCACAGGCTGGGAGGGCCAGGTCAGCAGAGGTGCAGAGCTGGCTGCTCAGCACAGAGTGGTGGCCACTGCAAGGCTGTGACACAGCTGCTGTCAGTGGTAACTCCACCCACTCAGTCAGTCTGCAGACATTCTCCCTCCTTCTGTGGGGAGTGCAATGTCTACCATAGTTTTGTTTGGCTCTGTATCATTCCGGCTCTGATTGTCTCCCTGCATGGAAGATAACCAGCAGCTTCTCCACCTTGTGTCTGCCCCAGAGCCTTTCACCCTTTCCTGGGGTATCCAAATAAACCCTCCCAATATGGCAAACTTAGATATATCTAGACAACCACTCCAGAAGGATATTCAACAACCCCAGCCTGCTCCCCTTATACCTGGTTTCCAGACATACCTTGGTTGGGGACACCACTTCAAGCTTGCCTTTGCTTTTTGGTACAGGGGGTTTAACTAGAAGGGAGAAAAAACAATCAAAGAATGTCACAGCCTTTAAATAATTTTATGGTGTGGGACAGTGCCTACACCATCAGAGCACAACAGGTCCCAGCTACCCAACAGAGGTCACAGATGATACACATGCATCCACATGCCTGACCAAAGTAAAAGACATATTCTCACAGCCTCCTTGTGGCTTGTCACTCAGGTCACAGGTTTCTGCTTTCAACCCCAGGGTATAGACAGTCACCTAATTCAGGTGTGACTTTGGAACTTCCACCCAAGAATACTGACTTCTGTGTTCATTCACTATCTTGTTCAAACCCATTCCTTATTTGTTGTGGCAAAACCCATTCCTTATTAAGCTTCCAAAGGATAGCACAGAAAGACTGGGTTACTGTCACAGGAAACAGCAAGACATACTAAAATATGTCCCTCTAGTGCTCTTTTACAAAGGAGTATTAGTAAATGCTGATGAAACAAAGATGGTCTAGGGGGCCTCAGTGTAGATCTCAGAAAACTAAGGTTCAATTCCTCCCACAAAACACTTCCTAGGTGAGAAGTCCCTTAGGCCCCACTACACAGCATTATTTAGGCCCTGGACACCTATTAAAATCAATCCTTAAGCAATGTGTATTTGTTCCACTGTGCCTCAGCTTCCTCTGCCCAACTGTGCTGCAAGGATAACTACAGAAGAGTGTGAGGTATTTGGATACCCGAGGGGCTGGGCTGGATAATTACCACAGAGAGAGAACAGAGGCGTGAGTGGATGATGTGATAAGGAAGGAAAACTCTACTATCAAAAGAGCACGGCTGTAACAAAGGCAGCAGCGATGCAGGCTCAGCACACACAAGGAGAAATACAGGACAGACAGACTAGGGGAGGCTCCTGAGTCTCTGGAGATTGAGGAAGAGCTCAAGGACAGCTCTCCAGTTGCCCAGCTCCTGTCCAGCTCTATTGTGCTTTCTAGGAAGAGTGCAAAAGGAGAAGATGCTGGATGTGGCTGTGTTGCTCCTGCACTGCTGGCCTCCATCAGGGATCTCTTCCCCCTGGATGCTGCTGCTTTGCTGCCTGTGCACTGCCTGCCACTTATCTTAAAGATTCCTGCAGAAGGGACCTGTCCTGCCTGGAGCTGCCTGCCTAAACAGCACCTCTCTCCCAGCTCAGTCCTGCATCTCGGGGCTCGTTCTGAGGGGCCTCTGCAGCACCTCCAACCAAGGCAGAAAGCTGCACCACTGATGGAGAGGCCACAGTCACTGGAGGGGAAGAGCCTGTAAAATGACACCCTGTGACCAGCTCAGGATCTGATATCCCCTGATACCCTCAGGTTGTGGCTTGGCAGACACAGGATGGCTTGGCTGCTTGCCAGCAAGCTGGAAGTAGGACAGTTGGTAGGAAAACCCTGGAGCCTCATTTCTCAACAGAATCCACCACCTACCACCAAAGAAAGTGAATGATCTACAGAAATGCTCACCATCCACAGCTCAACACAAACCCAGGACTGAGGGCAGGAACGGCAGCTGACTGTTCACAGCTCTCTCTGAGTGCTGAGGTAAAAATCTAGAGAGGAAACAACAGCTCTGTCCCTAACCCACAGCCTGCCCAGTGACAGCAACAGGAACCAGACTTTCAGGTGGGGAAAAGTGGGGGGAGACTGCCAGGAAAATTTCCCAATAGGCCTCCCCCATGGCAATCACTAACATTTAGAAAGACAGATATAAAATAAACCCAACCTCCCTTATCTTAACAGCTCACTTCCTGGGAGAGACTGATGCTGAGCCCTGGGGCTGAGTCTGGGGAAAGAGCAGCTGGATTTTTTGGGAAAAAGCTGGCAAAGGAGGCACCAAACTTTTAAAAAAGACAACATAACTGGAGATTGAATGTTTGGTAGCTGTCAAAGGTGCTGGCTAAGGACAATGCTGGAACCAGCTGACAAAAATAAAGCATGAGGCCATTGAGCCATCAGGACCCATCCTGCTTGCTCCAAGACAAAAATCAGGGGCAGGACTGAGCCCTGCTGTGGGAATCTTCTACTCCAGGCAGGTAAAACACAGCATGATGGGGTAAGAAAAGGGGAGATGAAGAAGCTGAGCAAACAGAACAGCAGAAAACATCAGGTGTGTTCCAGAAAATTTCCTTAGCATTGCGGTGGGATATGTCAGAGCAAGGATAACTAACTGGGCATTGGAGGAGAGGTGCACAGTAAAGCTGTGTCTGAAGGAACAGGAGTAAGAAACTGGATTAAGAGTAGGGACAAACTGGTCAGGACATCTTTGAAAATCAAAGAAACAGCAGCCTTGGCTCCTGCTCCTGTGGGTGGTGCCAGCTGGAGTCTCTGGATGACAGTTCTCTGCATTCCTTTTATTTCCAAAAGCCACTCAACTGAAGAGGAACAGAGACATCAACTAGACCCCAGTTGCCCAAATTAGGAGATGGTCCTCTTCATAGCACTAAGTCTAAAGAATGACAGGGCAGTGACCTTGAAAAATTCCTATTTCAATTTCTTCCTTTCCCACTGAATTCTCTGGCCTTGCTGCTTCCTGCTTAGGCCAAGCTGGCTAATAAAAATTAATTACACAGATTCTGCCCCCGTGACAGCAGCCACAGGGTTAGCCACAGAAAACTCTGGGACACATATCCCATACTGACCACTCAGGCTGTCCCCTCACAGTGCAGAAGAGAGAGTGACTTTAGTCAAAAGAAATCTTACACGTAGCAGTGTTTGTTTTCAACTGGTTGCCATCTTCCTCCTTCTTGGCAGACTCTCCAGGATCCTTCCAGTCTTGCTTTGAATTTTGACAGCTCCTGATAAGATCTGAGCTGGGAATCAACAACTTCTTTGTGAATCCACCAGATGAAGCTGGATTAAGAAGCACAGACAGGTTTTGGATAAGAAATTTCAACCCTCAACTCATAAAAATCCTTTTATTGCCAAATGTCTCTGGCACTCGCCCCTACCAAACTCCATTTCTAGTCCTAGTCCTCCTCTCTTGATGATGATGAAGGGCATAAGCCCAAAGAAAACAGGGAGAAAACACTCATTACAAGGCCAGAGTAAGGGGAAAATAAATATTTGGGAGAAGAATAAAACAGTTGGGAGCCATCACTAAGATTTCTCAACATGACACGATCATGCAAGAGAGATCTTGCTGGCTGTTTGCAGAAGAAGGGAGCTCTGTGGAGCCTGAGTCCCTCTCCTTGGGGAAGGATGGGAGACCACCCATCAAAGGCACAAAATGATGGCACCACAAGGCTAAAGCAGGTGCAGAGAGCAAAGATCCCTGAAAGAAGGCACAGTCTCCACCAACACATTCCTCACATTGACCTTGCAGTACCAATGCCTGTCCCCTTCCTGATAAGCAAAATGAAGGCAAAGCTTTTATCCTTCATACCAGAGTCCTGCTTTGCTGGTGGGACAACTAATGGGCTTGGCTTTGGCTCCTTGTGTGCTGGGCTCCCTGTTCCCACCTGGGAGTTATCAGTAGGTTTCTTAGAGACATCTTGGTCCCTGCAAAGCAAAAAGACAAAGGTAGGAAACAATCCCTCTTGCAGAATGGTCCACAGGAAAAGTTCTGGACATGCTGGTGTGGATCTCCCCCTGGGGTGGTCACACTTGTCAGGGAAACCCACCAGCTCCAAAGACACTCACTTGTTGGCTACAGGCTTCAACCGAGATCTCCACCCTTCTGGGCTCTCAGACTTGTCAGTAACATTTGTGCTTCCTGAAGAAAAGAACATAGCAAGGTAAATAAACAAGAACAAAAACATCCAATAAAAAGAAACAAGCCAGATTTGAGTCTCAGGAGACCCCTAGGAGATAAGCCATGCACTGGGGCAGGTACTATGATGTATTTGCAGCAAACCAGCAGCAGCTCAACAAGTTTAACATGGATAGATTCAGATATGATAGGTAGTAAGTAATCTCAGCGGCATTTTGTCCCTTTCAGATCAAATTCCTGAAAACCTACACAGTTACAGAAATTCAGCCACAGAGTACATGAACAGGCACATTCAACAGCAATACAACACAAACAGCTGAGATCTCAGAGACCAAAGGCTGGGGCAGGAAGAGGCAGAGACAAAAAAACCCACAATGTCACAGCAAACTGCAAACAGACACTTCTTCTGGCCCAAAAAAATACCGGCCACCTGAAAGTGCCTGAGACACTGGGAACCCCCAGAATATCATCCCCTGGCCCACTGCTAAGTCACCATGGTGGACGCTTGGTTCAAAACAGACAAGGAGGCTGGATGACCTGCAACTGCTATCAAAAAATCATCCCAAAGTTCTGGCAAGGTCTCCCACCTGGGAAAACCTGAGCCACTTTGAAAGCCACCACGATCCCAGTGTTTGATGACAGCAAGTACAACTTCAGATACCTGGAGATTCTCAGAGCAGTAGAACTGGCCATGCTAGAGGGAGCAATTGCACAGGGATAAATGGAGGTGGGTTGAGCCCCAGAGCTCAGAAAACCCTTACATGGTGGTACAGACACACAGGACAGGAGTCATGGACATATTTGCTGTACTGGTCCAAAAGGAAGGCATGAAGTTGGAGTGCTGTGTCCAGGCAAAATTGTGTGAATCATTCATCCTCACCTTTGATGCCTTTTGACTCTGGCTTGTGCAAAGAATCAACAGGTTTGTTGGCAGCCTGGCTCTTGGGTACGGGGTCTGTAATCTTTTCCTGCTTTGGTGCTGTGTACCCTGTTTTGCTGGACTGTGTTTTTGGAGCTGGACTCTGAGAACTGGTGGGAGAAAACTTGCCACTGCAAAAAAGAACAACTTAATGAGTCTTTTTGAAAGGATGGACCTTTTTGTTTGCCTCTGTTCCAAAGATTTGTATGTGTCCCTCTACACTGAGCCACAAGAGCAGTCAGGACAAAGCAAAGAAAGATACAGGGGCTTCTGCAAATTATCCCAAGAACATGTTAGCAGTAAAAAGGGAAAGAGAAATAGTGTTTACCTGCCAGGTGCTGAGGAGCCAGTGGAACAGAATCCTCCTGGCCTGTTTGGAGAAGTGCTTGATGCAGACAGAGCCTGTATAATATGATTACGTGCCTGATCCTTCCCAGCATTCACTCGACTGACCTCAGCAGTGCTTCTGGCAGGGGCAGTTTTATCAAGGCCATGAGGAGACTGGACTTGTTTTTGAGTGTCAGAAGATTTGTTGATGGAAGACTCAAATGACCGAAAAAAATTTTCTCGGGCTTGCTGTGTTTTTGTTGTGGAGGATGTCCAAGGGGGCTTCGATGGGGTGCCTTCATGGAGATCTGTTTTATTCCCCAACGAGGCACCCTTGCAGTCATCTGATTTATTTACAGCTGAGGAGGCCCATGAAGTATTTACACTTCTGAAGCCAGAGCTTCCAGAAGATGAAACAGATGGCTTGGTTGAATTAGAGAGCCCTTCCTGGCTGGGTTTCTTCAACACCTGCTCCGGTTTCTTGGGTTCTGCTGCTTTCTGGAACGCCCTGGCAGCAGTAGGGGCTGGGGTACTGTCAGGTTTTTTCCCAGTACTGTGGAGACCAGAGATCTGGACATTGTCTGGCTGCTGGTGGCTGGTACAGATGAACGTACTGGGCTCAGGCCCAGCTTTGTAGCTTCCAGGAAGAAGCAAGTTCCAACACTGCCTGCACCTGTGAATACAAAAGTCTCAGGAAACATCCTCCAGAGTGCTGGGAGACACACAGCTGGGAGTGCAGGCACAACTCCACCATCCACAGGAGGGTGAAGGCACCACACTGGCAGTGAGCAGACCCTGTGTGCACATTCCTCAGGCACCAGAACAAGAGCTGTTGATAGCACAGCCTGAAGCAGGAAAGGTGTAGATCAACACAGACCTGTGGAGACAGTTTCCCTTTCACACAGGTCAAGAGCAAGCCCAGGTTGCCTCCACTCTGAAAAAAATGTGCCACACCACTCTCTCCAGTCCCAAAGGAACCAGGCTGGCCCTCTGTGACCCCCAGGGCTGTGGCCCTGCTTGAAGAGCTGCTGTACCTGAAGCAGTTCCTGTGATAGAGCTTCCCATCGACCAAGTAGCGCTGCACCAGGTGCACGTGTTTCCCACAGACCCCACAGCTGCTGCTGGGGACATTCCCACTCTCTGCCAGGACCCTTTTCTGTGGGGAGAAGCAATGGGTGAGCAGACAGGACCATGGCCCTGGACACAGCTACAAATCTCCCAAGAAGGCGAGTGTTTGGCATGCACAGCCAGGACAGAGAAGTGACATCCAGGAAATCCCCTCTCCCTCTAATCCCTTTGTCACAGAAGTCATAGAAGAGGAACAGCCCTTGGAATAGTATGGGGAATATGTTCCCACAAAGCCAGAGGACCTGGGTGCCCTGTCTGCCTACAAAGGCAGAGGTCTCTGATTTAAAATAGCTGGGAAAGGGCTTCTACCCCATTTTCATCCCTGCTCTGCTTTGAAACCATATCCAGTAATTGGATCAATGTTTTATACCAAAAATAACACTACATCCCGTAAAAATATCCCTCCAAGCCCACATTTCTTACTGTGGTAACTGGGGAGGTTTCCTTTGGCTTAGCTCTGGCTGGTGGGTGGGCAGGAGGCAGTTTTGGTGGCACTGGCTTAGGAGGCTCTGGAGCATTTTTCTTCCCAGGATGCTGCTCTGGAGATTCAGAGGAAGGACGCTTGATTCCAGCCATGCCTCCAACTGGATGAATGGAAGAAGGGAATATTTTTAAGGAAACATAAGGAAAACTCACAGGTTTAGGAATAATTCACAAAGTAAGGCTATCCTAAGGTGCCTGATGGATAACATGAAAAGCACACAAGGAGACACAGACTTCCTTCTTGAGCAATTCTGTACTGAACTGAGGGGCAAGAAGCAACAAGTGAATTGCAACAACATCCAGAAATTGCTGATTTTTCTCTTCTCAGGGAATTTCAACATGAAAAATGCAAAAGTGACGAAATGCAAACTGCCATCCATTGATGGTGAGAACAAGACCTTGGGCTTTCAATTCCAGCCCACAGTTTGGCTGGAACTGATCCTGACTGAAACAGGCCCTGCTGGAACAGGCAGAGGTGTTATGGCTAAGGAGATGAAGCACAGAGAGTTTGATTCATTCAAGTTGCTGTGCTCCAGACTTCCTACATAGCCTGAACATTCACTGCTGCAAGTGTCCATCCCACATCCCAGCTGGGACTCCCACAGAGCAAACAGCCTTGTTGAATGTGGAAATGACCATTAAAAATGGGTAATTCTGCAAAGACTTGGAGGTGCCATAGAGGTGCTGATGTGGAAAGCACTGCCACAAGCAGCCTGAAAATGCCTATTCTCTTTTCTTTGCAGATGAAAAAGAACCTCTCAAAATTCACTACAAGTGGAGAAAAGAGAATTTCCAACACATTTCAGTCAAGCAGGGAATGGTGCCCTGTGCCCTAGGAAGTGCAGGAAAACTTCCTTGGGAAATAAGGTTTTGTGCAAAGTTTTTACAGACACAAACCCCAAGTGTCTCACTGGGATGTTATTCTTGTACCACTTCCTATTCTGAATGAGAATGTCTCTGTGTTCCTTGTGGGATATTCGAGCCACAGCTTCACTTTCCAAGTGACACTTAAATGGCCACTCATCTGAAAAGAGATTATACCCTGCTCAGTAAACACAGAAAGGGCAGGGAGCAGAGAGGGGGCCCAGTTCCCAGCAGTCTGCCCTCAAGAAAGCCAACTCTCCAAATAAACACCCAGGGCTCCTGCTGCAGGGACCAGGGGACAGCTGACCCAGTAAAGAGTTCAGGCTCAGACTGTCCCCTCACTTCCTACTTGTGCCATTTACTGAATTCCCAAAGCCCACCACAAAGATGGGTGGCTTCAATTCTACTCATCCACAAAAGCATGACCTCACTAGAACATTGTCTGCCCACCCTCTCTGTCCTCCTGTGTCCTGCTTATCTCATGGTCCTGCTGGAACCCATCTGAAGGGCACGACTGTGACTCCATGATTCTGCTTGGTGTCAGAGGGCACATTCCAGGCTGGGCTCATTTTCAGACATTCACATTCACCCCAGCAACAGGAATGCGACCAAAGTGTTTTGTGGGACACTAGAGAGTATAAAAATGTGCTGTGCTTGGTGACGTGGTAAACAAGATACAGGGGGAGGGGACAAAGACCCCAACCTGACCCAGATTCTCACCACTTGGCACAATGGAACTTGTTTGATTTCAATCAGAACGGTTTTAAAACAAGAAATAAAAAGTGAAGAGGGGAGGGAAGAAGTTGTGGAGGGAGAGAAAAAGCATGATTAAATGTGTAAAGAGGTGGAGAAGTAGGAAGGGTTTAAACATTAAAGTCAGCTCTGAGTGAATTGTGCTTTCTTTCCAAGACGTAGGACGTTTTCAATACATATCTCTCCATTTAGATTCACCTTAACCAGTTAAGTCATTTATGTCCCACTTTCTAAAGTTTCCTCTGGGGAAGCCTGTAAAATTGGTCTATCATATTACTTCATTTTGTGTGAGCTTAAAGCCAAATATAAACCAAGACTACAATAATGCTCCTGTGAGCCCAGCTAAACTCTCCAGTATGTGAATATAATGCCTTGGCAGCTCTGTGGCCTGCTTTATGTTTGACAGAATTTCTATCACAATTATGTCAGTTAGGGTGGTAATTTTCTTCTCCTTCCTTCTATCAGTGCTGCTGTGCTGTACAAGCCCTACCACTGATGCTGTCACATTGGCACAGCCTCACAGACAAGCTCAGCCTTGTTCTATTCCATGGTCTCATCAGCCCTCAGGTGTGCCAAAGACTGGAACAGGGGTGGAGGTGCTTGAGAATGGAAAGGTGAGGTGGGGACCATGGAGAGGAACATTCAGTGCTCCTCTCTGGCTGGACCATAAGAAATTTTAGACTGTTTTAAATTTTAAGGCAGTAGTTTCAAAGACAAGACATGACCCTGTACCCTTCCAAAAGCACTGGTGCAACTGCAGGCTGGTGTGCAAAGAGCTCAGATCCCTCCAGTGAAATAGTTCTGGTATCAAAAAGGCCTCTGTGAAGTCTATTTTGCTTTTCCAAGCTTGTTAGGTGGCAAAGGAAAGCATGAAATTAAGCCCTGGTCCTTCCCACCCCTCCAGGGAATATGGTACTTACTAGGAGACCGTCCATGGAAGTAATTATAATACTGGGAAACGTAGGTGAGGATACTCAGCCTGTCTGGTACCTTCAGAGCAACCATATCCTCTGCATCCAGCAAGGCTGGGATCCCCAGCTCCTCCTCTGCCACTCGAAATGCCTGGAGAAGGGGGAAAAATATAAATGTATAGGGGTCTTGTCCATGCCAGGCAGCAGAGCTGCTCCTCATCATAAGTAAGAAAGTGCACTGCAAACAGCCCCACTCAAATAATAACTCTTCTGGGGAACAGCTGCACCAGTTTAACTCCTACATCATAGGAACCAACGGAGTCATGGCTTCCAGCCACTGCCTTGAGAAATCCAGGCAAGGAGCCAAAAATCTGGCCTGGCAAGCTGGCCATTGCTCACTGCACAGGAACTCACCTGGGCTTCCCTTGCTCTTCCTCCAGCCTGCCTGTGTGTGTGAGTGCACAGCTGCAGAGAGCCAGGCCTGGCAGAAGGGGATGTGTCAGTCCAGGCTGGCAGACTTGTTTCCAGGCTCCCAGCCCAACCTGGAGCACTCCCCAATTAACAGTGGGCTGCTAGGTGCTTGCAGGCAGCTTTCATCTCTGAGTACTGGGCAAATGTTAAAGCTTCCTGCCTCCTACTGCCTGCTCTTCTCCATCTGAAAATGGGAAATCTTGGGCTGCAGGAGAGACCCCCATCTCCCAGACCAGAAAGGGGGAAAAAAAGGTGTAGTGCAGAATTCCTGATATATAGCTCTCTTCCAGTTTAACTGTTTCCATGCTGCCTAACATGTATTTGGAGTAGATATTCCTCTTTGTGGTGTCCTGTGCTTTGAAACTGCAGGTAAAGGAGGCAAAAGCTGTTTTCTCTTGCCTCTGAACAAAAGCCTTTAATAGAATACAAAAAAAAAAACCCTGCAACATCCAAACTTCACCCTTGCTCAGCTCAGTTTAGAGCTTTTACTGAGGATCTTCTCCAGCCTTGTTCCTTCCCAACTTATGGGAAAAAATCCTTTTTCTCCCCCTTTGAAGCATCCCTGTTGAAATGCCAATACAGCAAAGGAAAACAGCACTTGCAGGACCAGAGGCACAAGGAAGGCTACAGCTAAAGTGCACAGGAAAGAGTTAAAAAACCCCTTGAATACATTAAACCCCTCCGCATCTGACCTCTGGCACGGACACACACAGTGCTGGTGTACAAGCCAACCATTTCTGCTCAGAAGAAACAAACAGCCACTATTTTTCAGCAAGATAATTACCATTTTTTTTCCATTGGGTATCCCAGTAAAAATGTAACAAGAGCTGACATTAAAAACGCTTTCAGCCAGTTACCACCGGCTGTGTCATGCCAGCTGCCAGCCCAGCCTGGCCCTTTCCCGTCTTGTAAACTGGTACTTAATATATTCTTTGGAGTGTTCCCCACTGCACTGGCTGCACAACTGGTCTGACCAGTTGAGTTTTCTTGCTGGACATTCCTGGTGTGAGGTTTAGTGGGAACACAGGTCATGTCACCTCCTGCCACACTGCCATGGGTGACAGTGGGGCAACGGGCACAGAACACACACGAGGGGACCACAAAGAGCAGGATGCTCTGTGCACTCCCCTGGTTTGGCCAGAGCCAGGTGAGCAATGCAGAGAGCAGCATTAGGACATGGTGTCCCCTGTGCCTGCAGCATCCTCGTGTTCCTGGGAACTGCTCTTGCCTGGAGACCCAACACATTCACCACCTAACAGGACCCAGTTGCCCTTCTCCTCTGCCTGCCTGCCCAGGCTGGCCTTTAAAGGACCAACGTGTCATTTTTGCATCATGTTTTTCAATAGTGCAGCTCCAAGTGCTTTCCAGGGGAAGAAAGTGCCACTGCTGCCATGACCATGCAAAATGGGAAAGTGATATACTCGAGGCCACCTGAGCTGGCCTGGCACAGGCTCCCTCTGGCACATGCTCTACCTGCTACACCACACCACCATCCACCAGCACCAACTCCAAGGCCTCTAGAAACTTTCCTTCTCTTTCTACATTTTTTAAATCTCCAGCAAAAAAATGCCACCAGCTGAAATTTTTCTAGGGTTTGGGGTTGGTCTTGTGGCACTTGAGGAGTGACCCATTCTTCCTTGACAGATGACCTTATATGACAAATTGCAGTTCAAACAAGTCTGTTTTGCATGCACAATACAGCTCTTGAAGGGAAGCCTCTGACGAGTAAGGCATCAAGATGGGTCTGGACAACAGCAGAGGAATAATGCTGGGAGAAATCAGGCCCACTTTTATCCCAAGGATAGCCAGAGCAAGGAAGTGTAGGAGCTAGGATGGAGAGCAGCCCAGGAGCACAGAGAGGTGCAGGGTCAATCCCACGGACAGCACAGCCAAGGCTGCAGGACACCAGCAGTGAAAGGACAACACAGACAAGTCATCCCACAGCAGGTGGAGTAAGGAAGAGAGATTAAAACAAAGGACATAAAAGAAGCTAAGAAAGGGGGAGGAGGGGACACACAGACTGCAACAAAGGAGGGGAGCAACTCTTTATGAGAAGCACAAAGAAGCTTTTCATTAATAAAAGCAGAGGAGGCAGCTCACAGAGCTCATTTCCCAGACACTAGCAGACACCATCAGCCCAGCTGGACAAGGAGCAACACTCAGGGATCCTCAGCACTTCAGCCAAGATACGCTTCCATGGCAAAGAGGCCCGACTCCTGCCAAATAGCAAACTTCCAGGGCAAAATGCATGCTCTGGATCTCTCCTTGAGGAGAGGAACACACAGGGCTGAGTGTCACTAACTGCTCACAGGCTGCAGCCCCAGCCTGGGGACAGAGGCTCTGTCATGGGAGCTGCAGACACAGCCAGGGATGAAGGGGAGCAGAAGCTAAGGAGCCATGGGGGGACAAGTTCAGCTCTTCCAGAGGCAAGAAGCACTTCAGTCAGCTCAGTGCCTGAGAGTGTGTCACTCCTCCAGCCTAGACAAGGATAAGCTGCCATAGTTTGTTCATATCCCAAGCTCCTGTCAAGCAGCCATGAAACAGTGTGGAGCAATGCCAAGGGAAGAGAAGGGTTATATTTCACTGCCTCTCCTCCTGTGATGGAGAGAGGGAGAGGAAAATCCTTCCCTGGATCACTGAGACCATGCTAGAATCCAGGGCAGGAGGGAGTTGGCCTGCCTAACTTCTATTTTCTTTGTGAAAGAACATGAGAAACTTCAGAAATACCAGGCTGGAGTGAAGTCCAGGCAGCATCAGGTTTTAGGATGTATCCACCTTGATCCCCTGCACCAGGAAGGAACAGAAGTGGGAGGACACTCCCTGTGCTTCCCCTCTCACACCAGCTTATTCCCAGCTCCTGCTCTATCCCTCAGGAGCATCACAAACTCAACATGCGTGTGTTTTGAGCTCTAGCACCTCTGCCTGAGCTCCTGCTGCCACAGGACACACGGAACAGGCATCACTGTGTGGCCAGCTAAGAAATATGAACAGCCTAAGGGTGCTCTCAAGCAGCCAGCCAGGCTGGACACTGCTGCTCAAAGGAGAAGACTGGAAGGTGCAGAATAAGGGAAAGGATTGGAACACAGCACAATGGGCACAGTGTGTCTTGCAGGGTTTTGTTTTGCTAAATCACATGAGCAAAGTGCCAGGTCACGGATTAGACCAAAAGTAAACATTAAAAGTCACTTACCAACTTGTTGTTCTCATATACATTTTCTTTTCTGAGGGAGTCGAAGTTTCTGAAATACAGAAAGAGAAAAATCTCAGGTTGGTGATGTAGAGTGAGCTGCTCCACTTCCAGATCTCAAACCTCTTGGAGCCTCAGTGGCTCAGGGGACAGAGCACCCCATCTCACCCTCGGGCAGCTCCAGAGAGGGCAGCGTGGCAGATCCCACCCGGGGGTCACAGACCTGCTGTACCCAGTACAGAGATGTGCAGCAGGTACACATCTGCCCACAGGTAGCACAAGACAATTTTGGCACATCTACCTTTGCAGGGCTGACTCCCACAGCTGTCTGTGAACAGGACATGTTGGTGCAAAAACAGCCCAGGCAGATTGAGGGGTTCTACTGAGACATCCAGGAGCAACCTCTAATTCATGGGGTGGTTTCTTGGCCCCCAGAAAAGCTTTGCTTCTCTCCCACCTCAAAAAG
Organism: Cyanistes caeruleus; assembly: GCF_971803275.1. NCBI lineage: Eukaryota > Metazoa > Chordata > Aves > Passeriformes > Paridae > Cyanistes > Cyanistes caeruleus. The sequence goes on from NC_141717.1 coordinate 11,681,010, forward strand.
ACACACCAATACCTGCTGGCAGATATTAACACTCTCTCCCCAAAAGTACTTTCCAGTCACATCCATGTTCTTCTCCTGACTTGAAAGTTTTCTCCACACAGAGAGCTCAGCTCCAAGGAGGTCTCTCCTGGATCCCTCACACACTGCATGTATCACATGCTTCTCCAACACACCCATATCCTCTGATCTCAGAAGCTCCTGGGTCCAGCAGCACATGAGTTCTGGCTTCAAATCCTCTTTTTCCCTCTGGCAGAACTCCACAAAACCAGCACCAGGGATCTGCCTGGGAAAACCTCTGCCCACACCGTACTGCATCTGATAACACCAAAGTTACCAGGAGAAATCTTACTCTGCTTTCCCTAGGGCTGTAACTTTTGATTTGTGATAGTAATCAGTAACTGAAAAGGAAGTGACAATTACTGTTCACAAATCCAAGCCAAAGTCAACAACTCCTTTCTGCTGTCCCAGACATCACTTCCCTCTTCACCTCTCCCCAGATTTGCTTTCCCTCTCCCTGGTCCAACCCAGATGCCACTCCTTCTGCACTGTGCTGGGAACTCAGATCCTGGGATGTGCTGGGACAGGGATGAAAGCACAGGGGAGACTTTGTGCTACTGGAAGCAGAGCCACAACACAGTGTGCTCCCTCACCCATAGCAGAGCGTGTCCCTTGCTTAGGAAACAGCCATCATCAGCTTTGTTTTAAACTGACTGGCACTTGCTAAACAGGGAATACAAAACTGGCTGCTGGCTGGCTGGCCTGCTCTCCAACACTGCTTCCTTCTGCCCAGGCAAGTCGGCAGAGTCAGTGCCTTTCTGATAACCCCGTTTCACCTTACAATCCTTGTGTCTGCTGGCACAGAGCTGAGCTGATACCTGAGAGGGAATTCTCACTGACAAACAGAAAACAGCACCAACTTTGCATTTTTTTGAATGTAGCACCTTTATACCCAGTGTGGACCCACCTTCTTAGCCCATCCCTCACCTCTGGGGCGAGCCAGGGTAACTCTGAGAGCCAGGGCAAAGCTGGCTCGCAGCGACCTATTCATGAGAGAAACACACGATCTGTATCGCAGCAGGGGAACTTTTTCCACTCCTTGTAGCAGCAAGGAGCAAGCCAGGTCCTTTATCTACTCAGCACAGAAAGTAGAGCATTACATCATAAATAAGAGAGGCACCTTAAGCAGGCTTGCTCACCATGGCACAGCCTGTGCCTCCTCCCTGCTTCCCACATCTGGCATTGCTACGTGGGATAAGGAGAGAAAGAATGACAGATAAGAGCCTGAGGTTAAACTCCCCCAAAGAGCACGTAAAGACAAGGCACATCCCACCTCTAAACCACAGACTCTTTCCTGTGCAAAATCAAAGGGAATTGCAGAGGATTTTCTTCAAGCAGTGCTCCTGCCCAAAGATTTCCCTTCCCTGGAAATGGATTAGACAATTAGACAATGGATTAGAAAGAGCAACAAAAATGATCATGTGCCAAAAAAGTCTCAGTGAAACAATAGGTATGACCATCCTTGGGTTAAGTCAGGCCATAAAACTGGCTTTTTTTAAGACCCAGCTGAAGGAGGTGATTTCAGCTCTTTGCCTCACTCCCAGTTCTGTTCCCACATAGTCTCCGTAGTATGGAAATGCAGCAAAACACTGCAAGAATGAAGAGGAGCTCCAGTTTCCTTGGTCATTCTGACATGTAAGACACAGGAATTACCATTTATTGTCGGTCAGTGGCCTTCAGCCACACCAGGTTCTGTTTGCTGTGGTGGTGTGTGCACTCCCTGGCATGCAGCAGAGACCTGAAAAACCCAATCTTTTGATGGTGAATGTCTCAAATCCCTTTCTATTCCTCAAAAGAAAGTGCAAACAACCAGGTTATTTGGTCATTTCAAGACTCTCCTGACTTCTCAGCATCTTTCTTTCCCTGGCTAGTCAGGTGAACTGCTTACATCTAATATTTCTTTTGGAAATTCATCTTGCTGGTGCATCTTCTATCTTGGAACATCAAACCTCTCTGGACCAATGTAATCCTAAGACAGCAAAGGTAATACAAACAGGGAAGTAGGAGTTCTCCACTGAGAAAACACAGGCAACTGAATTAATTGGAAAATGTGAAAAATATAAATGTGACCCAAGAGAGGCCTCCAGTGCTGGAAACAAATCAGAGTGGAGTTCACTAGCACAGGAATAGCAGAGAAGTTTTCAGCTCCGAAAAAACTGCTTCCCTTAGCAAATAAGTGGCTGAGCATTTCTCATTCTCACAAATCTCCACGACCACCTCCTGCTCCAGCTGCACAGACCCAGCACTCACAAACATGCCACAGTCCTCTGCAAGGCACATGTGCTTCCACAGGAGAATCTCTGTTGCTACAAGCACCAACTTGATTGGAAACTTGACCTTGGAGCAGACTGAGAAAAAAAACAAACCAAGAGCCTCGACGGCACCAAAAAAGTTTCTGCTTTTTGGCACTTTTGTGCTATTTTCTCTACAGACAATAGGATGTGCAATCAAAAGGATCACTGTAAAAGAGTCAGGCACCCCTTGCCAGCTCACAGTCCTTGGATGGGGGCTCAAATCCAGCATGCCCTGCTGGGAACAGGACCTTTCAGCTGCACTCTTTCTGGAGATGCAAAGCCAGGGAGGTGGGACAAGGCTGGCAATTCCAGGCAGGGGATGTCCCCCATGTGCTCATCCTCCTCTCAGGAATGCCTGCTCCACACTGCCATGCTCTGCCTGGCAAGTGACTGCTGCAGAAATGAACCCGGGGCCATCCTCCCCCTGCCCACGCCTGTCACACAAACCACAAACCCACCGAGCCAAGCAGGCGGCTCTGCCTCACCCCAGTGAGGAGAGAGTCTGCAGCCAAGCCATCCCCAGCAGGGCCAGCGTGACCTCATCCTGCCCTGCTGAGCTGACAGTGACCTGGAAATGCTGCTGGGGGAAAGAGCACGCTGCTGCTCTGCTGCCAAGGGGGGTTTCACCACCAGCCCATTCCCAGAACACCAGTCTGGGAAAGAGCAAATCCTGGATGAAGAGAAAGATCTTAATGAAAACCTTTCCTTGACATCTGGCATTAATATCTGAGTGTGCACAGCTCCCCTGCCTCTTCTAACTCATTTATCAGGACAAGGCCACTAAAATCGTGGCTGAAGCTTGCACAACCTTCACCACCACGTGTTGACCTCAGCCTCCTACCACACTGCCATGAGGCTTCTGACAAGAGATGTCCCCATGCTCTACAATCATCCCAGAAAACAGGCTGGAGCCTGCCCGACACAGCATGTGTGCCCAGCTGGGACTGACTCTGAAGCACTCTTCATCTGGGACAAAAAAGAAGTGGATTTCCATGGTAATTCAGCATGGATCTCCACTCCCCCTGAACATCCTTGCATGAGTGGGAAGTGAGTGGGAAATGCATTTCTAATTTTACACAGCTTGCCCTGTTCACTGGTAACACACAAGCCAACATCGGCTAAGTTTGAGAGAAGTTATCATATTTTCCATTTGTTTTCCAGCAAGAAAACAGGAAGGAAGGAGAGACCCACACCAGCCAGTCCTCTCAGCCACATACCCCACAAGAGAAGCCCATGTTTATGTCCATATTTTGAGCTTGAAGTTTTCCTGGTAATTTTTCAGGCTCCTGCAGGAGAAATCCCCTGCACTCAGCCCAAGAATGTAACTTGTGTAAACCAAGACAGTTGCAAAACTGACGCTGTGACTGAATCATGTCACTGAATCAAGTGATCTATGCTGCAAATACACCAAGTGCTCCAAACACCAAATACCCCTTTTTAGTTTTACTTTCAGTCTGTTTTTAATCTTTAACCACGACCTTTGGTAGAAGCAAGGACAGGAGCCCAGAATGGACCCCTGGGAAGCAGAACTCACAGTCACATCTGCACCCAGCTGCACTTTTCCACCGTTGTACCCTGCACCAGGAACATTCAGAGAAGCTTTTAGGGACACATGGAGAGTCTGCACAATTCAAAAATATTCAGAATATATTCAGAAAATATTCTGTCCCAGGATCTGACACATGGCACCTGGCAACCCTGGCCACCAACCACCTGAAAGCACCACTTCCTTCCAGCAGGACTTTGTCCAGTCAATGGCACACGTAGTGCTTTCCTCTATTACTGCACTGACACTGATGAAGGAGGTCACAAATAAAGGCTTCTCTTACTTTAACCTTCAGGCAGCCCCTGCTGAGCTGCTCTGAGTCAGAAAGAGCTTCTGTGATGTCCCAAATAAAGTCAGGCAGAATGTCCACCATAAAAGAAAATGAATGGGAACAGAGAGATGCCTCAAGGAATATCTTCCCTCTTCAGCACAGGAAAATTTATTTAAGAGATGTCTATCCACAGCCCTTTTTGCACAGTTCAAGGATTATAAACAACCCACTAAACTGGGCAACAGGATTATTCCAGCTCTCACATTGCTGAGTCCCTGTGTACAGCTGAGCTCCGGATGGACCAGCTGCAGGAAGCAGGCACAGCTCCTCCACGAGAACACCTCAACCTTTCTGCCCCAGCATTTTGTATTTTTAGGACTTTGAATCAAAGGAAGGAAAGGAAATATTTGGAGTCACATGAACATGACAGCATGTCAGGAAGTCATACACAGCAACACCACGGTGACTGCCCAAGCACTGGGACAATAAAGTGTGCCTGGAGATCCTGAACTAACCTCCCGCTGCCTGAGCCTGCTCCAGTTTCTGTCAAGTTTCAAGACAACAGAGGAAAGAACATAAGAGCTCTTCTCTTGGGTTCAACCAGAAGCAAGACACCTGCAAGAGGGATGTCTGCATACAAAACCATGTAGCAGGCTGTCCTGGGAATATGAAGAAAAAGGAAGAATACATAGGACAGGAGAAAAACTGCAGTACAGACCATCCAATCTGTTCATCACCCAGCTGGGCTCATCTGACCAGGAGAGATCTAATGCTTAAATCAATACTCCTGGGCACTCTTCCCAGTGCTCCCTTGTGTTCATCTTCCCCTTCAATCCCCTCATCTCAAAAACCCAACTATGAAAAAGGATCTATGACTCCCTTTAGCCATTCACCCTCCCAGATGTTAACATCTGGGCAGGGTCAGTTCAAAACCCACAGGGCAGCAGTAATGGCACCAGCAAGGAGTGGAAAGCACTTAACTTCTCACAGACAGAGCTCTAGATGGGTAAAACAAGGATGTGCAGGAATCCAGTGGCTGTGGGGCCCTGCCCTTTTACTGCATTTTGTTTAAATAGCCCTTACCTCGCGACTTGTGAGCGCTGCACTGCTGTTGGGCTGAGCAAGGAGAGCCCAGCCAGAGCAAACACAACAGCAAAGAAGGAAATGCTGCCCCAAAGATCAGTGCCTGAACTTGTTTTGCAATGGAAAGGACGCATTTAGAACATTTATAATCCAGCTACCGAAGGAAGAAAAGGGAAAAAGGAAAAATGAATGGAAAAAACCAGCACGTAGGCTGGGAGAGCAGAGCTTTTCTCTTGGAGATTCTCAGCGTGGGTGTGAGCAGAACGCTGCTGGTGATGTGCCCACAGGTAGGGCAAGAGCCCAGGGAAGGTGGAAGACCAGGATCCACAGCTCAGTGGATGCCAGGACAGCCGCAGACCATCCACAACTTGATGGATGGCGGGATGGCCACAGCCTGGAGAGGATTCTTGGGCAAATGGAGAACCCGGGAACCTCAATGCAGCTCGATGGATGGTGGGATGGCCACAGCACATCCACAGCTCGATGGACAGCAGGATGGCCACAGCACATCCACAGCCCAATGGATGGTGGGACGGCCACAATGCATCCACAGCTCGATGGATGGTGGGATGGCCACAGCACATCCACAGCCCAATGGACAGTGGGATGGCCACAGCACATCCACAGCCCAATGGACAGCAGGATGGCCCATCAATGTGAGGATGGAGCACATGGGGTCCGCAGCTCGATGGACGGCAGGCTGGCCCATCAGTGTGAGGATAGAGGACACAGGGTCCGCAGCTCGATGGACAGCAGGATGGCCCATCAGTGTGAGGATAGAGGACATGGGGTCCGCAGCTCGATGGACAGCAGGATGCCCATCAGTGTGAGGATAGAGGACACAGGGCCCGCAGCTCGATGGACAGCAGGATGGCCCATCAGTGTGAGGATAGAGGACACAGGGTCCGCAGCTCGATGGACGGCGGGCTGGCCGCAGCCCGGCCAAGGTCCCGGGCAGCGAGCGGGGGTCGCAGCCCGCCGAGCCGGCAGCCCCGGCGCGGCCCTGCACACCCAGCACGGTACTCACATGAGGTCGGGACGGTGTCGGTGCAGGATGGCGCAGAAGGCGAGGCCGTCGCGGAACGAGGTGGTCATGTTGGTGATGCTGACATCGCGGTAGCCCTCGCACTGCTGCCGGCACCACAGCTGCAGGTTCTGGATGGCCGCCATGGCCCGCGGGGAGCCGCTGGGCCCTGCGCCGCGGGGCCGGGCAGGCCGGGCAGGCCGGGCAGGGCCGGGGACCCTCCGCACCGCACCGTGCCCAGCCCGGGCCGAGCAGCCGGCGGGGGACGGCCGCAGCGGCGGAGGAAGGCGGGGAAAGAGGCGGGCGAGGGGCGGAGAAGCGGCGGAGAAGCGGCGGAGAAGGCGCGGCTGTGGGGCCGGCTCGCCCCGGGGAGCGGCACCCCCGGACCCAGCGCCTCAGGGGAACCTTCCTCTGCTCCCACACAAAAACATCAGAACGTCCTGCCCGAAGGGCAGCGTGAATCATCTTTAGTCGCTGGGAAGGGTGTTTCCTCCCCTTGTGCAGGAGGAAAAGTTAAAAAGCACCATAAATCGCCTAAATGTAAGTGTCCGCTGGATAACGCTGAGCTGGGTGTGCGGGTACATCCCCAGCATCACCAACACCGAGCGTGAGCGGTCCGGACCCGCCAGCCCTAGCGAGAGCCCGCCGGGCAAGGCACGGGGAGGAGGAGGAAGCTCGACTGCCCAGAACCTGCCCAGAACCTGCCCAGAACCTGCCCAGAACCTGCTCAGAACCTGCCCAGAACCTGCCCAGAACCTGCCCAGAACCTGCCCAGAGGTCTCGCTGTGGCGGGGAAGGGAGGCCAGCCGGGAGCAGGAGGTCTGTCCCTGCTGGGGCAATGCCATGAAATCATGGATTCAGGCTGGAAAAGACCCGCAGAGAGGCGTGGGTTCCGTGTGGCTGAACCCCCCTGGGCTCGCTCCAGCGCTGTGATGGCCAGCTCGCAACAGATGCCCCGCAGCACAGCATCTCATAAAATAACTCACCAGACCTCATGCAGCTGGCAAAACACGAGAAGAGACAAGGTAACACTTAAACAGCTGCCTATAAATTAGGTAAAAATAATCAATAATACATGTAATATATTAACGGCATTTCTGTGACATGATATGGATAATATACATTAATATATAAATACCTCACAAATAATTCAGAGTGTTTCCATTTCATCAACAATCACTGGCCAATGTATTTACTTTATGGTAAGGATTATACATTTCATTATAAATGGCTTGCTGGGCATGTCAGCAACTTTTACATCTCCATTCACTTTATTATTAATGGTTTCCTGAACAGTAATGGCATAATAATGCACACAATGCAGCATGAATATTTGATGTGGCATCTATAGTCTCCCATTTATCATTTATAACAGGCTACAAAAACATTATAAAACATTTATTACAAATTTATAGATCACTTTATACTAAAACAAAGTTGTGTTATAAATACATTATTAATCCTTTATGCCATTTATAGGAATCCCTTGTAATAAGGCCTTAGCATATGTTGCTGCACAACCGTAATACGAGTGGTGTGGTGAGGAGGAAATACGGCACTGTGAGGCTGCTCCCGGGTCCTGGGTGTATTCTGTGATGGAAAGCAGAAACATCTGCACTCAAAATTAATCAGACTACCAAGGGACCGATCAAAATAAATGCTGGATTAACTCAAAGTTGGGTTTTTACCACTCACTTCCCTCAAAAAAGACACTTGCTGGAGCCCTGAAAGATGAGCTGTCCCACATTTCCACAACACCTCTGATAAAATTGTATCATTTACAAAAAGCCTGGCTAACAATGAGCAGCCCTTCCCACCCTCACCTTAGGGCTTGGTGAGAAATAAAGAAGTGCTGGGTTTAGGAAATGTGTCTGTGGAGTTTCTGTTTAGCAGTGTGCATCCCCTGCTGCGCTTCCAATCGACGTAGCGCAGCACTGGGAGACGAGGAGAAGGAAATGAGGTTTGGAAATGGAGTGGTTGCCAGTTGCCAATCACACAAACACTGAAAATCAGCTCCTGCGTGCAGCTTTGACACAGATGTACTTACCCCTTTCAGATTTAATGGCCCAGATGGGGCACAGCCCAGAGAATGAGACTTTGTTTTTTTTAAAATATATTTGTTTAACGTGACAATCTGTCTTCTAACGAACCCATCTTAATGAGTCGATGCAGTTAGTCCCTTCTCATTACCTTGTGCTTTGGGAAGGGGCAGCTGGGGCTGGGTGGCAGGGGACACAGACCCATGGAGTGGGAAGCCAGGCTGGGTTCAGAGCAGCTGTGATCTCCTGTGTATCACAGACCACCACGTTTCACCTCGTCCCTCCCTGCACTGCGCCCTGGTTTTCACCGGGACGGCCGTACCACAAATCCAGGCTTGCAGACACCAGAAGAAGAAACTGTTAGTTGCTGGCTCCAAGCTGTGCATCCCAAGAGAGAGTTAGTCTGGAGGTACAGCCCTTGGTACACCAGAAGAATCAGGTCCACGTTATCCACTAAGGTGATTAAAATGACATTGCTGAAGGAGTTTACTAATACAGTAAGAGTATTACTGCTAGCCCAATAATGGCTTTCCAAAGTACAGGCAGCAGAGACTTGTGCAGTGTTAGCTGGTGATTAAGGGGAGCTCTGTGGGAGTTTACAGCTATGATGAGCCTTTAATGCACCAACAGGTAAACTAACACACACTGAGAGAGGAACGGGGCAGGAAGGGAGCAGAGCTGCCTGTGCAGCTGCCTATTACCCACAGCTGCTGTTCTCCCAGGATGTTTCTCAGGGGATGATGCTTTTAAATCCTTACTCTTGTACCTCTCCTTTCTACATCTTTTCCTCTGAGGGTGCCTTATAGGTCCTTATCCTGTTTTGCAGACCTTGCCCCCGCTCACTGAGCTTTTCCCAGAGTGCTGGGTGAGGTTTCCCACCTGTGATGCACAGCTGGCTCATGGAGCAAAGTGTGTCCTGCAGCACAGTGCCCGCTCCCCTAGCTCCCTTCCCCGGTGTGTTTGGAAGCTTGTTGGAGCAGCAATCCACAGACATGGACTGATTTATTCTTCTCTACTTATAGACATTCTTCTTTCTCTTCCTCAATCCTTTTCAGCTCTCAGATACCAGACTGCACCAGACAAATGGTGCTTTCTGACACTTGCTATGACTATGACTAGTGGGGATAACTTTGCCATCACCTCTTAAATTTATCCTGGTTCCCATATGCAGCAACCAATGGATTTTACCATAACTAGAGAAAAAAAAGTATCTGACTAGGCCACCCTAAAGCCCAAAAACCCTGACCAACATTTGTCAGCTTGAAGACTCGAGGGGAGGAAGAGCCTGATTCCTTGTATCAGGAAATGTGGGGGTCATGAAGCTGAGAATCAAGTGATGCATTTTTTTCTTACAAGAGAGCATAACATCATAGGAAAGAATCACATCTTTTAACTATTGTGAGAAATCAGCTGATCAAATTGAGCTACTTCATAATTTTGCCGTGGGCTGTGTGCAGGGCTGTTCACTCCCAACAATAGGAAGTGTGTGTTGTAGCCAAGAGCTCTCATACATCCCCTTGCCAATGGCTTGGATTAAATTGAGGGATTTAAAACAAGAAGGAAAAGCCATTTGCCTCATCAGTAACATGCCTCATCAGCTCTCTCTTCCCAGAAGGCAGCCAGGCTGACTCCACAGAGATGGAAAGGCCCCAAACAGGGAAAAGAAAGCCCCAACAATTTCACAGCTACTCACGCAGAAATGCTTCCACATGATACCTGCCTCCCCTCAGAGTCTGACTATTTTGACCTGCAAAACTAGCAGAAAAAAGTTATTATTAAATTCAAGTCTGAACAAGAATTTCCACTTCTTCCATTCTTCCAATAAGATGAAAGAGAAATGTGAAGTTACAGGAAAAGGCACTTTGGTAAATCTCTCTGTAACACATCCCCCTGAGAAGCTCATAAATGGTAAACCTATTATCCTAAAATCTCAAAGGGCCAGAACCAGTGAGCATCAGAACAACAAGTGTCTTATCACCTAGTTATAATACAATATCACATCAAAATAGAAAGAAGTGTCTCTCCCTTGTCCCTTGTCCCTCCTACCCACCAGCCAGAAGTGGCCTTTCTGTCCCTCAATGCAGTGAAATGAGAGACAGGCTAGAGGGTGATTTCAGAAAGCTATTTCCAGGCAACAAAGATAAGAGATTGCTCACATCCTGCATCCTACACACCAGGTGATAGGAAAAACGAAAAGGGAATAAACAGCAGCCTGGTGGGTCACCAGTCCCAGGGAGCTGAAAGGAGCTCTCCAAGAGGGTTGGAGGTGGTATTTATTTCATAAGGTGATCTCCCCTTGTCTTTCAAGGAGGGGAAATAGATGATGGTGATCCCCAGTCTTTGCACTGCCATGGCAGAACACTCTCTCTGCTCCTCCAGGAGCTGCAAACATCCCCATTATTATCAGAAAGTGAAAGCAAAGGTGTGTTTTGCACACCAAAACCTGTTTGGATCACACAAGTGGGTGAAGTGACCCCAGGTTTATCAAGGCACCACCATAGCAGCAGGACACACCCTGGAGAAGGAGCTGGCTTGGGCACTTTGAAATGCTGTGCCTTATCAGTAGAGCAGAGTTTAAAGCCTGTAAAACCAATAAAATTTGTTAGTGATTAACAGTGCGAACGTCCTGAAGCAAAAAAGCCCTTCATGTTTTCCAGGCCCTCTGTAGCCATGTGTAAGTGAAGTTTCCTTTTCCTGGTAGTGAGGATAAGTGAGGTCTGTGAGGTCTTGTTCTTGTTTCAAGGAGCAAAAAAACACTTGCTCATCATTCAGCTTATTTTTGAACCCTGAAATCCAGCTGGAACCTCACCTGGAGAAGAAGCCAGCCCTTACCTCAGGTTACGAACTTAACAGCAATAAAATCCTTGAGACAGAGTAATTCTAAGGGCCAGAACTTTCCACTTTTGCACCGAATTGACAGAAAAACTACAAATTGCTTTGTTTTCACCCAGACCAAACCTGAGACATTATGTGCTTTGTTTGAGAGGGGGAACAGGGACTCCCCTAGGATATCTATGACAGTACAAAACTGGGACTCTCCAGTCCTGGCATAGCACTCTGTGTCCCTGTATTGGTGCCTTGGTGGGTGCAGAACCAGAGGATGGCCTGGTGTGGGGCACTACAAACTCTGCAAGAGAATTTATGGTAGATGTGTTTTGGGATTCCCCAAAAGGGTTGAATACCCTTAGAGGTCTCACTCCTCTCCAAAGATACAATAAAACCCTATGTATCACTTTAATATAATTATTGGTTTAAATAAAAAAAAAAAAAAGAAAAAGAGAGAGAAAGGGAGGTAATGTTATTACTCTTATGGTATGTTTTCCATTATTTGCATAATTGCTTAATGCTAATAAGACAATTAGCAATTCTTGCAGCTTAATAATTACCCAGCAATGATTGGACTACTGTAGCTTAATTAATTTTTTAATTGTTGCTGGGGGTCTTGACATTTTTGCCAGTATCTTCTTGTGTTAGAGATGGTGTTCCTGCATACAGGCTGATACCAAAACACCACCAGGAGCACAGGACAGGCAGATATGTCATTACAGAGGTCTTCTGATTTTAAAATTATGGAATTTTCAAGCTCTATATTCTGCTACTTTAGGGATAAATTCTCTAAATACAAGGACAGGCAACATCAAGAGCAGTCCACCTCAGGCTAATGTTATTCCTTTAGCAGCCAGGCTGCTAAGCTGGCATGGGGCTCTCTTTGACACTCCTAAAGCTAACAAAAGTCTTACCATTTTTAGCTTTCAGCAAACAAGTGCTCGAGTTAAGTGTGAACTGTACTGTCCTGAAGTGTGGTATGGCCAGAAGAAGTTAATTGAGGGCAGGCAGGGCCAGGGTTGCAGTTGTCACAGGTCACAGATGAGGCTGGCTGGAGGAAGCGGATGGCAGGGCCCCAGGGAGCAGTCCTGGGAATAGACTCCACTCACAGACACGAGCTAATGGAGACAGAGTTTGCCTCTTCTTTTTTATTTTGCGCAAGACTTCTTGCCTGCTGCTCCTTGCAAGGTGTGGCTTCTCTTTACCCTTTTTCATTTCCCACAGCTGGCACAACATCAGACTTTAGCCATGAAGTCCCAGTTGGTGGCTGTTACCTGCACACCTTTCCCTGCTCTTCCACTGTTGGCATAGCAGGTTGGGCAGATTTTCCTCTGAGCTTAGTGTTGGGACTCATCCAGCATCCCGGTGCCAAGCATGTCCCAGAGGCAGTGGCCACTGAGTCAGGAACAGGCAAGCACCTCCCTAGTTAGTCATGCCCTGCTCATGACCAAATTTACACGCTGCTCCAGGACACCCCTCACAGATCCTGGGATGCATAACCTTGCCCAGAGCTGTGTCAAAAAGCCACAAACCTCCAGGGCATTGGCACATGTGAGGGGCCACAATTCCAGCCACACAGGGCCTGGCAAATGTGTGGTATGGCCAGGTTAGAAATGTCCATTTTTGCCCAGCCAAGCAGTGATGGTCCATCATGTGCATGCTGGACAAGAGCTGGATGCAGCCACAGGATGAGAAACAAACCTCTGGGCAGTTTTCTCTTCCCCGTCATGCCTCCCCCTACAGCTGGCAAGGGATTCCCAGTGTATCTGAGAAGACAAAAAGCCTCCCCATGAGTCAGTGTTAAATACATTCCCCAGCCCCAGACACCAGCTCTGGCAGCCCAGTGCTCTTTAGAAAGCTCTCGCTAGAAAGAATCCAAACAAGCATTTTGCACCAGTTTGGGATGCACTGCCTGTGAGGCAGATGGAAGCAGTGACTTGCACTAGTCCCATGGGCATGGCCAGGACAGACCCTGCAAACCTCCTCACACTCCTCCTCTGGTCAAGGCACAAGCTCCTGAAGACACAGAAGAAGGCCCCAGCCCCAGGAGGAGCCTGGGAGAGCTGTGAAGGGTGACACTGTCAGCTGAGCCAGGGTGGGAGGAGAGAAGGTGCTCAGCCAGGCAGAGATGGAAGTTACAGAGCACAGATTACAGGCAGGCAAGTGTCAGGGCATCATACCACTGTCACCAACCTTCTGAGAGCTGTCACGGCTGCCTTCCCTGACAGCAGGGATGGGCTCCTGCCCTGAGCTGTCTCCACACAGCCAGGCACCCTCTGACAGCCCTGTTTTCAGCACTGATCTGGTTTTGACGATGTGCTTCAAGCCAAGGCAGCCTGCTTAGCTCCACTGGGTCCAAGCAGAGGATGGCAGCAGAGAAAATGCATTGTGGGAACCTTCAGCACAGCAAAAATGAGAGATCAACAAATCACAGATGATGATTTTTGTACTGGGAGATCTATGGGAAGTCTCAGTTCTGCAAAGTAACTTCCACCCACATCATCTCCATTTGACTTCATTTCCTGATCTCCCAAAAGGTGATTGCTGCTGCTGCTGCTAAAGAGATGATCATTCCAGCTTCCCAGACACATCTCTTTCCACGCAGCTCTGCAAAGCCTGTCTGCTCTGGACTGAGGGGTCATGAAGTAGTTCTGCCAACATCCAAGTGTGCCCTGCTCCTGTGACCCAGGCATCCTGGAGCAGATCTGCTCACCACAGGCATTGCAAAGCAGACACAGGACAATTTGCTACCAACCACATTGTTTGGTTTTGCCTGTAAATGTTTGTAGTTGCAGCCCCAGAGTGGAATTTCTGGAAAGCCCCAGCTGCGGAGGATCTTCACCAAAGCACAGCTATCGTGTTTGACTCACTGTCTTTGCACAATAACAGTCTTGAGACATCTTCCTTGCTCCTTGACTCAAAGTCCTTAAAAGCCCTTTTCCAGGAAGTCCCACAAGTTTCCAGCTGCTCCAGGCCCACAGCAGCACCAACAGAACTACCTCCCTGCTCTGACAAACTGAGCAGTGCCTTAATGATGTGTGATAAGGGACTAAGGTAAGGGTTCCCAGTGAGATTACTGGCTCCCCTTGGACAGGCGTTAATCCTGCTGTCACTGAGCCCCTCAGGAAACCCATTCCACTGACTTGATCTCCTTCAGCTGTTCCTCCACATAATTTATATGGAGCTAATTGCCACAGTAGTGGCTCTGGATGCAAAGCAGATGCTGCTGAGGAAAAGAGCGTGTTGTATCCATAACTGATGGCTCTAATCTCTGTTTAAAGACAAGGCTACATAGAGCTGATGGGAGGTTCAGTTCTCCTTTTCTTCTCCATTTCTCTGCAAAGAAAGCTGGAAATTCATTCCTATTTTGACACACTAGCTAAAGTGCTCAGCTGTGGTATTCCCCATGTGCAAGCACAGACAGTATTTCCCCACCCAGCCACCTATGAGGTCACAACTGTCCCTGCCACCAGCAAGGAGATATAGATAAAATTCCTCCAGGATATTTGTCTTTGCTATATTACAGTGTTTCTCTACTAACAAGTGGAGCACCAGAGGAATAGAGACAAATGGTGATTGAGAACAAACTGGTGATTAAAATTAAGTGAAGCTGGAGAACAAGCACATGGAGCAGTAATTTCTCTGGAGCAGGGGAAAGGAAGATTTCCTGTCCTCAAATGACAGCTGGCAAATAAACCATCACCCCTATCAGCAGGCAAGGACCAGAGAGCAGTGGTCAGAAGAGTCACCGGGAGGAACTGGCAGATCCCAGCTGCTTGTTCAAAGTTCTGACAGTGGCCAGCTGCTGGAATGGTTACAGATGTATCAAGAAGTTTGTTTTATTTGTTTTTAAACAAAAATTTTCCAAGGAACCTCTCAATCCAACTCATCCACTGTACTCCACTGACCCTTCCAAATCTGCTCAGTTTCTTGCATATCCTGTAAAAGACCAAGACAGCTCTGTGAGCACTTGGCCATGGAGACAGGTCTTCCAGAGATGCTTTGTCTAGAATAACAACAGACTGAAGAACAGGGGGAGAATGATGTCAAACTATGCCCAAGGGAGCAGAGAAAGGCACAATGGAAACAAAGATAATTTTAATTATAAAATAAAAAAAAACACCCACCCCCAGAAACCAAAGTGGTCTCTCCCCCTGCACAAATCTGCATGTTCTCTCCACCACAGAGAGTGCAGACACTTCAAGTGCAAGGGCCATCACTCACTCCCTTCTGCTCTCCCAGCACCTCTGTCTTCTTGGAGACACAAAAAGCCCCAAACAACAAACTGACAGCCACTGCCCCAAGACCCCATGAAGGAAGTGGTCCCTGTTTGGCACAATGTTCAGGAGATTTTTCTCCCACAATAATGGCATCTTAGCCAGCCAGATCGATCCTTGCCCCTTTCTGATCTTCAGTCAGCACCTTCTTCTTTTCCAGCACAGTCTGGCCTGCCACATCACCTCTTTGATCCTCCAGCACATGGGTTGCAATACACTGTTCTTCTTACAGGGCTGTATGCAGCTAATGAATCCATTAAATTAATTCCTCTGGAAGTGGTACTCCCAGAAGCATATGCTCATATCATGGCCTCCATGTGCAGAATCTTCAAGGCCTCTGAGATCTGAGAGCTGGTGTCGATCTGGCCGTACATGCCCACCAGGAAGGCCCTGTGCAGCAACACTGCTGCGTGCTCTGGGAAAGGGAAAGGCAGAGTGAGGACTGGCCCAAGGGCTCCGTGTGCAAGAGCAATCCACCAACAACCACTGGGTGAGCATTTGCAGCTGCACGAGAAATCTCTACTTCCATAAGAACTTGCCACAATCCCCCATCTAACAGCTCTGTGGGTTTGTGATCATGTGAGAGGTCACAAATCAGAGAAAACCGTGAGTAAATCTACTTCAAAGAAACCCCCCTTGTCTCTATGACAAATTCCCCTTGTAAAGCTCAGCCCAAAGCTACTTGGTATTAATGGCCTGGTTGAAACAACAGCAATCCATGGCAACTTCCCAGGGGAGCTGTTCCCAGCACAGGACCCCAGCTCTGACCCTGTTGAGGCCAACCATGCCCAGAGGTGGCTGATCTCCACCTACCTTGGCAGAGGAGGGTGTATTCAGGCAGGTTCCTCAGCGCTGTCTGCACCACCTCGAAGTCTCGGCTGCCGAGGCAGTACATGTAGGTGGGCAGGAAATCTGCAGCAATGCTGGGAGTGAAACATGACAGTGTCAGTACAGTCCAGATCAGCCAGCACAGCCTCAGTTCCAGTGGTGCTCACCTGGGGTTGTTCTGGATGGAACGCAAAGCCAGGCTGAAGGCCAGGTTTCGGCAGGAATCCTCTGATGAACTCATCAGCTTCTGTAGGTTGGTCTGAAAGATGGACAAATGTGGTTCACAGGGCCATTCAGGGAGCACAAACTCCTCAGTCTGGCATTACTCCCCCTCCACACCAATCCAGCCCAACACAAATCCAGCAGGTACTGGCTGACCCCAGAAATCCCTCTCTGTAAGACAGATTATCCTGGTTTTGATTACTTTAAAGTACCCTTCTGAAATCTTGTTTCATGTGGGACAGCTGAGTTTTCCCTAGTTTCCAGTTTATTCAACAGAGCTGGTCTGTTCTGTTCTCCCCTTGCCCTGGGAAGAGGACAGAGGTTTAATTTGTCCCCTGACATAAAGCAGATGATGGTTGAGGCAGTATGCAATGGAGGAAAACACTGTCTGCCCAGAGACATTTTTCTCCTAATGTGCTGCAACAACCATCCAAAAGGCAGAAGGAGGGTAGTGCTTAAGCTGGCTGTGCAACAGACTGATGAAATGAATCTCTTCCTTCCAGTGGAAGCTTGAGACACCAATACTCACAGCAAAAAAGGCAAGAATTTCTGGCCTCCGTCTGGACATCTCATCAATGTCTGTCAGCACCTCCAGGATGTCTGGGAGAAGACACAGGTTGAAAAGGTGACTGAAATTCACTGATCTAACAGAGAATCTTTTCTTTTTCCCCACAAAACCAATCTCCCAAGCCATCAAGTTTTCCCATTTGCACAGAGAGGCAGTGTAATAAAGGCAGTTCTTCAAAAAGGAGAAGAGCAGGGATGTGCCATATCAACACAACCAACCTGCCCAGACAGAGGAAGGAATGCAATTGGGGTGAGAGGTTTCAGTTCCAGAGCACCTTCTTCTGTAACTAAATACCTTCACAGAGTGTCTCTTTAAAAAACAGAGTACAGGCAGGATTTTTTTGTCCTATTCTACATCTTGGAAGGAAAACTGTCACAACTTAGGTTTGAACACAGGACACCTGTAATTTCCAAATAAGACTTTGGAGAAGATTATTGTTCCCATATGCCAGGTTTACATGGTTTTCTTCCATGAAGGCCATTTGGGGATTCCTAACAAATCCTGCTTCTCATCAGTTTGGTATTTCATTCCTATCAGCACTTCAGACCTGGCTCAAACTGCAGCTCTCCTTGATTTACTCATACTATCTCCCAAAATACTTAAAGATCCTTGAAGAGCCTCAAAGTAGAGGCCATTGAAGTACTGCTGAGCTAAGTGGTAACAGAATCATAGGAAGCCTCTGTCACAGAATCACAGGAGGTTATGGACAAGTTAATCCAAAAATGGAACAACATCCTAACTGCTGGTGACTTCCAAACACAAGATTGAAACAGGAAACCAGGCTGCTGCTGACAGATAAGTAAAAAGGTTGACAAATGTCTGCATTTGCCCTGTGTCTTTGCACAGCTCTGCAGGTCCTCACTCACCCTCCACTGTTTGGCCTCTGGAGAGCCTCTTCATATACGGGGCCATTTCAGCTGGTGTGAGGGGAGTGAAGAGGGACACGCTGACCAGGGGGAGAGAGCCAGCAGCTGCTTCATCTGGGGGAACAGAGAGAGCCCTTGTTAAGGGCTGTTCTTCTGCTCCAGTAGGGATACCACTGTCAGGAAAACAAATTAACCCATCCCAGATACTGGTT
The DNA here is from genome assembly GCF_971803275.1 of Cyanistes caeruleus. Lineage (NCBI taxonomy): Eukaryota > Metazoa > Chordata > Aves > Passeriformes > Paridae > Cyanistes > Cyanistes caeruleus. The sequence continues at coordinate 11,699,123 of NC_141717.1, forward strand.
CCCAACTGCTAAGCATACAAGTGCAATTTCCACTCTAAACACATTCAGATGTTACAAGCACAAGCACAGTATACACCCCACAAAAACACCTATTCTCCAACACAGACTGCAGGTTCACCAGCTAGAATAACTCTTCTTCCACCCAGACTCACCATCCTTCTCTTCATCAGAGCCCCTGTCCAAGATGCCACTCTTACTAGGCAGACTCAGCCCAGCCAGGAGGGACTTCAGCATTGCTAGGTCACTGTTGTCTGATGACAGGTCACTGGGAAAAAGAGGTGGCATGTTTGGCTTTCAATAGCAACAAGGGCATGAGCACAGATATGTACACTGAAACAAAGAGCTTCTCAGAAGCAGAAACAAGATTTTTCTTTTCTTCATAACTGGAACTCAAATGCATTTTCCCCACGTATCTGTAGGTAAGACCCTGCAGCTACTGCTCTGGGGAAAGACTCTGCAGCTGCCTCTCTGGAAATATCTCAATATAACATTTAGGCCATCATGTGAGTTAAAGTCATTATGTGACTTCCTTGGGCTCAGTTTTCACCTATAAAGAAGAGATATGCTGCTCATTTCAATGGAGGCTTAAGGGAGCCATGGTTGAAAAAGTGCCATATTAGCAGCTACTCTGTCACATCCTCTTACTGCCTTCTCTCTGAATAGCTCCTGGCAATCTGACTGTACATGGGCTAAGAGGTATAAGGAAGCTTACTGGAGTGGATCTGAGTGCTTCTGCAAGAAGGAGACAGCTGCCTGGGCATTGCACGTGATGTACTTGTGGATAAACTGGACAAACTTGCTGATGAAGGCAGCCAGGTGCCGTGAGGATTTTCTGTAGTTCTGGGAAAGGATCAAGAAGGTGAGAGTTAACCAAATAAACCCAGCAATGCACTGTCCCATCCTGCACCTCTGGGTACCAGGAAGCAGTTTCCTGACCTCCTGCCTCCTCTTCAAGCTCTCCAAGGTACTTAATGCACTTTTTTGTTCTTAGGCATTTAGGAAGGCTTTCCCTCCAAATGAGAAGCACCAAGGTTGGCCCTGTGTTACATGAGCTTCCCCATCTAGTGGCCAGCAGCCTGCACGAGGAGGGAAGCAGGGATTTTCCTACCAGCAGCAGACGGATGAAGGACAGGAGACAGTCCCAGAGTGCCGCCTGGTGCTCATTCTGGAAGACCTGCGGCTGGAGCAGCTCCAGGATCCCCAGGACGTGGATAAAGAAGGTCAAGTGGTTCTGCTGCCTGAACTCCTGGAAATTGAGGTGAACACGGCCGTGCAGCAGTGCTGCAATCATTGGCAAGTGCCTGGAACACCAAACAAGAAAATCTAGGCCTAGATCTTTCAAGAAAGTTACATGTTTCCTCAGTCCTGGAAGGCAAAATCCCTTACTCTCTCTCAGAGTTCTGGTCTTGATCCCTATATCAATAGACTCAGCAAGCCCCATTTCCCACCCATATTCTGTTCCCTAGTCTCCAATTCCAAGATTATTTCTTGACAGACACAAGGTCTTGCCTCATTGTAAAAGCTGTAACTTTGCTGCTTTTTCTCTTGACTTCTGTACATGAAGGTGAATTCTCTCACCACTGTTGTGATTGTTTCAAGTTTGTTCCCTTTCTAGGACAAGGGTGGATGCTTTTCAATAAGCCCCAGCCACACACAGGGAGAGAGAGGTACCTAAGGAGGAGGATGGGATGAGCCACAGCCAACTTCCTGCAGGCCATATTGGCATCCCACACGCGGCTTTCGGATGACTTGGAGTCACTGGTGTCTGCGAGGAGGTTAATGAATCTGTGAACCAGGGCATCAAGCTGCAAGAAAAATAATGAGCAAACTGTTAAGAAGTTTAATGTACAAACCAGCCCCTGGCTCTCCAGCAGTGTTTCCCAATTCCTTTCCAGCTACACAGGGGGGTTAACAGAAATTATTTTCAGGTAGAATCTGTGAGTCGATGCAGTGTTCCAGCTGGCATGGGATCTGAAGTCCACAGTCCCTACAGACATCAAAGCAGGATCAGATGCCTGCACACTTGTGCCTTACAGAAGCCTTTGGCACACAGAAGCTTGTGGAGCTTATATTATTTTACAGAAGGACACTGCAAAATAAACCACACCGAAACTCTGCTCTGGAGAGTGCAGGCAGGGATGGGGTAACAGAAGAGCAAAATAAAGAAACCAAAGTCACCCAGGAAGTTTTTGACAGTCCACACCATCTAAACTGAGCATCAAGGTAGCATCCATTCTGCATACACAACTGGAAAGGGGCTTTCCTATGGCTCTACCTTTACCTTGCAAGTGCTGCTGTCTCTGGCTCCTTCACTGGTAAGAAGCATCTCAGGCATAGGCACAAGGAGCTCAGGTAGTTGCAGGTATATCTGCAGCAGAAGGTCCTGGCAGCATTTCCCCACAGAGCTAAAGGGAAAAGGGAGAGGTCAGCCACTGGCTACTACATTAGTTCAACCAGCAAACATCCCAGACCCACCAGATTAGTAACAGCCTTCCTGCATGTGGCAAACAGATCATGTGAAAACACAGACATCACTAATCCCAATCAATGCTTTTGAACAACTCAAATCCATCCACAGTCTATGGGGATCCATCAAGAGGCCATTTGGAGTTAGAAAACTGCAGTTCCAACAGGCATAAAGCTCTGCTTACATCTCCAGTGCAGAGTTCCAGCATGTGGTACTCACAGTCATCCCCATCCCAATTGGAGAAGAAGTCAGAACTACAACTATTCAGACTAACCAACATATTCTCTATACATCTGAAACCCTTGCAGATCCCTGACGTAGTCTCTACTGGGAGGCAGTAGAAAGCAACAGTTACTCAGAATCTTTCCTAATATCACCATAAGCAAGGTTGGAATTAGGTCAGTTCCTTTCACTGCCACAAAAACATCATCTTCCTGTTCTTTCTACAGTCCTAAAATAGCTGTTAGGAAACAATTTGGTCTCCATTCAGCTTTGAAAGCAAGTCAGAAGCAGGATGTATTACAAGCAGTGACTCAAGGGATGAGTAGACAAGAAATCCCACTTTAGGAACTAGTAATTAAAAATAACCATTGCCTTAAAGAATGAAAGGAAAAAATCCAAGCATGTCAAGAATTTCATTCTGAAGTCCTAAAAGCAAAAGAGCCCTTAAATTTCACTTATGAAGTCAGCTTCCTGATCTGAGTACCACTTAAAACCACTTGTTATTCCCCCAAACCTCAGGAAGGATAGTGTGCACTTTTCATACAGGCTCTGGAACATGATATTCTTAATGAAGATATACTGGCAAGTCTCATCATTACCTGCCTGCCTGTGCCCAAGAACTACAATTCCAGCAGACAATGCTCCTTATTTGCAGCCTCACCTGCTTCCCCACTGCTGGATGCAGCTGGTCAAATATTCTGTTACTTTTTTAACGTTCTCAAGGTCTCCATGAGAACAACTGAGCAACAACGGCAGTCGGGACTGGATGAGTGTGCAGGAAGCCTCGTCAGTATTCTGGTATCTGGTCTCTGCTTCAGCCAGGATCAGCTCCACCATGCTGATCAGTTCTGATGCCTTCAGGTGGAGCACGAATTCCTCACGGCGCTTCTGTAATGCAAGAGAACACCCCAAATGATTCCACACCAAATCCCAAGATCCTTAGTTCCTTCTGGTCATACCTCCCCTGACTGGAATGGAACTTCTTAAAACCAGACTTAAGAACAGCTCCATATCTAGAGCTCTGAAAGCATCACAGCCCCAAATAAAATCTCTTTACCCCTCCTCTACTTCTCATTTACTTCCATCTCAGCATGTGTGATGGGTCAGAAAGCGTAATTCAGTCACCAAAGCAAAGAAATTCTGTGGAGAAGACACACAGCCTCCTTTTCTTTGTAAAATGGCAATTATCCTATGCTGGGTTTTAGCTTGCTTTACACTCTAGCCTTGTGCCTTTACCAGATATTGTGGCAATTGCTGCAAGGGAAATGCCAAGTGGGCAAACTTTATGTGTTCCTATCAGTTTTTGGACTCTAAATTGCCACTGTAATATGTAACAGCAGAGCAGCTAAGTAACCAGCTGAGGTACAGGCATCAAACTTGGCACACTGCACCTGAATCACTCCAGCCACCTCTTGGCCATGGAAAAATCAGGCACTGTGAAAACATTGCCTCTCACTCCATCCAGATAGGAATCTTGGAAGAAGTGAACCAATACCTGAGGAGTTCTCTGGTCCCTTCCCTGCCAGATCCGAGGAATGTGAATACAGGCCCACAAGAAATCCAAGGATGCAGTTGGGTCAAATCTGCCAGAAGATAAAAGAAGACAGATTTGCAATTAGAGTCAACACAACCCTCGGGCAGCACACAAACACATGGAAGCATCACTAAACATGATGAGTACTGTGAAGAAAGAAACATCTGCAAATGTAAAAATAGGATCTATTAAGTCCCAAGAAGGGGGTTGGTTCTGTTCCCAGATTATGACTAAATAGTTGTTGCAATAAGCACAGCACAGGGTACAGAGCAGAACAAATGGCATTCAGCAAGCATGGGGGCTACGTGGAGCCTTGCACCAAGGCCAGGAGTTGGTCATCAACACAAACAGTTGGTACAATCAGACCAATGACCTTACTGTCCCTATCACAGCAGTTACCTTGAACTGAGAAATTCATGTAATTTTGAGCAAGAAATTAAGAGTAAAATAATAAACTGAAATACTACCAGTTTTAAAGTAGTGCTGTTATTAGGTATTAGCATTTCCTGGTCCATAACTACATAATGCTACTACACTGGAACTTCAGTATTTGAAAGCTGTGTATAGAAGCTGAGAGCTAGGGCTGCTGCAGAGATCAAAACTGGGAGGCTGATGTCATGAAAGGCTTAGAGAAAGACTGGAAATGGATTTTAATACAACCAAAATATCCATCAGAGCCTGCCCAGGTACAGAGACAGCCCTCAGTTTGCTATCCAAGCCATCCTGAAAACCCTGTGTTCATAAAGATTATCAACAAAGGCAATGCAAGATGGATTACCCACAATTAGCACTTCATGTTTAGAACACAGCCAAATCTTTATGTGCTGCTTCCATCAAACAGTAGGTAATATCTATATCAAGGTACACAAATCAGCAGGACTGAAATCTGCATTTTTCTCACAAAGTCTATTTTTGGCTGACTTACATCTCCTGGCAGACACATCATGAACATGGCAGGTCTTGTTCTCTCAGACAGAGCTGCCCAACTCAATCCCTTGGCTATGCCTGACAAACAAGACTCACCTTTGCTCCCTGTTCCTGCCAAGTAGAAGCCTGATGCACTGGTGCAGTGTGGTCCAGCTGGATTGGTGAGTCAGAAGAGCCAAGAGGTAGGGGCGGAAGGAGGGCACCTGGGACCCTGCCTGGAAGCACCGAAAGAGGAAGAGATGTAATGAACAACCCCTGGTAGCAAGGTGGGTGTAGGAGATGCCATGTGTATGGCAGAAGGATGACAACCCATGAGGGCAGACAGCACAGAAAGCAAGAGGATTTAGGGCAGTACTTTCTGACAGAACATAGCATCAGGTGTGAAATTCACTTTCAGCCTCAACTTTGGCATGGCACTTTGGGCAAGCTATTGATCTGTCTGAAAAAATACCAACTGCTGGCTGGGTTGTTATGGGACATGTTGTGTCTGCAAAGCACTTTGCAGGCCTTAAAAGAACACAGGTGAGGAAATAGAAGAGGAAACATAAGCCCTGCCCTGATAAATGCGAGCCTTGCAGAGAACTATCCCCTTGTCAGTCTGCAGCGCTTTGGAAATCATACAGTAACCTGTGGCAAAACATAAAACTACCCCTTGCCCTGTTTCCAGGTGTAGGTCAGTACCCCAGAAAGTTGTTTCAGCACGTCAGTCCCTCTGCCCAACAACTCTTACTTTGTTCCAGGAGAACAGTAGCTTCTGCTGTAGATCAGGGCAGCTGCTGATGACCTCTGGGTCCAACATCTCCAGCCAGTCATTGAGAAGGCCAGAGGCAGGCCCTGGCCAAGCTGATTCAGCACTGTGGACAAAGCAAGGCCAGCGTCACTGGTGTACCATGTACCCAGACCTACCAGTGAATTCCCATCACAGCCTTGGCTCACCTGCAACTCTCCACCTCCTTCTTTACTGGTGTTTCTTCTTTGTCCTGGAGCAACAAGGAGCACACCACAGCAATTGGTTTCATGGCAGGACACCTGGCAGTGGTCTCAACAGTAGCTGAGAAGAGGACGGTCAGGAGCTCCTCCAGGTATGGAGAGTGGGTTTCAATCAGACCTTGAAGGACTAGCAGAGGGAGAAAGATGTCACTCATTAACTTCAGCATGTGATGAAAGGTATGGAACCTTGCAAGTACTATTCCTGATAGCCAGGCTCAGTGAGGAAGAGGAAAGCCATTTTTATCTGGGATAATAGGCTTCCATTTCTCTTTTTGTTAGTGGAAACCAACAGTTTTCTCACAGACTTAATCCCAACCCCAGATCACAGTTTATAAACCCACATACAGTGGGGGAAAGGAGGTGATACAAGATAGGGCCAAGCTTAGATCAGTTCACATTTTCTGGTCCAGGGAGAAGGCAGATTCCCACAGCCTGGACAGTAGGCACTGCCTTGCTGGGCTAGATTTCAAGCTGCTGCTGCAAAGGAGAGCAGAAGGATATCCATACCTTTGCTGATGAGCTCTGGCTCCACATTACACTTCTCTCCTGATTTCAGGGTTGCAATGATGGCACAGACTGTGGAGCTGATCAAGTCAGGGTCACGACGGAAAGAAAGAGCTTCTGCGAGGTGCAAGAAGCCACCTCGAACTGTAACAAAATCACAGCACTGGCATCACAGGGACAAGCCAGCCCCCACATCAGACTTCCCACCTACAGATTCCCCACGTGGCTCCAAGGCACAACTACTCAAACATACAAATATACATTCTACTGCCATTTATGGTCACCACAACCCTTGACAGCTCCCCTGCATGTTACAGGGACATGCGACTAAGAAAAAGCTCTGGAACTACAAGCCCAAGCTCTTGGTTAGACTCCTGCTCCCAAGGGATGGCAGATGATAAAAAGCTCTACAAGTCATGATGTGACTCTGTTCCAGAGGCATTCCTGCATGCTCATCTACCAAAACTACAGCTCACACAGAATTCTTGGCCTGAGAAATTATAAGTTTTCCCTGAGAGATCTGCTGTGCTTGGTGACATACTACCAGGTGTCTACTGCAAGTCCCCAGGGTTAAGGCACTTGTTCACAGCCTCAAAAAGCTTCTGCAGCACAGTGTGCTACTTTTGTAACTCCTTATGACACCTGTCTAAAAGGCTGCTCATGACACTTCCTGCTCCAGGTGCAGTTTTGTCTCTTTCTTGTCCCACTTAGTCCCCTCTGAGTCCCATAAGCTGCCCAGTGCCAGTACCATCACTGATCCTGTGCCTTGAGGAGTATTGCACAGCAAAGGCCTTCAGCTGAGCTCGCAGGGGACCATCTTCCACCGCGGGGTTCTCCAACCACTGCAGCATCTGCATGAGCACTTTGAAGAAGAGCGAGGAGAAGGCAGTGTCCTGTGGCATGGAGCGCTGGGAAGAAATTCTTTACAGTGAGGGTGGTGAGGCACTGGCAGAGGTTGCCCAGAAGTTCTGGACTCCCCATCCCTGGAAGTGTTCAAGGCCAGGTTGGATGGGCTTGGAACAACCTGGTCTAGTGAAGGTTGCCCCTGCCCATGGCAAGGAAATTGGACCTAGGTGATCTTTAAGGTCCCTTCCAACCCAAACCGTTTTATGACTCTGTGAATTAGACTTCAGCTCTCAAACTGTCTGCAAATGCCTTGGCTTGCAAGACATGTCCAATGCTACAGAACAGCACAGACTAGAGATCCCAAAACCAACAGAGACCTACACCTGTAAGTCCAAAAAAAGGTTACCAGGCTAGGTAAGGTACATTAACTCTGCAGGTAATCTCAGCAGTGCTAGGCTAATGTGGCCAGCCTGCATCCAGATGCCCATGGCCAGGCAACCTGAGCTGAGCGTTACAAAGTGTGCACACAGCAGAGCAAATGCACTGCAGATTTCCCATTTCTCCCCCACCCCTCTTTATGAAAAGCTCCCAAAGCCACTCACGTGGTACTGGTAGAGCTGGCGCATGAGCGGGCAGGAGATGAAGTGGTGGCGATGCATGGCCATGACCAGGGCGCCGCTGTGTGTGGAGTTGAGCAGTGCAGCCAAGGCCTGCAGCACCCGTGCAGTGATCCCACTGTCTGTGATCCCACTGTCTGTGATCCCACTGTCTGTGATCCCACTGTCCTTGATCCCGCTGTCCTTGATCCCGCTGTCCGTGGCTCCGCTCCCTGCGGTCCCGCTGGCCGTGGCCCCTTGGCGGATGTGAGCCAGCTCCTGCCCCAGCGCCTGCTGCAGTGCCAGGGCCAGCGGCCGCAGGCTGGAGTTCTGCCACCGCGGGTCTGGGGTCAGTGGGAAAAGCTAGGGGATACAACAGGAAGTACATTTATGACAGGCAGTGAAAGGAATGTTGTACCAGGAACACTCTGAGGCAGAGGAGCGATTTACCTTGTACAGTTATGCTGACTGTAGGCTAACGGGAACCTTCTGATACAGCTTTTTCGATATTCTAGTGCCTGCCACATGAACATAAGCAGCATTTCTGCAACCCCAACATGACTATCAACACTGACACTGCAGGGGAATCCTACTACCCAAACACCAACAACCAACTTGGCCAATTAATTCCCTGTAGGCTCCTTCTGCAGTCAGTGGAGGGAGGGAAGCTCTGTAGGCAGACAAGCCAGAGCACAAATGCTGTTTGCACACAGCTTTGCTGCCAGGGCCCAGTGAGCATTTCACAAATCCTGAATCCACTGCTGAGAGGAAAGGCACTGTGCACAGAACAAACAAGGTGCAGAGACAGCAACATGCTAGTAGGTACTGACAGTACTAGGCATGATCAAAAGCCACATCACGTTCCAACTACAAGAAAAAATTCCTGCCAATATCAGCTCCACCAGGCTGTAATGGCACAGCCTCATTGCATCAGAGCTTTCATATTTTTTGCCTGCAAACACTGCAGGATAAGGAGTCACAAGATGCAGGTGTAAGAGAAATGGATTTTGTAAAGCTGCTGCAGGGAAGCAGCTACTCAGCTGGTGGTTGTAACAGTACCTGCAGAAAGATGCCTGCCAGATCATCTTCTGGGCCCAGAACACGGACCTGGCTCAAGGCCCGGATCCGACTCTGACTCTGAGAGTTTTCAGGACTAGATTTTGACCTTGCAGTCTCAGCGCTGTCTGCAAGAGGAATAAAAGGAAACAAAGGGAAATGCTGTTATGGTAGATAGCAACTGGAGCCACACCACCAGTCACCTTCAGCTTTACAGTCTCTAACTACTGAGAAATTCAGCAGCTTTTCTCTTAATTCCAAGCAAGACCTACTTTTCCATATGACTCAGAAAAACTCACTGCAATAAACTCCAAAAATACTGGAATTTTTCTCTTTGCCAGAAGCAAAAAGCTCTAGCAAGGACTGATGTCTAACTGTAGCTTGCTGGTTTATTGCAACATGACTGCTTTTTAACATGACAGTCTCTGCCTGTTCCTCTCAACAGCAACAAAGGAGGGAAGTTCAGAAGATGACTTTGATATTTAGGCTATCCCGGGCAGTACCTCGGCGGGCTGGTAAGGAGGCAGTAAGCAGGGAGTGGAAAGTTTGGCCTCCTGTTGCTCCTCTCTCATGTTGAACCTCCACAAGATGAGCCATGTAGTCTGAAAGAAGGAGGAAATAAGAGCACATCATCATCTTGCTCTCTTCAGTAAAGCAGGACAAAACTGGCTGTTTGTACAGCTCCCACAGACAAGAGAATCTGATGTTCCCACAGACTTTGTAAATATGACGCCTTGAAAACTTTGTTTCTTCTGTACAAAGTACATTCCAAAGTACTTTTGGACCCTGTACATTCCAACACAAAAAAAAAAATCTTCCTCTATTTTGTGAAATACAGCCAAGGGCCACCCTGGTGTCTACAGTGACAACAAGTTGCCAAAGCAGCCTGTGCACAAAGTTTGCTGAACTAGATTGGATTTTTCCAATGAAGTCACAGGAGATACTCTTGGAAACTGTTCAAGAAAACATTAAATGCCTAGTCAGCCTCATCTGTAGCTTACTCTTGTCCATGATGTTCTGCTCCAGTGTCTGTGGGTCATGAGATACTGCCTGATCCAGGTACTGAAGAAGTTTGCTCATGCTGGAAACTGGGATTCCAAAGGACTGAACAAAGAGAAGCAGCTGCTGTGGCTCCAGGTCCTGCAGGGCTGAAAAAGAAAAACATTGAGTTCTCACACTTCTGAACTGTCTGTGGAGGGTCATCTTTATTACCTGATCTTTATGCTTTTGTCTGGACCAACAGTGACACATTAATGACAGGCTGCAGAGAGCCTAAAGCCAGAAGTCTGACAGCTGCCTACTATATTTCCTTCCCTCTGCAAATCATTGTCGCCTTATTGCATCTTCCAGTTAATTCACTCACTGGCTAATCTGATCTTCTGTTTAATTTTATTAGAACCTCAGTAATGCAATCATTCGTATTAAAAAATAACTTCCACACTATCTCTTGATGGCTGCAGGCAGGAATTATTGAATAATTCAATCACTGGCTATAGACAGCTGTCATTTAATTAGTAAAATGGGATGAAAGCTCTGAATACCAAGAAGAAAGAGAGCACTGACGAGTGATATGAGGACCAGAGTAACCAGAGGTTTAGCTTACATCCTTAAAGCACAGCTTTCCACAGCTGTTGTCTGGTGATTGCATAGCTTAGCTCTATCTGAATTGTTGTAAAAGAGATGGGACCTCAATTAAGAGTCTCCCATTCCTTTAAAATACACAGGAAGGGGAATATCCATTCAGACTCACTCTCCTACTTTAAAAGTAACAGTGATAGATGGCTCCACCCAAAGGCATCCAAGAAGGATGGCTGGGCACATTTGAGCAGGGAAACATCTCCCTTTCCTTTCAGCAGGGATTGAAACACCAACAAACATGCCACAGGCTCACCTGCATCAACGAGACGCGGGACCTCGGAGCGGATCATCCGCAGCTTCAACCAGTCAGGGAGCAGCAGAGCCTCCTCAGAGGTGTCAACCAGAAAAGCAGTAGGAAGGGGCTTTTTCTCTGGGAACCATATATCCAGTAAGGTGTAAAAATCACCATCCCCTGCTTAAAAATGGATAAAAAATTATTTCCCATGTTCACGAGCACCTAGAAAGCCCTGCCCTTCCCTATCAATACACCAGAACACACCACTGTTTTAGTATTTCTTGCTGTCTGCAGAGGGCAAAAAAAAGAAAAAAAAAATAAGCCTGCAAATCCTTCACTCTCTGCAGCAATATTCTGATAAATCTTACAGCTGCAAGGGTCAAGCCTGTGAGTAGAAGGATTAACACCAGCCTGATCTGTTAGGAGACAACAGATAGAGAAAAGCATACTTCACCAACCTTGAGGTGGCCCCAGTGTCAGGAGAATAACCATGGCATGGACCACAAGGATGTGCATGGTGGCTGTTTCCCCACTAGTCCAACGAAGGAACACCTGATCCTGGGACTCTGACTGGAAAAAGGCAGGAAAAGACAGGATGAGCAAAGGTGGGGAGAGAAAGGACATGAGAATGGACAAATTTAGTCAGACCATAGTTCCTATTATCTCCAACAGTGGCAACAAAAGATACTTGGGGAAAAGTTAAAAAGGCTTTTTACAAACACATAGGCTTGGCTCTGATACTATGATCTGGTTATTTTCAGATCAGCAAATTCTTGAGCTGGACTTGGTTTATTCCAGTTGAGTAACCCATAAAGGGTTTCTGTTTTGTTAACCTGCCCAGTCTCTGTGACCTGCTGGGGGAAGGCAGGAGGCACTCACCCAGCTGTACACCTCCTCGCCCTCCTTGCTCTGCCGCATGCGCTTGATGTAGCGGGAGAAGATGGAGAGCAGAGCCACGAGCACTGCATCTGACTCAGCACTGTAGGAGAGCTTGGAGAACAGGTGGGACATGATGGTGGAGCGCTCCACGATCAGTCGGGCAACATCCTGCAGAGAAAAAACATCCAGGAGGTCTTTACTGCAAAACACAGCCAGGACTCCCTGTTTCACTGCATCATGTTCTCCAGTTCCCATCACCAGCCCAGCACACACCGCTCTGGAGATCAGCTCGTGGACTCAAGAGTAGAACTGACACAGGAGGGAAGAGGCCAGTGCTTTGCATGCATCTCACAGTGCTCCAGTGGAGCACAGCTGTGTTCTGATGCACCCTATTACAAAGTAAGCATTTACATAGCATTTCTCTGAAGAAAATTATCTACTGATGTTTATCATTCAACCTCCTCCATATATCTACACAGAGGCACTATCAGCACGTGAGCCTTAAAAGCAACAAAAAAAGCTCCCAGGGAGAAAAAAATTTTTAAAAAATCATTATAAAAAAAGTCACCAAAAGCTTTTCTAAAAAGAAACTCACACAAATAAACCAAGAAATCTAGTTTTGGTTATAGGGGAGCACATATCCCACCTCTAAATTTTATGACCTCCCATTCTCTCCCCAAGCACATATGATTGCAGGTTTAGCACTTGCTTACTTATGAAACACTGCCAGGTGGTGTGATTTCCATCAAACCACTATCCACTCTTGCATTCCCCATTCCAGCTCATGGGCTGCTGCACTGGAAGTTATTGCTCTGACTACCATTTCATTATATAAAACAAAGACACAGGTTTGCCTTTCAACCCACACACAGAGACACAAACATGCAGTTTTCAGAGTAACACACTCCCCAGAACTCATCCTGGTGGTACAGCAAGTTCCATGCCTACCAGTGTCCCCCACACAATCCCTCCTCTCACCAGAGCAAGGTCATTGTGCTGCCCCTGCTCCTCCACTGGGGCATGCTGGGAGAGGTACACCAGGTAAGCACTGATGGTCTGGGGATCTGTCTCCATGTGGATGGCCTAGAATGAGAATTCCTCTCATTAAAAATCACAATTTAATGAAAACAAGCACCAACATAAGCAAAATTATTCTGCAAGCACATAAACATGTCAATATCACAGCCATATCCAGTTTCTTTAGATCTGTTTCAGCACTAGTAGAAAAAGAACAAGCTTGACACTCCTCCCTTCAGGTGCTTTCACCCACCTGCTGCAAGGCCAGAGCTGTTGTGGCTCTCACACTGTCAAACAGTGGCAGCCTCGGGAGGTCTCTCAGCAGCCACTGATATCCCTGCAGCAGCTCAGAATCACCAGAGTCTTCTTCCATGGGGTGATCCTTCTCCTCCCCATCACGCATTCCTCCTTCCGACAGCACTAAGGACAGGCCCTGCACAAGTCACACAGATCCAGCTGTTGCATATGAAGCCACAGCTGGATTTCTAGTTTCATGCTAGTGAATGTAACAGAAACATGCTTCAAACACCACAGAATGATCCAAATTCAGCACACAACAGGTTTCATCTCATATAATGTGTTTTCTTGACAGATACACTGCTGGAAGTTTCAGTCTGAGCAGGATCTTTCTGAGCTCCCTGAAAGTCTCTTTGCCTTGTATATGCTCCAGAGCACCAGGCTCTCACTCACACTCCTCACAGACAGCAGCCTCTGCCAATTACCCCACGTAGCATGCAAGTTCCTGAGTCTACAACTGAACTTCACAGGGAACATAGTAAAATCCAGCTCTGTCTTAAGTACAACTCAGCTGTTGAACAATAACTTCTGAGCAGCAGGATGGGGTTTGGAGATTGAGACAAGTCACTGAAGGAGAATGACATGAAACAATTTCACTGTGCTGGCTCTGGACTCAAGATAACCTAGGGCTCTGCCCTGGGCTGCAGACAGACCCTAGTCAAGATATTCTGCTCACCTTCATGGCCAGGACCCGGGAAGCCACCTGGGAGGAACTCAGGCGCCGCAGGAAGTAGTCAAGCACCTCACAGGTTGTCTGTTCATCTGCTTTGGGTCCCAACAGCAAGTCTTGCAAGCGTCCAAGCAACTGCCTTTGTTTCTGCTGTCTCTGTGGAGTGACAAGTTGGTTTGTCCAGTGAAATCAAATCTGGGATGCACAGAAAGTATGTAACAGAAGGGATCCCAATGAGACTGCTCACCTGGCGTTTCTTGGCACGCTGGTCCTTACTCTCACCCTCCTCTTCTTCCTCACCTGAGGTCGATTCATCAGCAGCATCATGAAGCAAGAACTCACAAAGACACTGCACAGGCAGGACATCCAAGGAGCCCTCGCTGGACTGAACCAGATCTGCCAGCCATGGCATTGACTGTGATGAGGCCTGGGAAGCATGAGAATAACAAGATCAGAACATAGAAGCAGCACACTGATCATTCAATTCCTGAGCAGCAAACCTCCTTCCCCTGAATCTCACTTAGCTTCCTTTTGCCCCTCACTCTGCTCAAGTCTCAGAGGCAAGGGATCCAGTCCCACCACAGCCCACCTGTCTTTGAATGATGTTGAGAAGAAAGTCAGGATGGCGACTGCGACACAGAAGGTGGCCCAAGCGAAGAGACTGGTTCAGGCTTTTCACCTGCTCCAGGACATGTGGTGGAGGTCTGCGAGGGGGGCCCCTGTCACAAAAACAGCAAGTTACCCACAGGCTGACAGACTTTCACTCTGATGTGATGAGGATCAGTCAGTTCTGTAGTGCCTGAGGGGTTTATAGAAAGGTAGCAGGCAGCTTGGAACCAGATGATCCTCCAGCCAAAATCATTCTGTGATTCTGTGATCCCATGGGCTACCACACCACAGGGTTCTTCTTCCCCACATCAACCACCCTGTGGGGAAGCAGGGTTTCCTTTCTAGTGTTGTTAATGAGGAGTTCATGATGGTACCAGAATGCAGAAGGCTACTTACTGAGGGTCCAGACTTGTCAGCTGGGACAGCAAGAGGCTGCTGCTTTCTGTAATTGTTTGTTTTGTGGATGCAGCTGCCAGATGACCCTCAAATGCAAGAATCTCCTGTTTTTCTCTCTGGGAGATTTGAAGTTCACGATTAATCATCTCTGTGCGTGTCTCCTCATCCGTCAAGGTACATTGAGGATAGGAATAATTACTGAGAAGATAAGTTTAAAGAAAGGAAATAGTTATTGTATTCTATTCAAAATTCATGAACCACAGTCAGAAAGATCACAGGACTTCGGTCCTGATAGACAATGTAGATAAAACCAAGAAGTTTCTCAGTGGAGCCAGGAGACTGCAACCTTCTCAGCAAGGCTCAGCAATCATCCCCCTCCCCCTTTTTCTCAGCTTTATTCCCTTGCTTGTAACATTTTTGTCGAGAGAAGGCACTTTTCCCAATCCAGCTGCAGTGTTGATGCCAGTTTATTTTACACAAGTCCTGCTGGAAAGGAAGGAGTCACATGGCACAAACTTAATTCAGAAATGTGTGATATACGTAGGGATTTAACCATACTAACTTGGTCATGACCATTTCCATGAGCATCTTTAGAGAGGGGTACTCCTCCCATGCAGCCAGACCTGCAGCAAGGAAGAAAAGAACAATAAGGAATACAGGAAAAAAATAGAGCCTTTATATATACTCTAACACATTCCAAGGTGGGGAGACACAAACTCACTTGAGAACAGCTCTTAAAGAGCACAAACAAGGCAATTCCAGCCACACACTGGTCCAAATCCCACCTCCATGCATTTTTCCCCCATAAGGGATACACAGTTATTTAAGTGCAGGTACCTCACCAACCTAGCACAGCCCTTGCACACAAGCAACCAGACTTCTGCAGAGAGCACATTGGCCAATTTTTGCAGCAGAACTGGTATCCTGAGAAATGTCCACACTCACCAATATTTTCAGGATTGAACGCAGCCACTACAAGCAGGAGAGGCCAGGCTTTCCAGTAGAGAGTAGAAATAGCTAGATTTGGAGGCTGGTACCTGCAAAAGCCATCAATAGAGGTAAGTGGTCAAGTTTGGTTCCTTAAGCCCATCTCAAGTTTGCTTTTCTCCTTAATCATGCACTGTTTAGATTCAGTCATGCCAGTTCAGTGTTTTTCCCAACAAACAGACACAGACATACACAAACACAAAAATCCTTCCAGGGGGGACAGCAGGATTGAGCTGAAGATTTCTAGGGCAGAAAGGTCAGTGCTTGCAGACTGAAGTACATTCCATGACTCAGGTGTTGATTGCTCTAGAGAAATACCCACCTGAACATGACCCTGAAAAGACTTCCTTGTTACTACAACTTTTAATAGAAAAAAGGATGTTAAAATCTGTGAGCTGTGAATGTTAGTCACAAGGTGAAAGTGAGCTGGATCACAGCAAGATTATCTATGTGATAAATCTTACCCTGGAGGTAGCTGGATATTCTCTGGATGGTGATAAGTGCACAGATTTAAGACTGCATCGATCAGCTGGATTCTTTCTACCCTCAGGACCTCAACATCTGGAGAAGAAAAGACTGAACGTGTTACTGACCTCTCTACTTCCTTCAAGAAAAGAATTACAGCATAAAAAACCAAAAATCACTTCAAGCAACTATGTTATTGTGGGCTTGCTGTCACGATATTACAGAAACAAAACAATCAATATTTAGAGAGCAACAACAATTACAAAAATCCTATAAGTCATTATATAAAGATATGGAACTTTTCAGCAGCAATGTGGTTTAAATTCTTAAGGGTACTTTCTTTCCCAAATGCATCCAAAATGAGACTTGTAACTTTTTCAGAACTTGGACACACTCCTTCAGGTAAGCAACAAATCTGCTCAGAACTTCAGGTGCTCAGAGAAACTAAAAATGCATTTCAAATTTGTTGTAAGTTTGCAGACTCACTCTAATTCAAAATCTTCCAGTGTATGAAATGGTGCAGGATTTAAAATCCTATATGAGAGGTTGGGCACATTTTGACAGGATACTGAACAGCAAAGTCTAGATCCTTCCACAAACACTGAGCAGTTCAGGATGACTCTTTGCCGTTATCCAGTCAGCACTAGGAGCATGTAAGATGCTTTAGAATCAAACTATGACAACACCCTCAATTCTACCACAAACACAAACAGCTCAGCTGAATGGATGCATTTCCCAGCAATGCAGGAATTTAGACAAATGCTAAATGAATTCATAAAAGGGGTAAGAATAAAGATTGCTTTTGTAACTACTAATCTGTAAGTGTCCCAGTAATGGGCTTGGTAAGAGCACACAATTGGTTAATTAATTTAACTTCCAATGCTTCCATTTTTGCATAGCCTATACATTTCATTTTACAGTATGTACAAAGGACTAAATTGAATTTAAAAACGCTGACTCAAAACTCTGAGTGGTTGTTCACAGCCCTTCATTCTCCACACAGCCAATAATTTCCCAAACACTCCATGATACAAAATTAGTAACAGAGAGAAACAGTAAGAGAAAATAAGAAGCTTCTCTAGTGAGAAAGCAACAGCAATACATGTCTGGCTTTGAGCCAAATGCTTAGCCATCACGACTAAAATATGCTTTAAGTGATGCAAAGGCTCTTTGGTAGGTGGTAGGAGCTGTCTCAGCCCTGGGTGGCAATAGGAGGACGTGGAGACAGAAGCAAGCACTTGCTGGTGGGAGCTCTGTGCAGCCTCACCATCTGCTTGCACAGCTGCAGCCCTCTTCACCAAGTGGTCGGCGAGCTCCATGGCATCGGCGGGGCCCAGGGGCAGGTCCCGCGACAATCCGATCACAAGGATGCGCATCAGGGTGTCCTCCAGGATGGGCACCTCCGAGCACAGGCGAAGGAAGAAGCTGCAGGAGACACGAGATATCAATCACACTTCTTTGGAGAGCAGGGTGAGGACTCCTGGAACCCTCCACAGACCCTACAACTCATCGGAGCAGAAGATACACCACAGCTTTGTTTACACCACCATCCCTCATCTCCAGCTCCAAATGCAACTATTTGAAACAAATCATTATCTGAGTATCACTTGCATTGCCTTGTACCTCTAAGCTTCAGCCTCTTTGAATCTGAACTCCCTAAGTTACCCCAGTTACCCACGCACAGCCGGGCTGCCCTCCATACAACTCCAGCATCATGATACAGAACAGCTTGGCACAGGGAACAGGAATGAAGGAGGAAGAGGAACAGATGGAGAGTGGAACAACACCCCCCAATTTTATGGCAGTGTAACAGATGAAGAAAATCTGAGCACAGTTCCAAGCCTTCCCAACACAGAGCTATATAAGGATCACCAGAAAACCCATTCCTCTGCCTCCAGCTAGAGCAGCTCCCCTCCTGCACCCGCCATGGGAGGGGCACACACTCACTTGCGGTCACTCTCAGGGGGCCAGTTGTCCCATTTGTAGTAGGTTTCTGGCTGTTCTGTGAAGAGCACCTTGTGGAGGCTGTAGAGATAAAGAGGACAGTAACCACCATCTGTGAGGCTTAAGAACCCATACAGAAGTCCAGTCTCCCCCAAATCCTGCTAAATCTTCCCATCCTACACATGAAGGAGCCCCCTCAGAAAACAACATGATTCAGAACAGAGAGGACTATACAATATGGGCTCGGGGCTTTTATACTTTCAGTAATTTATCTTGCTTGCTATTAATTCAGGCTTGAACTGCCTCAGTAATGCCTTGTGTCAAGACCCAGGATACCATCTGTACTCCAGAAGACAGAACTATCTGTGGTGCCCTCACCCATAAAGCCCTAAAAAGTATCTCAAAAAAACAACAAGGAGTCCACAGGGAATCTGTTTGGTCAAATAGCTAAAAATTGCCTACTGAGTGGACCCAAATAATATAAATCAGATTTTTTTTCCATTATCATATGTTTCTGGTATGAGAATGCACCTGAAGGAATTTCAGAGAGGGAGACACTCCCTAAGCCCTGCTAAAACTGTTTCTGTACCCTATCTGAAAATGGGAGGGAAATCTAACCAAACCCCAGTGTATACCTGGTTTTTCATAATTTATCATAGTGTTGGGGAAGGGACAGGTTATGCACAGACATGACAGACGTGACCAGGCTGAATCTCACCAGTGCACATAGTCCTTTGGAGCTAGTTTGCTGATAGATGGAACAACTGTGTGCAGCCACCAGACAGCATCACGTTGGATAGCAGCAATTTGGTTCTGGAAAGAGCGCAGCACTTCCAGGTCTGAAAAAACAGTCAGGTCACAAAATACACACATGGGCCCCATCAGAAAAGTGGTGGTTTCAAGACAGTAACCAGGACTCTGAGGCATCAGCAGTAAATCATAGAATCACAGAATAGTTTGTGTTGGAAGGAACCTTAAACATAATCTTGTTCCAATTCCTGCACCACAGGCAGGGACACCTTCCACTAGAGAAGGGGAACCAGAGGAGTATACGAGAAAAACTTGATCCCCCCAGCTCTGACAGCACGTTCTTTGCTTTCTGAGACATGCTGCAGTAAAACCCCCAACATAAGGCACAGATGGATTAGTTTTATGAGAAGGCATGTGGGCAGTGATGTCAGTGCCACACCAAAGGCCTGTCCTCCCAGCCCCTTAATCCTTACAGCTACCCCTTCAGGTCTGAGGCCCCTCCACCCACAGCTCCCTTTCCCCAGTCTCTCAGCCACTGCTTCCAGAGATACAAGAAGTACCTGGCCACGAAAATGCCACATTTCCTAGATCTGTCAGTCCCAGGATGACAGCAGGCTCCCACCCCTAGCTGGTGTTCTCCCAGCATCAGGGACATATATCTACCAACATGCCCATCCTCAGAGAGAACCTAGATTCTTCTGCTTACTCTTTTTCTCTCCTTTGTCCCAAGCAATTCCTGCCTCCTTCACCTGGGCTGTGATACCAAGCATCATGGAGACAGCTAGCAGGTCAGTTATGTGGATGACAAACCGCTCCTTAAAATAGAACAAAAAAAGAGTTGAATAGCAACACCCAGAGCTGCCTTCTGGAAGTGTTTTGTCATCAAAAATTATGAACATGGATGTTTGGAAATAAGATATGGGAGTGCTGCTATGAGACACACAAATAGTGACTCACTCAGACACCAAAGAGCAAAAGAAAGAATGGCCAGGAAAGCAGACACAGAAGAGCTCAGTGTGTCACTGGCACATCCAGCAGCACAAAGGCCAAAAATGGTACCTTGAATTCCATCTCTGCATACAGGGCCTCCTTCCGTTCCTGCATGAGACCCAGACAGAAGGCCTGGAAGTTGATCTCGTGTTTTGTCTGTTTGATGATCTCTCTCAGCAGAGCCCGTGAAGCTCGCAGGTAATCATCCTTGGTGGTCAGCAGGTCCTGGAACACCATTGCCAGGTACTGGGGCCACACAGAGAGAAAACTTTCAGTGCACTGTAATGGCTCTGCTTCCACAAAATGAAGAAACACAAAGAAACCATGCTGGAGGTATCCAGTCCTTCAGACCCCTGGGCAGCTGCAATAATGTTTTTCTCTTGAAACTGCATTATCACCCAGAATGTGGGAGCTCAAAAATGCACACTTACGTTTATTCCTATCAGGAATAATTATGTAATTTCAAAATAGCATGATACAGATCAGACAGCTGTCTGTGAAAAGATTCATCTGAGCCTCAAAAGAATCTGTCAGGTGGGGTTCTGGGGTTACTGTCAGTCATCCAGCACCTACCTTGGGAGCTTGCTCTGAGCTGTGCTGAAGCACAGTATACAGGATCTGCATGTTGTTGGGATTTCTTGCATTTGATAGTTCATTGAAAATCACAAACTTAATGGTGGTGCCCAGGTTATCCCTGTGTGCATTCAGCAGCTCTCTGCAAGGGAAGACCAGGGATACCTGAACTGACATTTCATGGCAGCTGGACACGTTCTTTTCATTTCCCCTTGAAGTATTTGGCACACAAAAGTGAAAAGAATGGAACAGCACATATCATATGACAGTATCAAAGGACTACTGGAAGATTTCTAGGACAGTGAAATTTATTTAAATGAACACAAGACACTCCATGCCCCAAGCTGGCATTTAAAACCACTGTGCACAGACATTGAGACTGTCAAGTCCCTGGGCACGTCTCCCACAGTGCTTTCTCTTCCTGTCACAGACCCAGTCACTCACCTGACACACAGCATGTAGTGGTTGAGAAGGACTTTTGGCTTGAGACGAATTTTGATCAGGTTGGAGATAACTTCCATGTCCTCTGAGCTGTGGGTGTTACAGTTCATACAGACTGACATCAGCAAGTCCTGAGCTGGTTTGGTCAGCTGCAGAAAAAGAGCAGAAAGACTCCAGCCGCTCACCATTACAGACCAGAAACATAACTGGCTTACAGTATGCAGCTGTCCTGGCTGGATTCCAGACCAGGGTTGTGCTTCAACAGCTCCTCTCCTTACCTTTGGATTCTGCAGCCACATCTCCAGCCTCTGCACAGCCATCTGACGCACCTCTTTGTAGCCACAGGTGGCTGTCAGCAGCCGGAGGAGGTTCCTGGAGACATTGTCCATGGGCTGGCGCCGGTTCAGCTGGTCCCGAAGCATGTCTAGGACATATTCCTCCACACTCTCTGCAAGGTCTTCATACCTGGGCCACACAAATTTGAACTTTACTCATTTCCACAAAAGCCAGTCCAGAGATCAGCACTCTTTCTTGTTTGTGGTATGACTTGCAAACCAAGAAAATCCACTCTTTCCTTCTGGAACCAGTTTTATCTGATGTTCAACATCCCCCAGCAGGTGCCATAGGAGTACAGAGAAGGAGCTTCATGCCACAGCTCTGCAGGGTAGGTGAGCACAGACACATCTACTGACACATTTGCCACACAGCTGTGAAAGGAGAGGAAGAGGCACTGTACCTGGGCATGAGCTGGCCCGCCTGCTCTGGACTCATTTTCTCCTCTGCAATCAGCAGCTCACTCTGGCTGTCCTCCTCCTCTGTCATGGAAGGGTGTGGGCTACTCCCTAAGAGACACCAGGACACAGTACACTGCATAAGACAATTCCTCTCTCTACAGATCAATCACTTGTGCTCTTGTTTGCTCAGTTTCTTTCAGGGATACCTTTCAGCACAACTAAAGCCTCTCACACTGCATCCCATACAGGCCCATTTTTCACTACCCTCAAACATCCCCTGGACATGAAAGAGCCTCAGAAAGAAGAAAGGCAATGCATGATACTCAAAGCCTGGCCTATGTGACTCCATCCAGTACCAAACTATTCTCACAAGTCAATTAACAGTGCAGGCTCCATCCTCTCCCTAAACCTTTGTTCCTGGTTCCCAAACATCTTACCAGCACTAAGGTCCCCTCCACTACGTCCAACTTCTCCATGCAAGAGCATGGTCTTAGGAGGCATCTTTGTGTTAAAAGCTGTCTGGATGTTATCCACAAATGTCTTGCAGTGAGGGCTGTCCACCCAGATGCGCTCCCCAAGGGAGTCCTCAATGTACACCTGCAGCAGGGAGCACAATCCATTTTCATGGGGTTAATCAAAGAAGTATTTGTTCGTTTTTTATGGATTTCCAAAATACAGAGTAGGAAACTAGCATAACCAGTGCATGGATGAAAACCAGATCATACCAGAGCAAAAATACACATCATCACATCCCAAGCTCTACTGGGCACCTTCTCAAAAAAAACTTTACAACAACTTCTACCATCAAAAGATACAGAAGCTGGTCAGCTCAGCCTTTTTAAGTTAATGGATTGCTTTAATCCCTACACACCAAATAGAAAGCAAGGAGTCTCTGCAACACTTACATCAATACAGACTCTCAAAGACATCTCAGAAAAGAGCAGAGATAAGGCAACAAAAGGCAATGGAGGCTACATTCCAGAAACCCATGGAGATTTTTCTTTAAAAGGATGAGCCCAGACTCAAATTTCTGCCTCCTCCAGCTGCATTCCCACAGTGGGCAAGAGGACACTAGTCCTCCCCTTCCCTACAGCTGTAATACATCTTATGCTGCTCTCCTACTCCAACACATCCACATTTGCCAGCCCAGTCTGCCCACCACTGCCTCAGTCCAGCAGAAGCCCCCTCAGTTCACCAACCTTGACAAAGATCTCTGGCCAGTTCTCATCCTCTTCATAAGCTGCCATGAGAAGGTTGCATGCCAAGACAGACACAAGACTATTCCCTTTGGCTTTGAAATTGATGGAGGCATCTCTTCGGAGTAGGCTGCACAGTGCCTGGAATAACATCCACAAAAAAATAATAAACAAGTCATCTATTGAGAAAGCACACAGAGAAGCTGCAGAAAGAGAAATACAAATTGCAGCAGCTTGTCACAGAGTTCTGGTATTTACAAAGCCATGCAGATCACACTCTGGCAGCGGAGAAAGTCCAACTCTGCTCACAATTTGGCAAGAATGATCCATCAGTAACTTGACAATTCCTCACCTCGATAACCCCTTCGGTGGCAAATATGTTTGGTTTGATTTTTGCCAGGTACATAAGGCTCAGGTACAGAGTGGTGTCAGGTTTGGCTCTGTTCATCTTCAGCTGCTTCACAGCTCCACACAGCACTCCCTCAATGCGGTCATCGTTGCCTTCTGCCTCTGCTGCCTCAATCTCATCCAACAGCACCGTGGGGATGACTGCAACCACCAACACACAGGCATCAGCATTTACCCTCTTACTAAATAACCACCCTGAGGTGCTTCAGGACCAATCACAAGGGACAGCAAAGAACAAACCAGCTCACTTTTAGCTCCTGTGACAGCTTTTCCCTACTAAATTGCCATTACAAGCTCTGTTTTGAAACTGACAGTGCCCCTTCACTGTTTTGCCATGTTAGTGTTAGTACACTCTACAAATGTATCCAACATCAGAAACTGAATGACAATTCAAAAGGCAACATCCAGACCCAGAGTTTGTTAAAGAACTATGTGAATAAAATACCACAATCCTGACTTTGAGATTTCCTCAAGGGAGTATTTCACATAGGGCTACTAAACAGCTGTCAGACAGAATGAACAAAATCCAATGACAACGAAAGAGAAACCTTTACTTCAGCTCTGTACCCAGGGATGGAAACCCTCGAGGACAGCACATAATTACTGTGTGGGCTTCAAGAAAGACTCCTGTGATAAGACTCCTGTGATGAGACTCCAGAGAAAAAAGTTATCCCGAGGCTTTCGTGTGACGGCAGCAGCGCAGCGAGGCCTCACCTTCGATGGGGATGACAGACGGCTCCTTGATGGAGGGCGAGATGGCTCTTTTCTCCGCCACGGCCGCCTCTGCCAGGCGTCCCAGGGCGCTGAGGGGCGGCGTGGAGGAGAGCTTGGGGCGCTTGGCCAGCCCGGGCAGCCCCGCCGGGCCCGCCAAGGCGGCGGCCGAGTCCCGCTTGCGCTCTGAGGGCAGCCCGGGCGGCGCCGGCTTCAGCAGCGTGACGGCGGCCTTGCCCTCGCCGCTCTGCCCCTTGGAGCCCAGCGCGATGAAGTCTCCGGGCGGCGGGTGGGCTGCGAGGGGAGACACAGCGACAGTGAGAGACAGCGAGAGACAGTGAGAGACAGCGAGAGACAGTGAGAGACGGTGAGAGACGGTGAGCGACAGTGATAGACAGAGAGCGACAGCGCCCGCAGCCCCCCGCCCGGCCGGCCCCCCGGGACTCACCGGAGGGCTTGGGCACGGCGCTGGGCCGCCGCACGGCCGCCGCCTTCGGCCGGTTCATGGCGCCGCCGAGCGCCGGCCCAGGGACGGACCGAGCGACACCGGGCACCGACGGACAGACACCGGGCACCGACAGCAGGGACCGAGCGACGGCCGCGGCCACACGGAAGCGGAACCGCCGCCACAGCGGCACCCGCGGCCCGGCCCGGCGGGCAGCGCCGTCTGGCGGGCGGGAGGCGGAACTGCAGCCCCGGGGATCGGGGGCGCGGGGGAGGTCAGGGCGGGATTGCTGCGAGGTGCGGGGTGTGTCAACATCTTCTCGAGAAACGGGGTTCGTGCAGGTTTCACCCGCCTCTTCTCCCAGGAAATTAGCAGCAGGACAACAGGACATGGTCTCAAGCAGCACCAGGGGATGTTAAATCAGACATCAGGAGGAATTTCCTCACGGAAAAGGGGATTACATATTGGAAAGGGCAGCCCAGGGTGGTTGATGGTGGTCCCTGGAGGTGCTCAAGATATGACTGGATGTGGCACTCAGTGTCATGGTGTATTTGAAAAAGTGATTACTTGATCTTGGAGGTCTTCTCCAGCCTAAATGATTTTGTGACTGGGGGATCTGAGATCAAAGAGGGGAATTAGGGAGCTGGGAATGGATGCTGGAGTCAGGGCTGAAGTTGGGGAGCTGAAAGTAGTGACTGAAACTGGAAGGTTGGAATTGGGGGTGTTGGATTTGGGCTAAAATTGAGCAGCTGAAATCAGGGTGATGGAGTCAGGAGAACCAAGGACAAGGACTAAAACTGGGGGCCCCACAGAAGCTGGTTGCCCATCCCCTCTCCCCCCTGCCACCCCTTCTGTCCCCATATCATGCTCCGAGGACAAGATCTCCACGTGCCTTTATTGCAGCAGGAACCGTGGGTACCCACACCCCACCCACACCACCCGCCCAGGACCGTGCAGGGGGCACTCAGCAGCCAAGCCCCATCCCACGTCCCCTGTCCCCAGCTGTGCTGGAGGGGGATGAGCAGCAGCAGGTGACAGTGCCCGATGTCCTCTCCTTGGCAGCATCCCGGCTTCAGGGGCTGGGACATCTCCCAGGTGGGTGTCCTGGCAGGGTGAGGGTGACCCCACGGCCCCTGCTCACAGCCACTGCAGGGAGAAGCCCTGGCTGAGGCTCATGCCAAGGTCACTCACTGTGAGAACCTGTAAGGGGAGAGGAGACATTTTGGGAGACAGCCTTGACAGGAGGGAAGTGGAGAATGTGTCCCCCTAAACCCTGGCACAGCAGGAGAGCCACACCAAATCCTCACCCTCTCTTTGGTTACATTGTGACCCTGGAGGAGGAAGGGTGGAGACCCTCAGGATGAGGACCCCCACCCAGAAAAGGGCACTCGGAAATGGGACCATACCTGGTTGTCCAGGTAAGAAAAGGTCTTCTCCTGGCCATTCAGGAGGACCTTGCTGGGCGGCTTCTGCACTCCAAAGATGCTCAGCGTGTCAATGGTGACCTTGGTGGCCTCGGTGCTAGCATGGAGGACGGTGGAGGTGAAGATGTTCTGTAGGAGGGGACAGCATGAGCTCAAGGTGACCAGATACCATGGGACGCCCCACTCCTGCCCTCCCCACCACATCCCACCTGTGTGACATTGAACACCACGTAGGAGTAATTGC
The DNA here is from genome assembly GCF_971803275.1 of Cyanistes caeruleus. Classification (NCBI taxonomy): domain Eukaryota; kingdom Metazoa; phylum Chordata; class Aves; order Passeriformes; family Paridae; genus Cyanistes; species Cyanistes caeruleus. Next base: position 11,725,318 of record NC_141717.1, read on the forward strand.
CCTTCTCAAAGGTGTCCAGGCTCTCTCCATCATCCCAGAAAAGGTCACCCCAGGCAGTGCCATGCGAGGACAAGGCCACGATGAGACGCAGGGGGTTCCCTCGGGTCACCTCTGTGGTGGTTCCTGGTTTCTGGGGTTCAAAGACATGGGTTCTGTAGGACCACGACCACTGGGGATTTGGGTCCAGGAGCTGAGGCACTGCGGGACACACACACTGTGGACAGCACCCAGGGAGGTGATGGGTGGGCACTCACCTGGGTGGGCAGGATGGAACCTTCCCGGATGTGCAGGTTGAGGTGCTCCAGAGGGGCCGACATCTTCAACGTCTCCCCACTGCTGTTCACCGAGGAGCCCTGGGCAGGTGGCGAGAAACATGGGTGTGAGGCAGCAGGGCTCAGGCATGGGAGCAGCCATCCCCAAACCTCCCTCCCTTAGGGCTCACTGGCCTCAGCCAGGGCTTCCCACCCACAGCCCCGAGAGGGTCAAGCAGGGATCACCCAGCCCTTGGCCAAATGCTGTGATGCTCCTCACCGTGTAGAAGTCATACCACGTGCCTTGGGGGACGTAACCTGTGACTGAGTCCACCCCGGGCTCCAGCACTGGTGTTACCAGCAGGCTCCGGCCCCACAGGAACTGCCTGTCCAGCTCCCACGTGGCCACATCCCAAGGGAATCTGCAGTGGGATGGAGACGCCGCTCGATGGAGCGCATCTCCGTGATTCAGCCCAAGCATGTCCCCAGCTCCCGCTGGGCGTGGCCTTACTCAAAGAACAAGGGCCGGGCGACAGTGTCCCCTTGCAGGTGGGCACGGTGGAAAAGGGTGTAGAGGAAGGGCAGGAGGGAATAGCGGGTCAGCAGCACATCCTTCATGGCTGTCCTGGCTGCGGGGCTGAACGCTGTTGGGTCCTGGGCCTGGGGGAGACGTGGGCAGTCAGCAGCTGTCCCACCCCCAACCCCACCTCCTGCATCCCCCATTCCACATCCCAAATCCTGCATCCCACCCTTAGGATGCCTCCCACTGGGCACACTGCCCTTGACCTTCTCGTTCTGGGTGTTGTGGTTGCGAGCAAAGGGGTAGAAGGCACCGAGCTGCATCCAGCGGGTGCACAGCTCCTCCGAGGTGCTGCCGGAGAAGCCGCAGATGTCTGCCCCGACCAGTGGGATGCCAAAGAGGCTGAAGCTCAGCAGTCCTGAGAGCAGGGACAGTCAATAAGACACAGCTTCAGAGACATCTCCAAACAAGCAGAAAGCTCTAGGAGTGCTGGCAGGGGCTCTGTGCCACCCACCTGGAATTGAGTAATACATGTCCTTCCACTGGCTCCGGTTGTCACCCAGCCAGTGCCCCGAGTACCGGGCCTGGCTGGGGAAGGTGGAGCGGGAGATGACAAAGGGACGCTTCCCCCGGATCTTGATCAAGGCGCTGGAAAACAACAGGAGAGGTGGGGGAAGAAGTTAAGGGCCGCCCACCAGGTGTTTTCCTTATCCCACAACAGTTGAGGGAAAATTCCACCCCCTGGCAGAGGGGTGGAGAGTCAGTCTGAGCAGTATGGCAAAAGCTTCCAGCAGGATCAGTCTCATTCACCCATTCCTCCCAGAACAGCACTGATTCCAGTCTTCCCCCAGGTTATTTCCATCCCACCGGCTATGAGCAGTCAGAGGTTCTCCCCCTCAGATCACACTCAAATCCCCATCCGTTTCCTACTCAGCTCTGAGAAGGATTTTGTCCCAACCATCCCCAGGCTGTGAGGAAGCAGGATGCTCAGGTACCTTGCTGTGGCTTTGGCTTCCATCAGCCCATAGAGGTTGTGGAGGTTGTAGTGCACCGAGACTTTCTGCTTTGCCGAGGCACACACCGTCTTTGCAGAGAGGGAATCGCCCAGCACGGCTGCCAGGAGGGAGAGCCCAGTTGGACCCGGTGGTGATGAGGTGCAGGGGATAAGGACTCCTCACACTCACTGGCTCTGGGTCAGCCCTCCCACAGCCAGCTGGCACTGCCAACCCAGCACAAAAAGCTCACGCAGATGGCCCCATCCTGCACCCTGACATGGCCCTAACAAGTGTGCTTGGCTTAGATATGGATACTGGCACATGAAGGTAGGGATGGAGGAATTCAGGTAAAAGAGACACAATGTCTCTTAGAAATGGTTTTCCTCTAACCCCACTCAGCTGGCAGCAATTTGAAAGTGCACAACCTACCTGAGACGTATCTCATCTCCCTGCTTACCTGGAGTGTAGGGTGGGCTGTCGAACTCTCCTGGGGGGCAGCCATCTTCAGACCCATCCATGAAGTTGGATGGCTCATTCATGTCCTAAGCCAAGAAAATTGTGCAGCAATTTCAGCTGTGTGGTTTTTTTTTGATTAGTGGTAGACCTGGAAAAGCTGCATTTGAGGAAGAGTCCTGCCAGGACACACACTGGGCATGAGCTGAGCTGCTGGCAGGGATCAAGCCTTGGGCAAGGAAGGACTTACGATCCAGAGGCCGTCAAAGGGCACGTGGGCATAGAAGTGCTGCAGGTTCTCCAGCCACCACTGGTGTGTGTCTGGGTTGGAGAAGTCTGCGAAGGCAGTGAAACCAGGCCAGACCTGTGGGGACACCACAATTCCATGGGTTCAGTAAGCAGGTGATTTGTGGGGAGCCACCATGGGGAACAGAGTACCACAGAACACCAAGGATTTCAACTGGGGGTGAAACAGGCAATGAGATAAAGATAAACCCAGACAATGCTTCAAGTCCTGGGTGCTACACACACACAGCATCACTCCCACCTCCGTGGTACCGGGAGTACCGGGTGCTGAGGAGTCCCCACAGTCCGTGGGCAGTGGCAGCTGATGGAGCAGCTTCTCTGCCCCCACTTGCACACGGCCTGATACCACCTCACAAAGAGTATGTCAGGAAAAAGCCATAACTTCTCTGTGCTTTGCCTCATTCCAAGAGTTTTAGCCGATTCGTTTTCCCCCATATTTTCAGGCTACATTAAAAGCTCTCTCCTTGGAGACGGCAAGAGAGAGCAGGTGGGAGAAAACAGCCAGAGGGGTCACAGTGGGAGGGAACAGCTGCAGAGCAGGTCTGGAGGCACACTGTCCATCACAGACAACCTCCCCTCACCCCAGAAACAGGAAGGGAGGGAAATCAGATGATCAGCCTTAGGCAGCACTGCTGACTCTGTTAAGCTCATATGACTTCCACAGGCTCCTCTGCTGAACTCCCAGCACTGGTGAAGACACCAGGAGGTGACAGATGAGGAGGACAAGGGCTGAGCTAGGCTCTGGCAATTATCCCAGAGAAGTTCCTTGGCCACTTGGCTTTCCCTCTATTGTGATGAAATTCCAAGCCTGGTATTGCACAACCCACTGGGCTGGGATTTCCCCTGGAGCTTCTCACCTGTCCGATGAGTGGCTGCCCTTGTGTGGTGTTGAGGAACAAGCCCCGTCTCAAACCCTCATCATAAGGCCAGTAGGAGCCATGAGGGCTGGTGCTGCTGATGCCAGGATCCTGGGGATGGAGCAGGGGGTTAGTGCCATTCCAGACAGACCACAGCTCCTACCCCGGCCAGACCGGTGTGATTCACAGAAGAGAATCCAGACAGGGTCAGCCAGAGCCCACACAGAGTGGCTGTTTCCCCCCAAGGGGAAGAGAAACTTGCCTCAACATTTCCAGGCATGTTTTCTAAAACGCCACTTCTGCAAGTCCCCAGGACCCGTTACAGCGTTTTGGGGAGGATATATTTACAAGATATACAAATACAAGAAATCTTGTTTTTATGCAAGAAATGTCAGGTCATGGACAGGCTTGGGCTACTACAGAGTTCAATGAGGAGGAAATCCAACTTTCCCCTGCAAGGATCTGCTGATCCTTGCTGCCTCCAGCAAGCAGAACCCAGGGAAGAAGGGACATCACAGCCAGGTCACAAGATCCCATCACTTGTGGGGATGTGAGGGCACCTGAGTTGAGAACCCACAAGTAAAACTGCCTGACCCACAGTTCCTCCTTTCCTTCTCTCACAGGGGTCAGGGCCATGCTTGTATCCACAGAAAAACAGGAGCACGGCACAAGAACCTGGCTGTGTTTCTGAGGTCCCTGCTTTAGGGGATTTCCAATCACAGTTTACAGCTGCCTGACCAGCACTGGGAACTGGCCTCCTACAAAAACCCCCAGGATGACCAGCTGGGACCAGGAGCATCCATTATACCCTTGTCTGACATCTCTGCAGCAAATACAGCACAGTGGGAGAAGAGGGTCAATACCAAGATCATAACGTAGTGCTGCCCGTGTTTGTGTAAGTCTTCCACCAGGGAGGGGAGGGAAGCAAACTTCTGGGAATCCAAGGTGAAGTCCCGGTACCCATCCATGTAATCAATGTCATTCCACTGCGCATCCTGCAGAAAAGAGGCTCAGGAATGGGTGATGGAGACTGGACCCTCTGCCCCACAGGCCCAGGGGATTACCTGGGGGATCTGGTAGTTCCTCATGGCTCTCACGGTCTGCCACGTCTCATTGCTGGATCCATAACCCCAGCGGCAGAGGTGGAAGCCAAGAGCCCAGATGGGTGGCATGGCTGGGAAACCTGCAGTGGGACAGTGGGAGCATGGATGGGGTTTCCCAAGATGACAGCAGCATCTCAAAAGGATGGGAAGGTAAGGGGAGAAGGAGGATAGAAGGTGATCACTGCCCACAATGTGCTGGAAGGGCTGGGGATGGGATGGCTAGAGGATGCTGATCCCTCCCCAGCTGAGAGGGTTGGGGATGGTGCTGAAGCTGGGGTGAGACAGGGATGTGGGCCTGAAGAAGGTGCCTGCAGATAGCTGTGTTGGGGTGTGGACACTTACCTATCACCTGCTGGTACTGCTGGATGACCATGCTGGGATCAGGCCCCAGGAAGATGTAAAAATCCAGCACCCCTCCAATGGTCCTCCAGGTCAGGCCTGGAGCAGGCTGCAGAGCCACCTCTTTGAGTGGGATGGTAGAAAGGGAAAGAGGAGAGAAAAAGGTAGTGACAATTGGGAAGCAACCTCCAGACCTTAGTCCCTATGATGGGGCCCAGGCAGCACCACAGGCAACACTCAGGGGAATAGAGAAATCCCTGCCTTGCATTCAACAGACGTTAAATGGGTGTCTGGAAGCTTAAATCATCACAGCCCAGAGAGATCATGGGTTTATGCTATCTTGAAAAATCTGCTCTTTAAGCTCAAATCTGTGCCAGCTTCTACTGCTGAACCAAGACTAAGCACTTAAGTGCAGTGCTTTCCTTCACATCCTTCCCTGAAATCCCCTCCTAAGTGAATTGAGAGCTACTTGTACAAGCAAGCACGTGGGAGCCAGGCCTTTCCTGGGAAGGGCTCTTCACATGGAAGAGCCTTTACACCTCAGCTGAGGTGGCTGCATCTCAGAGGAGCTCCTCCTCAGCATCATCATGCAACAGAGCTGAGCACAGCTGGAGCTTCCGGAGCCCCGGTGTGAGCAGCATCATCCCAGCTGGCTGCAAGAAGCAGCTGCTGGGAGCAACGGGTGGTCCTGGTGCCGCCCCTGACACGGCAGGAGCCCTCGGGAGCTGCTGTGTCATCAGCTGGCACACACGGGCAGATCCCATGGCCACAGCTGGCGCAGCACGGCTTGGGAGAGCGCGGGTGACAGATGGCATCCCCGGCTGTGCCCCAGCCGTGCCCCGCTGCCGGGCCTGGGGGCAAGGACACTTTGGTGGAGGGGGAATGGGCACGGACCTGCATGCAAGGGACTTGCTTTCCTGATGGCAACTCAGCTGGACGTGTGGTTAAACTGCTCGGCAGTTGCTAAAGAGCCTCGGCATAGCCAGGAAACAGATGGCTGTGCCCAATAACGGAGCCATCAAACCACATCTTTCCCTTCTATGGCTTCCTCTCACCCCAAGTTCCCAAACTGGCCACTCTGGCAGCTCCCATCTGTCCTGATCTGCCAGGTCTTCCACCATGGACAAGCCAGCCTGGGGTTCCCTGGACACCTACCCATGGCATTGCTGTTGAGAAGGAAAACACCATGAGCATTTCCACCCTCCTCCATCAGCAGGTAGAAGGGGTGGGCGCCGTACAGGTTGAACGATTCCTGCAAGGAGAGGTGCCCGGTAAGACAGCAAAGAGGGCAAAGCAGGAGAGCCCCATGTCAGTGCAGGTGAATAAACCTTGAGTTGCATATGCTGCCACCACCTAACCAGGCATCTGTCACTCCTCTGGAGAGTAAGGCAAGGAATGAGGACAGGTTTGGAGCTTAAGGCCAGGGGAGGCTGCTTCTTCCTCCAGCTCAGGGGCTGCTACTGAGCTGGGCTGGATGAGAAGGAAACCTCCTGCCTCACCACAACACATTGCACGAGGAGCAGGGTGGAGCGGAAACACCCAGTGCCCTTGGAGTGCCAAGAGCATTTTGCAATTGCTCTGAAATCGCACATACCTGCACATATCAGCCTCAGCCATCCTCAGCCTCTCCCACTGCTGCTGCCCACCCCTGCCATGCTTTCCCAGGGTTTGCCCAAAGCACAGGAGAGTGGCATTGCTGCCCTCACCCCCTGCACCCCTACAAGGAGAGGTCAGATGTACCGTGGGAGAGACGTCGCGGGCCCACAGTGTGAGGGTGTTCCGCTCCACGCTGTGCACGAGGCTGCCACGGTGCTCCCCCAGCCCATAGAGGAACTTGGATGGGAGTGATGTGGATATCTGGAGAAACTGGTCAGCAAAGATCAAGGGGGCCACAGTGGTGTTTAGCCTGCCAGGGTGACACCAAGAAAGAGAGAGGGTCAAGAGAGGGTTCTTTATAGGTGTCCCTATAGCTTAGACAGCCAAGGAAACCCAAAAACAGGTAGAGGGCAAAGCCACAACTGTTACTTGGCATTTTTCCCAAGCCACCAGATCATTTATCGGTGATGTACTGGGATCAACACAATGTTTAGCTTCTGTACGGCCCTGGGAGGAATCAGAGCACTGGGAAATTTTTGGAGAGAATCTGATCCCACACAGCTCTGCCATGGCCAGAGCAAGCATGTGGCCAGTCCCTGGGGCTGGGAAGCCACCTGCTGCCACATCCCTATGTGAGCAATGCTCAAAAGATGCAAGACGAAGAATAATAATTGGCTGGAGATCTCACAGCATGTGTTTTTCCTGATGAAAACCCTCTGGGAAGCATGCTGGACTCTGTCTAGGGTGGGATAAGCTTCTCTCCACCTGCCACAGTGTGAGCATAGGGTGGGTTCTTACAGCACCGTCCCTGTTGCTTTGCGCTGCAGCAGCACCCCAAAGGGGTCCCAGGAGAAGTTCAGACTGTAGATGGGGTTTTCTGCCCTCTTCATCACCCGGGGAACATCAAAGGGAACCTCATAGCGTGGGTTGGCTGCATCTGTTATCTGCAGAAGGGAGAAACAGTGCTTTAAAGATAGCAAAGCAAGAGGGCAAAGGGCTGGAGATGCTCACTGGCCCCACACAGTCATGTCTGGAGAACAGCAGATTCCAGACTTGGTCCAAGCAAGGGATGGTCACCCAGGGGATGACAGGTGCAAGAGTCAGGAGCACAGGCTCTTGAGGGCAGCCAGCAGGAGGCTCACCTTGATGTGCAGCCGTGTGTCCGTCTCAAACTCCACATCCAGCCTCAGCTTCTCGATGTCCTGAGGGTAATAGGCCTTCTCCCTTCGCACCAGCAACCCCACCATGCCCAGCGCTGTCTGGTTGAGGCTCTCCAGGGTGTAGCTGGGGAAGTCAGGGGGATAGAAGCACCAGGGCACCCCCTGCTTTCCCTGTGCCGGTGGGGGACTCTGGATGAAGCAGCACCCTCGGCTTTCACAGAGCTCCTGTGTCACCACCACGCGCCGCTCTGGGTAGCAGTCGAAGCGATGGCTCTCGGGTACCAGGAGACATTTGGGGGGTGGTGTGGGTCCGAGCCAGCCCCCCGATACTTGCCGCAGCACCCAGACAGTGATGGTGCTCAGCAGGACAGCGGCCACCAGCAGCCCACTGCCCACCCACCATGGGGCCAGCTTCCCATGGCCGGAGGGCACCGCAGCAGCCCCTTCTTCTTCCACCCGGCATGCTGCTGGCTGTGTTGTTGTCAGCTTCTGGTACGACTTCATTGTTCTGGTGCTGGATGGAAAGGGAGATGGTGGCAGAGAGGGGAAGAGCTTGACCAGGCCTCAAGGACAGCTTCCCCCTCTCCTGATGCCTGTGGCTTGGGCAGAGCCTGCCTGCCTCAGCACCCTGCAGCATCACATCTACACCTTCAGCCAAGATGCACCTGGCAAACTCGGCAAAGGAAAGCTTTGCCAAGGTCAGGCAGGTGGTCCTGACTCTGCTGAGTGCAGGGAGACACTGACACCTGACTGTCCACCGATCCCAAGGGACAAAGCACCATTTGCTTTTGGGAGGTGGCAGAGTGGGCTCTCAAAGAGTTTTTCCCAGGTCTGAAATAACAGGGTGCAGTGTTTCTGGAAGGTGCAAGCAAAACCGAGCTTGCTCTTCCTGTGGGAACAGAGCTGTGATGCTGAGAGCTGCAGCTTTCAGGTGTGGAGCATTCTCTGCTCCGAGCATTCTTCTGCTCTGAGCATCCTCTTCGAGCATCCTCAGTCGTCAGCGTCCAAAGCCCTGACTCAGAGGTTTTAGACCCGAGGAGGGCTGGGCAAGGGATGGCTGGGAATATGCCATTAGTCTTTGCTTTCCACTGATAAAAGCTGATTCTGACAACCTCTCAGACAAACACCTCCCGTACTCTAAGCGAAGGAGACCCCCATGCTCCTGTTAAGTTTGCAGGGACCAATCTCAGCATCCTAAAAAAGAGACACAACTTTCTTGTCTCCGTCTCCTCACTCTCACCCAGACCCTGCTCCCCTCACCCTGCTCCGTGCTCAGAAAACGGCTCCATCCCCCCGAAGCAGGGTCATTTCCCGGCAGCGCTCCCCCAGCTCGGGCCGCCACGACGGCTGCATCGGCCGGGGCCTGGCCGCCAAGCTCCCCGAGCGGCAGCGCCTCCCTCCGCCTTGTGCAAGCGCCCGCCGCTTCCCCAGCGCGGGCGGCTCCGGGCCGCCGGAGCCCCGGGACCTCCGCACGCCACCGGCACACGCAGCCAGGGCTGGCAGCGGGGAGCGCCGGAGGGGACACACAGCCGGGGTGTCCCCGGGGGACCCGGGAGCCCCTGCCCGCCTGCGGGCCCCGCTCCGGCCGTGCCGGCGCTTACATACACGTGTCTCCTCTTGACATTGTGGCTGCGGGCAGCGGGCAGAGCTCCCGGCGCTGCAGCTCCGCCGTAAACACCCGATGAGCCGCTCGGCCGGCTCCTACCGCGCCTCTCTAGTAGCAGCGCATCCCCACACGCCCCTCCTCCTCTCGCTCCCCCGCGTTACGTGCTTTTTTACAATTTTATTTTTAATATTTTTGTCTAGGCTCAAGGTGCAGTTCAAGAGAGGAGAGTATGGGAGATCAGCGCTTTTTAAGGTTTTTTTTCCCCTGCCGATGCACGCAGGGTTGTCAAAACCCAGAGAACGAACGCCTCTGTGCCCGCTTGTTGGGTGAGAGAACTTTGTCCCTGCTCAGTGGCTTCAGGGACTCGTGATGCTGGGCGCGTTTTGAGCACACAGCACGTGGGCCAGACTCACAAAACTCCACACACCACCCTTTTTCCATCCAAGTTTTCACCAGAGGTCCTGTCTCCCATGCATTCTTCATCAGCTTAACAAGTGTGTGCACTGCACAGGCTTCCCCGCTTTTCAAGGGACTGGAGAGCGGCTCCTTGTTTACTATTAAAGGCCACCACAGTCTAAAGTTCAGCAGCGAATGAAAACAGACCTTTGGAGCAGAGGTACTTTCCCCAGGGAATAAAAATTAAAAGTAATCTGTTGTGAGCAGGGTAATTCACCCAGAAAGAAAATTTCAGGTGACACAGTCACTCCCCTCCTGCCATATGTGATCTGTCGAACCCCATTTGCAAAAACGGGGAAATGCTTCAATTCTGGTGAGCCCCATGTGTGGGGCTGTCACCACAGAGGGTGAAAGCCCCATCCAGGATGGAACCAGCCCATCCCTCCTGCCCTTGAGGACCACCATCTCGTGGATGTCTCAGGGATAAATCCTGGCTGATTTAGGATGGCTCTGGCCACTCTTGGTTATCACAACTCAGAGAGAGCACAGGCACAGGTGGCTGTGCTGGGGACATCAGTGGCCCCAAAGGCTCCCACAACCAGCATCCGTCTCCTTGCTTGTCTTGGCTCTCTGAGCCACTAGAACCTTTCCAGATGGAAAGGAGATCTGGAGACAAACCTTAGAGGCATCAGTGGCTGTTGCCTTGAAAACTCAGCTTCTGAGCTTGCTAACATAGTTTTCTAAGGACTTTCCCAGGACAGTAACTGTAAACATAGATATGTGTACATTCTTTCTGTTACACATCTTGTGATGGGCATCTCTCATGGCCAGTGCAGTGAGAAAGTGTTATCCTGACCATCCAATCCCTGGCCGTGGTAAGAAGCCTATAAATCTTGGGAGGAAAAATAAACTCTGCTCTTTCTTTCACCACACCTCGACCTGTGTCTGCGTGATCTATTCATCCTCAGCAGTAACAAGTGGCCACCACAGTGATGGCTGAAATCTGCCCTCTAACCCTTAGCTCACCCTGTCCCAGCTTCCAGTGCAGGATTTCAACCAGTGTCGGCAAATCTGGGAGAGCTGGAGGCCAAAGCTGTTGCAGCTACACTGGGCAGCAGCTTCATGCCACCACCTGGGAGCTTTAGCCAACCTCATTAGTTCCATTCCAATGATAAATAGGGATTTCTTAACATCAGGGAGGAGTATTCATCTAAACCTTGCTCTGGCTGCCCAGATCCATGGGGCTGTGCCAGATATGAGGCTCCCTGTGTTTTGCAGCTCGTGTTGTTCAAAGGGAGCAGGGAAAGATGGGATCTTATTCACAGCCTCAGTTATGGACCTTAGAGCTGCTCCAACATTTGGCCCCAAGGCTAGAAAGCACAAATTGTGTGGGACTAACTTTATTATGGACACAAAGAAATCAAAACAAACCCAGTTGAGATGGAGGCAGTTTGGTTTAGTCAACTGCCTCTGTTATTACATTTTTTGATACATTATCATCATTGTTGGATATCCCCAGGGTCTGAAATGCTGCTCACACCTTTGGGGTCAGGGTGCTGTGTTTAGCACGAGGAAAGTGCAAAGACTGGGTTGAGGATCCAGCCCTGGGCAGGATTTGGTCCTGCTGCAATGCTCAGGGGCCTGCAGGACAGGCAGTGCTGGGCAAAGGCTGGTCCACAGCTAGTGGAGGATAACAAGGCTGGTCAGTGTCCACCTCAAGGAGCCCAGGGAAAAAGTGAGTCCTCCCAAGATCACTGGGATGCCCAGGACATGTTTCCACACCATGATTTGTCACACAACAAGGCCAAGTGCTGGTGCTGCACCCGGGTAATGCCTGGTATCAATCCAGGCTGGGAGATGAACGGATCAGGAGCAGCCCTTCCACGACTTGGGGGTGTTGGTAGATGAGAGGCTGGAAATGAGGCAACAAAGCACTTGCAGCCTAGAAAGCCAACCTGGGGTGCACCAAAAACAGAGGGACCAGCAGCTCAAGGGAAGTGATTCTATCCCTCTGCCCTGTTCTGAAGAGACCCTACCTGCAGTGCTGGTGTCGGCTCTGGGGTCCTCAGCATAGAAAGGACATGGAGCTGTTGGAGTCTAGAGGAGGCCACCAAATCGATTAGAGGAATGAAGCACCTCCCCTATGAGGAAAGGAGGAGAGAACAGGGATTGCTCAACCTGGACAAGAGAAGGCTTCAGGGAGATCTTACTGCCATCTTTCCCTGTCTGAAGGGAGCCTGCAAGAAACCTAAAGGGAGACTTTTGACTGGGGCATCCCGGGACAGGACAAGGGATAATGGCTTTAAACTGACAAAGAACAGGCTTAGATTAGATGTCAGGAAGAAACCTTTTCCACGGGGGTGGTGAGGCACTGGCACAGGTTACACAGAGAAGTTGTGGATGCCACATCCCTGGAGGTGTTCAAGGCCAGTCTAGATGGTTTAGAACATCCTCGTCTGGTGGAAGGTGTCCCTGCCCATCGCAGGGGGTTTGAAACGTGATGAGCTTTAAGGTCCCTCCCTAACCAACCATTCTATGTTTCTATGAAACGCACCCGTGTGTGAGCGCGCAAGACCCCCGGCCAACTGCACCCCTTCCACCGGGACTGATCCGGGCGGTAGGGAGCTGCCGGAGAGGGGTGAGCCTCGCAACGGGGCGGGGGCACGGGGCGTGGTACAGAGGAGACGGGGATGAGGATGAAGGGGTCATAAAAGAGAGAAATGAGGATCAGCGCGAGGATGGCGAGGAAGATGAAGGAGGGATGAGGATGAGGATGCGGGCGGGGATGAAGGGGGGCGACTACGTGCCGGCAGCGGCGCCCCGCCCGTCCCGCGCCCTTGCCCATGAATGAAGCGCGCGGGCGGTCCCGGCGGTGACGCGGCGGGCGGGCGGGCCGGGCGGTGACGCGCGCGGTGACGCGCCATGCCGGAAGCGGCGGGGGCGCTGGTTGGTCGGCGGCGCGGCGGGGGGGAGGCGGCCGCCCCGCGCTTGTTGTTGTCCGCGGGACTCGCTGGCAGGGAGGGAGGAGGGAGCCGCGCAGCGCCCCCGCCGCCGCCCCCGCGCCCCCGCCGCCCCCGCCGCCGCCCCCGCCACGGGGCGCTCCCGCCGGCACGCAGGTGAGGAGCCGCCCGGGCGCGGCGCGGAGGGGGCGGGGGCGGGGGGGTGGGTCGGAGCCGGGAAGGGGGGGTGGCCGCGCGTTGCCGCTCGATCGCGGGGGAAGGGGCGGCTCGGCCCGGGTCCGGCCCGGGTCCGGCTCGGTCCGGTCGGGTCCGGTCGGGCGCGGGCGGGCGGGGCGGCGGAGGTAAAAGTGCTGAGTCACCACCGCGCCGGGCACGTGGTGCCGCCGCCCCTCGCACCGGGCCGGGCCGGGCCGGGCGCGCACGTGGGCCCCGGCGGGGGGCGAGGGGCGGGCGGCGGCGGCCCCGCCGGTGGGGAGCGGGAGGGGGCTCGGGGAGCGCCGCCCGCCCCCGCCGAGCGGCCCCCGAAGCCCCCGCGGGGCGGGGGCGCCGCGGCCCCGCCGTCACATCTTCCCCGTCACCTCGCAGCGGTGCGGAGCCGGCACCGCTCAACCCCCGTGGGACGGGGCTGGCAGCACCCCCGCACCCTCGGGGACGTGACAGAACGCCGGGGGTCCCCTGGGTGTTTGCCGGGGCGATGCTTTCTCTGTCTCTTGTTGTTATTTTTCTTTCCCCCCGAGGATGAGCGCGCTGCCTGCCTCTGCCTTTGAATGGCTCTTAAAATACATGTGAGGAAACCTGTTGTGACGCCGCGCGCTCCGCCGGCTAAAAATAGCAGCTTTTGTAGTACGGAGGGAGCCGGGGCGCAGCCGGGGCCGGGCAGCGTGGCCGCGGCGGTGGCCGGGCGTGGTGGCGGCTTCGTGATCCGCTGTCCGCCCCGGGTTATCGGGCAGGAGCAGCCGCCACCGGGAAACGCCAGGCGCTGCCCGCCGGATGGGCTGGGGGTCAGGGCCGCGGCGGGTGGGGGGCTTATCTGTGCTGAGCACAGCTGCTGGTTGGGTCGAAAGAGGGAGAGGTGCGTGGTTGTGTTGGGGCTGGTCCCGGAGCCTGTGGGCAGGGAGGGAGGGAGGGAGGGATGCGTGTGCCTGGGGCCGCCCTGGGAGCGCGGTGCTCAGTTCGCCGGGGACTGGCGGTGGGAGGAGAGGGGACGGTGACACTCCCGGAGCGGGCACTGCCGCGTGACTGTCCGGGGGGTGCGGGACGCTTTGGGGATTTAATCAGAAGTGAGGAGGTGGGTGGGGGGAACCTCTTCAGCCTCCCCGTGACGGCAGCGGGATAAGGTGGGGAAACATCCAGGCCACGAGCGACGGGAACTGAGATCTCCAAACTCACGGTGTCTCAGGGTCTGCTTCCTTCCTCCTCCTCCTCTTCCTCGGGCCGAGAACCCGCTCCCCTCCCTCGTGGGTTCCTCCGTGGAGGATTTATTTTACAGATTCTGCTGAAAGCAGGCCATGAGGTCTCAAATTAGGAACGAGCCCCCTTTGGGCAAAGTTGTTACAGAAAAGGGAAAGGCCTCCATTTTCGCTTTCACCTGGCCGCCCCCTCCTTTGCCAGCGTGCCTGAAGCTGAGCTGGGGCTGCGGAAGGTGGAGGGAGCCAGTGAGAGCCAAGTGTTTCCCTGAGAAGCTGCACGCCTTTTCCTTGCACTTTCAGTTTTTGTAAGCCCTGTGGCGGCCCAGCCCGGCGGCCCAGCCGTGCCTGCTCTCGGGGTTTAGCAGCGAACGACTTTACCTGCTGTTATTTTCTCACTGATGAAAGGAGCCCCTCCGCTTTTTCCCCCCTCTCCTTCCGCGTGTGTCCGCGGTGCTGCCTGCGGAGAGCCCTTCCTCAAGCCTTCCTCGTGCAGTCACTTCCTCGGGCTGACGGACGCTGTTGCTGCCCAATGGCAGCTCCGCTCCCGCCCGCCGGGGCTGCCGGACCAGCCCCGAGCAGCCCCGGGCCGCTTGCCGCAAGGTTGGGCACTCGGTGACTCTCGCCCTTAGGACACCCTGCCCGCTTCTTCTGCGGCCTCTGAGCTTGACAGGGCTTTGAGCCCTGTTAAATCTTCCCGGCTGTATTATGCCAGGTTCTTGCCTTGCTTCACAACTGTTTCTGAACCAGAGGTAGAAATTTGTTGGTTTTTTTTTTTTTTCTTTTTTTTTCTTCTTCCCTGCTTGCCTGTCAAGGACAGCGTGCTTTGTCATGTTTTATGTCATTTCTGCGCCGTCGCCCTTCTCAGCAATCTGTTGCGGCATGGAGTTCAGTACTGCTGTGTGCCTCCTGAAAGGGAAAAATACAGATCAGCTTGATACCCTCTGATTTCCATCAGCATTGGAAGATGATTAATGGCATGGAATGTGCTGCAGGACTTGGTATTGAAAATCTCTAGCTGTGTGAGATGTTTGGGAAGCGAAGAAAGGACAGCTGGGAGCGCTGGCCCCTGCAGCAGTCAGGGTTTGTGGGATAAGCTTGCTTGCTGATCATTTTTGTAAACATCCAGCTGTGAAATACTTGAGTGGTGCTAGCACTTTCAATTATCAGGAAGTTTCAGGCTCAGCACCCTGTAGAGATGAACAGGCAGTTTCCACTTCTGTCTCAGCTATTGTTTGAAGCTATCTTCAAACTTGGGCAGAGAGTCTTCCAAGCATGAAGCAAACACAAGCGGTGCAGTGCTCTGTGACCATCAGCACAAGGGCTGGGGGAAGGCAGTAATGAGAGCAATTACCCTGGCACTGCGCTCCCGAGTGGAGGGACAGGCTCATAGTGGATCCCACTGCTTTGCAGTATTGCAGGACGCCAAATAGCGATGCCACTGTGTTCCATTATTAGCAGTTAGTGAAGATCTCTGACTTGATGGCTGGCACTTGGGATCAGGAGCAGCAAAGTTAGGAATCCCAATCCCAGCTGTGCCCCAGGGTCCGGCTGTGTGTCCAAGCAAGTTATTTGTTACTTGGTGGCTCAGGGTGTCCGGCTGGGAAGCTGCATCTCTGGGCTGGTGATGCTGAGGTGTAATTCCAGTATGTCTCTGTCACCGCGTTTTACAAGCACGTGATGGAAAAAGTGCTGTAAGCTTGTCAGTACCAGGGCTGGCTGTCACATACCTTTTCCCTTCAGCCTCCTCCATGAAGTTTCAGAGGTGACACACAGGCGTACCCGCCTGGTACTCCATATCCCTGCTCCCTAACCACAGGCTCTCTGCAGCTTCTGACTAGGTTGTTTACCAAACCACTGAAGACTGTCTGATCCGTGTCCAGGCTTCCCCAGAGAGCGCCTCAGAGAGCTGTGTCCTGGCAGCTCTCAAATGTGCTCTGAAGGTTCCTGAATCTCCTCTTTGCTGCTGTATGCTGGTTCCGATCCATAAGGGAAATGGAAAGCTGGCCAGCTGGGCGAGGGCTGCGTGGAGCTCCTCTAGAACAGTAAACAGTGACTCACCCCCTCCTTGTGTCTTCTCTCTCTTCATGTCAAATATATTGCCTCGCATATGCTTCTCTACTCTCTGATTCACACCACCAGCCCATCCCTCCCCGCTCTCATTACAAATGAGTGACAAGTGTCAGTCTGCCTTACAGGATGTGTGAAGCTTGTCAGAGCAGGAGAACGGCTTTTTGAATGATGGGGAGAGGGATGGTGCTCTGCCTACCATGCTGCAATGTGCTGGAAATCCGTGTCGTGCCTCCGAGCGGCAGAGGCACGGCGATGAGGATTTAAGCATCTGTAGTTGCCTTCACCTGTCAGCTCAGATGTTACCCGTGGTAGGCACATCCGTTTGGCTGGCGCTCTGGAGCTGGGAACAACTTGCGGATAAACGAGAAATTTAAACAGCTGCCTAGGAATTAAATGGCTGCGTTCGGGAATGAGTAGAGTATTCCCTGCGTAGCTGTCGGTGCCGAATTGAGACGTGATGGCACAGATCCCTGTCGCCGCTTGAACCTTGCACTGTTTTTCTGCCCTCGGGAAGTCGTCGCTGGCCTGGCGGAAGGTGAGGGTTGCATGTTTTCAGTTTGCTGTATGTGTGTGAGGATGGAAGCTAAACACCAGCAGAGCTGTCTGCCAGGCACTCGTGTTGTGGCCAGGGTTGTCTTTCAGCGTACAAAGAGTTTCAAAATTCAAGTTCATCTGCAGTTGTCGGATGTCGGCAGTGATTTTATAGTAATTCCTTAATGTGTAATGCGCTTGGAAAGCCCTGTAGCGTGGAAAGTCTGAAATCTCACTCTGGCATGTTTTCTTTATTAATTGCAAGCCTTGTGTGGAAAGCTCTGTCCTTCCTCTGCCTGAGTCAGGCTTTCTGCTGCCTTTCCCTTTCAAAGCGAAGGAACTGGGATCTCTAGATGCTCTCAGCTGAGACTGCCAGGCTTAGGATGTCAGCTGGAGACTTCCAGGTTTTTGGGAGGATGCTGCAGGATGCATAGGAGCTGTCTGAGAGAGAGAGAGGGCGTTGGCAAGGCTGTCAATGGGTAACTTTATTGCAGAATTACAAGGGCTCTTTATGTAACCCACAGTCAAAACACTTGCTGTAAATATGAGCGTGGAGCTGCTCTGGAAAAGCTTTTTCCCCTCACAGTTGGTGTAATACTACTTGCTGCTTTATTGATGTGGCGTTCGAAGTGTGTCGTACTGCTTACAGAGCAGGGATGTAGTGTGGTCCTCGTTCCAAAAAGCTGAGCTCCTAATTTTAGATGTGATGCAGCAAATGCAATTAAGGAAAGAAGGGCAGGAGTAGGGTAAAGACTAAAAGGGTTCTAATAATCAAATCGCAGGCGGGGTCCCAGAAGATCCCTGTGCAGCATGTTTAGGGAACGCTGCTGGGTATGACTTGTTTGCAGAGTGGTTTGTGATTTCATTGCAGGGTTTTGCTTTGTAAGTTTGGGAGATGACATGCTGATTTTTAGTGTCTTCTTGCTGGTAGCTGTAGTCCCAAATAATCCTGATGGGAAGGATTTGGTAGATGAGGAGATGAGGCCCAAAGCCCAGGAGGACTGCTGGTGAGGATTGCAAGAGTTGTTGTATCGGTTTCAAGCGAAGCCCGAACCACACCTGTGCCTTCACCTAGTGCAGAGATAAGACTCTCCCTGGCACTCATATCTGAGTGTGAGACTTGAGCCTGTTTGAGTGTTTCTAGTTGCTCTATAAAATCTTGCCCTTAGGGTTAGGCCAGCCCACAGTCTCCCACCCTTGTTTCAAGAGGGTCTGGCATCACAATTCCTGATGGTGCCTTGAAGCTCCTCGTTAATCTGTGTCAGCAGCAGCTCTGGCCCATGGCCCCTGGCACAGTAGGGTGGATCCCAGCCTATCTCTGAGTGATGCTGGCCCATCCAGGGTGCTTTGGTGTGTGTGGGGAGACAGGTGTGCAGCAGAATACGCTGAGTCGAGCGCCTGTGCTGTCCGCTGAGGAATGTGCAGGGTAAAGAGCTGTTGCTTTGGTGACATGGAGCAACAGGTGACGAGAAGGGTTTCATCACTCAGGGCTGGAGCATTGCTCGGGGTGGCAGGTGAGCCCTCACGCTGACCCCCACTGGAGGCAACCTCACCCCTCGGCTCTTGTTTTCCATGATACTTTACATTTCTTTCCATCTCCGCGCAGCCAAGTGGCCGCGTTCAGTTTTTCCATCGGCTGGCGCAGAAAACGCTTTGAAGACGCGCTGGGTGAGGATCAAAAGGCTTTTTGTGCACTTGGTGGGTGTGACGGGGCTGTCGTTGGCCTCCCCCTCCTTTTTTTGCCTTTCCTTTTCCGGCGTTCGCAGCACGGCGAGCGGCCAGCGCGCCCAGCGCGCCCCTTCCCTTGTAGGGACGGGGGCGGCGAGGGAGGGGGGATGCCGCCGAGGGAAGGAAGAGTTTCTGATGCTGTGGGAATGTGAGCTCTCAAACTCTGTAAACAGCTGGTGACTCACTGCATAACTATGGCACCAACTGCCTGCGGCCCGGCTGCGCCTCTGCAGGGAGGGGGCTGCCGGCCCTTTCCTCTACGCACTGGCAGCGCCTCTGCGCTCCTCAACTCCGAGACCTGTTGGCCAAGACAAGGAGCTTTTTCCTTCCCCCAGCTGCCCCTGCCTGCGTCTGCACCTCTGTCCGGGAGGTAGGGGTGGGCAGCCAATGCCTGGTGCGGAGGGGAAGCGATGGACGGTGAAGGGGCAGTGCTGGGGTCTGAAGAGGTGCCCGTGCTCGCAGGAGATCGCGCTCTGAAGAGCAGCAGACAGAGGTTGGGCACATCCCCGTCTGTCGGAGGCAGCTGAGCGGGGCTGGGACTTGTCCCCCCATGCCCTGCCCACTCCTGCTGTCCTGGCGAGACAAGGGGCTGTGGCTGGAGGTGTGCCCGGGGTGGGGCTCAGTGCTGGAGGAGAGCAGGGAAGGACTCGGTGATGCTCTAGAAAATGCAGCGCACACCAGTTGCTGTAAGTGGTCCATTCATCACGGAGCATCTTGGCTTGTGTGCTGTGCGGCTGTCCTTGTCCCTCCTCCAGACATGGAGAGCTGTGCTGTCTCGGGCTTAAAAATAGAGGAGGCGCCTAAATACACTCCCTAATATCTAGGATAGTATCTTGCAGCTCTGCAATTACAGGATTATTTTTTTTTCTCCTCCTGTTCTTCATCTTGATTTTTATGTAAGTCGTGTGATGATGAGGTGCCTTGACTGATAAAATTCAAGTGACAGCAGCACGGGCTGAGCCAGCACCTTCACCCACCCAGCTCCCACTGGTCCCCACACCCCACCTCTGCACCCCCCCAAATCCCTCCACCCCTGTTTGCAGATATGAATGAGTTTGTTTACTCTCCGACGACCTCGTGATGTCTTTGCACAGACATGACCTGAAGTCATTATTGCTTTTGGGCTTCTCTGTTTCCATGGTGACTGTCTCCGGGTTGGCTACTTTCCCAAGGTCACCATGGCAACTATCAGAAGGGAATCATGCTTGGGATGCTTTGGCTGGATTTTTCATGAATGATTAGGATGTGTGACACGATGCAGACGTGGAAATGGGGAGGGTTTGGGCTGGGCTGGAGAAGGTGGGGGGAAGAGAGGACTCCCGCCAGACAGGCAGCGCTCTGCGGTGCCGCGGGTGTGCAGCCCTCCAAGCCGCCCTGTGTCAGGGGCACCGGCGCCTCACCCCTCCCCGCTGGGGAGCCATAGCAGAGGCTGTGATGGTGGCACGGCTGCCGGTGCCTCTCCCAGGGTAGGTACCATGGGACCGTCGCGCTGCCGTCACCACGGGGTGACGGGGTTGGGTGGAGGTGCGGGCAGGTGCATTTTCTGCCAGCCGCTGGCTGAGGTGAGAGCGAAGGGCAGTGTCGCGGCAGGGGACGGGCTGGCTGTCGATGGACATGACTCCACATCACTAGAAATAGCAAGAAGGTCTGCTCTCACAGTCTGGGGCTGGAAGATTGGGAAGCAAGTCTTGGTGTGTTGGGAGAGGTGAACTCCTTCCTGGCTTTGTTATTGGGGGCTTTTGTTTCTGTTGTTTGGGTTTTCTGGTAGCGTCTCCTTTGGGTGGGGACAGCGCTGGAAGCAGGTTACAAACCAGGCAGCTTCTCTCCGGCTTGCTGGCTCAATTTCGAGCCGGGCTAATAATCATCAAAATGAGAATGAAGGGAGTTGTTGTCTTGTGGCTTTTCAGTGCCTTTTATGAGCAGAGGTAACTCTTAATTCAGTCCCTAATAGGCCATTTGGAGCGTCTGGGATGCCTCCAGAGGGAGGTGAGCCAGTGACAGGGCCTTGGAGGCTATGCTCCATTCTCCCCTTGGGAAGGGGTGGCACAAGGCAAGGTGCTGTGTGATGCTTAGTGTGACTCTTGTTTACAGATGAACGTGGGTGTCCTTCTTTGCTCCCTGCCCTATCTTCTGTGCTGGATCTTAGCGTGGTTAACAGCAAAATATGAGATCTTGGTGTTAAAAAGCAAAGCACTTGTCAACACAAATTTCTCTTTGTCTTATCCGAATAGGGTAAATGATACCTGAATCCATCCCAGTTCAAACAACTGTATTCTTATTTCTTTTAATGGTGGTTGACTGGGGGGTTTGGGCTGTGTGTTGGGTATCTTCTTCCTGCCCTCTGAGATTAACCTGGAAACCTTGTTTTGTTTTTCCAGTTGCAATTTCTGAGCAGTTTTGTCCGGAAGACTGTGCTCAGGTTATGACGACTAATCCCAAACCGAACAAGGCATTAAAGGTAGGGAAAAGCTGAGTGGGTGGTGCTGGGTGGTTGGGGAGGCTGTCACAGAGCTGTGCGATGTTGGTCATACGTGACTGTTCTTTTTCATTCCAAGAGACTCTTAGAAATGGGTGCTGATACAATTTCCCACTGTCTACAGCAAAGGTTAGGGTAGAAGAATACTGGCATTATCCAGAAAGAGGCCTGAAGTCTCTGGGGTTGCATGGAGGCTGGCATATCCCAGCAGCTATCCAAGAGACTTCTGACTGTAGGAGGTATTGGCAGCATCCTGAAACCAGTGCTCCCAGTCTTGGCAAGGAAGTACTTTTACTCTCAGGATGGGGAGGCACTGGGGAATGAACTTTTTCAGCTGGTGTCTCCCAGATCCATGAGACAGTAAATGCCTTGGATGTACCAGCTGGTGGTCTGTGCCTGGGCTGTTCATGCATTGCTGAAATTTCTTTCCAGTGTTTTGGCTCTTCATTCCGCATGTCCTGCAATTGCTGAAAAGACAAAAGGATGGTGTCTTTAAAGTTCGGTGTTCAGTGATAGTGAAGGTCTTTTTCAGCCTAAACAATTCTGTGACTCTGAAAATAATGGTAGTGGCGAATGTGCTTGGAAAGGAAAGGGCAAGGCCTTGGTGGTTTTCTCATGTAACTTCAGTTACTACATGCTGTGCCCCAGCAAAACCAAATCAGGCTGTCCTTGAAGCTGAGCATGCTTGGTTTTCTTCAATGAAAAACCACAAAATGCTGAATTAAGCCCTGCACAGAAGCAGCTATTCTGCTTTAGAGATGCTGCACTGGTGTCCCAGTGTAATGCTAGGAAAAGGTGTCATCTTTAACATTCATTATGAATTCCAGGTCCTGACAAAGGACTTCACAAAAAAAGGCTTCAGCTGACTCTACATTTATCCCCTTGGAAATCTTGCTGTTGGGTTCACATTGGGTATGCAAAGCTCACTGCTTTCTCTGACCTAAGAGGGTGACCCAAACCCAGACAACTACAGTGCTCAGATCTCTGCCATGTTTAACCCCGACATTTTAGTGGAGCTTGTGCTCTCCACAGCACATCAGGGGTGTTTTCCAGGTAGGGATGTCACGTTGCTGAGGGGTGGCCTTTTCTCCTTCTGCTGCCCAGAGCATCTGCTCGCCTCGGGTTGCTGCTACCCCTGTGCTGTTGGTATTTGCAGGTAAAGGAGGAGTCAGGAGAGAATGCCCCAGTGCTGAGTGATGATGAACTCGTGTCAATGTCCGTACGGGAGCTGAACCAGCACCTGAGGGGTCTCACCAAGGAGGAGGTCATCCGTCTGAAGCAGCGGAGGCGCACGCTGAAGAACCGGGGCTACGCTGCCAGCTGCCGCATCAAGCGTGTGACTCAGAAAGAGGAGCTCGAGAGGCAGCGGGTTGAGCTGCAGCAAGAGGTGGAGAAGCTGGCCAGAGAAAACAGCAGCATGAAGCTAGAGCTGGATGCCTTGCGCTCCAAGTACGAAGCACTCCAGACCTTCGCTCGTACTGTGGCGCGAGGGCCTATTACCCCGACCAAAGTTGCCACCACCAGTGTCATCACCATCGTGAAATCAGCCGAAATCTCATCCAGTTCTGTGCCGTTTTCAGCAGCCTCCTAGTGCCCTCGGTGGGGGGAACTAGCAGCCTTTCAGAGGGGAGGGGATAAGGCTCTTATGCATTGTTCCGGAGTCCTTGGTCACGTCAAGAATTGGCATTTTAAGAAGTCTCTTCCAAAAGTGCAAAAAACAGAAGAAAATAAAAAAAGAAAAGAGAAAAACAAACAAACCCAAAGGGTTCCTACAAAGGGAACTTAACTGGCTGCTTCTGTCTGGACTCAGTGGCTCCATCAACCTCTCATGTCCAGGATTTGAGCTCTGTACGCAGTACAAATTGCAAGATCTGCTTCCTCCTTCCCTCTGCCTCCACAAACCCCTCTCAGCTGTGGGCAGCTTTCCAGCTGGGAGAAGATACCTGAGGAGCCTCCGGAGTCTTCGTGAATGATGCTCAAGAGCCAGGAAACATACGGACCGTAGAAATCATCATGTGAGATGAATGTATGGGAAAAAGAGTTTCCTTTAGTGGCCTCCTACTCCTTGTAAGAAGGGTCTCCCCTACCTCCCCCACTTCCATCTGATATTGTGAGGGCAGGAACATAGGCTTTTTGGGTTTGATTTAATCCTTCTGAGAGTGGATGGGAGTGGGAGGATGATGGAGATAAATGCTTGGGTCTGACCACACCCATTAAGAATAACCTTTTGTTTTCAATCCATGCTGTTAAAATATGGAAAAATATATATTTTACATATTTTAATATGCCCCATTACCTGTGTGGCCTGTAAAAAAACTACATTGCAGCCTCCTTTATTCCAAGCCCAAGTTTCCTGATAGCTCCTTCCCAAAGGTGTGCCTGTGAATTTGGTATATTTATGCAGTTTATTTCTTCCAAATGATCCGCAGTCTTGAAGTAGCAGCTTTTTTTTCCTGGGTTACCTGAAGCTGAAGGGAGGGAGGCACAGTAAATGCTGTGAAGAGCAGTGTGATGGGGAGGAGAAGGGGAGATGAGGAGGAAAAATGCTGCACATATTACTGGTGGAGGCGGAATTGGCTGTGAGAGAAGGTGGGACAGTTCTGCTGGGATCAGCACTACGAGAAGGGGTTTTGCAGAGTGTTTTGGAAGGATGTTTTTAAAACACTGAAGTGTAACTAGAGGGCAATAGCATTCAGCTAGGAGGAGAGAAGTTTAGAGTCTCCTCTTTGACAAAAGCATAGGTATGTTAGCAATGAGCATCCTTAGCTGGAGAGCTGTGCTCACCAGCCCTTGGTGATCAGAGAAGGGCTATGGGGAGGTCAGATGGGAGCTTGGAAGAGTCTTCCCCTCTCCGTAGCACATCAGATGCTGAATTTGGGATCCAAAGAGTACAGTGAACAACCCTCAGTGTTCAGACAACCTGTGTGAATGTGACCCTGAAACTTGATGCTTTCTCTTGCTAGTGGGTGAGTTATCCCGAGAGGCACACAGAGGGCAGGATGGAAAATCAATGTGTGTGAAGGGGACAGGAGAATTGGGATCGAGAAGTTGTTTGTTTGGCTCTGAGCAGTGGTTCAGGAGAGGGATTTCTGGCTTGGCTGCAGGCAGGATTTGAGAAGCTGAAAAAGACATTCTGCTGTCACACAGCAGTGATGAAATGATGAATGTTTCCAGGTCACTGTAAAAAAAAAAAAAAATAGCTATGTTGGTGTTTGTGTGTTTTGTTGTTGTTTTTTTTTCTTCTTGAAGTAGGAAAAAAAAGGGACTGTGTGTTTTGTAGGGCAGGTCAGAGACTTGTGGAATGGACGATGCCTGTTGTCATGCAGGTGAGAAGAGAATGAGATTGTTGAGGCTTAAGTTGAGGAGAAGAGCTTAGAGAATTTGGGCTCCAGAACAGAAAACAAAGATCACGGAGAATTCATAAGTGGTTTTGACTGAAAGAGAATAATCAAGTGCTACCGTTGTTGGAAAGAGGACAGTGAACTGGCATCTGACACCCAGTATAATTTGTTGTTTGAGGCTTTGTCTTACCTTGAATGGCAGTAAGTTGGTAGAAACTTAGTGAAGCCCTACTTGTCTTTGGAAGAAGTTGTTAGCTTGCTTTTTCTTTTTTTTTTTTCACCTTGTCATCGGAGTCTCTGGATTTCCCAAGAGGATCCTTTGTGAAATAGGTTAATGAAAAGAGAAACCTCAGACTTGGTTCTCATTCAGTCCCCAACATCGACATCCGTGACCTTACTGAGCCAGAAAGGGTGTCAGTGAAATGCTTCCTGAAGGCTCGTTCCCCCTGCCAGATCCACGTGTTTTGGAAGGGAGCAGGGAGTTTCCTTCAAGTGATTTTCCAACAAGTAGAGTTTGGATGACACTTAGTGTTACCTCATTTCTCCTCCATTCCCTCCCTATCTCCAAACAGGCAGATCGATGTCCTGTGTATCAGTACCAGTTATTGACTCCCACAGCAGAAGCTGAGGAAGAGAAAGATGTTATGGTCATTTCCTGGTCCTCTCATGTTCTCCAGCTCACAGACATTGGACACTTTCCCAGACCTTACAGGTGCCTCCAAAAACAGGCAAAATGGAGACTCCTGGCACTGTTGGGGCTTTAAATGAAAACTTTAATGAAAAAGGCCAGTTGACTTGAAAATGCCCAAATGCTTCCAGTCTTTAAAACAGCTCCAGAGCTCCGTAACATTCCTGGCTAGATAGGAACACCCTCTGGCTGCCCTTGACACCCCTCCGGGGAAATCAGACCTGTCTCACTGAAGGGGACGGAGGTCGAACTTTGTTCCTGGGGTCTTCTTGCTGTTGGAATGAGTTGAGAAACATATCTTTATGTGGCACTTCCCTTGTGGCCAAGTATTTCTTTTTTTTCCAGTTCTTGGAAGGGTGCCAAAGGCTTGTCCAAGTGATTGCTAGTTTAGTGCTGGTAGGCACTTAAATCTCTGGTCACTCGATAAAGAACAAGAGGCC
Source organism: Cyanistes caeruleus (assembly GCF_971803275.1). Lineage (NCBI taxonomy): Eukaryota > Metazoa > Chordata > Aves > Passeriformes > Paridae > Cyanistes > Cyanistes caeruleus. Next base: position 11,750,543 of record NC_141717.1, read on the forward strand.
TGGGTGTTGTTAAAGCTGTTGATACCATAGCCATGGTAGGTAATCCATATTGGATATCCATAAGGACCACGTGGAAATATTTAAAGAGAGAGAAATATATATATAAATATATAATTATATACATTTTATCGTACAGATTTTTCGTAAAAAAGAAAAAAAATAATTTTTTTTCCAAGTTTGATACTGTAAATCTTTATTAAAAGAAATTGCCAGTCCAGGGCTCCCTGGGTGGTGACCTGGAGGGGAATGAAATGTCCTGGCTAAACTTCCACAGAGGGATCAGAATTGCAAGGTAACGTGGAGGGAGGAATGACCCGAAAGCTGTTGATCGCGTTGGAGACCCAGCTCCTCCACCCTCCTCCCTGGAGGGCCCTCCAGCTTGGGGTTGTCGCGTTGCATTCCTCTGGGGTTCGGTTTGTTTCTGTTGTGTTTTATTGTTTTGTTTTGTTTTTTTTTCTCTCCGTCCTGCACTTGCCAGCCTGACACCCAGGGCGAGCGCGGCGTGGGGAGCGGGCGGTGAGGGACGCGTCCCCGCAGCCGCGCCACCCGCGCATCTCTGCTGCAGTACTTCGGATGCTGGGGCTCCCTTCTCTGCCCCTCTTAGCTTGTCCCCCTGACCCTGCTGAGGAGGAGCAGGGGCTCTGATTTTTGGGTGCTGGGATCCTCTCCCCTGGGCCTGGCCTTTCTTTGGTTGCTCCCCATCCTCAGTGAGACGTGGGAACCGAGGGCTGGGCGGGAGGCAGGAGAAGAAAGCGTCGCGCAGGGACCGGGAAGGGACACCTCTGTTCTCGTAGACGTGTTTGCTGTGCTCTCTGTCGGGAGTGGGGAACCTTGCCCTCCAGGGCAGCTCCAGATCCCTTGGAAACAAGGCAGTGTCTCTGCTCCTGCCCAACTCCAGCGTCTGCCGGGAGGAGACCGCAAAGTGCAGAGACCTGGGTGCCACGGCAGCTCCGGGACGGCGGGGAGGGACGAGGCGAGCTGTGCCACGGGATGGCTCAGACCCGGGGAGGAGGAGAAGGTGGCAGTTTTTTCTCTCTCGAATCATTTAAACTTCATTGTCATGATTGTTTTTATTTAAAAAAAAAAAGAAAAAAGAAAAAAAGGAAAAAACAAAAAGAAAAAAAAAAGAAACAAAACAAAACGAAAAACTTTTGTAATGTGGATTTGTTTTCCTTCGTCTGTATTTCAGTCTGCTGGGGTGTTTCTGTAGATGGTGGATACTTGCTTTCATTTTTTTAATGATAGAAGTCTTCTGTTTTAAGTTGTTTTTTATCACCAGCTCATTCTATCCTCTGTGGTTACTCAGTAATTTCATTTCAATATTTATTTTTGTGCTGCTTTTTTATTATAAAATAAATTATTGATATACCAAGCAATGTGGATTCCTGTTTGTAAGGCGAATAGCCCTGTGTATGTGTCCATTACTTCTCTTGACAGCCACAACGTAATTTATTGCTGTAAATTTAGCTGCAGTGACTGGTTTTTTTGTACCTTTCCAATAAAGCATTTTCTGGTTTCAGACTTGCCCTGGTCTATGGTCAGCGTTTTGGAGCCTGAACTGATCTTCAGTGGAGTGTTTTCCTCGGGTTTTTTTGCTGCCTGTCCCCAGTGCAGCACCCGGCTGGCTGTGGCACTGCGGTGAGCGATGTTTTTTGGAGGCAGGCTGGGCTAAGGCGAGTGGGATGGCAGCTTGGGCTTTTGCAATCATCTGACCCACCCTCCTGGAGCCCGTCTCAGCCTTGCTGTGGTGCTTTCTTGGGACACTTGGAATGCGCTCCAGGGATAGCTCTTGTCCGAGCTGCTTGTCAGGTCGATCCCGTGCTCAGACCGCGTGTGTTCCTAACCCAGGGGCTCTGTCTTTGTGCACAACCAGTGGGTGTCTGTGTTAGCACAAGCTGGACTGACAGCTCAGCAGGCACCTGCCTGCAGTCGTGATGCTGAGCAAAGCCAGTTGTGGCTCGGAGACACTGTGACCTGTCTTGAAGTGCTGGAGAGAAACACTCCTCTCTCTTCCTTTGGGTTGTGAAACACGGTTCCCCTGTGTGACTGCTTGTGAATAAACTGCTTTAACCCCTTATATCAATACTTCATCTTTTTGCTTTTCCCTGGTGGGGCTTTTAAAAAGGTGGTACCTTGTGCCAGTGAGCTTTCAGGGGTTGTGTTGGCTTTAGTTTCCTATTTCAAGTGGTCGAATTTCTTGAGGGAACAGCTGAAGGGGTAAAACACTTGGCCTGTGTTGAGGCAGTAGGCTGGAGACAGATGGGTGTGTTGGCCAAAGCTGGAATTAAGAGGTAGGGCAAAGTGGAGAGGAGCAGGGCTGAAAGGCTTTGTGTGTCAGCAGGTAATGGATGGTCATTAGCTGGGGCCAGGCAGGCTTGGCTGAGCAGGTACCTGGGTGAAGCCTGGGGGTGCTGGCAGTCTGTGCTGAGCAAAAAAAGCATTATCAGCTGCTTTGGCTCCTGCCTGGAGTCACTGCAGTGAGGAGCTGGTGACAATGGAGGGGACAGGGAGGTGGGCCAGTGTGACTCTTGGAGGGATGGAGGAGCACTGGTTCAGGAGGAAAAGGGCATCAGGAGTGGGTCAGGTGAAGGTTCAGAAGTGAAAGGAGTTCACCATGCATAGAGGAGAAGCATAAAACGTCTGTGTGAACGGGTGGGGTAAAAGCACAAATCCTGCTCTCTGGTGCAGGTCTGGCACTCTGGTGCCTGTCAGCAGCTGGGCCCAGGGACTTGTTGGTGAGTGCTAGCACCCAAAAAAAGAAGTGTCTGCCTCTGACAGGGTGCTGTGCAGTGAGCAGCCGTGCGTGAGAACTGCCTTTGCTGTGGTGCCAGCGGCTGCCTTCCTTCCCCTCTGCTTTCAGGGAGGTCAGCCTGAGCTCCTACAAATGTAGTGGCAGGGCATGCCCTGTGCCGATCGTCCCTGACATGAGTGGGGTGTAAACCTGCCTGATCTAAGCCCAAAAAGCACCAGGAGATCCAACAGCTGCAGCTCAGCCTTGTCCTTGGGGAAATCCCGAGGACAAGCGACAACGGGAAAACAAATCTGCCGACCACCGGAGCCTGCTGCTGGCAGTGAGAGAAGCCTGTTCCTCCCAGGCTGCCTGCTGGCGTGGCTCCAGGCACAGCAGGCTCCTGTGTAGGTCACCCGTGCGCTCGCCGCCAGCTTTCCCCGTGTCCTTGTTGAGGAGGTGGAGGAGACGCATTAGCAGAGACCGCGTCCAGCCTACACCACCGTTGGCATTTCTATTCCCCGTGGATGCCTTTTGACAGCCTGAGGGTTTGAGGGCTGTGACAGTGCCCAGCCTGAGCTGTCAGCTCTTGCCTCTCTCCCCTCTCCAAGGAAAAGGACGAGCAGGAGGCCCAGCTCGCGCCGGCTGGAGCAGCGAGGGTGTCTGCTGTTGCCGTCGCGGCAGCCAGCTGGTGTCCAGCCCAGCACGGCTCCTTCAGGCTGGTATCACACTGCTGACTTGCATGAGTCACAGCTGACTTTTTTTTTTTTTTTCTTTCCCCCCCTTGTTTGGCTTGCAAGAAAGATCTGTTTTACATATAATACAGTAATCAGGGCTTGACATAAATAGGCAAATGTTATTGTCTGCAGTGGGAATTGCACCTGCTGGCAGAGCAATGGAGGCAGCCCATTATGCACCGGAGTCGATCATTTGTGCAATGAAGTACAACCACGGTTCTTGCTGTGTTCTTGTGCAAGTCTTTATCTCAGTGGCTGTGAGTGCGCCAGCAGATGTGCCATCATCACCTTTGCAGTCTGTCCTCGCCCCAGGAGCCAGAGCAGCCTCTGTTCCTGCAGCTGTGGCCATCCTCTCCCAGAGGGGTGAACACCAAGATGTTTAGCTGAGATATCCCTGCTTTGGTGCTGGCTGCGTTACAAAGCCAAGCAGCCTTGTCCCTGAGTACTGAGGCTGCACTTTCTATGCAGGACAGTGTTCTCCCAGGATGTGCAGGATCCTGGATGAATGTCTGGATGTGCAGAGCATCTGGCTCTTGTTTATGGAGCGTATTGCAGGAAAAGTGTCAGCAATCTCACTGGTTGAGCAGGTATGAGCAGTGCTCCTCCAGACCAGAAGGACTTGCAGGACTGGCTGAACTATAGGTTGCTCATGTGGAATCTGAGCTATAGCATAGTAAGATTTCTCCAATAATAATAATAAACAGAGCTTGTCTTGTTGGTGCTGGAGTCTGGGCTTAGTTTACCTAAACCAGATCCAGCACCTCTGAACCACTGTGTCCACAGCTTAGGCGAGGGTTGGAAGAGGTGCTGTGCAGGGAGAGGAAGCAGGAGACACGCACGTTCTTTGTGGAGTCAAAAAGATGAGCACAAATCCTGTAGGAATGCCAAAATGTGCAGGATGCTGCGTGTGCAGGTATTTCTGCTGGGCCAGCATTGAGGGGCAGGGAGGACGTTAAGCTTAAGAGCATCAGCATTATAGCAGGAACAGGCAGATCGTGGGCTTTGCTTGCTGAGCTCAGTGAAAATGCTTGCTTGCTCTGTGCTAGAAATTGCTGTTTATTAGAAAAAAAAATAAATAATTTTGTGTTGTGATTTACATTTTGCAGCTTAAGAACAGGAGAAAAAAAAAAATCCAAATTCTACAAGTTATGTTTAAAAGGGCACCAAGCCTTATCCATCGGTTTGTTTGCCACATGACTTCAAATCTGAGGCTGTAGATTTGCCTTCATCCTTCCACTAGCTAGCTACCATCCCAGACAACAGCCCTACCAGTGCCTGAGTTCATTCCCAGGGATCATCTCATTAACAGGAGAATAGAAATTAGACTATTAATTGGGGGAGAAAGGAGAAGTCTTAACAGAAGGATGTGAGCTCGCCATCACTGATATGAGGAGCATCCCTCCATACATAGTCTTCCCTTGCCTGTGGTCTTGCCCCACATGGCAACGTCCCTTCGCACCTCTCTGTCCTCACCATGGTCACCCAGCTGGGCTCAGCTCCTGCTTGCCTTTCCACAGGTCAGGCAAAGCCCAGGGACGGGGAATAGTGAAGGGTTAGGAGGAACAGACAGTTCCCAGTAAGTGAATTCCTACCCCCACCAGTCACAGTCTGATTCTCTAATAAAGATTCTGATAAGGAGGCTGGAATCCCTTTTAACTTCTGATCCGTTCAGAGATAAGCTGGTTTAGACATAAACAAGCACTTCTGTCACCGGCAGCTCTCAGAAAATGCAGCTGCAGACCTCTGGTTAGTCCCAGTGAGGTCCTGCCACACTCCCGGGGGAGTTACTTGGACAGCTGCATCCACATCTGGAGGGAGAAGAGGATGACTTACTCTTTCTCCATGGTGAAGGTCTTTTGCACATCTCTATAAGCTTTGCTGTGAGGAGAGGAGGAAAGATGTAAAAATAAGGAATGACGTCTTTCAACCTTTACCAGGTTTTCAGGTGAAGTGAAGTCACCTTCCTGGGCTGGTTTTCTCCACAGAGCCCTTGGAGATCATTTTTTACTCAAATTGGGAGAAACTAGAGCAGAACTGTGCTGAGAAAAGCATTTCTCTCAGGCCTCAGCACTGCGTGGAGGTAAGAGGAGGGCGAGGGCAGCTGGTCTCTCCTGCACCCCGGCTCCCCTCCCTGCCTGGCATCCCCCAGCATTGGCACAGGGCTGGCAGAGAGACAGCAGCAGTGGGGCAGCAAAGGCCAGGCTGCAACACAGAGTCCAACACAGCTCCATCCATGACAACAGAAGCTGGCACTATTTGACTTAACCTTTTCTGGGTTATTGCATCTTCCCTTTGAGAGACTGGCTTTTTGGATAGAGTTCCTGGCTTCTCAGTACTCTGATTAGCCCAGGCTGTCTCAGCCTCAAGACACCTCCCCTTTGCATGGGTTACAACCTCTTCAGTGTCAGTGTCTCTTTTGATACCTCCTACAGCTCCTCATCTGACAGGATTAGCATTCTCTTTTCAATGTTTTTGCTCTTCCTGCTGCTCTGTCCATCCATCTTGGAGGCCACGTGCCCATTCTCCCCTGGCGCTTTGCGCTCTGCCTCCTGCATCGACTGCTGGGTGTAGTGCTGGTACGTGGGGGAGAAGTTGTGGATGGCATCCTGCACGATGTCCTGGGGGCTGATGGTCTCCTTCAGCCCACTCGAGATGCTCTGCATTGGGGCAAGGTTTGCTGCAAAACAGGAGATCAGGAGTGTGATGGGATAGCATCAATGAGCCTAAGTGATCCAAGATAGTTTTCCTTAGAAATTCAAGATCAGTGGCTCATTGTGGGCCACGTCAGTTTGCGGTTCCAAGTTCCAAAGAGAAGGAAGGCAATCCCAGCTCCATGTTCCAAAGAGGATAGATCCTCTCCAACAGCACGTGGAGAATACTACCATCCCCTAATCCTGCCCAGCCACATCAAGGTCTCCTTACCTGCCCCCTTGTTTTAGCTTTTGGGTGTCATGAGGGAAGAGGGAGAAGAAATGCATGGAGCACAGGATAAAGAAATTCCTCTTGTAGCTTTCAGCATCCCATTGTTAATGGGATACAAATAAAATAAGGGAGGTTTCCTCTTTCCTTAGTCATTGAAGAAAGGAAGAAGCAAGGAAGAGTTACCTGTTGAGTTTTCCTTCTTCTCCCTGTACACCTGGCAGGTGAATGCGTAGCGCAGGGCAATAGAAGCGAAGAACATTTCAATGCAGATGATGAAGTTCTGGTAGCCAGCAGCCACTGTCCCAGCTCCCACCTCCTTCCCATCGATGATCTGAACTTCAGGGATCACCCCACATTTCTCCAGGATTGCCAGCAGTGTTCCTGTATGGGGGAAGGGAGGGGGATCAGTTCTGCTCCTGGACCCCTGATCCAGGTGGGGCTATGGGAGGAGAAGTGCTTGGCATCCATGGTGAGACCCACCTTGCCAGAAGGAGAGGAAGATGACAGCCTTGATGGTGATGAACTTGAGCACCGGCTCAAATGGGCGAAGCAGGTCCATGGTGGCAAAGTAGAAGAGGAAAAGGGCATAAAGGGCCAGGCTGACGGAGAAGTTGTAGATGATAGTGATGTAGAGATACCCACTGTGGACGCTGCAGGCAGAGAGAGAGAGAGAGCTGCTGCTCTGGGCTGTGGGGAGCAAAGCAAGGGCAACTGGGGGCAAAGAGAGATCAAATGGGGAAGGGGAGGGTGCATTGTTTTGCTTTGGGGGAGAACACAGCCCAGGAGGGGGAGGGGGACAGAGGTAGCAGCTTCTCCTCTGTTGGTGGGACCTCTTTTTATTTATTATTTTTATTATGGCTCACAAGAGTTTTGTCCCTGTATTGTTTGGGGGCAGCAAGTCTCTGGCACTTTGGGCTCACAGTGCTCTCACTGTCCATGGAGCAGCTTCCTGGGAGACTGGCAGGACACACTGATGGAGCAGGGATCCATCCTCTCCCATTCACCTCCCCCCAGCCCCACCCAGCATCCTCACTTGAAGTCTCCATCGTGGTACTTCCCGAACGCCTGCAGGATGATGGTGACGATTGCCATGAGGGGTTTCACAATGCAGAACTGCAGTGTGGCCTGCACAGGGGAGACACACGGTGTACCACGGGCAGCAGCACATCCCACTCCCCACATCCCACCCCTCTGCTCCAGACACACACACACACAGGAGAGAGCAGTGCTGTGGGGTGAAATATGAACCAGCACAAGATCTGCAGATGAGGGAGTAGGGCTTTCAGAAGGCAGCTCTCGAAAGGCAGCGCAGCCAGTCCAAGGTGGGGGACCAGAGGGCTTGGGGACAGATGTGTGACAGGATTCAGCCCACAGTGCAGTCCTGGAGAGTGAGCCAGCATCCAGGCTAACCTGGGACTGGACAGAGATGGCAATCTGAGCTCTGCAGTGGGAGGAGACCCTGACTCAGCAGTGAGTCAGATGCAAGGACATTGAGCAGCCTTGCTGCTGGCCAGGTGCCAGTGAGCTGGTGACCTGCCTCCCTCAGAGGAAAAAAGCTTCCAAATTCAGCATCTTAAGAGAATAATGAAGCTAAGCCCCCTTGGCAGGGCACTGGGATAGGAACCTGCCACCCTGAGAGCCCTCATCTAAGGGAAGTGGAGTCAATGCTCCCCATCGGGTACCCACCTGCTTGCAGAAGCGCAGGAACCCGATGGAGTAGGACATACCCTGAAGGCAGCAGGTCCCATAAAAGCAGTTGGACCTGGAAGATGAAGACAAGGGGATGCCATTGGGGGTGCTGGGTGGGAAAAGTGGGTGGAGAAGGAACTCACAGGATGCTGGGACTTACGCAATGGGCTTCCCCCGGATCTCTGTCATGATGGTGCTCTCCCCTCCAAGGTACTCGAAGCACAGGCTCAGGAAGCTGTAAATCACAAAAGCTGCCAAAGCAAGGGCAGACATGATCAGCAGGACTGATGGAAGTCCTGGAGGAGGTTGTTTCATCTTGCATTCCTTCCTGCTCAGGTGTTTCCTCATCCAGCCTGGCACTGCATCAAGATTTGGGATGCTGGTGGGTGGGAGCCCAGTGAGAGGAGCAGCAGGTCAAATCCATCCGACCTCCAAGTGGAGTCGGATACATCACACTGTGTGCACAGAGTTCATTACTGATGAAGAAGCTCCTCTGGGCGCACACAGTCTATCCAGGGACCATCTGCATGGAAGTACCTCAAAATTGCTGAGGGGCAGCACACATGGCTGCTGGCTAGCAAGGAGCAGGTCTTGAACAGTTTTTTTGGACATCCCCACCACTTATTTTTTATATACTCCAAACCTGAAGTAATGCAAATACCCACACATCTTAGTTCCTGAGGAAGAGAGTTCCAAGGTACAAAACCAGCCATAATCCTGACAAATTTCCCTTGCACTTCAACACACCCCAACTCCCCAATTTCTTGGGCACATGTGCCTCATGTTTTAGTGCCTCGTGTGGGCTGCAGATCTACCCCATAGGCAGCCAGAAAACCTCTTCTCCAGGACTGTGGTGGTGGTGTCCCTCCAAGCCTGTGTCTGAAAGGCACGAGCTCATGTTTGCCTGTGGGACATCCCCTCCCTGCTGCCAACAGAGAAGGAAGGGGAAAACTTCTGCATGGAGGAAGGGAGAGTGGGAAGTGAAAGCGATGAAGATTTGCCACTTCACAGTCCAAGATGCCCCAGAGACAGGTAAACACAATGAGAGCCCCACTTTGCCTTCAGCCTCCCTGCTGAGCAGATGCAGTGCTCACCTTCATAGCAGTCACGCACCGAGTCGAAGTAGACGTAGTACTGGTGGCTGCCGAGGAGGAGGAGGCTGAGCCAGGAGTCGAAGGCATAGACAGGCACAATGAAGAGGATGCGGATGATGTAGCGCTGCTCCTTGGGGATGGTGTAATTCTTGAGGTGTGTGTAGATCTGCAAAGTGCCCAGCATGCAGAGTTGTGGCTGCCACAGGTCAGGATGGGAACTAGAGGTGCCCCCAAACCCACAGGGGTGCTGTGTTAAGCCTCCTCTCTGGGGTAAGAGCTCTGCCAGCTTTTCACCACAGACCTATCACAGTGAGCACACACAACAGGCTCCGTCCCAGTCCCTGGGCCAATCCTTTGCATGAAGGCATGTGGAAATCAGGTTCCTTCCCTAGGCTGTGTGAGGAATGTGCCCTCCCCTGTGCAGCCCCATCCCAGTGCTTGGAGACAGCAGCTTTTCCCCAAGGCTGCCTTCAGCAGCATAGACCCACACAGCCCCCTAAACCATGCCCACTCAGGGTATGCCTCAAGGCAGCTGGTGCTGTGCACCCCAAACACCCCAAATGCCCCACTGGGTGTTGCCTCTGGGCAGTGCCAATGCCCTGCAGCCTCTCCTGGCTCTGGCAACCACCTGGGGAGAGCGTGGGCAAAGTCCACCCTTATGAGCTGCCAGCACCAGGCTCCTGACAGCAGGGATATCGCCTCTGAGCAGCAACAGGAAGAAATACTTATCCGGACCTGAGTGATTTGCAATGGGCTTGGTGGCAATCCATAGTTTTGCTCTAACCCTGTTTGTCAACCCCTGTGCTGAGCCCCATCTCTGCTGCAGCCCATACCTGGTGAAAGGTGACAATGAGTGCTGACCACACGAAGATGCCAGAGATGACCTGTGCCGCTGTCGTGGTCAGGAAAAGCTGCTGGCCATCCTTGGAGTTGTTGTGGGCAGCCGTGAGCAGGGCAACAGCTGAGAATGGGGGGGCTGAGGCCAGCCTGGCTGCTGTGCCAGGTGCCACGGGAGAGGGCACAGCACGTGTGGCATTATTCATCTGCAGGGAGGGAGAAGAAAGGGGAGTGGTGCAGGAAGGCAGGAGCGAGGTAAGCTGGTGACGGGAAAGGTCCCAGCAGATTTCCCAGCCCACACAGCATGTACAAACCTCATGTAAGGTTTATCTCCTCCCCAGGGTTTTTCCAGGGTGTCCCTCGCCCAAACCAGCCCCTTTGCCATGATTTGGTCTGCTTATCCCAGCAGGAAAATGCAAATACCCTTCAAAAGCAGACCCTCTTTTCCCTGAGGAGGTCTGTGCAGTTCCCATGTCTCCCAAAAGACACACTTCTACTTCCCAGCTTTGCTCCTTGCTTTCTTAGGAATCACTCCCACTTGAAAGGGAATGATCTGTGCATACTTGAACCCCTGTAAGGTCACATTTGTGGCTCAGGATGCTTTTCCATCAGAAACCAGAGACTTAAGGGTTAAACCAATCCCTCACCCAGGATAATAAAGGGTCCCTTACCAACAAGCCATTAGGACACTTGTGTTGTCCTCCTTGGGAGCCCAGAAAACACCAGGTCCCCCCCAAATTTGGTTCCTTTCATCATGTGTGGCCTGCTTGGGGCAAAGCCAGGGGCTGCCCAAGAAATCAGACATTTGGTGTCACCCACATTCTTCACCCAGCTATTTCGGGATTGTGGGGGTGTCAGTGTGCCAGTAGTGCCAACCCCGAGACCTGAAGGACAGCCAGCGGTCCCTCCTGCACCCAAATTAAGCACAAGGGAGCAAGCCTGCCGTGCCAGAGGCAGGGCTGCTGCCCTTTGGGGATGCTGGAGTGCTATGGCATGTCCCTGCTCGGTGTGTGCTCCTCAAAGCCGGCTGCCCCAAGGCACTGAGCATTCCTGGTGCAGAGGGTGGCTGGGCATATGGACACCGTGTACCCTGTGGCTCCTGACAGCAAGGGCCAACCTAATAATAAGCAATTATTTATAGGGCAGCTTCATATCTCAAGGCCAACAGATGATAAACTGCCATGTTTGGGTTCACTTTCTGCTAATCTATGGAAAGCTGCTTTTTCCTCAAGTATAACAATAGCGGTTTAAAAAACCGACAACCTGCTAGCTGAACTCTACCAATACAGATGCTTCTCAGTTCATTGTTAATAAACAAATATTTTAGCTGCTGGGTAACTATTGCCTGGGGTAAAACAGTAAGCATGAACTGGAGAGAAGCATAAAAATATCTGCCATAGATAAGAGTGGTAAGGAATGACCAATTAAACACTGAAAACAAACCAAAGCAAGAGCTGACCCTGCGGCTCCCTGTTCTGCCCTCTCACCGAACCCCAACCTCACAGGAGAGCAAACTCAGCTGGTGTCAGATCAACAGCCCTAAAAATACCTTTCCCCGGCTCCGCCTGGCAGCAGTGGTGTGTAAGCGGAGATGCCCGGGTGGCAGCTGGCGAGGCCCCAGGAGCTCACCCTGGAGTACCCGCGCCGCCAGCGGGGCCGACAGTGTTACACAGCAGCAGGGAACCGTGTTCTTCCTCCCTGCCACCGTCCTGCCGACCCCGGCCAGCAGGAAAAAGGATCCTGGGAAAGCCGGGGCGGGATCTGGTCTTTGGACAGACTTGGATGCTGCCAGACCTGCCTTGTAAACATTAACAGGAGGATGGAGATAGCTGGTGGCACGGGGAGGGAGATGAGAGTCCGGCTCTGCCCCGTTCCCCAATCACTCGTCACTCTTTCTGGAGCCTGCCCTGCTGCTGGCTGGGGCTAAATGACTGGATTTGGCCACGCTTTGCCTCTGCCAGAGCATCATAACAGAGCAGGATGGAAGCTCACTCTTTCTAGCTGTGTTTTTTCTAGTCACTTTTCTAGTAATCCAGCTTAGTCCCCAGGACATGGCAGAGAGCTGTGCTCTTCACTAGATCCATTTAATCTGTTTTCAACCTAGTGCTGTGCCATAAATGCTTGGCCCAAGACATCCCATCTCCTATCAACTTTCCCAGCCTGTGTGTGAGCACGGTGGCATCAACAGCCAGTCCTGGCAGCCTCCCTGACATTGTCACACTCTGAACATGGCAGAGCAAGTCATTAAAAGCAAAAGCCTCGGTGCCGCTCGGAGACAGGGCTCCCAGCTCTACAGGTAATTAGATCCCGGCCATGCAAGGTAGTCAGGCTTTTCAATGCAGTTAGAGAGCCATTTGCTTCCAAAACAAAGGCAGCAAGGAGACACCGGGAATAATATCAGCTGCAAATTTCAGCTCCTCCAAGGGACTGAGCCATATCCAATCTGTCTGTTTTCAGACACCTTGCAGGTACCTGCCATACTGTGTGTACCTGTTACACACTCCCTGGGATATTAGAGATGCTAAGTGAGAACTGAGAAGATAAACTGAGCAGTGAAGCTTGTGTTCAGGCAGGCCACCTGCAAATGGGGTTTTTCACCTTGTCAGGGATTCCCCTCCATCTGCAGGCTGCCCGAGCTCAGAATCCCAGCTCACATCCCTCCCTGTGTCCTGCAGCACCTAGGAAAAATCCCCATCTCAGCGGCAGCCTCTTGTGGGGTGAAGTAAGTCAGAAGGGAAAGGAAGCATCTCCCCAGCAGTGTCTCAGATCCCTGACCCACATCCCGGGGAGGGGAGCATCCATGCTTAGCCTCACCAGAGCAGGAGACTTGCCTTTCCCCCTGATTGCTTTCCGATAAGGTCAGGACACTCGGGTTATTTATGGGACCAGCCTCTCCACACCACCATCAGGCCACTCAGGAGGAAGGACCTACAGCACACAGCTACAAATCGCGGCAGGGCAGCATCGAGCCCTCCTTGAAACCCATCTGGAGGAGTGGATGACGCAGGCACAGAGCTCTTAGAGGAGGCTCTGCCCTCCCAGCGACTCCCACAGGTGCTCAGAACCAATGGCTGGGTCAACGCTTATTTTTGGGGTTTCCCCCAGCTGCTGTGCACCCCCCAGGGCCCCACTCACCCTTTAGGGCTCCTCCGGGAGGGAATCTGGCTGCCGTGCACCTGCCTCTGCATCCCCCGTGCCCTCCTCCACCTGCACCGCTGGAGACTCCTCCTCCGGCCACCCTCCCAGCCCTGCCCGCCTGCTGGCCGCGGGCCCTGCCACTGCCCCAGTTACGCTGCCTGCTCCCCGGGTCTCACCAGCGTCCCACTCTCCCTGTCAGCACCCCACTTTTCCCACCAGCGTCCCACTCTCCCTGCCAGCCCCCCACTGGCCCCGCCGGAGCCCCGCTTACCTTACCAGTGCGCCCTGGCTGTGCCCGGCTCACCCTGCCAGCGCCCTCCCTGCGCCCCGGGCCCCGCGGGAGCTGGAGCAGCAGGTCGGGCTTTGTCTCCGGCAGAAAAGTAACCCAACTTACCTTTCCAGTCCGCCGCGCTCGGCACCCACGCCCGGAAAGCAAACACGGATGGAAAACAGCAGTGCTGCCCGACGCCGCTGCCCCGCACCCAGCACACGTCCTGCGGCCGAGGGCAAGAGCTCCACCGGGGTGGCAGAGGCAGCCTTCCCAGCAATTGGGAATTAATCCCTACCTGGAGGAGAGCGGTGACTAAAAGGCAGGCAGCTGGTGGCACCTCGTGCCTGTTGTTTGGGCAGGCCTTCCCTTTGGTTTACTGCGCAGCAGAGAGGAGCAAAGTCGAAGGACCAATTGCTCGTGCTCTAATTTATCGCACATGGAAAAGCAGCAAGGTAAGTCTGTCCTGGCTCCGAGCATTAAATCAGAGAGGTTTCCACGTCCTTTCCTCACCCACCGCCCCGTGCAGACCTGGTGGCACACACACAGCCAGGAAATGAAAGTGCTTAACTTGTACCTGGCTTTTAGGCAGTAACACTCAGCTCTTTGGGGCACAGCAGTGGTATGCCACTGTATCAGCACAGTGGAAGATGCAATTTCCATCCAATTTGCTAATTCATGTATGTCTTCTACAAGATGCTGGAGCTCTGGACACAGTAAGAGCATCAGTTTTGTGTCAGGAGAGAATCCCTACTAGCAAACCAAGATTGACAATAACAAATTCCACATGCTTCTCTCAGCCTTCCTAGACAAAAAAAAAAAGGGAAGTGTAGAAGAGGAAAAATTTATAGTTCTGACAGATGCGAATCTTTGATTCTTGGAAGCAGTTTGGAAAATTATTTTTAGATGAAGTTTCTTGTCAAGGGCAGCTGGAAGCCTGCAGTGTTTGAATGTATTTTTAAAGAAGAGTTTCATTTCTCATAATCCCTTTAAATGCTGTAAATAACCCTTACTTCAGAGAAAAGAGTCCTTTCGAAATCCATTTTCTTCTTTTCTACTTCTAGGGGATTTTTTAGCAACAGAAAAGCCCTGGCAGCTGGATCACCATGGGGCAGGCACCGGCTCTGCGCTGATTCTGCTGTACCAACTGGTCTTAGCACAACTCCTCCCTGCCCAGACTCCAAGACCTGGCCTCCGTCTGTGCTGTCAAGTTCATAAGTGACAAAAGTGTCTAACAGCTCACTTAAAAATTTACTACTTGTTCTTGTTTATTACAAGAGGTAAAAACAAATGTGCTTTCCAAGTAAAAAGGCAAGTTTGGCTATTAATCTTTGAATCAGCTCATACAACTTAATCTGACACTTTTTGTAAATTACTTGGCAGAAACAACCCTGTGTAGCCCCTTAAACCCTCTGTCCCCACATCTCCAAGACAGATGCTCACCACAGGTGATCAGCTTATGGATGCTGTTTCTCCCATGTGCTGGTAACATGTAATCCATTGACAGAGATTATTTTCTTACAACTATTTTGGGTTCCTGTCTTCCACCCTGACATCAGCTTTCATGAAATTTGCCGAGCATCATTATCTGCCTCTCTTTAAAATCAGCGTGAAAGCACAAAATTAATTCAGCCTACATCCAGAAAGGAATGGACATAAGGACAAAAGCAGCCATCTAGGACTCATTTCCTTAAAAAAAGGCAAGAATATCTTTCTCATTATACAACTGTTGATTCTTTTACCAAGGCTTGTATTTCAACTAAGTGATTCTCACAGAGCAAAAAAGAAAACAGGTAAAATTTTATTTGACAATGTTTCTTTTATTCCCTCTGCACTGGGTGTTCCCCCTTTGCGGTACAGCAGAGCTTGGCATCTGCTGCTGCTCGGGACACATGTGCAAAGCCAAGTCCTTTCCCAAATAAATGACCCACCCAACACGATAAAAGTAGCACTTCTCTCCTATGTTGAGACAATTGCTCTCGTCTCACCACTGTCTATATGGACTTGCAAACCTGTCCCAGTAACAAAACCCACAAACGTTCTACACAGTAGAGAAAAATTCATGAAATTCCTCAGGACGTCCAAAACCACCACAAAGACATTCCATCATTTTCATTTCTAGTCCTTTTAAATAGGTGGTGATGAGTCATGGACTCAAGATCATTTCCTTGAATCCAGATGGCACAACTTCACCACACTTGGCAACTTCGGATCACTTCTCGTAGAGCCTGTATTCCTTCCATGGTCTTGTCCTTTAAAGCCATGGCGAGGAGAACAGGTTTGTTCCCAGCTTCCTGCGACACGAATGCCACCAGGTTTTTGGCACAAACATGAACGAGGGGCTGAAAAGCAAAGGGATACAGATGCACATTACTACAGACGGGAGAACCCTCCTGCAGGAGTTAGGAGAGGAAGAGTCCTGGAGTGACACAGAGAACCCGTTGATCCTGGACTCAGTCTGAACTCGATACTCGCTGAGCAGTTCCAACGTGGTCAGCAAAGGCAAGCCATGGGATAGGGAACTCTAGAAAGCACTTTCTCAACCAGCTTAAAAGGGAAGAGTTTGGTACCAAGAGTGTGCCAGCCACCCACACTACCCTGAAACAACTTTTCTGGAGCTGTACTTGAATTGAGTACAGTACTGTCTGGAAAACTTGGAAACTCAGTATGCATAATCTTCCCTTCCATAATCCTCCCACCTGAACTATGGCACCAGTGTTAAATTATATGAAACACTGTGGATCCAAATGCCTTTATTTCCTTCACAGACAGGTTTTTAAAGCATTTTGCAAGTACAGTTTTTTTGTTTAAAAACTTGTTTTTAAGAGGGGATGCTCCACTGACAAGCTCTGGAAAAAAGCTGTTATTTTTGTAATTCCTAGAGACCCCCCAAATGGTGTTATACGCACAGTTTTTGTATGTCTGGTGTTACAGACATGTTGCTTTTTATTTTAATAGAATAATGAAAACCAGAAATAAGTCATGAGGCTGAAGGAAGCAAAAAAAAGGATATAACCTTTTCCATCAGGTTTCTTTAACAAGAAAAGATCAGAACAGCAATGACTATTTTACCTGGAAGACACCTACAACAACACCTAGTCCAACTGCCTGATCAACTCAGAGCTGACCAGGTTAGAAAATTATTCAGAGGACTGTCCAAATGGCTCTTAAATACTGACAGGCTCAGAGCATCAACCACCTCAAGCCTGTTCCAGTATCTGACCACCCTCTTGGTGAAGAGGTGTTTTCTAATGTACAGTCTCAACCTCACCCAGCAGAGCTTCGAACCACCCAGCTTGTCTAGGTTTCATTTACACCCACAGATGTCTATCTGTCAGAAGGATGAGATTGCTTGATTTTAGCTGCTGTTTGGAAGTGTGTAACATCCCAAAGAAGGGTGTTAACAGTGACAAACAGGAAAGCAGCAAACTAGTGAGTCTTTTCTTGAAGTTTAAAGATCAGTTAAGTTAGCTAAAATTATTTTAAAATAGAATGGAACAAAATAAACATAGCACTTCCCATTTCTAAATAAAACACAAAATAAGCTTGGGAGTAGAGGTGGTCAGCATTAGCAGATATCAAAGCAGAGAAAGCATATCTCCCATTCAAAATGGGAATGCTATTGCTCAAGAGAAAGAACTCCACAAGGGGAAATCCTGATAGAATCAGGAACTTGTGTTGCTACATCTTTTCTAGTTAAAGCTTGCAAGTAATATGTGATAACTTCAACCCTAATGGAAAGCCTCATAATCTTGTAGCTCTGTAACTTTCTGTTTTAATGTTTGACCATGCTTTGTGAAACATATTTGCTTCTGCTTTCTCTCTAGCTTTGTGAAATGGTCGATTAAAACCTCATTTTGTTGAAGCAAAACAAATTAAACTTTATCAAGGGAAGGTGCTGGCAGGCAAACTTGGGAGCGGGCAACTAAAGTCCATTATGGGGATGGCATAGACTGGGGCGGATAGGGGTGGGAAAACATACCTGAAAAATAAAACATATTCATTGGAACAGAAACCCAAAAAGGTTATCAATGGCAGCATGTTTAATCTTGCAACCCTTAAATCAACAGAGCTTATCAAACTTTCCATAAACATGCAGAAGCAACCCATATCCTGTAGGACACAAAACAACAGATCGCCAAAACGTTCATGGTTAAACTTTTATGTCCAAGAGCAGACCAGTGCACATACTTTTCTGATGAGCCCCTCTTTCCTCATTTTAAAATTAATCTTATCACTGTTCAAACACTGCTTAACTGCTGTGATTCATCAACTCCCTGGCAACTTGCACGGCCCCACCTACTACATTTCCCCCTTATCCTTGCTGCCTCTGCGCTTCGCATCCGCTCTCACCTCATCCTTGCCCAGCAGCACCTTCGTGGTGAGCGAGGGCCTGCCCACGTTGTCAGCGATGGTGTTGGGGTCCACGTAGACGATGGTGCCCATCTTGCCGTACTGTGTGACCACCACGAGGACCGAGTTGGAGAAGGCCGTGCACACCACCTCGGTCGGCACGCCGTGCACCACCGCCTCTCGCTGCTTGGACGTCACGATGGGACCCGCTTCCATCGCTTCCGACACAGAACAAAACGACAACAGCATGACCAGCGTTAGATTAAAAACGTGCGCTGCGGGCTACAAAAAGACCGAATCCTTCCCATAATTTGAAATACCCGCGGTTAAGTTAATTTCAGTGCAAACCCGCACCCCTGACTGGGGGGCACTTCGCAGCCCCGCAGCGATGGCATCACTACCCCCGCATGGCCCCGCTGCCTCTGACAGGGGCCCCACTAACGAGGGGGAAACCTCCAGCCCTACTTTCCACCCCGGCTCCACCAGGCTTTTCCTGAGAGAGAAATCGAGACACGGAGACAGCGAGGCAGCCATCCCCCATCCCGCCAGGCCGCGGCCCTCACCGCCCCTACCCTCGCCAGCCCCGCCGCGCCGCCGCTCTCCGCCCAGGCCCGCCCCGCCGTGGCGGAAGCGGCGCCTTTCTTTTCCCTTCCCTCCTCCCTCCCTCCCGCAGCCGGCGGGAGGCGATGGCGCAGGGCTGCCCTCACGGCCTGTCCCCTCCCCTTCCCTCAGAGCCGCCGCCATTACCCGCGCGCGGCACGGCGCCATCTCCGCCCCCCCCCCCCCCCCCCCCCCCCCGAACTCTCCTCACGGTCCCTGGGCGGCCCCGGACGGAGCTGGCGCAGCCGGGCCCTTCTCCAGGGATGAACCCCTTCCCCAGGGATGAACCCCTTCTCCAGGGATGAGCCCCTTCCCCAGGGATGAACCCCTTCTCCAGGGATGAACCCCTTCTCCAGGGATGAACCCCTTCCACCAGTGCGCTGTCCGTGCCCGGTTTCTCCCCGTTTCACGCCGGGTTTCAGGGCAGGACCCCCCGTGCGCCATGAGGGGGTGGCATGTGAGGGGACAGGTGACTGTGGGGGCCCTAGAAGGGCTGTGAATATTGTTTATCCCTCCGTTTCACCACGGGATATGTTTGCTCCCACTACTGAGTGATGTTAGGCCACACCATAAGTTCCCGAGTGTGCTTTCCCATCTAAATAAAAGCGGCTTATGAAGGGGGCATGTGTAAAGGACGCAACTTTTTAGATAGGCAGACAGAGATAGGACAAAGTGAATGCTTTTAAACTCAAAGAGAATAAATTATATTGTCTATTAGGAAGAGCTTCCCTATGAGGGTGGTGAGGCCCTGGCACATGGTGCCCAGGGAAGCTGTGGCTGCCCCATCCCTGGGGGTGTCCAAGGCCAGGTGGGACAGGGCTCAGAGCAACCTGGGATAGTGGAAGGTGTCCCTGCCATGGCAGGGTGAAATGAGATGATCTTTAATGTCCTTTCCAACCCAAACCATTCTGTCATTCTGTGAAAACAAGGCTGGTTTTGGTCACAGAAGTGGCCTTGCCATTAGCCAAGCAAGCGTTGGCAGATGCCCAACGTAGCTGTAGTGGGGGATGAAATAAAGACATCTGTGTGAGGAGAGTGAAATCAAATGTGTCTGTGCCAGGTGCAAACATTAATTTCTATTAATTATACCCAGTTAATACAGTCAAAACCCGCATTCCCATGTTTTATCTCTACCAGCATCCTCACCACACCCCAAATATCCTGGCCATGGTACAGCAATAGCTACCTGACCTGTGAGTTGTCTGTTCAGGTAACATCTCTGAAGGACCTCATGAATACTTCTTTTGTTTGTTTTGCATTAAAAGTTACCAAAAGTTGACTACAGGAGGAGCACATAGACTTTGTGCTGAGAATCCTTTAAGGTACCGTTAGAGAGCAGCAGAGGTCCATGGAAAAGCTTTTAATTCAGCAGGTTATTTTTGTGGTTAATTCAAACAGAGAGACTCGATACCTTTTTGGTACTCTTTGCAGTCTGGCAAATAGTCTGTTTTCCAGCACTGAATAAACAGCATTCTTCTTTCTTGCTTACCACAATCACTCGAGGCTTTGCCTGTTTGACAGAGATAATAGCAGCTATTGTCAGTAAAACCTCCTGACTCATAAAGAAGTTTATTCCTGCTCTGCTTTCTCCAGAGAGTTACTTTACTTCAGGACACAAAGGGCTGGATTCTTCCTGCCGTCCTTGCCAGACTTCATTTTATTTTTTACATGACAGGAGAACAAAGGGAGTCCACTGTAGTTCAGATTTACATGGAAACACCATTCTTTGCTGTTTTACATTAGTTTGGGACAAATAAAAAGTTGTCTTTCACAGTTTCAGTCAATTGGATGTCTCATTTTGGCATGTAGCTGAGGTGGGATATAGCAAGCTGAAGTAACTGAACACTGAATCCTCATCACTGAAAGTGAAGACATTGAAGAAATGAACCGAGGAGTAGACTCCTGCTGTCTCTGTGACTGAGGCAGGGGATGGGGATTTGAGAATCCACACCAGGACAGGTAATGGGACCTTTCCTGAGGGGGTCTGACTGCCTGTCATCTGCTTCCGAGCATTTCTATCTGAGTTCTGCATCCATACTCATCCTCCTGATTTCTGTAACACTGTTCCTCCATAGATCCCTGATCACATTGCAAACATTATTACGTTTAGCTTCATAAACTGTCTTCTATCATAATAGATTGTTAATATAACCCATTTTACATTTCAAGTGAAATAAAGAATCAAAGACCAGTAGCAGTTTCAGAGCCATCAAATCCTCAGCTGGAGATTTCACAGGATTTCAGGATCCCCTCTTCCATTCCCATGCACTTGCTTCTGAAGAAGCATAAGGCGTGGATGTCACTATCTCAGTTATAAAAGAAAATCAATGACTGTGCAGTCCCATACTTTGACAAGCAAAACTACTCCTAATATTGTAGCTTAATACCTTTCTTATTATTTATTCAAGCAGTTTCGTATGCTTTTCTATTTAAACTGCTTAAGTGTCTCTGTGTGTGTAGGCTGGAAGGAGGCTGCTTTTATATTAGTCTTTGCATTTATCTGGACTGACTTTATAAGAGCAAATGTGTAAGATCCACGAAGCATCAGAAATTTTCCCACTACTCTTGAACATAGACACACAGTGTTTCAGGACACCCATTAATAATCCCTGCTCTGGGGAGTGCCTCACTATCAAAGTGCTGGGTTGGTTTATTAGTTTACAGGTTATTACTTCTGTAGTTTAGATTTCTCTCTTGTATCTTTTATGATGCAGGATATAGACTGTGAGCTGGAACCTCAGGTGCAGCTGGACTCTGGGCTGCACAGCCAAGGAGAGAGGAAAGGAATTAGTTTGCTCCCTGATGCAGGAGCTGCTTGGGAATTATTCTGACCCTTGTTATAAATCAGGTACATGAAGTGGAGCTGCCTGTGAGTACATTCCTCGGGCCAGATAATATTGGAACGCTCCTCTTCCCCTTATTACTGTCACAGCAAGGTCGGGGATGTGGGTGGTGCGGGGTTGTGTGAGGGCTCTCTCTATGGGGCCATTGTAAAAGGAGAGTAGAAAGAACTACAGAAATTCACCTCCTGTATTTCTTCTTTCAGGCCATCCCCACTACATTTAATTAGCCTGGAAGAGACTGTGTTCAGAAAATAATAGTGAATCAAGGCCCTGGGGGAGGCAGGGAGAGGAGCGCACCTGGGGCTGTTTAGCCCCAGCAGTTGGGTCTCCCTGGCTGGCGCTCTGCAGTCAGCGGAGAGAGGCTTTGGCTTTTGGTGCAGAGTGGAAACACGGCTTTGAACCCAACTGTCAGGAGTCACCCCTGCTGCACCTGGAGTTGGTTGGTTTATCTCTGGGATACTGGAGCTCCTCCTGGTATAGGTATTTATACAACCACAGCCCAGCTGCTTCTGCACATGAGCAGAAATGGGACATCAAGTGTGCAGAGGAGCCTGAGGTTAGAGCGTGAGCCACTGAGGAGTTCAGATGTGTCCAGGATTAGGTGATACCTGAACAGCATCTCACAGTTAAAGCTCTGAGGCTCTCTGTTTACATGCTCATATTTTTAAGAAGATGAGGGGATTCTGGCTCTTTTGTGCATTGGTCTCTTTTCTGTGCTCCCTAGGATAACAGGATTATCAGTTCTTAGTCTGAGAGACAATTCAAAGAGGTTTGCTTTGTTCTGAAGTTGTCCCCATAGTTCTTATTGTATGGAACATCTCTTATTTCATTGATTGTGGGAGAGGAAGGCTCAGCCAATCTACCAGGCATTGCAGAACCACTCCAACCTATTTTGTTGTTGATGAAGTTTTGTTTTTTTTACCCAGCGTAGAATTCAGCCAGCAAAAAACCCAGTCTTAGAAGAAAAAACAAACAACACTTAAATCCAAATTGTTCCCTTTCTGAGTGAGCTGCACTGAGCTGTACATCTGAAATAGAAGTGCTGGATGTGTTTACAAGCCTGGGACTGTCAGGCCATGCTATTGTTTTGGTTTCTTGCACTTGCAGCTTAGTAAGGAAGCAATATGGGAATGTTCATTAATGTTTGTGTCAATAGTAACAGCCCACATATGAGCACTAGCAGATTTTCCTGAGAAAGCTCAATGCACAGGGTAGGATTTAAAAACATGGCAGTAAGCCAGCATGCCCTGGCTGGGCCTGGAAACATCTAGGTAGCAATTTGACTGGTGGAAGTTTTTTTTAGTCAGATTTAGCGACCTATAAATAGAGGAGTACTCCAGCCCTTGTAGGACTTTTTATGCTGTGTCATTGGTGTTTTCTGAGCTGCTCTGCAGGCTGGGGGAGGAGGATTACAGATCCATGGGGCTGAGAGGAGAAAGTAGCAACCTTGATCCTGGGGGAGAATTTTGGGAAGGGGCTCCTGCTGAAGTTGCAGAGCCTGGCAAGAGTGAATCAAGTCACACCTGCAGAAAGACTTTACTGAAAACAGTTTCTGGGGTGCTCAATTCAAACAGCAGTAGTTTTCATATGTTCAGTACCCTTAAAACCAGCACATCTTAAATTTCTTTGCAAAAATTTCTCCAGAAATTATTTCAACAACCACTAAAATGAAAATTACATTCTGGAAATGGGTGAGATACACTTCCAGAAACACTCCAGACTACCTAAGAGCACTAAAAGAGCTCCAACTACCTAAAAGAGTCAGGATTACATCATGCAACCAACCTGGTGCTGTCTGATGATAATTTTATCCTCGATATTTATCATGAGATAACAGCTGGCTGTTCTGGGCACTGTAGGCAGGGGGTATGGAACAGACAGAGTCATCACGAGGCAAGATTGAGTTTGAGTACTGTTTACATAATTTTCATTTGTCAAATAACAGCCCTTCATAGATCACAACCATGACAGCGCCTGTGGATGGTATCATCCATCAGAAGATCTACTCTGTGAGCAGCAGGAGCTTTGTACTGCTGCAGTGGCCAAAGGAATTATTTCCATGGATCAGTAAAGACAGCAGCAATTGCCTTAAAGCTCACTATAGTTTATGTAGGAGATTTTCAGGTGCTTGTGGTGGTCTGTCAGATGGAAGACAACATGCAAATGGAGTGGATTGTACAGTAATATTTTACTGTGGCATAGCTTCTAAGAGTAAAACTCATAGCCCTCTGCTCCTGAGAAGTGTGAAAGCACAGAAAATAACTCCATGGCTCTTGCAGAAGTAATGAGAATGTGAGAGTATTAGTATGATGCTAATAGTATAGTCAGTCCTATAAATCACTTAATTGTGACAGCAAATTAAATAGTGTTGTTGTCTAGAATTCATCCACAGTTAAAATGATATATCTTGATGAGACAAACGCCTTCTGTGCTGCCAGTAATAAATTAGATCCTCTTTCAAGTGAGAAAACAATTAAAAACTTGGTTGAAAAGGGCATACTTTCTCTGTGGCCACTGATCCCTCAAACTCTGGAAATAATAAAGTGGTTCTAATAGTTGTTCATTGTTACACAGTTGAAAGAGGAAAAATCCATTGCCTCGTTATGTTCAAGACAGTTATGAAATTACATTGGGAATATTTGAAAATGTAAGAGGCATCTAATCAAATGGTTTCAACTTTGACAATGTGTCATCATTTGCAGTTCATAATGCTGCTGTTAACTTTTGGAGATATCAGTCAGTGCACACAGTGGAAAATGAGAATAAATATTTACCTTGCATTTATATACTGCATAAATAAGAGCAAAGTACACAGTAGAGAAGTCATGATTCCATTTTGAGGGTTGTGTAACAGAAGTTTCAGAATTACAGGAGGTATTAATTTTGCAACATTCAAATATGTGGAAGCATTCAGGCAGTTCACAACAAAATGGGCAACAATGCCTTGCCAATGAAACAATACCAAAATGATTTCTGGGTATTATGAATTACTTCTGAATATGAGGTGAAGATTGGCCTCATCTGATTTTTAAGTTCTTTACAGGTGTTGAAGATATGGAAGATGGTGGAAATGCCTGGAAATGTCTCTTTCATGATACATTGACTCTGTTTGCCATCTAGTCAAAATTACCACCCTCTTCTGGTGCCTCAGTTTAGCACATGAAATTGAAGTTATGCTGTAAGCCACAATAAATAATCCAAATCAGACTTGCATAAAGGCATTCCATGGCAAGGCAGGTGTCCTTTAGTGGGCTGTAGTGACTCTCAGATTTCTGTCTTCATCTGCCTGTACTGAGCAGACTCACTAAAAAGGTGTGAGATTTTAGAAAATTTGGAGCTCTGTTGAAGGACTTACCTATGTCAGAAGATTGGAACTACATTTATGAAGAATATTGAGGTCTGAAAGATTTTGTGAGGCATGTGCATGTACTGCAGGAATTTGTTTTTAGAAGAGTTTCTACTCCTGGTTATCTCCATTTCAGAAAACTTGTAGAGTTTACTACATCTTCTCCTGTGTCTAGAGAGTAATCAAATAAATATGTCCTCTTGGAAGCAGTTTTAATATTTCAAAGGCCTGCAACATACTGAGTCTGTTGAAGTTGAAGTTCAAAGTTAATTTTAACTGACCACATAAATTCTTTTATGAATCAACATAAAAAGAAACAAGTACAAGAAATTGTTTGTTAGTGCCATTCTAAGTAATGAACTGAAGTTTGTGATAATATAATTGTGCTTTTGATGGACTGTACAAATGTACTCTTAGAAGAAAATACAATTATATACCGGGGAAAATGGCATTAAAATGGAGTATTGTCCCTTATTTCATAGGTGCTTATCTCCCATTTCTGCACAAGAAACATGATAATTAAGAAAGGCAGATATGCTATCAACTTTTAAAGTTTCATCCTGGAAATGAGGTTGGAATATTCCATGAGGAAATCAATGTCATTTTCCTACTCTCTTCTGTCTCAGTAAGAGATATTCCGCCTAAATCCTTCTTTGCTCTGCATTTGCAATTCTTCTTCTGTATCTGTAGGTGACTCTAGGCTGAGCTCATGTTTTTGTTCTCAACTTAATGTGAGCCTCCTTTTCTAACCCTTCCAAGAGCATTTTGGAACTAGTTTGCCCTGAAACCCTGAGATCTGAGAACACTGGAGGATTAGGTTTAAACTTGTTAAACTGAATTAACACTCCTGCCACATGATTATGGCCTGTGCCAGTCCTTCTAATCTTGTTCAGAGTTTAGGATAATTTGTTTAGTAGGGCTGATCAGCTGGAGGTTAATTCAATTGGACTTTGGTTATTTATTCATGCCCGGATTTGTGAAGTGTCACAGCAGATACATGAGGTCTCTGTTACAGTTATGAGATGGCTTCATTAGTGTGACGGAGAGTCCATCTGGGTGACTTCCTTTCCTCAGTGCAATAACTGGCTGTCAGGGCTCTCTCCAGTGGAAAAAACTCCTTATGTAACGTCTCCCTTTCATTTGTGTCACAAGTATATTGATTACAGCTTAAAAGGCACCTCTCTGTTCTGATTGCTGGGATTGCCAATAAACTTTCTCAGAGGTGTCAGTAGTATTCCAGCTCTACATTTTTAACCGATACTGGAATTTAAAAGAAAAGCACCCAAGTGTTTTAAAAGCCATTTTTTATTAATTATGTGTTTTCATGCTGGATTTTGGTCCTCCTCAATTCAAAGTCCACTTTCTTCCTGACAGAGGTGCTGCCAGTGCTGGGTGGTCAGTCTTTTGCACTGTCCAGAATTAACTACCCTGAAATGGAAGACAAAAAGGAAGATGAAAATTCCATCCTACTGAAACCTCTGGAGGAATTTAGGTTGGCAGAATGTTGTTACTCGAACTGGAATGTGGCCAGGACACCAGGATTAATGTTAGCACAGAATGCCATTTGATTGCAAGTGTTCAGATAACCTTGGATGAAAGTCTTAACTGAAAAGAGGCTCTTCTAACAGAAAAGGGCTCCCTGATGTTGGCTGGGACTTTGGTTCAGGGTTGACTCAGAGAATTTTTGCTCTTTACTTCAGCAGTTTTTGAATGGGACAGCTCTTAAATGGTAACAGATCTCCTCTACATAGCCTGCAGCACACCAGATTATTTCCCAGAGAGAATTCCATGCCATAGACTGATGTCTCTTTTTAGAGATGTTTCCTGATATATCATGCAAACAGTACAAACAGGAGTTTGACAGGAGACTTGATAGGGGAAGGTCCTAAAGATTAGAAGGCAGGACAAATGTTCAGTGTTGAGAAGGTACTGGAATGAGCTGAGCTTCTAGAGCCAAGTAAATGTGGAGTAGTTATTTATATCATGGAATTGCTCCTGAGCAAGTGAAACCATCATTTACCTCATTCTTATTTTATTCTCTCTGGTTGTTTCTACTGTCAGTCCTCTGACTTGGGCTTGGGCTGGCTTGGGCTGGCAAAACCAGGTGGTTTCCAGCTAAAGCTTTGATAATTAAGAGCAGTGTTAGTCAAAATTTCTTCTCTTTTTCTCTCTCTCTTTTTTTTAAAATTAAATTGTATATATGTGCTGAGGAACAACCATTAACTTC
Organism: Cyanistes caeruleus; assembly: GCF_971803275.1. Taxonomy (NCBI): domain Eukaryota; kingdom Metazoa; phylum Chordata; class Aves; order Passeriformes; family Paridae; genus Cyanistes; species Cyanistes caeruleus. Next base: position 11,777,325 of record NC_141717.1, read on the forward strand.
CAGGGAGTGAGAAATGTTCCCACATGCTTGGCCATCTTCAGAAAACCCTGTCACAGTTACAGACCATGAAATATGGTTTCCAACAGAACAGTGTTTCCCAAACCAGATGGGACCAGCATTAAAACTCAGCATACTTTGCAGAAGTTTATTTGCTGTTGACTTGGAAGCCACGTTAGAGCTTTGGAGACGAGTTTCTGCTTTTCTACACAACAACGCAACACGGATCCCACAGCATCAGCTCCCACAGAGAAGCTGGAGACAGCAGGACTGATGTGTCTATATCCATCCTTGTCCCCAAACCTGCTGCTGGAGGGGATGGCTCTTGCACCAGTCCTGGGTCCCACGTGCCTGCACAGGGGAAAGGAAGGCGTCCAGGGAGGATGTTGAGACAACTTGCCATGAATTATGAAGGGGGCTGTATCTGCAAAAGCCAGTGTGTGTTCCCAAGGAGCTGTATCCCTGTCTGGAGGAGAAAGAGAAGTGTGCAGCTCCGTCTCTGAGCGCTCTCCTGACACTACAACTCCTTCTTTCCAATAAGGCAGGAGCTCCATGCAACAGGAGCAATCCTTACAGGGCTGTGTGCCAGCTGCATGCGTGGGTAAGCTGTATGTGAGCATGAGACTTGCTTTGCTGTTTGTTTTTGAGGGCAGAACACGTTACTGCTGTTATGTGGCATGAATGTGACCTAAACTTTTTTAAGAGGAGCTATTTTCCATGCTACCCAAGCTCCACTGATGTTTTCCCTTGTTTTCCATAAGAAGCCACTGATTTTCACTTTTCCTCCAGCTCAGTCTTCCCATTCCTTTCCTGAAGCACTGAGAACTTGTATATGAGCCAAGATATGATTCCTTTAAGAATATACTTAATTTAATATTCCTTTTCCAGCCTTCATTATTTTTCATTTATAGGTTAAGCAGCACCTGAGATTCTCAGTGCTTTCCCTAACTTTGTTTTGACTAGTTAAACTTTTAAATTAAACATTTTTATTCCCTTCTCCTTCAGTTTGAGGGTTATTGTATAATTTTACATTTAAAAAAAAAAGCCCAGCAACTGGAGAAGTAGTCACAGATACATTTTGCTGAGAAGAGATAGATGAAATAAAGGATTGAACATACTATCCCACAGATATCCCTGCACCTGACAAAACAGGCCAAACCCATTCTTTACGTGGTTCCACCAGGGATGAACAAGCCTCAGGGGCCAAAAGGAAGATTACAGGCTGACTTTTGTTTCATCTAATATGTGCTTGATATGCAAGAGTAGGCTGAAATCTGCAATCAGCTCCACAAGTGTAATTGACTCTGAGTCAGGAGAAGTGGCACCTGCAGGATGAAGAAGGGCATTCATTCTGTTCTGTTCAGGTCTGTACCAGCCTACTTGTGTGGACAGAGTTCAGCATGTACTGTCCTGGGCAGAGGGATCACACAATCACACTCCAACAATCAACTCCTGGGTGTATTTCTGCTACGTGCTGGACATCTGAATGCTCTGCTGACAAGTGCATGAGCACACCCCTTCTTACCTCCATGTCTTCTCTGTACGTGCACAGCAGCCAACAGCAGCATGTTGGATTTACCAATACGAATGGGGCAAAACGTGTCGTGTGACCTTCATGTGGGGCTGCCTTTCCTTCTGAGAGATCACAGCTGTCTTGGGGACATCAGTGTCAGTCCAACAAGTCCCCCCTTAGTGCAGGCAAAGGTGATACAGCTGTGCAGGGTCTGTGGTGCTGTGCATCTCACAGCCCTGCTCCCCATGCCCAGCATTAATAACAAGACTTGGTACAAAAGACTAAAAGTCTCAAAAACAGCACATGAAGAGAGAAGGAGAGACCAATGCACGTCGCCATTGCCTTAAAAGGAAGCATAAGAGGCAAAAATTCCTAGGTGATCTCTTCATGTTATCACCAGGAATGGTCCTTTTGGGAATGGTGCCATGAAGAGCTTTTGAGAAAATGTTGTTAAAGGAGTTTTTTGCTGGAAATGTTATTTCGACAGATCAGGCCATATTGTTTTGATCACTCCCTTTTCAAAAGTACTTTTAGGTTACAGTGTTCTGCTTTGATGATTTTTCAAACAAAGTTGCAGTCATTTCACTTCATGTCGATATTTTTATCCACATTTTATCTTACATGGGAAAAGCGAGCAAAAGAAAACATTTGATTGACCCAAACTACCTGCAGGATACGCTTTAAAATAGTTCTTCCTTTTTCCCTGTTTGGTTGAATCTTAGGATGTCTCACATTTTGGAGAAAGGACAACACACTCTGATGAGGGCATGTGGTACCCAGACCAAGGTGCTAAACCAGGACTGGTACTGAATCACTCTCTGGTGCATCTGAATGCGGATGAGTTTTGTGTTTGTCTACACAGTGATCCCATGTTTCAGTCATGCCACCATGTGAGCACTGTCCCTGGGGAAAGATGGGCTCAGTGCTTGGCAGGAAGGCTTTTAGGACCATGTGCAGTGGATTTACACCTTCTGAAACACAGGGGAAAAAACAGGTTTGGCAGGTGGCCTTTGTGCAAGACAAGTGCATGGCAGTTCTCCTTTAGAGGAGGGAAATGTGATATGGTGACAGGTAGAAGGGTTAGACCCAGTCCAGCCCCTTGGACTTCCAGTCAAGGCTGGAGTTCCATGTTCCTTTCTTGTATAAAGCAGGAAACATCCAGTATATCTCCATACTTTGAGGAATTCTCACCCAAATCCCCTGTGTATACACACATGTATAAAATCATGAAAACAAGAAAGCAAGAGAATAAAACTACTATGAAAGTGACATCCTCCAGAGAGAGGGATGCAAAATATGTATCCAATAAAACTTTTCTGATGATATCCATAAATACAGAACTGAAGTGCTGGCCCTGCTATCCTCTTCAGTACTATTCCACCAGAAATGTGTGCCTCACATCCTGAGTCATCCCCAAGGAGAGCAATAGATGTTATACACTGGAAATAGTTTAATTTCTAACTGGCCCAAGCACAGTTCATCCCTCTTTCATCAGGCGAGAGGAAGATGAAGAATTTTAATATCTCCTGGTGAGATCATGAGACCTTTGAGTCTCTAGGCTTATTCATTGCAGTCAGTGCATTTTGCCAGTTCCATGCAGGAAACTGAAGGTGTGGGAGAAGTTGAGCTCCCAGACTCCCCTGCAAGGGTAAGAGTCTGATGATGCTTGTGTAGAAAATTTTCTGTTTGCTCTGTGCAGGACCACGATATTTCAATTTTCAGATGAGGGAGACTCTTTTTTAGGTTCATGAATTTATTGCAAGGTACTCTAATGCCTTTATTTCCAGAGGCAGGGATGATAGATTCACACTTGAATAAACAGGTCTCTAGGCAGATGTGTTTGGGGGGATCTAACACTTCATTTACTGTGGGAGACGGTAGCTTGCTACATCCAATCCTTGCTTCATCCCAGCCTGTAAACTGAGGTAGGGAGCTCACAGCCTCTGCTGTCTCCTCCAAAATAGTTGTCCCAGCATACAGAGAGGGTTGGCTCCCAGGAACCTGCCCTCACCCCATTTTGATGCCCTGGAAATGAATTTCCCTGGGAATAAGTGACTGATGGCTGCAGGATTACAGGATGAGATCTTTGGAACAGATCCAGCTTGCTTTATAGTAGAGTTGAAAGGCAAGAAGGATCTTTCAGACATCCTACGGCTCCAAGGTGGCTTTGCTTTGAACATAAACAAGAAATACATTTTCAGAGCACTTGGAATCCACAAGTGAAAAGGGAAAAAAAACATGAGGAAATCAAATGTCTGAATTACTAACTCATCAGAGGCCAGTAGGGATTGTGGTAATACAAGCTACATTATATTGTCAATTTGTATTGTACATTGGGAACAACAACAATCATGTTATTTTGAAATTAAGAGTAACCTGGAGGGGGAAAATAAACTAACAGTATGCCACATAGTTGAGAGGGAGAGAGAATTTGTACTTGGCAATAATCAATACTCATGTATGTCTTGTAATTGACTAAGCCCAGTCTTCCTCCGGGATGTGACAGTGACAACTGAACTCCTCTTCCCGTTTGATGGATTTGGTTGTGCTGCAGCTGTAAATAGTGCACCAAAAATGGCTTTGGTTTGTCCTCAGCACCTGAGCACCAACTCTGCTGGATCCCAAATGTCAGCCAGGCAGGACAGGGGCACCTGTCTTGCCTGAGACAGTTGCAGGTCACAACTAAGGATGTGTCACCCATCTATCTCCTCATGCCCTCAGCATTCAGCTTCAGTCATGTAGAACAAGCATCTTCTAAAGAATCAAATGATCAGTTCTGGTGGCTTTCTCAACAATTTGATCCTTGTCTTATCTCTTAAAATATTTTATAAATATTCTGCTGCCAGAGGCAGTGAGTGGGTTGGTTGATCAGTGTGACCCAGTGCTTGGGGATCCACAGCTGAAGTGTGTATTGTTCCTTTGGAGTCTGAGGTCCTTGCTTATATGTGCAAATCTGCAGTGGTTGTTTGATTCATGATGGAAAGAATTGCAAGGACCCAGGGCTGTCATCTGGCATGTGGCCAGGGCAGAGCCCAGGCTCCTTTTTTCTCACATCTCCATGTCTTGGCACTTCCTAACTTGTATTACTTCCTCTGTCCCTCTGCTGTGGCTGGAGGCACATCCAGTTCAAATGAAAGCCTTCCCTTTTCCCTCTTGAAATTGCTGCTTGTGTTGCCTACTCAAGCTCTTCACTTGGTTTGCACTGGGGGATGAGTCAAAGCCCTGGCCTATTCATATTTCACATCATGTGCACGTTAATTGGTGCTTTACAACCCAGGAACTTCCTAAGGAAGCACAGATTTGGTCTCTTAACAATTTTACTACGAACACATTTCGCCCCCTTCCTTTTCCCTCTTTGTCATAGATAAGATTCATTTTTTTCTGGACATGAATCCATTGCCTGAGGTTTCTCAAATCTCTGCTCTGGGACAGTGAATTCTTATCTCTGAGGCAGAGTGGGAAAGGAAAAGTAGCACATGAGGGGAACTATGACTCATGCAGAAATTGAAATGATGAAGAAGATGCTGCTATTACAAAGACCCAGAGGTGTTCAAAGACCTACTGGTGGAAAGGCAAAAGCCTGGGCTTTTCAGTCTTGAAAGCTTCTGCATATTGAAGCTTTGAGCACCAGATGAGGGTTGCAGACTCGGGAGCTCTCTGCTTGCCTGCTAAGTCCTTTCCATGTCAGCAGCAGTGCAGAGGAGCCGAGAGCTCAGCTGCAGGCGGCGCACAGCCGATTAAAGATCTGATTTCAGCCTGATCAATGGAAGATCTGTTAAAACTTGAAATGGTGCTGCCTTCTTCTCTGCAACAGGAGTTTTAATTTACTTTTTTCTCCTCTCTGAAGGGGCTGAATCTGAATGGAAGAAAATAAGGAGAAATCTTGCCTGGTCTTTCTATTCCAGTGAATGAGCTGAAGGAGGCACCTATGTGTCTGTCATCCTGAAAAGCTCCTTGTTTTGATGGAGCCTTAATGGATTTTTCAAAAGACTCTTTGAGTGCCTCACCCAGCTCTATTGGAAACAGTTCTGTTTTGAAGCTGGCACCATGCCATGTCTATTTATATTCAATATTGCCTTCAAAAATAGCATCACTTCTATCTTTTCCCAATATTCAGGGCAGTGTTAGTACATAGGATGATAAGCTGGCCTTGCCTCTCTTGTGCTAGCAGGGGAACCCAGACAAGTTCCTCTCCTCAAGGATGGGTACAATTCTAAAATTCCTTTGCCACACAGATAACATTTTAGACATCACATAAGGGAGAAAGGACCTTTAGACTAACAGAAAAGTTTACAGCTCTTGAGATGAAGACTCCCCAGCATCCCAAAGTTATCTGCTCCAGACCCGGTAAACAGTGCTCCGTGTCTAACCTGATTTGCTCTCACTGCAATTTAACCCATGTCATCTTGTCCTGTCTGCTGCAGCTGTGCAGGACAGCCTGTTCCCTTCCTCAGAAAGTTATCTTTTACAGGCCTTAAGGACTGGATAGTTAAGCTGAGGGGGAGACAAGGTTAACATCTTTTCTCTGCTGCTTGTTAAGCTATGCAAGGAGAGGAACCATTCCTCATTCAGAGCTGCAGGAGAGACCATTACCCTGTAACTACCATTATCCCAGTTCCTTTCTGGAGGAAAAGCCATGCCTCCATTCATTCCCACCCTGGATGTGAGTAGTTTCTGCCTCCTGCTGAAATGCAGTGCCTGGCTGTTGTCCCCAGTTTGCATTTCACCTCAATATTTGGGGCCATTTCATCCAACTTGTCTAAATCATTTTGAATTCTAACCTTGTCCCCAAAGTGTCCTTGCCATCCCTCCCCAATCACTCTTGTCTGCATGCATAATAACCCCGCTCCTTCATCCCTCACTGTGTCTTCCAGGCAAACAAAAATGGAGCAAACACAGGAGAATGTGCAGCCCAGCTGTCCATCCAGTCTGGGAGCCATTGGTTGCAGCAGATCTGCAGGGATCTGCCATCCCATTTCATGCATGCCTGGGGCCACAGTCCTTTCACTGCATGCTCAGTGGTTTCAGGGTCACTGAAGCAATGGGGCAGAGTCTTGTCACCCCACAGTTTGGTTGTGATGCAGCACCATTACATCATATCCACGTGGCTGTGGAGGTGACAAGGCAAACAGAGGACCTTTTCCCAGGAAGACCTCCCCTCCTCTGTAGCAGTTGGCTGCAGGATGAGTAAGGTGCCCAGTCATGTTGTGACTCCCAAGAAATCCATTATCAAAAGCATTTTTTCCCTTTGAAGTATCCTCAACTCGGTGAGCATGCAGCCTTATCTCTCCCTGTGCCAAATTCTCCTTAATGAGGTTTATCCAGCTTTTCCAGCATGGCTTAACATTGTCCATCCAGTCCAGCCAGAAAGGATCCTTTATTTTGCTAACATAATTAAAAGCAATAAGCGGCCCATGGTGTGCAGCGATAATGGTATTGATGCTGTAATGCCCCACAGACAGAGCTTGGGGTTTAGGGAAAGTTTCATCCTGTGTGCAGCGTTAGCAATTTCCCCAGCTCCCTTCCTGAACAATTTCTCTTCCTATTTCACATCCTATGCTGGAATTTTGCCTCATGCCGTTTACATTAAAAATGCATTATACATGTGTTGAAAACATTGAGTTCTATGTTGCTGGCAAGGAAGGATGCTGTTGTGTTTAAGAAGCACTCCCTTATATTATTATCACTTTTGTTTAATTTAGTAGGATTATTTTCTCTAATTCCAAAGCTGGGAAAAGACTCCTGTAAATATTCTTCCCACTAGCCAATTTTTGTATCATCCAAACCCATGTATAAGCTGACTTGCTTATGAAATGCCACATCACCAATGCTGATTAAAATGCTGATTTCCCTCTGTTAGCTTTCTCCTGTGCTTTGGATCAAAAATATGCAAAGAAAAGGTAATGTCATTTAAAAGAGCTCTAAAGGGCTTGCTGCAGCACGGGGGAGCTGGGATTTATGCTAGCAACAGAGCAGTGCTAGGCTGGGGAGATACTGAGGTTTCTAAACTCCACAGAAGAGTCACATGGACTAAGAAAAGTGAGATTGAACAACTCTGCACCTGTAGGGACTGGATGTTCAGATGTGCTTTACCATCCTCCATAAATAACCCTCAGAGGGATTTTCTATAGGTCTCACTGCTGTCATATCTAAGCACCTTACTGTACAAACAGAGTGTGTCAGGGAGGGGAGTTAAACCCCTGTGTCTGAGCCCCAGAGCTTTAACTACACGGACATTTCTAGTCTTTGTAATATAACTCGATCCTGGTAAACCAGAGGCCTAAAATGAGATGTAATGAGGGGGAACAGATGGAAATGGTGAGTGTGGGTTGAAAGCAGAGTACTCAGAGGAAATGAGGTATGAGAGAGAAGAAGAGAAGAGAAGAGAAGAGAAGAGAAGAGAAGAGAAGAGAAGAGAAGAGAAGAGAAGAGAAGAGAAGAGAAGAGAAGAGAAGAGAAGAGAAGAGAAGAGAAGAGAAGAGAAGAGAAGAGAAGAGAAGAGAAAAGAGAAGAGAAGAGAAGAGAAGAGAAGAGAAGAGAAGAGAAGAGAAGAGAAGAGAAGAGAAGAGAAGAGAAGAGAAGAGAAGAGAAGAGAAGAGAAGAGAAGAGAAGAGAAGAGAAGAGAAGAGAAGAGAAGAGAAGAGAAGAGAAGAGAAGAGAAGAGAAGAGAAGAGAAGAGAAGAGAAGAGAAGAGAAGAGAAGAGAAGAGAAGAGAAGAGAAGAGAAGAGAAGAGAAGAGAAGAGGGAAGGAAGGAAAAGATCCTGTGGCAGGTCATGTACGACTTGGAGGTTTTGTATGTAAGACCCAGGATCTGTTTGCTTTGTCCAGCACAGGGGAATCCCAGCTTTGGGCATGTCAATAAGGGACCAGCGTGGGAAGTTGCAGGGAGGAGTTACAGACAAAATATTAAGGAAATTAAATCAGTAGAGAAAAGTAGGGGATATTCAGGCTAAGATATAAGGGTGTAAGGAGCCCTGCCTGAAGGAAGGAAATACATGATTTTGCTTAATTAGTGACTGACAAAACTGTACCTTGTGGCCATGAGCTGAAAGAGAGAGAGAAAAAAAATAAAAGCCCATTTACGTAACTGAAACCCACTTTTCAGCAGTGAGGCTGGCTGGGGTTTGGGCCCCGCAGTGGAACTGGGCAGGACATCACTCAGTGCACAGCACACGTGTCCCCAGTGCAGGCAGGAGGGGCTGTGGCAGTAGCTGGCGGATGCTGTGGGTAGGATTTGTATTTGTTGCCACGTTTTGCAGGGTGGTGGAGGATTGGATGTGGGCATGAGGAAAGCTCTCAGGGGGCAAGTGACAGCTGTTCAATGGCAGCTGGCAGGAGCGTGTTGGGAAGCCCAGCAGAGCCACGTGTCTGCACAGGGGAGCTGGGACACAACTGCCACGTGTCTGAGGCTGGCCAGGGAATGGGGTCCCTTCCTCCTGGGACAAAAGGCAGAGCTTGGGATGACTTTCCTCAGCTGAGACATTCAGTTTGTCCCATTCCAAACCTATCATTCCCAGCAGCACAAGGCTATCCGAGACCAGCACGAGCTGTTGGTGATCCCTCAGCCTTCAGGAACACAATAATGTCTGTTAGATCTTCTTAAGCATTCACCAGGTCACTGCTTTATCCTTGAGGGAAATAACCTTGTGCTGAACAGTTTGATTGTCTAGTGATAATATAACAGGAGAAAACCGATTAAATGTTGGTCTGGAAGGGTCCTTTGGGTTTGGAATAACTTCTCTTTTTCTTTCCTTTTCCCCTTTCCCTTTCCTTTTTCTTTCTTTTCTATTTTTTTCATCTCTCCATTTTCACCCTTCCTTTCCATTTCTTTTCCCTTTTTTCCTTTCACCCCAGACCAGAAATGATCAACAGCAATGAAATTTGCTCCATTGGTCAGAGCTAATAATACCAAGGATGTGGGTTTGATCCCTATGTGGGCTATTCACTTAGGAGCTGGACCTGATGATCCTTGTGAGTTCCTTCCAACTCCATCATTTCTGTGATTCTGAAATGAAAGCAGGGAAGCCAGACCTGTGTTCTGTTTCCCTACTCTCCCAAAGGCTGGCTATCCCTCATGTCTCCCTCAGAAAAAATCCCTACCAAACATTTGAGGAGTTTCCCTGCATTTATGCAATGATTTCTTGCTTCTGTTCCTTGCTTGAGAAACCTACACAGCAGGACTGTCCTGGATTGCTTCCCACTCTCTGTGCACCAGCAGCTGGCCAACAAAAGCTGGCTGAGACCACCAGGCCCCTGAGGCCAGGCTCTGCAAAGACAGTGACATCCCATCCAGACAATGCCTTGGCCAAGGTAACACCTGGAGCAGCTGTGGCTGATCTCTCACTCACTTCAGAAGTTTCCTTGTCACAGTAGCACATGGCACTTCAAGGGGAGAGCCTCAGGGCTTCTCTCCTGGCACTGCTGAGACACTGGTGGCCTGTCAGAAACAGCAGGAGAGGGACACAGTGGACTCTAGAGTGCATCTCCCATGCAGATGTCACTCTGAGCATTTACTATTAATTTTACAAGGAGAAAAGAACAAGAAGCCTGTTCATTCATCTCCTAGGTAAACATCCCACAGAGAAGCAGTGTTGGCAAAGTTCCTTTCCCCTGGGAGCTGGAGACAGGCAGTTTTGAGGCCCATACAGCTGTTAAAGCAAGCACTTTCCCTGCTAACAGCAATGCCAGGAGGCATTTCCTCCTGCAGTTGTGTTTGGGCATTGGGCACACGGAGTAATTCTCTCCAAGGAGTGAAGAGTGTGAGCAAGGCTCTCACAGCACTGAAATGAAGGTGTTTGTGAGCTTATGGGCTGGTGCAATCTGTGCTGGGAAAATGTCACTGCAGAGAGCACAGATCATTCTATAAGGCAATGGCCTTAAAGTGGTTTTGTAAAGAGATGATTCCCCAAATCAACTAATCTTCTGTGTCCCTGATTGTTCATGGGTATTTGCCCATCTTCCAGGGCAGTGAGAGGTGCCCGTTGACCCTCTGCAATTAGTACCCTGGCTTAATTGACTTTAGCATTTTCCCAGGATCCTCAGAGATGAATGGCTCCATCTGCTCACCCAGGACAAGGGCAGCTCTCCCTGAGATGCAGTTACAGAGGAGAAGCAGATGTGAAGCAAACCTGACACTCTTTGCACATGTGTGAGAGAGCTTTAAGGCTGCTATCAAGGGGTGAGAGGCTCCTGGGGCTGTGCCATGGCCATGACCTGCACCTGCATTGATCTCAATCATCCTGTCTGCTCTGGCAGGGATGTGGGGGGATGTTGTGCCAGCCCCTCTGCCTGCTCAGCCCATATTTGAGCTTCAGAGGCGGAAGCACTGGAGTTTGCTCTCCGCTTGTGTAACTGCATCCTTCACGTCTCAGTGGCTTGGTTGGGGTCTGGGCAGGCGCACGTGAGCTGAGCTGCGTTTGCTGCTGGAGCCTTGAGGGGAACTGGGAACATCCATGCATGTAAAGCCATCAGCTCCAGAGTGAAACCTCTGCCTGACCCAGTAATCATTGGCAGGGATGAGCAGAGAAACCTCTCCTGACAGGCTTTGCCAACCTGGCTTTTTGCAAGGGATGCATTCAGAGACCTTAAAACCCCAACAACTGGGCTTTGGCTTCAAATAAATCATTCTCTTGCCTTTGCTGTCATTAGAGGATGTGATAAAGCCACGCCCCCGGGTGCTGAGTCGTATTTAATCCCATGTAAATCTGCTAATATTCTATGCCTCAGATCCCCAGACTGTGCTGTCCCAGCCCCTGGTTTGGGCAACAGGGACACAACTCTGCATCTTGCCGAAGGCCCTGAGATGCTGCTTGGTTTTTTAAGGTTGGCTTTGTGCCTGCTTGAGAGCCTGACCTTGCAGGAGGAGGTCTGCCAAGATGATCTCCAAATGCTTCTCCAAATGCCACACACACAGCCTGGCTGGGACTGAAGGAGGGACAGCAGGGCTGGGAAGAGATACTGACTCCAGAGCATCTGCATGACACCAAGGAAATGTGCTCCTGCCCACCATGCAGAGAGTGTTTCTCCTATGCAGAGGTCATGATGTGCCCCAGGCCTTGGCCCCTTCCTCAGGGTGCCTGGGGACCCCTTTCAGGGCAATGTGGGGCACAGCAGTCAGTGTCACCCTTGGCATGGGCACAGTGACATCCAGCAGAGCTGCTCTGTGTTGGCATCCTGTGGCCCAGGTAACTGTCATGGTGTCCCAGTGTTTCAGGGTTCCCTGGTTTCCCTGGGCACAGAAATTGCTCAGATTGGCCTCAGATGTCTCAGCTCTTGTCACTCAGTCCCACAAACCCTGTCAGTGTCAGTGGCCATGCTGCTGACTGGCTGCTGTAGTTGCTGTTTGTCGTACGTGCTTCTCCAGCAAGCCCGGGGTTGCTGGAAGCAGCAGAGTTCTTGGCTCTCATTCTGCTTCTCCCTGAAACCAAGAGACTTAACTTCAAAAGAAGCAGGCTTGGGACTTGCTGGGGAGGATGCAGCAAGAACCAGGGAGCAGGTTCTTTAGCTGCTGGAGCTCTCATCCTGGTGCTTTTCCTTCCAGGTGCCAGAGGAGCACCTGCAAACAGCCCCGTCTGCTCCAGCCTGTCCCTCTCTAACACCCTTGAGCATCAACAGGACAGGGGATGCTCATGAACAATTCCCCTTGAGAACTAAGCTAACCAGCCACTGGATGTCATTATTGCTCCAAACCAATACATTAAAGAATCTATTCCAGACCTCCAAAAAAATGTGAGTTTTCAGTACTTAAAATGCTTAAAATGTGCTTCCCGGGGACACAAATCTGTTCACCTCTTCTGCAGCTCTTGTGTTCCCCAGCACACCTTTGCATGCCTGGGGACAGAGTGCCTGGGGTTTGGCACAGGGAGGAGGCAATCCTGGGTGACCTCTCTGCCCTTCCCAGGAGCTCCTGCGCTCCCTCCTCATCTGCGGGGATGACATCACGGCTGTTTCTGCAGCAACAGAAAGGGGCTCCGCAATTCCTGAGCAGGATTGAGCAGCAGGGTGACGTTCCCCAGCACCCCAGTGTCCTGTGGGTGCCCCTGCCACAACCCTGGGCTGGCAAATCAGAGGGCTTTTGGCTGGTATCTGATCCAATAAATCAGGGGGAAAAAATTTACTTCGGTTTCCCCCTGCTTCATCTTTCAGCTGGGGACCCCAGCTGTCTCACTAGACCTGAACTGAAATATTTTGCTTTAGGTTATTTGACCTGACACACACTTTTCCTGCCTTCTCCCTGCTTCACTTTAAAAATTAGGTCTGGTCTTAAAGAAAACTGTCCTTTGAAACCACAGTTAGAAATTTCATTTGTAGAGGGCAACATCTTTCTTCCACCTTCTTGCCCCAGGGATTTTCATTGCAGTTTTCCCAAATTCAGACTGATTTCACCAAAGATTTTGAATTCTCAGATTGTCCATTTCCTGGCTGGTTTGATATTTACTGAAAACATTTTACATGTGCCTGGTTCAGTGTGAGAGCTGATGGAAGTAGGGGGTCAGGGGTTCAGTTGATGCCTGACCCTCTTCTCCCCAAGCTACTCACAAGTGCTCTCCCAGCACTTCCAGCAGAGCTGTGCCATCACAGCCTCCCATGAGCTCTGGGACAGACTTTTCCTGATGTACTGGGAAGTCTTGGCCATCCTGTTTGTTTTATGTTTGGTCAGGACTTTGTGGGGGAGTGGAGAACAACTGCAGAGGAGGGCTGGTGTTTGCACCGCAGTGCAGTAACAAGAGGAGTGGACAATCCCTGGGGAAATCCTGGCACGGTGCTGGGGAGAGCTTCCATAGAGCCTCACTGATCTCTACTCTTTCATCTTTATGTGCCTGCTTCTAAGTTGCCCTATTTCAGTTATATCCATTTCATTGGCTTTTCTTCTTCCACCACAGCTGTAAAACAAGCCAGGGAAACATCAACTGCTGCAAGCCTGATGTGAAGAAATAATCCTGAAACAGCAGAGCAGGATGTACGTGGGCTGTGCCTCATCTCTAGCACTACCTCGGGTCCCACAAACAGCTCTAGCCAGCAGCAGCATCATCTGCTCCCACTGCAAACCATTGCAAGGAGCTGCATCCCAAGGGGAATAAAAGCACTCTGCTCAGTCTTACTCTTAAACTCTTGCAGAGAAGAGCTTGGGACAGGCCTTGGGTGTGTGTGAGCAGAAAGGAAGTCATCTCAGCTTCACAAGGGCTCTCAGCATATGCCTGCACTCCCTGCTTGTTTTGACTTGTGTGGGAATCTTTGCAATCAAAATGATACGACAATTCCAATCACTGCTGATCGCTTTAGGCAGGTGTAATTCAAGCTCTGGCTGCAGATGGCTGTCATTTAATTAACAAGGAAAGAGCCAAAATTCTGTGTAAGACTGGGGAAGGCAAAGAGAAGAGCCTGAGGGGGACTTGTGATAATAGAGAGTGGAGGATGCCAGCAGAGTTACTCAGAGTTTATCAGTTCCCACAACCAGGTAACGCTGACATTCCCCACATCACAGGCAGCAAGGTGTTTAAGGCAAGCTGTGGTGGGCAACACAGTTATGCACTTACTTCAGTCCACGCCATGGGGAATGACTTGAGGACAACACCAAGGGTAACAAGTCTCGGTATTGTTACCAGCTCTAGGAGCTCACAGGTTCTGAACATTTTTTTCTTTCTGTTTCACCACTGTGATTTCATTCCTGACTCAAGCAGTGCTTGCTCTCAGCCCTCTGGGGCCCAGCTCAGCTGGGTAAAAATTGCTGCAGTTCTTTTGGCCACTGGACTGGTGCTGGCCCTCCAAAAGTGCAGAATTTGTCCCTGTCCTGCTCCCTTTGTAGCTGCTGACTTGCCAGGGGTGGTATTTTTTGCGGTGGCTGTGTACCTTGTGTGCCTCTGCTTTCCACGCTTCCGACCCAGATTTCAATTTTCTACACCTAAAATTAAATTAATAGGTCCTGTTACTGCAGCAGGGGAAGTGGTGGGCAGTGGAAGAAATGCTTCAGTCCTGCATATCTTGGGCAAATTGAGCATGTTTTGAAATGGTTTTCAAGAACTCTTGTCCTGATAGTGCAATGCTTCACCTTCTGCAGCCCCTGGGGCAGATGGAGCTGTGGGATTGGGTCACACATCCACCTCCATCCTGGGGCAGATGGGGCTGTGGGATTGGGTCACACATCCACCTCCATCCTGGGGCAGATGGAGCTGTGGGATTGGGTCACACATCCACCCCCATCCTGGGGCAGATGGAGCTGTGGGATTGGGTCACACATCCACCTCCATCCTGGGGCAGATGGGGCTGTGGGATTGGGTCACACATCCACCCCCATCCCAGCACTGTGGGGATGCTGGTCCCACGTTCAGCCAGGAGCAACTGGTCACTGGAGCAGTGACCTCCATTTGGGAGCCTCAAATGAGGGATCCAGGGAAAGACCTCCTGTGCTGGGAGGTGTTGAGCTGCTGGAGGGTTTTCCAGATGTAGGGATGGCAGGAAATGTCACTCAGTTGGCCCATGGGAGTGCCTGTGTGCATTGGTACAACCTTGCATTTGCATGGCCCAGAGAATGCATCATGCTGACCTAATCCAGCTCAACAAAACCAGCCTTGTCCCACTTGGTGTTGTGGTTTCTGGTTTGACATCCCTGAGCTACGGAGATGGCAGGGCCTTGTAGTCTTTTAATTTACTTCTGTCTCATCAAATGGCTGCAATACTAAGAACCAAGTTTTGGAGAGGAGGGAGATGAAAATCCAGAGGAAATTGCTGGCTTCCTGCAGTGCTGACTCTGAGCTGTTTGATATTCTCTCTTTTTTAAGGTTTGCTTGTTTTAAAGCAACATTAATTGGAAAGATGCTGGAGTGTCAAATAGAAACCACTCCCTGAATAACCTCGCTAATGAGCATGTTATTAAAGCAGGGTTAGGAGCTCCCTAGAGGGCTCTCTCTGGATAGGATTAAATTTAAAAAAAAAATCATCTAAACTAGAGAGAAAATCTCTGTTAGTCTGCAGTGATGAATATAGAAAAGTCCAATGAAAAATGGCTTTGAAAGGTTTAAGTGTATGTCTTCCTATCTAGGACTAGACTTCTCCATCCCTCAGGGCTCAGTCAGGCAGGGAAGAAATTTTTAATGAAGCAGAGGGTGGAGGAGTTGCAGCTCAGAGCCTGACAAGCCCACTTTCCATGTGGCCACTTCCCGATGCCCCTGGCACTTGCCCATGTAGATCAAGGGCTGTCCTTGAGGCCACCAGGGTGGACAGTGTCTCTGCCCAAAGCGTGGCTGTTGGGAGGTGAGGGCCAGCAGAGATGGGGGATGCTGAGAGCCTGTGCCAGGAGATGAGAGTGCCTGTCCTCCCTGCAAAGTGTAGCTTTTATCTGACTCCAGTGGAGTGGTTTCCTGTGGAGCTGGCCACTGTGATCCTTCCAAGTGCTGGCATCTCCAGCTCCCTCTTCATCTGCCTCTCCCATAGGTCTGGAGCCATCTCTGACAGCAAGGGCACAGCAGATGGGGCTGTGGGATGGGGTCACACTTCCCCCCTCTGACAGCAGTGTGGGAATGCTGGTCCCACATCCAGCCAGGAGCTCTGGCCACTGCAGCAGTGCCTTCCCTTTGGGGAGGGATAGTGAAGGAGTGGTTTCACGGTTCCCAGTTCCTTCCCTCCTGCTGGAAAGGATGTGGGAGGATTTAGGGCAGGAAAACTGTTCTCATACCATCTGAAGACAGGCATGAAATGCTTTAGCAAAGCTTCCCTGCAGGCAACAGCGACTTCCAGAGTAATTCTGGCTTTTTTGTGGCTCACCCTTGCCATGAATGGTGGGCAGCGGGCGCTGCCCCAGCCACAGTGGGGGCCTGGCTGGGGAGCTGATTTACCACACCTGCACACAAGGAGCTTCTGCACTTAAGGCCATTCTTTGCCTGCATTACAATGGAGCACATTGCCAGGGAAGCTGGGCTGCTACTGCCCAGATATTTGGGCTTTGCACTCAGAAGTGTCGCTTCGGAGAGGATTTTGTCCGTGTGCAGAAGGAAATGTATTTCCTTTGCAAAGCACCAGCTGACAGGCTAATGCAAAACATGCTAGCACCAAGCTGTGACTCCAAACAAAGAGAGGGAGAACACAGTATTTTTATTTTCTCTGCTGCTGCACTCAGTTGGAGTTTTTTCTCTCTTCTTGTTTTTGGGGTTTTTTTCCCTTATTCTTTGCCTGAGACAGGTATTTGGATTCTCTGTGCTCCCCAAACTCTTCCCCGGGCTGTCTCCAGCAATCAGACAGAGTGACAGCTCTGAAACTCTCCAAGTTAACAAGTTCAAGTGCTGATGATTAACTAGATTCACAAAGTTGATTGGAAAAAAATAGGGATATAAATAAATATTCCTGGAGATATTCCACCCCCTGTAGTCATGAACTTTGAATAATTGGAGGGAATTATGCTGAGTACTAATCAAAAGGGTTGTTTTTTTTTTTAATTTGCTAATTACTGCTGGGTTTCATCAGTGTCAGACTCTAATCATCTCAAGACATGTTAATTGACCCTTGGGAGTTGTTTATCTGATGCAGAAAGTTTTAGATGGGGTCATACAAAGAAATGCAATCACTGAGGTTACTTCTTGCCTGCCACTCAGCTGGAGAGAAGAGTTAAAAAGTCTTTGGGCCATGAGGACGTGTGTGCTGACCTTCCCACCATCTGAGCTCTGGAATGGCTCCTTGTGGGCACTGAGGCATCCTCCATCCATTGGGAACCTTCTCTTTCTTGTCCCTGACACTTCAGTGTCCTCTCTTTGGGCCTCCTGGTTTGTTACACATGCACACAGGGTGACTTTGGTGATCCACATGCAATGAGTGCTAACAGTGACAGCCCCCTGGCATGTGATGATGCTGCAAGGCTGTTCTTTTCCATGGCAAGATCTGCTGGGTCAGGCTTGTGGTGCTCCAGGAGCGGGCTGAGGCTCCTGCTGAAGAGTGCAGGCATCGCTGTGGAAGGATGTATGCAAAGAGGAAGGTTTTGGGGTGTTTTCTAACTAAATTCAAATACAGACTTTTAAATCCCCACATTGTTTCCACCTCCTGGGAAGGCAGTGACCAGCAGCAGGCTGTCATTGTGACTGCAGAAGGCCTCAGTCTGTCCCTAAGAGCTCCTGTGGGTCCCCTCCTCCCTCAGAGATGAGGCTGCTGAGGAGCACACTTCAGGGCTGGGTCACCTTTGCAAGCTGTGTGGGTGCAGACCCTTCTCCTGCCCAAGCTGTGTCCTTTATTCCATCATTTCCCCAGAACTGACTTCATGGGCAGTTTCACAGCCTGGCTGCCTCACCTGTCTCATGCCCTATTAATTAAACCAGAGGAGGTGGGAATTAGTGGGATAAAAGGTGAGGGTGGGATAAAAGGTGAGGGTGGTGAGGAGCAGGGAAGCACTAAGCAAAGGGCTGACCAAGTTTCTCAAGGGCAGGTTCCAGGAATGCCAATGTTTTCATCATTTAATGTTTTAATTAATTACCTTGCTATAAAAATTAGTCTTATGCTAATGAAATGCTCTAGAGATGCAATGCTGTGAAATATCCTCGGTACAGAGGCACAAAATGTCATACCAGAAGACCTGGGTGATCTTGACATGAGTGGAAGTGATTAAATCTAAGAGTGCCAGCAGTGCAAGGTCGCTCACATAAGGGCAGATGAGGAGAACTTCTGCTACCAGCTGGGAACTGAGCAGCAGCTCAGGAAAAATGCCTGAGTCACGTAGTTAATGGTGGGTGACCACACTGCAGAGATGCAACCCAGCCCCAGGATGGGCCTGTTGTGTCCACCTCAGCATCACAGCAAAACGTGGATGTAAGTCAAATAAAGGAGTATTCCCAGGTGGTGTGTGACCCCCATGGCACACAGGGCACCACCAGAGCTGTACCAGGCTCTGTGCATCCACTGGTGTCACAACTTCATGGTGACAGTGATGGAAGCACTTTTGTTCCCATTAGTGATTGATAATATTTCACCACCTCCTTTGTACCCATTTTCATTTTGATTCCAGGATAATTTGTATCAGTTTATGAAATGTGTCCCTTCTTTCATTGCAGAAGAACACAAACACAACTATGATGTCTAGGTATTATTGACTTAAGGCATATATAGGCATATGCTCTTATTTGATCACCTTCATTTTTCTAATTTTCCCCTTCCCATATTCTTTTTCCTTTTTATTATATTGCTGGCTGTTAGAGGCCCTTAAATAGAAATAAACTTTCTAGGTAATATTTCTTAATAAAAACCATAATTTATTATTGTTCTTCCCTACCAGTAAATGCTCAGCTCCTTCTCTCATTGTTTTAACCCTAGATTAACATCTTTTGTGGTGAGGCTGGAATAGATACCTGACTATGACTGCAGCTGTACCCAGTTGTAGGTGTGCTAACAGAGGTCGAGTCTCAGCCACTGGCAGTGTGTCACGAGTGGCAATTCCTTGCTGCCACAGCTGGACACTGAGTATGGAAGAGATTTTGTTTCAGGCTCCTGCATTTACCCTGTAGTGCTGAGAGGTGAGAGGCTCCTGACACCGGTGCCTGATCCTGCACCACTCATTGTCCCCAAGTCAAGGTGCTGCTCGTTGAATCTCAGCTCAGACCCTTCCCCTCCTGTTTGCTTCAACAGCTCATCAGAAAGTAGGGGTAGAGATGTCTCTGGAAGACACCTGAGCTGTTGTTTACTATATTGCCATTTCAAGGAAAAGCCTTTTGTGTAAAAGACACGAAATAACTAATGGCATTAATATAAACATATACTTTAACTACCATTTAAGGCTGTCACTGGGTTAAAACAGTCCCTGGTGCTGCATCCCAAGTGCACAGTAATTATGTGGTGAATCTCTTTATTACAGGGTGTCAATCAAGCGACGACGTAGCTGGGAGTGAAATCTCTTTGTGTCTCCACTGATATTCCCAGCACGGAGCTGCATGCTCCACGATGCTTCTGGAGCTCTGTGTGCCTGTGCCCAGGCTGTCTCATTAAAATGTGGCTGTAGGACGGAGGACTGAGAGCTGTGCTTGGCTTTCAGGGAGGGAAATGCCTCTGCTAAGTATCTGTCCAGCTCCCTGTGTCAAAGGAAAGCACACAGCAATACTTGTTCTGATTGTGAGCACTGCCAGGTGATGCTCACAGGCTGCTCACTGCAGTCTCTGACTGGTGGCTGGGTGGTTGGGCAGGAGCTGGTCCTGCCTTTGCTGGTCCTGGCAAGCACTGAGCTGTCCATGGAGCCACCCTCAGTGCCACAGCCCCAGCTAGAGCCTCGGCAGTGCTCCCAGGACAGTGCCTGCCCCTCGGGCTGTGCTGTGCAGCCTCCCCTGTGCTTGCTCAGGGGGTTCTGGGACCATCTCTTGCCATTCCTCCTGCTGGGACAAACGCACAGTGGCCAGGGACGGTGGCACAGAACTGGAGCTGTATCAGACCCTGAGCACAGCTGGCCAGTGGCTCCTGGCATCCCCACACAAAGGCCAGGGCAGAGGTCAGGGCAGCCAGGTTCATCCTGCAGCCAGGGTCTCTGGACCCCAGAGGCTGGGGTGGATTATTTGGTTTTGGCCTGGAGGATGTTTTCCGCTGCTGGGATCTCATCTGCAACTTCTGCAGAGCCAGAGGTCCCTGGGGAGAGACACAGCATGAGTCCTGTGGGACTGCACAGCACCAGGGACTGTGTGGCTGCAACGAGCCTCTCCCTCTCCCACCCTTCCTGCCCATTGCTCATCAAGGATAAATCTTCCTTTTGCTTTTCCACTTCCAGTTGCACTCCTTATCTCCTCCCACTCCCCTGCCCCTCCATCTTTCCTTCTAGGGCTGCCTTCCCCTTGTCCATGCTGTAATATTGGTGGGTCAGACAGTTTTTGAGCAGAGGTTACAGAAATAACCCCAGGATTTGCTCTGTGAAGATCTATCCCAAAGGAGGGCAGGAGAAATGCATTTCCATGTGTTCTTGACTGAGGACCAGGGATGGTGGCTCAGGCCTGGCAGCTGAGGTGAACAGAGGCTGTGTTCCCTGAGGGGAACTTGTGTCCAGTGTGGAGCAGCAAGGCTTGGCTTGGGCTTGAGGCTGGAGCCACTGCTTTTTCCAGGAGCAATGTCCCAGCCTGGCCAAGGCCAGAGTTTGCTCTGCCATCCCACATGATGATGTCTATCATCACACAGACAGAGTAGACTGTCTAGTACACGGATTTTTTTGGGGTAGGACCGAAAATCCCACATCCCTGCTGGTTTGTGAGAGTCTGAGGAACCAAGGATGTGGTTTTCTTGGTCCAAATTCCCCATTCCTCTCCCCTGTAAGCAGGGTGGTGGCTGTTTTGCTGTTCCTGCTTCCCACCAGGGCCTGTTTCAGCAGCTCTCAGAGGACATGATAGCAAATCACTTTGGGGACTGTTTATGATAAAAAGTGCAAGATAAATAGATAATATCATACTCCACTATTAACAGGCTTAAATCCCAAGGATGGGGAGAAGCTCCTGTGGAGAGCAGAGCTAACTCTCAAACACTTCTGCTGCAATTGAAAAGCACTCCCTAGCCTGGCAAGGCTAATTTCACATCTCTTTTCTCCAGGGAGTATATTTGGGTCTCTCCCTGCTTGAGGCAGGAGCCCTCCATGCTGATTAGATTCAGACAGGGGTTTTGGTGATTGCTCTCCTTGAGTTCTGATGGAACATGATGGAAAAGAACATGTTACATGGTTGTGTCACCCCCAGTGAGGCCAAATCAGCTGTGAGCTGGGCAGGATGTGCTTGCTTAGTTGTGTCCCAGTGAATGTGCTGCCTGGGGTGGGCAATGGGCACAGCTGGGAAAATTTCCCCTTTTTTTATTGATGCCACTGCAGTCCTTGGCTGGTCTGTGTGGGAGAGTCTCAGAGGTGAGGCAGGAGAGTTAGTAAAAATCAAATAGAAAAGGAGAAGAGCATGAAAGGCAAAAATCCTTTTCACAATTAGGGCAGATGTCCCACCCTTTCAGTTTGTACTGAGGGATGGAAATTGCTTTTTCAGATTATTTCTCTGTCTGGAAAGATATTTGAATCCAAATGTTGCTGATGTGGTTGGTGTCTTGACTGGGCCTTTTCATTTCCATGGCCCTTCTGGAGGAGCCACGTTTTCATGCATTAGTTTTGGTTTCTGCTTTGAACAGTGACTCACTGAGCCTTAGCCTGGGTCATCCCTGGTGATGCACACCAAGGCAGTGGGAATGTCAGGGATGAAGAGTGGGTGAAGGGATGTCTTCAGCAGGAGGAAAATGGATAGCAAAGATTGAGTTGTGCTACAGCTGCAGCCCTGTAGTGCCTTCAGGAGAGCATCTCCAGTTCCTGCAGCTCACCCTCCTGCCAAAACCTGCTCAATGCACGACTGGGCCCCAGCTCAGACACCTCTTAGTTCTGACTGGTTTTAAATCACTGCATTTCCCTTCTCAGTTTCTTTCAGTGGGGGCTTTACCCCACTCAGCATCATTTCCCTGCTCATCTCCGGCTCAGACAAGGCAGGAAACGTATTTTCAATGTATTAATTAAAATGTCTTTGCAGCAGAACATCTGCATGGAGAGCGATAGATCACCGAAGTGTGCGTGTGCGCGTGTGCCTGTGCGTTGCAGCCTTCCAGATAACGCATTGCTTTGCATAATTTATTCCAGCCAGCACAGCAATAATTTTCATAGCCTGTGATCTTCAAGTATGCGATTATCAATCTGCAAGCCAGCTCCATGTGACCCAGGCATTAGATTATTCCCAGATAAAGGAGATGCAGGGCGTTTGGTGCTCCATCATCTCTGGCCAAATGGTTGTCTGGGATAAGATCAAGTGTTGTTTTGTTAGATCCCACCATGCTGAAGCAGTGGATCTTCTCAGGTATTCATCACTGTCAGCTATTTTCGGAGAGGATGGTCTTTGCCAATGATGCTATTCAATTTCCTGATTGTTCAGCTCATATCAGTTTAGCTTGAAAGATAATAAGATAGAAACCAGAGACTTCCCAGTCAATGAAAGGAAACCTCAGAGGCTTTTTCAGTCTTGCATCTGTCATACTTTGTTGATATTTTAGCTGCTGAGCATTTGACAGCTGGTTGTAAAACTCTTATTTCCTCCTTTGAGAGAATTAAATGAAGAACATTTAATTTATTCCATGGAGGTTTTCCTAAGTGACCCATGGAGCAGGCCTCTTTCTTGCAGCTGGACCAAATCTGGAGGGATTTGGAGCTTTCTTCACCCATGGGAGGAAAAAAAAAGGTGATTTCATTACCTTTTCCCTTCCTTTTTTTTATCATCAAACCAGTTCTGTGTTTTCCAGTGTTGGTTCTACTTCCCATGATTACCATAAATCATTGCTGGCATCTGTGGTGCCAACCTGGCCTTGCCAGTAGGAACCTGAGTGGAGATCTTGATGCAGGATTGCACTGGGGTCCAACCTCCAGGCAACTGGTGCAACTGGGAATGGCAACTGGGAGCATTTCTCTGCAACAGGCCCAGGGTGCTCCCGCAGCAACAAGGGCAGACACACAGGTGAGCACCCAGCACCATCACTGGGACATCCCAGCCCCTCCAGCAGGTCAGGACTTTAATGGGCTCATGGTTAATGTCACTAATCAGTATCAGGGGAAGGCTCCCTTAACTGTGCCAAGGGCAGGCAGCTGCTCAAAGCAGCACAATAATTATGTATAGCCCAAGTAATTATTTTTGTCACATCTTCCTGGCAGGAGAAGACCATTTGTGGGCTGGGTTTAGCTACCTTCCACAACACGCCTGTGTCTTATTTATCCAGAACAATACGCTCAGTGTGATTTTTCTGTCGTCTTTTTCCCTTTTAACATCGTTTCCAGCCCACACTGCTTTTAATTTGGTGAGGTAAATTGAGACTGGGAGGGGAAGCTGCAGAAAACCTCCAAACTCCCATTCTCTGAGCAAAACACTCCCCTGGGATCTGACGGCACTGCTGAATAGCTGGTCCTTCCCTTCCCAAGGGGCTTGTGAGTCTCAGTGGAGACAAATGCTATTTTGGATGGCTGGGGCTCGTTGTAGGATCTGCTCACAGCTTTGGAGCCTTCTCAGCAGCTCCTTTCTTACCTGGAGACCTCTGAGTCAGCAGCCCCAGCTGCCCTATTTTGAATGTCATGTCAATAAAAAGGACATTAGAGCACTGCCTTCAGAGTCCTGCTGCTGGGTTGGTGTGGATGGAGGAGAATTGTTTCCCACACTCTTATTTCAAGGATGCACTCAGCCTGCCTGGGCCCAGCTAAAGAAGATGATGGATTTGAAGGTCTCTGCTCCTGGAATCCTGGGGAAAGGAAATGCACCACATGACTCATTCCGAGCCCATTTCATTCCCTTCCTGAAAGCACTCATGTTCTCCTGGATCTCCAGTCAGCCTTAAAATAGGAGAAGAAGCTGAGATGGTGTCATTAATCCCAGATTTGGTGGATTGAATAGCTGGATTCCCATCTGAATTTCTAATTTGTTCTCTGCTTTCAGCCATCTTAATTTTTTTCTGCTTTTCAGAGCCAAAGAGTTTAAATGTCCATGGCCGAGACATAACCAGTCCTGTCTTGTAGCTTCACCTACACATCTCAGCTGTTCTCTCTCTCTCCATCTCACTTTGACCCAAAATACAAATGACCCTTAAATAGCCTTAAATAGTGCAGGTGGCCACACACAGGAACCAGTAGCCAGCCTGCATGGTGGCAGTCAGACGTGGTACTGCCATTTCCCCATGTCATGGACATCTTGAAAATGGAGCTTGAAGGTCCTGGTGAGGTTTCCCTGTCTGGATTTTGCACCCCTCACCTGTTGTACCCGCTGTGGAGTCAGACAGCTTTGAAAGGCACATTCTGTTTGCATGGGGACAACCTCCAAGTCTGCTTAATACATGAGTGCTCACTCAGAGGTGTCCTTTCATTTACTGCTTTCACCATCAGCAATCTGTAGAAGTTTAGGGTGCCTTAGGGAATTCCTGGCTTTAGCATCTTTTCCTTGGTAACAGCGCAGCTGCTCTGGGTGCAAATGGGCTTCTCCCGGCCCCCTCCCCACCACATTGCAGCATCGCCCCTCCTCTCTTTCTTGGCTTTCTCCCTCCTCCTTCCTCTTCCTCTGGGTGTACTTGCAAAGTGTTTGCTATAACTATTGAAATGGATATAGTGGCAATTTGGGGAGAAGATGCTGTTTAAAGCTCTTTAATTTAAAGGATGCTAATTCACTCCACTCCATCCTCGGGTGAGTTATCCAGCTACGTGCAAACCTCCTTTTCTCCGGGTGTCAAATAGGAGGATGATTTTCTTCAGTCTATATTTAGAGACTCTGCTGAGCCCATGGCCCACAGGGCATCCCACAAGGACAGCTGGGGGAGCAGGGAGCTCGCAGAAGGCAGAGATGCTTTGGGACACCATCCCCATGGAGCTGGGGTGCTGCTGGGACACTGTAGCCAGTGCTGGGGCTCCCTGGGAGCAGCCCCTTCTGAAACTCTGCTTTGTCTCTCCTGCTTGGGACCACAGAAAGTGGGGAACCTGAGGCAGGCTGTGTTTGGCAGGGTGAAGGCAGTTGCTGGGAATAATAATAAGAAACTTGGCTACAAATTTCCATCCCAGGTCAGGCGCTCCAAGGGCTGTAGTTAACCCATGTGAAAAATTGGTTGGAGACCTCCTCGCAACACAGGTTCTGCCTTCAAGGCAAGCTGGATAAATAGCTCTTCAAGCCAGGGGGGCAGCTCCAGAGGGCGATTCCCTGTGTTTAAAAGATCCCTGCGGTTACCATCCCAAATGATTCCTGTCCTGGGCCCCTGTGTGCTCCATTATCTCCCAGGCTGATCCACGTGTCCCCACACAATTGCTCTGCAATCTCCCCCCGTGTGATATTGCAGGATATTCCACTGCATTAGCAAGTCGAACATGATTTTACTGCCCACTGTCTCTCCATGCAATATTTCACTGTCTCCCTGGCTATTATCCTGGCGGCACAAAGTCCCATTGAAATTCACGGTGCAAGTCGCCCATTTGTTTCCTTTGAGCTTTGCAGGGTTGTTCCATGCAGCTTTATGCATATCATTTTTTGCTATGCAAAGTGAGGGTAATGACTTTACCTGCTCTCTTTCAAAGCACTGAACAAAGCCTGTCCCCATGCCGTAGACTGATTTTGGAATATTTGTTCTAGGGTTTGAGAGGGATGAATCAGAGCTCTTAGGGAATGTGCAATCTGATGCTCTGTAAATAAAAAGAAAGTCATGCTGCATCTACAGTCTCCAAGGCAGGCATGTGCTCCCTGTCAACCTTTCTGGCTGGAATCAGCTTCAGGGATGGCTTTGGCAAAACTGAATAGCTTCATTTTAACGACAGCCCTGGAATAGCATCACTTGGTTTGGCCAATACCACCGACAAGCCTTGAACTGGCTCTGCCTTTAGAGGAGCAGATGACGCCCCTCATCCATGACAAGGTGAGACTCCTCAAGCAAAAGGTCACTGGAGATATCCTCATGGACATCAGGAGTGTGGGAGAACCAAATGCACAGCAACAGAGGAAAGGTTTTGCTGTGAAGTCCTTCAGACTCAGGCTGACTTTCCTCCACTGCCACCCCAAAGGAGCCTGAACCTCAGGTACCCACGAGGGCTTTGATGTCGTGAATGAAGCCCCCAAATCAGAGACCACTTGTAAAAATGGGGCTCACAATGTCTGTGCTTGGATCTGTGCAGTGCCAGGAGGGCAGAGACAAGGCTTCCCTCTCCAAACACTGGTGTTTGGACATGGCTAAGCATGCAGGGTGGGTTTTGGACATTGTCCTTGGATGCATAGTTTGAAATGTGCATTTTGCTGGGCCATGACCCAAACTGCAATTGGAGATCTGGTGACAGATTCCTTGGTTTGAAAGCACCCACAAACTGAGAGTTATTCTCCAAAGAGACTTGTAAATAGCACCTAACAAGTGCACTGGAGACTTTCTCATTTTCTTCATGGACAATGTGTGTATGACAGAGAAAAAAATAAGGCAAAACATCTTTAAAGAATTTGCTTATTTTGAATTATTTACTCTGTCTACTTTCTTGGAGTTCCCAAGAGGAAGACACTGTGCAATCTGCATTACAATAGCATGTCAAGGTATTCAGAAGGTCCAAAAGAAACCATCAACTTTGGGATGAGTACCCTGGGGCCTTGGTGAAGGACATCCAACTGTGCTGCACTGAATGCAGAGCTGCAGATGTGGGCTCCACAGGGATGCAAGCACAGCAGGGAGACGATGATCAGCATCAACAAGGATGAAGGGGACCAAATGAAACCAAATTTCAGATTTAGTGGTCAATACAAGCAGCACACAGGACAGGGAAGTGTCTCTGCTTTGGGAGATGGGTGAGCAGGAATGTCTACACGGAAACTTCACTGTCCTTGTGGACATCACCTCAGCTGGCAGGCCCAGCAAGTAAAGGCAGAACTAGAGACCAAGCCAGTCCTGGATGTCCCCACCAGCTCCAGGTGGTGAGCAGAACAACTCATGATGCACAATCACTCTGCACCTGGGCTGTGGGCTGGCAGGAGTCCCCTGTTCCCACTGCTGTCACCTCTTGCTGACTTTCATTGACTTCTTGAGAGTTTCAAAGTCAAAACTGAAAGAAAAACTCAGAACAAATGGGGACCTATAAAAATACATCCAAGCTGCCAAGTCTACAGCAGATGTGATTTGCAATGGATGAGGTATTAATGCCCTGAAAAATTGGAGTAATGATGTGCAGTAATATTTGTCATCACCAAGGCTGACTATGTTAAACAAAAATGTTTTGAAATGCAGCTTCTGCCTGGGCCTGGTAACTTTCCCAGATGTAAATATTGCAGTTGTTTTCCAAACACTCTCAAAATACCATAAGGCCTCAGTCCACTTACAGCACTAACAGCCCATAAAATGTCATTTTTTGTTTTCTAATTAATCTGATGATTTTTATATAGGAATTGACAACAGCAGTGAAAAAGCATTTCAGGCTGAAAAAAAGTATCCCTTGGATGTCAAGTCACCCACAGCCAAGCTGGTGCATCGCTGGGAACTGCAGAGCAGCATCTCCTCATCCTCCTGGATGGTGACTCATGGTTGGGCAGATCTACTCACCCTCCAAGCCAGGGGACACCAGCCAGTCTTGTAGGGATGCAAAGGGGGAGATCACACCCTCCCCGCAAGGATCATCCTTCCTTTTTTCTGGTAGGAGCTCCCCATTGTGGTGCATTTTTCAGATGCCCACGGCAGAGAGGGGAGCTGGAGGCAGAGCTCTCGTGGGGTCCCAGGTGGAGCAAGGCTGGCTGGATTTTCACCCTCTGTGTAAGGTGGGTTGTTGCTGTTAAGGTCTTGCTGTGGGGCTTCAGGTGCTTGGGGTTTTTAAGACAGTTGAAGGCACTGCTTTTGGGGGGAGATGAACAGTACAACCAAGCAAAGTACACCAGACCTCCATCCCTTGCCCACATGGGGTCCCGTGGAGGTGTGGTGGGGACTTCTGACTCTGCCCCAGGCTGAGAAGAGGCAGTCACACTGCTGTCACACCTCCACCTTTCCCTCCAGACTGCCCTGCTTTGGTGAGTGCTTCCCTCTCTACAAGGGCACCAGGTTGTCACACTCACCGTGACACAAGGAGAATCCAGAGTCACCGCAGCTGCTGTGGGCACTGCAGGGGAACAACTCAGTCCCTGCCCTGAGCAAGGACAGAGCAGACATCGCCTACCCAAGGTCACACTTTGTTTCCTTATCTTACTCAACACCTCCCCGTTCTGCATGGGCAAATGGAGCAGTGCCCAGCCAACACTCTGTCCCTTGGCCAGCACTTCTTTCCAGGTGATTCTCAAAAAGGCAGCAGAGGAGCTCTCACTCCCATACTCCCTCCACATCATCGTGGGAAGCAGCCAGTGTTTTATTAACCACCCCTTCCTCCTGTACTGCTTGTTAAACTGGGTTAGGACTGCTTGAGCCTGCTGTGTTAGACATCTTCTGCTGGTGGAGGGGAAGGGCTCACAGAAGCTCTCCTGACCCCAGACACCTTTCTCACAGCACTCCTCCCGCCATCTCGCATAAATAGATCAGTCATCCCAGCACGGCTACGTCTTCTTTTACTCCTTCCTGTCTTTAATAATATTATCAATGTCTGGTTTAGATTTTTACTAAATATAGTGGCCAGAGTCTGGACTGGCGTCACTTCCTCCCAGAAGAACTGGAACAGCTTGCTCAGAAGTACTTACTCCTTTTATTAATTTATCTTGGTTTGCAAAGTTGTTTGATTGCACCAAGTCTTCCCACCCCCCGTTGACCTGGCAACTGGAAGAAATGATGCTGCTTAAAGCCTGTCCTTGATCCATGGGTGAGGCTTGAGGTTTTTGGGGCTGCCTCTCCCAGAGCAACCCTGAGGAGCAAGGACAATGTATACCAGCAGGCAGAAAATTTTCAAAAAGTCTTTGGCAAAGCTTCCCTCTCTTCACTGCTGATATCCGTGGGTGAAGATCTCTAATGGGGAGACAGTGGCATCCACGTCCCCTCTGGGCAATTCTTCTTCCAGCTGCCAGGTGCCAGTTGCAGCTCCAGAGCTGGCATGAACCCTCAGTGTTTGTGGCTGGCCCAAGGTTTGTGTGGCACAGATGTGGGGGCTGAACCCTCTGCTCCTGGTGCCAGGAGGGACCTGGCAGTGTCTGTTCCCTGCCCAGGGAAACCAGCCTGTTCCTTCTCCAGCAAAGGCGGAGCAGGGATGGGACCTCTTATCCATCATCTCCCCAGGAAGACATTTGACCCCAGAGCCACCCTCACAGTGGCCCCTGCTACTTCATGTCATTGCCCATGTATTTATTAGTCCAAAGCAATCTCAATTTGTATTCCTTGCCTTTAGGGCATTCCATGGGACATTGGAGAATGGGATATCCCTGCTCAAGGGAGGAAGGG
This sequence comes from Cyanistes caeruleus, assembly GCF_971803275.1. Lineage (NCBI taxonomy): Eukaryota > Metazoa > Chordata > Aves > Passeriformes > Paridae > Cyanistes > Cyanistes caeruleus. Next base: position 11,806,676 of record NC_141717.1, read on the forward strand.
GTCTTTCATGCTTCAAGGGAATGAGCACAGGTGGTGATGGTGAAAGGGAATGGAAGAACCTCAGATCAACATATTCACCCTGAGGCAAAGACCTGAGGACTGGGTTAGAGCTGTGGAAGAGAGGATGCTGGATCCATTCTCCATTGCCATCCTCTCCATCATGCAGGGTATCTCCTGCATTCCCATGGGCGCTTTCCCTGGGCTGTGTGTCTAATGCAGCTGAGTGCTGTGCCAGGTTGCCAGCTGCCATTTGGAGAGGGGCCATTGCTTGCCTGTTCCCAGGCTGTCTCCCAGCTCTATTACTCCACGCTTCAGGTGTTTTGGCTGTGGTTGTGTTGGTGTTGTTGCTATTAAATTCAAAGGAGTAAAATTTCTCTCCTGCACCCATCCTTTTCTCTCTCCCCTGTGTCCAACTTCTTGCAGGGCTGCAAAAGGAAATCGCTGGCTAGGAGGTGGTTTTGGAGATGGTTTGAGACACCTCGAACCATCACAAAAAATACACGGGCCAGTCCTTACCTCAAATGACAGCGCCTGGGGAGAGAAAAGAGCACTTCTGTTCCAAGGCTGGCTCAGTGCCAGCCACACTTTAATCATCCTGATTAAAGGTGTGTTGTGTTGCTAAAACAGCATAAAAAACCTGCCCGAAGTGGGGAGGCAGGATGGAAGTCTCTGGGACAGGTGAAGGGAGGTCTGAGGCAGGAAGATGCCTGGGAAAGGCTGAGCACAGGGGCTGGGGACCCCTGGGAGCTGTGGGCAGGGGTCGTGGTCCAGCTCCATCAGCGTCACGGCTGGTCCCAGTCCTCGTGCTCCCAGCATCACCTGGTGCTGCCCAGCTGGGACCCGTTTGGCCCACGGGGGTTCAGATTTGGTGTGAGGGGTGCGGTGGCTGTCACGCACACATGGGGACACAGAGATGTTCGCACAGGCTCACAGAGACAGAGCCGTGTGTGTAAATACAGACACACACACGGACACACCCCGGAGCCTGCACCCTCCCACTGCACGGATTCACCCCAACACAGACACACACCCCGACACCATCATCCCGGCACCCCCTCAGGGTGTCACCACACACACACACAGCAAACACAGCGGCACACCCGCACACAAAGGCACATGTCCCCGACACGGACACTGACACCTTCACAAGCCCTGCACGCTCACAGCCCCGCTCTCGCAGGGTGTCGCACACACGGGCAGTGTCACACACACGGGCAGTGTCACACACACGGGCAGTGTCGCACACACGGGCAGTGTCACACACACGGGCAGTGTCACACACACGGGCAGTGTCACACACACGGGCAGTGTCACACACACATGCGAGTGTCACGAATAGAGTGTGGTGTACACACGGTACCGCGCAGTGTCACACACCCGGTGTCACAGTGTCACACACCCTGTGTCACGCTCAGTGTCACCCACACACAGCCCCCACCCCCCGTGCCAGCCCCGACTCTGCCGGCCAAGCTCCGGGCCGTCACCGAGCCCCAGAGAGCTCTGCCGAACCGGCCGTGCCGAGCCGGACCGGACCGTGCTAGGCCATAGCGAGCCGAACCGTGCCGTGCCAATCGCAGCCCTCCAGGCGGGCCGCAGCGAGCCGAACCGTGCCGTGCCCATCCCATCGCAGCCGGGCCGCGTCGAGCCCAGCCGTGCCGAGCGGTGCCGGTGGAGCCCCCCGGGCCTGGCAGCGCCGCCTGCACGGGCAGGGCTCTCCGCCTGACGCAGTGAGGAGCTGCAGCCCTTCTCTTCTCGGAGGCCGGGCTCCAGCGCTGGGATTTGCTCGGCTCCGGCTGCGTTTCCCTGCCCGCCTCCTGCCCCCGGCCCGCCCGCTTGGAAGGGCGCGGGGAGCCGCAGCCGCGGGTGCGTCCGCCGCCCATCACCGCGCTTCGGGGCTGGGCACGCCGCCGAGCGCCGGGAGCCGCCTCCGGAGCAGGTAGGTGCGCCCGCATCCCCCGCCGCAGCCCGCCCGGGCCCCCCCCGCCGCCCCCGAGCCCGAGCGGAGCTCCCCGCTCCGCTCCGCTCCGGCCCCGCGCCCGGTGTCGCCCCGCCGCGGCGCCCCGCGCTGCCCGGGAGCCCCGCGCAGCCCCCGCTGGCCGTTCCGTGTCGCCAAACTTTTGGCGGCTGCAGCCCAGGCTGGGGCTCCGGCGGGAGGGGACCGCGGGGCCGGCGGCGCGGGGAGCGGGGCGCCCTCCCCTCCGCGGGCGGGGAGTCCCCAGGCTCGGCCGGGGCTGCTCCCGCTGTCCGTATCCCCAGGGCGAGCGGGAGATCGGGGCCGGAGCGGCTCCCCACGGCCGGGCCGGGGCCACGGAGCCAGGAACCCCTCCGGCCGCTCGGGCCGTGCTCCCTCCCCCGCCCATGGGGGATCCCCAGTTCGGGGTCTCCCTCCGCCGGCGGGGCGCGCCCGAGCCGGAGCATCCCCCGGGGGAGCCTCTGCAACTGTTGCCCGCGGGAAGCCCCGGTGCTCCGGGGGAAGAGCCGGTGCCGCGGGCGGTAGCATCGCCCCGGGGGCAGGGGTCTTCGCCCGGGTCGCCACAGCGCCTCACGGAGCGCTCGGACAGGAGAGACCGTCTGCCTCACCCCAAATAACCCTGGAGGCTGCGAGCCTTGGGGTGGGAGCTGTGGCAGAGCCGCTCTCCGGCTCTGCTCCCCCCGCCCCCCCAATCCCTTCTGCATTCCCACGCCGGCAGTTGGGACCTGCCTCCCCCCACACGCGCTCCTTCAGCGGCTATTTCTGTCCTCGCCAAACGCGCCGCACATAGAGCTTTAATTAAAGAAAATTAGTGGAGGAGGGCGGGGGGGTGTCCGTGCTCCGGGGAGGGGGACGGTCCCCGGGACCTCGCCGGGTGCGACTGCCGCCGCTGATGGCTCGGGGGGGCAGGTGCCCGCCGGAGAGTTCGAGCCGCTTTCGCTTGGTTGGTTGTTTTTATTTTTATTTTTTTTAGAAAAGGGCGGCGGTGGGGGGGTGGTACGGACACACGACGGCGGGGAACGTGTTCCTTCCCGGAGGGTGTGTTGCAGTTTTAATTATAATGGCAGATGTTACCGTAAAGTTCCGCCTCGGTTCCTGAATACAGGCAGAGCACGAAGCACCTGCAAACTCGCCCGTCGGACCGGGGCACTCGCCCGTCGGACCGGGGCACTCGCCCGTCGGACCGGGCACTCGCCCGTCGGACCGGGGCACTCGCCCGTCGGCGCAGCGGAATTGCCAAAGAATTTTCTTGGTTGCGTTTTAAATGAATCTCGGCCGGGTCTGGGGATCCTCGGGGCGGTGCGTGGAACCCGGGGATGCCAGGGAGGTGGGGGCAGCCCCCTCTCCCTGGGCAGGACCGCTCCAACCAGCCCAAACCCCCGCAGATCCCGAGCCCTCGTCCCGCTCTGTGTGCAGCGTGGCTGCTCGTCCCGTGAGCGGCGGGACCCGCCGGGAGCCGCTCCCGGTGCTGGGGAGATGCCGGGTGTCCCCCCGGCCGCCCTTCCCTCCCCCAGCTCTCTCTCCCTGGACAGAATCCTCCGCACCTCCGCTCATCCCTGCCTTTCCGGCTCGGGCAGCCCGGGGGACCGGCGGTGCTGCCCACGTCCAGGCTGTGATTTGCAGCCCCGGGAAAGCCCGGCGGAGGGAGGGGAGGGGGGGACCGGCATCACCGGGCTCCCCCGGGGCAGAGCCGCCTCTCCCGCCTCCCCGGCCGGGGACTCGCCTCCTCCCGTCAGCTCCGCGCGTTCCGCCGCCGGTTCGCGCTGGATTAAATATTTAGAAGTTTGCAGCGGTGAATAAAGCGATAGTTAATAGAAATTGATGGCACCGATGCAAAGGGGGTGGCACCGGCGGCAGGAACGGCGCGGCTCAACGGGAGCGGGCGGGGCGCTCCTGGGAGGGTTTTTAAGGGGTTTCACCCAAAGTGAAGGGTTTATCGCTCCGAATGCTGTGGCAACGCCAAAACCCTGCTCTTCACATTTCCGACGATGTCTTTAAAAACCATGTATCTTCCGCCCTGCCTGCCTGGAAAGAATAACCCTGTGCCTTCGCAGAGACGAGGCAATCCGCTCGAATTTAACACCTAAAATACCCCATCAACACCTCCCGCCGTGCTGCCTGACACCATGCAGGGCTCACACTCCCCCAGAGCCTCCGGCTCTGCAGTGGCAGTGGGCAGCGGGGTGCTGTCGGTGGGGACGGGGAGCGTGTCGCCCGCCCCCCGAAGTGCAGCGCTGGGCAGTGCGGGGAGCCCCGTCCTGGGGAAGGCTGGAGCACAGATGAAGTTTGCCCGATGACCTGGAGGAGCGAGCGGCTCCCGGGGTCGGGGCGGCCTCCTCAGGGTGGGGTGGGAAGGACACGGGACTGTTCGGGTGGCCGGTGAGCCCTGGCCCCCCACGCCGGGCTCCGCTCCCAGCTTGAGTCAGCGCTGGTGGCAGCGGCGGGGATGGGGCAGCGCTCGGCCGGGAGGGATGCGGTCCTGGCGCGGCTGCGGAGGCAGCGGGAGAGGGGGAGGAAAGACGAGCTGGAATAGGATGGAGGGAAGAGCAGAGAGGGAAGGAAAGGTCGAGAGTTTTCCCGGGGAGCTGCCGTGGGTACGGGCTCAGGCGTGCTCTCTCCGTAGAGCCGCTGCTCTGTGGGAGCCAGAGGCCATGGGCAGCGGCTTGGCGTGGGGATGGGGAAAAGCGGAGGGCAGAGAGAAAAGCCCTGGGGCCGACCCGGGGTCTGTGGGTGCCAGAGACGGTCTGTACCCCCCGGGCGGGTCGGTGCCGTGCCCACGCCCCTCACCCCGCGCTGGGGGACGCTCCCCCGGCCCGGCGCTGCCCACGCGTGTCCCAGCCCGGCCACCGCTCCGGGCTGGGGCAGCGCCGCTCTGTGACAACAGAAAGTGGCTGGAAAGGGGCGAGGCGTCACACGCTCTGCCTCCGGGAGGCAGGGAAAGGCTGAGGGACCGATGGGAAGGCATGAATGAATGAATCTCCATAAAGAGCCCCAAGCAGCAGGGAGAGGGAGAGAGGAGGAGGAAGGAGAGGAGGAGGAAGAGCCGGAGCAGGGCAGGCAGCAGCAGACGTGACGCCGGCAGGTAAGGGGGTGCCGGTGCCCAGCGGTGCCCCAGGTTGGGGGACACAGCCAAAGGGGGACAGGAGCTACCGGGACCCTGCATGGCTTTGGGATGTTTTTTTAGGAAGCATGTTTTCCTCCTGACTCCTTGCAAAATGTGGACTCCCTAAACTTCCTAGGACTCCTTTCCTCCCCCGGTACTGCCGCCCCGAGCCCGCCGGCTTTGGAGGGTTCCGAGCTGAGCCCGGCGGCTGGACCCGCTCCGCACCGGGCAGCCCCGAGCCGGGCCAGCCTGCCCGGTGGCCACGCCACTCAGCCGGGCTCTGGAGTTATGTTTCCGGGGGTATCCAGCTTCTGCCGCCGCCCCTTTGCTTTCGGGGCTCAGTGGGGAGCTCCTCTCCCCTCGGTCTCCATCCCCCGTCCCTGCCGTGGTTACATAAGGCAGAGGAGCCCGTGTCCAGCGCTGATGCGGGCCGGATCAGCGGGATCGCACCCAGGGATGCCCAGAGCTGAGCTCAGCCTTGTCGGGCTGCTCCCCTCGCTCCGTCACCCCTGCCCCGCCGAGCCACCCGCTGCCTGTCCCTGCTTGCTGCGGGGACTGTGCGGCACAGGTACCCCCGGAGCCAGCCTGCCCTGCCCCTGCCCTTGGCTGTCCCGCAGAGCTGCCCCGCACTAGCGCCGCTGGAATGCGCGCAGCCCTGGGAGCGCACAGCTGCCCGTCCCACCGAGCAGCCCGGCTCCCGCAGATGGGCCCACGCCGAGGATGTGCACACCGCGAGTGTTTGCACACAAACACAGCGCTGCAGGCAGCACACGGCTCACGCTCCCGCACACACCGGGGCTGCTGCTCATCGGGGCTGCTGCTCGGCCGGGGCAGCACGGCGGCTGTGGGTGCTCTCCCCGTGCCGGACAGGGCCGGCTCCCAGCCCAGGCGGGCGCAGGGAACTCTGCTGGGAACGCTGCAGGCCTGGCAGGGCAGCCCTGGCTGGCTGCGGTGGGCAGCTCTGCGGCTGCCCGCAGCTTCCCCCTCCCTGACCGAGGTGCTCCGAGCAGGGATCAATAATGCCTTTCTGATTGGCTTCAGTTCCCCATTCAAAGTAGTCACTGCATTAGGACTTGATTTTTCTCCCCTTTGACTCCTGGCCAGATTAGATTGTGAATTTGGCTGATTTCAAGCTACTGGGGGAGGGAAGAATCATACAGCGAGTGAGAGAGAACTGAAATATCCTACAGGATCCCCTGGAGGGGAGAGAAATCAGGTCTAGATAAGAGCTTGTTCTCTCTGTCTGGCTAATGCTTCCCTGTTTGATGATCAGAAAACACAAGATCTAACCTCTCACCAGGATGCCTAACTACGAAAGGTCAGGCTTTTGGCTTGTTCTAGGTGCAAGGTTTGTTACTGTGAGCTGTGGATTATGTATTCTGGTTCTCCCGTCGTATGCCAAACACAGGAGTGCTTGATGCATGCAAACAGAAGGATGTGGTCAGTGCTTCTGAGGCTTACGAGCTGAGCTCTGGATGTAACACTGAGGTTGGAGGAACTGTGATGGGGACAGGACACGAGGTCCATGCCCTGGACAGCCCAGAGCTGTCCCATCTGTTTGTCAGGTCTCAGCCCCATCCTTGGGCAATTTTTTCCAATACTTGTTTCTCCATGTACGTGCTGGGGGTGAGTGAGTGATGTCCCTGTGTTCCAGAGGGACACAGAAAGCAGCACCCAGGAGCATCCCAGCCGTGCTGGTCGGGGTGCTTTTCCCTGGTGGCTGCTCCAGGGCCAGGATTTCAGCCACAGCAGCACAGCATTGCCTGCAGCATCCTTGCTGCCAGCACTTGCTGTGAATTGGTGTTAGCTCCTGGTGAAGCCAAAGCCTGGAATTATGTGTTTTTTTGGCAAAGGGCACTGGGAAGTCTGGTGGAGCAGAGAGGCTTGTGAAGGAGCTGTTGCAGGGCAGTGAGGAGCCTGAGGAGGGGAGGATGTGGGGCTGGGGGCTCACTGTGCTGTTCTGGGCAGTGGGGAGCTGTGGAGTCACCAACAAGGCTGTGAGGTGCAGGGCTGGGGAGATGGGAAGCTACCGTGGAGGCTGTAAAGGGGGTGTGAGCAAGGAGCACAGCCTCGAGCAGGGCTTGGCACGATTTCCTGCAGCTGCCGGATTTCCTCGGTGTTGCAAACCCAGGGCTTGGGGTGGGTTTGAGGATGAGCCTGATGTCAGGACAGCACTGGGGTGGAGTGTCTGGGTGTGGGGAGAGGGAGATCTGCTGGCCAGCAGTAAACTGGGCCCAGAGGAAGCTGGTGGGGAGGAAAGGAGCTGTGTGGGGCTCGATGGGACAGCTCTGGAGTCATACACCGCCCAAATTGTGGGTGAGGAGGGAGACAGAGCTGTGAAAGCAGTAGACCTGTGAAGACCTTGGGGTGAAGGGACTGGAGACCCTGAGCTGTGGTCCCATGTCTGAGCAGTGCCATGGGCTAGCTGGGGAAAAAGAGGACAAAGAGCTTGAAATGATTCGTGTGGTGTTACTTGGCTGCTGGAGTGGGGAGTGTATGTAGCCAGCACAAGGGTTATCTCAGTCCCTGAGACATCCCTGTCACAGGAGCAAATAATAATAAATGTCAGTGAAAGGAGTGGTGAGAGCTAGCTCCAGGTGAGGGGGACCTGGGAGCTGGGGCAGGAGGGTCTGGGGGAGGTAGCACTGAGGCTGCAGGGGGTTTATGAGCCTGGGTGAGGAAGCTGAGGGACACAGCAGGAAGCTGGGGAGGGGGAGATGGGAGTTGGTGTGGTTATGGCAGCAGCCCGTGAGAAAACTGCGTGTGATTAATAAAACACCTCAACGAACAAACCCAAAACACCTACCAATCAGGACAGGCTTAAATCTGTTATTTGGGCTTGGCCTCTGCGCTACCTGGTCTGATCCCCCATGCAATGTGAGGCTCAAGGTACAGTCAAAGATGGTCCAGTGGCTGTAGAAGTCATGAGGAAAGCCCTCTGCTAATGCAAGTGTGGACAGCTCCCTCAGGGAGCAGAGCATCCCACATCTGTGCCCGGAGAGCTCCTTGTCCTCTCTGGGGACTGATGAGGGAGAAGTGGGGTCCCAGAGCTGTGACTCTGTTCCTGCTGGGTGGGGTCCTGCCCCACCTGGGGACCAAACCATCAGGGGTTTGCTCTAACACACACATTGTATGTGTTCAGGGCTCTCAGAAAAGCCAAATGACCACAACTCTGCTCTCTTCCCCTTACCCCTCTCTCCTTTGTGCTTAGAGGGAATCAGTGGGAATATCTCCAAGATCGGGTTTTTTTTTTCTTTCCTATTCCAGCGTTTATTTATGAGCTGGACAAGGGCAATCTCTGAAGCTCATTTGTATTTTTAAATCTACAGGAATAAATGTATGGAAATGTATGTGTTTTACTGTATCAGCTGCTGTCAGCTTTTAACTTTATTACAGTAAGTGCAGAGTTTTCGTGGGCCAAACTCATTCATTGGATTTAATGGAGTTAAACTGCAGGCAGATTTGGCTACTTGTTTGTGTATATCCTTGTAAAATGGACAGGCAGAGATCATAAAATTTTATACTCTCTATGGCATCTTTTAAGGAAAAGTTTTCCAATATGTTTTATAAACAGCATGCATATTTTGCTACAGTGTATGCTCATACCTAACACAAGGCACTTTAGTGCTGGTTTTTTTTCCTTTTCCCAGAGCTATATGTATGTATGTGAACGTGGATTTGCCTGCATTATTTTCTCGTGCTGCTTTCCTTAAAAGTGTCTTTAGCAGTTTTAAGCATTTTAGCTGGATTTCTTTCTTTCTTTTTGGTGTATCTTTATCTCTTCCTAGAAATGGTAGTAAGAACCCTAACCCTTGCTGTGAAAGGCTCAAAATGAGGGAAGAATAATGTTTGTAAAGCCTCTTGCTAAATACCCAAAGCACTCCTAAACCATCCCAGCTGCAAATGCACCATCTCAGGACCTTTCACAGATACAACCATCTGCTGTGATACCTTTGAAGGGCTGACTTCTCTCCTGCCTTTATCCTGAGATACTATTTTCTACTATTTTCACGATGTGATGATATCGGTTTCTTGACCTGTTCTGGACTGGGTTTAGATCCTGCTTGTGCAGGGCCTTTCCCAGTGTAACATGGAGAAAACACTTGAAGCTGCAGAAAAAATGTATTTCTAGGGCATGGATTTATTTTCTAATGAGGTATTTGATGTTTTTCCAGGCTCTAAACAAATTAGACCCAGATCTGTGGCTGCAGGACATTGGGAGGGGAAGTGGTTGATGAGCTGGGCTAATTAATTACACTTACTTATGACTTATCAAATGGTCATCACCACTCCATATGGAGCATTTGAGTGTGTGGAATTGAGGGGAGAGGATATTGATATGTGGGATAAATGAAAAGCAGTGGTCAATGGCAAGGACATAAATAAATCTGGAGATTCTGGTGACATGAAAATAAATTGCGGCTAGTGAGGTATGAGAGAGACTTGATGTCAAAGGAACTCTATAATGTATTTATATTCCCACTCAGGATTTGCTGGGGTTTCTAAATAATGCATTAATTCAATTACACATTCTTAATTAGTGTTTTCTCAAATTGGAGCAACATCATTAATTTACTGCGTCATATTTTTATGTTGCTGGTGTGGTGAGTTTCATTTTTGACCCTTTCCCCTCTCTGCTTTGTGAGACTCATAGCACTCAGCTGTGATGCTCATTCCACAAGCTGCAGCTTCTTTGGGAATACCAGTTTTCTGTATTATGATTTTTTTTTTAAATATTTTTTTTTACGCTGACAGGCTGCACAGCACTGACCTGACCCTGTAATGGGAGGAAGAGGGAGAAAAAGAGCCCAGATCTGAAGCATCTCCTTTTGAATGCTGAGCAGCATCTGTTCTCCGTAGAGCAGGGCGATCTGCAGCATGCTGGGGCAGGATTAGGCCCTTTGGACTCCTCCAAATGGGGTTATTTGATTTTTTTCCTCTCTGGAAACTCGTGGTACTTGCAGGGGTGGGTGCTCCCTGTCCCTCTGGGGTGAGCATGACACACAGGGCTGCTCCTCCCGGCACCTGGCGCTGCGCAGGGATGGGGAGGCACAGGGAGCTGTGTGTCACCGTGGGGCTTGTCTGCCTGCTTCAAGGGAAAGGTTGAGGGACAGCACCTTTGCTCCTGTGCCCTTCACTGCTCTGTCCCCAGGGATGATGTGCTCCCAAGAGCTGCTCTCGGGCATTTGTTCTTTGGCAGCTCCTGGAAAGCAGAGCTGGGTCAGTGGCACAAGTGCAGGACTGGGTGCTGGTGCCAGGGCTCTGGTCCTTGCCACAAGCCAGGCTCGGGGTTAGCACTTGCCTGAAAGAAATGCATTACCTGCTTTATTCAAGCTATAGGATGGGAACTGATCAGGGAGAGAGAGGAGCGCAAGCCAAGTCTGCTCCCTCCAAGCGACGCCTTCCACACCAGCACTTGTCCCAACTTCGCAGAGAGCAGTTCGGGCTTTTCTGCCCCCCGCCCCATTTCTTCTTTTTAATTTTTGTTCCTGGCTTTTCTTCTCTTCCCCACCCTCTGCCCACGCTCTGCTCTTGCTCGGAGGCGAGCCGTGCAGCCTCCAAAGCCCCATTCATCACCGCCTGCTCGCCAGGCACCGGCAGCCGCCGCTCCATTGATTGACTGCGGCGGGGAGTGAATTTAAAATCATTACGCTCCTGAGACAGCTTTTAAATATGAGGAAAGTCTGTTAAGAAGCCTTGTGGAAAGGGTGTCTCCAGCCAGGGAATTCCATGTGGCACCAGGTGCTGTTTGGATCCAGAGGAGGCTCTGCTGCTCTGGACCTCACGGTGTCCCTGTGTGAGCCCGGACAAGCCCGTGCCCCTGCGATGAGAGTGGGCAGGCGGCTGCTGGTGGAGAATTAAGTAGAAATATTTCACTGTAGAAAACATTATTGTGTAAAGCCATCCATCTGCTGCCTGTCTAATGCTTTGCATGAATTAATGAGCTGATTGATTAGGAGAACCTTGCAGCAGCCGGGAGAGGGAAATGATTCTTGTCCTCGTGTTACAGGTGGGGGGCACTCAGAGGCGCACAGGTTAAGATTAAGGTTTCCAAGGATTAGGGTTTTTTGCCATTAGTGAAGGCTACAGTTGAGACATTTATCTGTCTTGTTTTACTGATTGATCAGTGTGATTTTTTGGATGTGTTTTGCCTTCGAGAGCAGTTGTGAGAGCTTGCTGTGGCTGCGACACAGCCCCGGAGAGTCTCTAAGGATCTGATCTTCCAGTGTGTTTGTGGCAAAACAGCAAAGTCTGCTGCAGCTCTTGGCTGTGATGTTTGCAACCAACAATCTCTTTTCTTTCTACTGAGAAAGACAAACTCTCACCATTTCTTGCAATGCTGGCTGTTTAACACACCTTTCTCTCGCTCCACAGCCTTTACCAGTCAAGGCTTTCTGTGAGCATCCCCCAATTCCTCACAGTATCTCTCCTGGCCACCTGCAGCTGGCAGAGGCAGGTTACTGATGGCTGATGCATGGAGCATCCCTCTCCTCCACGCTACGATGAGTGCAGCTTTTCAGGAACGGTGCATTGAGCAAATGTCACTCCACAGCCCCAAAAATCTATCAAAGGAAATGACAGTGGCTGTAAGCATTAATCATCCCGTATCATCAAAATAAAGTTGTTGCAGTGGGGTATTGTCAAAGGATAAATGTCTTAACTTCAGCTCAGTGCTGGTTCCTTTAATGCTGGTGGTTCACCAAGCAGGAGATGGTACTTGTGTGGCCCAGGGGCTCGTCTTGTGACATTATCTATTAACCCTTTCCTCTCCAGGCTAAACAGTTGGTCAGTCTGGTTACCAGAAAAAGGCCTGGGACACTTGTGAAGTTGAAGTAGTTTCTTTTGATTGTTTGGCTGAGAAATTTGTGCCTGGCCCGGAGTAAAAGCAGGGGTGTGTGGAGCAGCACTGTAGGGGCACTTCCCACTCACCCTTCTCAGCCCTTACTGCCCCCTCCCCCCCACTCCTCCAAAGTGTAGATTTGTTAAAGCCAGAAAAGGTAATGATTAAACAAAGGTATTAAATATCTGATTTGCAGTGTAAAAAAATACCTATTTCTGCTTTACTCCTGCCAGAGGATGGGGCTGGAATGCAAACCCTGTAACCCTCGTGCTGGTGTGCACCTGCTCAGGCTGAAGCAGGTACAAAGGCTGATGTGGGCAGACATCAGGACTGTGACAGACACAGCATCCATCAGGACCAGTGGGATGAGGGATGGGACTGCTGGTGGCACCGAGCTGATTGACTCTTGGGGCTGGAGGGTGGCACTGCAGTAATGTCACTTCCAGCAGCCGTCTCCTGGGGAAGGTGGTGCTGAACAATGAATTGCAAAGTCTGCTGTGTGGCCCAAGGGGGATGGAGAGCTGCTGGAAACCTCCTTGTGTTTAAAATCTGGATGTTCAAGCCAGTCTCTTGTGCTTTGTGGCACCATTGAACTTGTACCGTGCCTGGGTTTGAGCCTTTGTCCGTGGGGGCTGGTGGTGCTGGAGCAGGCTGTGCTTTGGCAGCTGTGCAGCAGAGCAGGACACGGAGGGGAATGGAATGGAGCTCTGCTGTGGGGCTGGAAATGAGGGGTGCACATAGGGTGGATGGGGATCCACACCTCACTGAGCCCCTCTGGGGTCACTCACCTGTCCTGGCTCCTTTTTCACACTCTCTATGGAAATGCTGAAGCCTGGGCTCAGGAATAATGCAACTGCTTCTGGAGAACATCTACCACAGAGGAGTAATGGGAAAACTCCAATAAATCAACATGTTTCAGCCTCTGTCCCAGTTCACAAGGGAGCAGAAATTGGGCTGCAGAGTTTGTGTAACTGCTTCATGTATAAAGAAAAAAGGGGAAGTAAATCTGTGGGATGAGATTATTAAAGCTTCATTAGAAACCATATGGTCATTTAGGCTGGAAAATATATTAAAAAAAAGAAAAAAAAAAATCCATCCATAATGCTTACAAGCAAAGTGGACATCACAGCCCCATGAAGTTCAGAGAAGTTTGTCTCATTGTTTACTGTGTGGGTCAGTTTGCTACTCACAAGCTTCACTGATGGACTTGATGACTTTGGAGGTATTTTGCAATATAAATGATTCTATGGTTCTTCAATAGTTTTGCAGGAAAGTCCTATATTAAAATTCTTTCCAGTTGTGAACTAGCTTGTAGGTTCTTTAATACCACATTGGCTTTAAGAAAAAGCCCCAAATTTTCTGCATGGCTTTTCCCCCCTCTCTGTCAATAAAGAATGGATAATTCATATTATGATTTTTTTTTTTCCCCATTCCAGTCCCATTCTTAACAAAACAGCCATAAAACACTATCAGCTTGTGTAGCCCTTAGGACAGCACACTCTCTTTTGCACTGGAACTCTTATTTGTGGGGGTAAACAGAATAACACACTTTGTTTTAATGAGGCTGGCTGGAATTAAGTGTATGTCACTTATTGATCTTGCTTTTTCCTCCTATTTAATGTGAAAAGCTGTTGTCTCTCTTTTCAGCAGGTGAAATCTGAAGTGTTGTTGCAAATGCTGACTTACTTCTGTGGTTTAGATTGCAAGCAGCTCCTCGGAGCCAGGGCTTGTGGGGTCCTTGGAGGTGCTGAGTTCCAGGTAACCTGTCCTGCACACAGTGTGTAAAGAGCCAGGCATGGGGGCCAGATGGGAAATAACCTCCTGAGCTGGTCAGGTTTTTTGTGACTGTCTGAGAGCCCCTTATTTGTCAACAGAATGATATCCAGAGAGCTGGCAGCTGCATTCAGTGGGTAAACCTGGAAGCGAAGTGAGATGCCCAGGGTCATCTGGGGTGTCAATACCAGAACCTTGCTGGAACCAGGTCCTTCAACACCTGCTTCTGCACTACCCACAAGACCTCCTTGCTTTCCTTTGTCCTTAGTTTTGCAGTGCAAGGAAATTTTTGTTTAATTTTAAATGTTCTCCTAAATCTTGGTGACGGCAGATTGACGTAAGCGTGTGCTGGATCAGGGCCTGCTCTCTTATGCATATGGATGCAGACACAGCTGTAAGCATTCTCCATCTCCAGGATTCTGCAGGGAAGGAGAGATCTTCCCTCCCTGCCCATGGGTGTGTCCCCTCTCCCCTTGCACCAGGGGCAGCAGTGCTGGTGCCCTGGCGAGAGCTTGGGGGTGAATTTGGGTAGAATTGCTGTTTGCTTGGCTCAGTCATTGTCCATCAGGATTCCTGGTGAAGCCTGTGTGGGTTTGCAGCCTCCTGGGACACTTGGGAGCAGGGCATGGCAGTGTGGGGAAAGCCTCTGTGTTGTGGTTACATCTTCCTTGGACCACACAAGCTGGGAAATTCCTTCAAGCCTCTTGAAGGTTTTGGGTGATATGTCAGCACATCAGCAGCAACATTACGTGTTGGCTGTGTCTTGTCTGCCAGCTTGCCCAGGATTTTGCTTTTGCTGGTGTGACCAGCAGCCAAAATGTGGCTGCTGCCTTGGGGTGGGAGCAGCAGCTCCTGAAAAGGGTAAGCACAAACAGGCTGGGTCAGATGGCAAAGCAGGTTGTGTTCATCCCAGCTGGGCAAACACAGGTGGGAAAGTCCAGGCTCTGCATCTCTCTTCATGTGTGACATCCCCTCAGTCACACCATAGCCCATGTGCTTGCTCAAGTGAGCACAAACTGCTTCCTCATCCCACTGCAATATCTGCAGCGCCCAAGGGCTCTCCATCCAGGTACCAGCATGGATTGTGCCCCTGGAGCTCCTGGATCAACCTGGATGCAGCCTGATGAAACTGCAGGGAGAATATTAAAAGCAAAAAAGGTGGTGGAGAGAGCAAGTGAGCCCAAGTCTGTTTATGGTAATTCCATCTCATTTAAAAAGGATAGCAAAGTATAAACCATTTAAATATTTCATCTGCAGAAGAGCCCTGAATGAGTTTGTACTACATGTGCATGTGTGATGAATGAGTGGGGATGGCAGCAGGACCAGCAGTGAGCACCAGCCCTGCTCAGGCCCGTGTGCATATGGGGGAAGTGGTTGTGTTGGTTAAAGTGTTTTATTTAAAAAGGGAATTAATATTTTATTCTTTTGTTGGTGAAAGTTATTGCTGTCTTAACAGGTTGGGTCTGACTACCTGAAGACAAGGGCCTTATCCTGCCCCTCGGTGCTTTCTGCCTGCTGGGTGCCTGGTGACTCTGGAGGATGCTCAAAATAGCCCCAAATCAGAGCTGTGCCTGCCCAACCTTGTGGAGAGTCACGAGGTCACTGGTGTAACTGGGAGGAGAATTTGTCCTTCTAGCTTTAAAAATAGCTGTATTTTCTTTAATGGCATTTTCCTTGGGGCAGCCAGGAGCTTGCAGGAGTGCACAGCCCAGTTGAGGTGCTGCTGAGCAGAAAGGGGTGCCAGGATGCCCCAGTTAATCCCATTTCTAAACCACATTTGCCTCTAAAAATGAACCAAACCAAGCTGGACTTCTTCCTCCTTCCAAATATTTTCATTTGACTGGCTTCCTAGAGCCAGGTTGATGATGTTTCCTCTGTGGAAAATGCTCTCTGGTATAACTAAATGGGATTCTGTAATCTCCAGCAGCTGAAGTGTTTAGTTAGGGTCCAAGGATGGGTTTTGTTTATCCCAACTCTGTCTGCCCTTACCAAAGTGCGGGGTTTCTAGCGATGAGCGATTTGGGGCTTATCTCTGGGAAATGCCGTGAATGCCAGACCTGTGCTTACACAAGGAGGGAAATGCATGAATTTTTTCCACATCAGTAGGAGCTGGAGATTTTGCTAAAGGTGTCTCCAGCTGCAAGGAGCGAGATACGGCTCTGCTGGAGAGCTCCGAAGAGGCAGAACTGAGTAGAAAATTTAAATGTGGATTTAATGCCTCAGAAAGCCATCTGTAAGGGAAGGTGCAGGTGCTGGCTGGCTCTTGGCCATGCAACAGGTCACTCTGGCTGGCTGGCTGTGAGGCTGCTGGAGCACAGGCGTGGTGTTTAATCTGACTTGGGAGATGTTCATTAGGGAGCCCTGGGCTGTGTCCCTGGGAGTGCTCTCCCCGCACTGATTGCATGGGTTCTGGTTGGATCAGCTGCTTCTGTCCTCATTTCTAACTGGAAAAGCCACATTGAAGGTTGTCAGGGCTTGGGATGCAGATGGTCAGACTGACCACAGCCAGGGCAGGGCAGCTGGGATGCAGGTGCCTTCCAAATCCCAGCCTGTGCCTGTGCACGCTGAAGGAAAAGGAAAAGCAGTAGGTAAAATCTGTTTGTTTCCCTGTTAGATGGTGAGGCGATGGCTGAACCTCCTAGATGACACTACACAGCACTTCTGTAGCTACAGGGTGACTCAGTTAAACCCAGCTCTGTGTGGACACTGCTGCTCATTCCGTTTTGCCACGGGGGCTGTGTCACACATTCTGGTGTCCAGGGCAGGTCTGTGCCTCGGAGAGCTGTGCACAGCAAACCCACGCTGGGAGGGGGCATCTCTGCCCTGAGCTCTGCCTCTCAGGGCTGGGAACCATCTGTGCTCACCCCAGCACAGCAGTGGTCGTGGTCAAACATCTGCTGTGCCCCTTGGCAGTGCCCCATTTGTGGGTGCCTGCAGCCCCCTGTGCCCCCAGCCCTGCTGCTGCTCCCCTGAGCATCACATCGGCCTTGCCCCTGGCCGTGCCCCCTCCTCACACCCCACCCTGGGGTTTTGTTGCCCAGCACGTAGCTGATGTCAATTTATTTGTAAAAGAATACTTCAGCATTACCCAGTGAAAACAGACAGCATTGTACAGCTGGGAGCAACATTGATTGAAGTGATATTTAATCCAAGGAAAATACATGATACACAGTCTAGGATTCCTTGCTTATCCATCATATAATGCAGTTCATGGGGATTAAATATCCCTCCTGTAAAGTTGGTTGAGATCAGTGTTGTTATTTGTTTTGCAAATGATCCTGACAGTGATGCTGGGAGCTATTGATTACCAATGGTTCCTTAAAAATTACTATTATACTGCAAATTACAAACCTTGGGGGTATCCAGTTACATGATAATGGAAAGGCATTGGTGTGTAATGACACATGCATCATAACAAATTTGCTCTGGCTACATAATGGAGATTGAAAGGGACATGATTTATGACCAACAGGATTAGCTGCCTGCCATGATACATCTAAGGTAACATGACAACTGTCTAGTTGCTCATTGTGGCAAGAAGTTCTGATGATTAGAACAATTTAGAAATAAATGGAGGGAAAAAAAAAAAGCAAAATCTCCTCTACCTTTTCATTTAAAATATGTAAACCACTCTTCTAATTAATAAATAACAGAAGTCCCCCCATCACTCTTGCAGGAGCATCCACAAAGCACTGCACAGGGGCAAACCAAGGCTGCCAGTCCTAGTGGAACTCCTGGGTTTGCCTGGAAAGCCTTCAGAGCTTCTGGCCGTGGCTGTGATGGAAGTGCAAACGAGAGCCCTGAATCTGCTGGGAATTTCAATGCATGTGTGCCCTTGAAGCCAGTGGAGGACACTCGTGTTGAGTTGTGTGCTCTCATTCCTGATGATGAATGCCTGATAACACAACTGCTTGTCTTCCAGGCTCTCCTGGTGTTTCCCAGCTCCGTAGCTGAGGACTGAATACTTGATGTGTTGGAGTGGAGCCTGAGGGCTGCTTCAGCCAGTGGTGGCTTTAGCAGTGTCATAGGAGCCTTGCCTATTTTGGGGGCAGAGCTGGGTGCTGTGACCTTGCCCTGCCATCCTGGGATGGCACAGAGGGCTGCGAGGAGGATTTTGCATTCAGGAAGGTGTGTGGTGTGAAGGTTAACTCCTGTGGCTGTCCTGTGCTCTGGGCATGCTGCAAATACCAAATGCAATGCAAACACACCTTGTCCTCAGTGCCCAGCTGATCCAGAGTGGTGCCCACAGACAGCAGTGCCTGGGTCTGTGCTGCTGTGTTTGCATGCACAGCTGGGCCTGTTCAAATGTGTGTCCAGGAGCCTGTGCCACCAGAAGCACTTGTAAAACAAAAGGGAAGGAAAAACTGTTTTCCTTCTTCACCAGCACCTTCTCAGCATCTTATGTCATTAGGTTGTGTATTGCACTGGGAGTCACCAGGCTGCCAGTGCAGGGAAATACCCAAATACCCATGGACAGGAGTCCTCCTCCACAGACACTGATTTTCTTTTGCCCTGTGCTCTTTTATTCTTTGGTGCTGCAACAGTAGGAACACTTGCCCAGTAATTTCTTTAAAGAATTTTAGCACTTGATAAAGTGGCATTTCAGCTGAGGGAGGAAAGAGGTGTGTACTTGTTTAGGTATTATCCTGTATGACATCTGGAGATCCAGCTCCAGCCTCCCATGGATCCCACTAGCTCTCTTGGAAATGGGATGATGAAGTTTGAAATAATAAATGGTCTCTTGGAGCCCACATGCACTGGTGGTTGGTGGGAGGTGAGTGCACCCCTGAGCACAAACAGCACTCTGCTGTTACCCACCTTATCCAGAGGAATTATTCCCTCTGCCTGAAGTGTGGGCAGTGTCCTGGGATGAGGCTGCCAGGCTTCCTCCCAGAGTGAGGCAAAGCAGGGACTCCTTGAGATCTCACCATAGAAGTGGTTTGTGATATAAAAATCAGTGCAGAATAAAATTCTCCTCCTTGTGGAAGTGCTGGCCCCTGACTTGCAATAAAGCATTTATTGTTCTGTTTTCTCAACTCAACCAAGTCCTCTGCAGGTCACCATGTGCTGTCTCGTGGCCTGTTCCTGTGTGTGCTGTGCTTTGGGGGCAATCAACAGCTGCAGAAATGCTGTTTGTTGTCAGGGAAGGGGCATGTGCAGAGAGGGGGCTTCGTTTTTCCAATAAAAATGACAATCCCAGCGTTTTGTCAGTACTTCATCTATGAGAGTTTCTGCTTGTGGAGACAGAGAGCTTTCCAGAGGAGCTGCAGGTTCAAGATTGTGGAGGAGGGTGAACCAGGAGGGGAGGTCACAAGGTGGGGCTCAGAAATGCTGGCACAAGGGACCTCTGAGATTCTGCAGCTCGGTTTCTTTTTTGAAGCAGGACTTTTGCCAGTGGTGACGCAGGTTGGTGTTGGCTTTTTCTAGACGAGTCTTAGAACTCCTCCCAGGGTGGATATAGGTGGTGGGTTGACTGCCCAGGTTCCTGCCTTCTGGGGGGAACAGAGGTATTTGGGGGTACAGGTCATGGGTTTCATCCTGTTGACTGTGCAGACCCAGTGTGAGATCCTTTGGCACTTCAAAAAGATGGGAGGACCTGAGCTGGAGAAGGGGGTGGAGGAAAAGGCTGGATTTGGCTGTTTGTTCATCTTCTTTATCACTCCCAGCTGAAGCTGGGTCAGGGTACAGAACTGGACAGGAAATGCCCTTACCCAGAGCATGCCTGACCTCTGCAGAGATGTGCACAGACATGAATGTGCTTGGGAATGATGTTTTTCCCACCATTACCTTTGTAGATGACCTGACCTGATGTCTCTGATGCAGGCCCTCCCAGGTGAGAGAGCTCTCTTGCAGGAGCTCTTTGATGAGCAAACACTTCACAGTGGCTCAGGGGAGGCTGGAGTGGGAGGAAGAGAGCCCTTGTTCCTCTCAGCTGCTCTGGGTTGGGTGGACCTAAAAGTAGCAGGTATGAATGCAACTGTCATTACCTTAATGCTTTGTATCACAGCTGGAGTGGGACATTATCACACCTATGGATTCTGGGAGGTCTTTTGATCCAGCATTGTATCACATTTTAGGGCAGAAATCCGTGTAAAATGGCTGTGTTTGGAGCTGTGTCCTTCAGCCCAGTAAGTGGCTGCACAAGTCACTGAGTCAGTGTGCAGAGCAGCAGAGCAGTGCATGATCCAGGAGGGACCTCTGAGCCACACAGGGGCCACACAGCTGTCCCTGCACTGTGTGAATCAGCTTGCTTGGGTGAAGGTGGGGAGTCCCCCCCTGTGGCCAGAACATTCTGGGCAGAACCTGCTGTCCTTAGACCATCTGTGTGAGACACACCCTGGGGCAGGATTTGCTTCTCCTCGGAAGAGTTTATCTGGAAAACGTGGGTATACAAGTGTTTCTAGGGTACCTCCTGGAGTACCCCAGCCTGGACCATTGCCTGTCCTTCTGTGGGTGTCAAGCAGCCCCTTCCTGCTCTGATAGCATCTCTCTTGCCAGGACAGAGTGGGGCAAAGGGACCTCAGGGATGATGTGGCCATGGTTTAGAGAAGTTGTAAGGGATTTAACACAGCTTAGGAAAACTTCCTCCCTCTCCTGTGTGCTAGTGATGACTTTCCATTTATTTCTCTGCTGTTGTAATGAAAGTCCAAGTGCTACACAGCAGCAGAGATCCTGACACTGGAGCAGCCAGCATGCACGGTTTCTCTGGAAAAAAGGATCTATCCAAATGGCTCCTTTATGTCATGCTCTAATTTTGCTGCTGTTGGTTTATTTTTGTTTTTGGCTTCTTTTATTCATGGTATTCTTAAAACTTCCCTTTCAGGGCTTAACAGCTTAACCATTTCAAAATCATGCCAAGTGGAAATGCAGCATACGATTTTCTCACTAAACATTGTGCTGATCGCTCAAATGCATTCTGGATTTGTGGAAAAGCTGCAAAAAAACTGGGATGAAAGAGAGTGAGAATTAGCACTCAAATGAAGACCAAGTTCTTTGTATGATTGGGAAAGAACTGTGGGAGCAGAGTGTTCCTTGTCACCTTCTTGCTCTGCAGCATCCCACTCTGGCATGGCTCACAGCAGGATTGGTGGGCAGGCAGGTGGTGAAGCACAGCTCTCAGTCCCGAGGCTGCTCTTGTCTTTAACCATGGGTCTTAGTGCTGGTTGTTGGTCCCTGATATCTGAATTATGCCCCCAGGTAATCCTGATATCTGAATTATCTGCTACCAGATTCCTCTCTGGATTTCAGCAGCTCCTTAAGTCTCTTGGGCCTCCCTCTCTTCTTCACAGGAAAGGGATTATAGTGCCAAAAATAGCCCATTTTCCTAGGTGGGCCTCTTTGTGACTCTCTTCTGTGAAATACGTCTTTCTCCCTGTTCTCCAAGTGAAATACAAAGGAGATGTGATTCACCACCAGTGCTGATGTGCCAAGGCAGCAGGAAAGCTTCTGGTGTGCAAAGGATGCTTTGTACCTGCACATGTGCCCTTCTGACACACAGATTCCTTGCTGGGGCTGGCTGGTGGCTTCCTGCTCTGCTTGTCCTAGGAGTAGCTGGGGGATTCAGGGCAGAAATGGCCCTGCTCCTGGTGCTGATGGAGCACCTCTGCTGGGAGCAAATGGCACTTCTGGGAGGTGAGGTGGGTGTTATGTGATCATATGGACAGTCCTGTCCCAGGAGAACTGGTTTGGGATGGGTCTGTTGTGACTTTTGTTCTGCTCTTGCTCCTGCAAGGAGCTGCATTTTCCCAAGGAGGAGGAGGGCAGGGGGCACATTTGGAAATGCAAACTTTCTCTTGGAAGTAAAATGGGTTATCACCATCTAATGACTGCTGTGACTGCTGCTGAGCAAACCTGGGCTCCTGGGGTGATCACAGGGGTGCAGACTAGCACATGAGAAGTCAGATTGGTGTTGCTGAGCTGGGAGGCTTGTTTTAGTCCTGACTTTCAAAGACAAGGGTAACAGAGTAATTTTTTTGCCATCTCTGTCTTTTTATGGTTGCTGACATTACAAGATCTTTGAGGGTCCTCGCTACTTGCAGAAAATGCCTGTGGGACCTTGATCTGCAGGGCTGGGCTGTGGATCACAGCTTTACAGATACTCCGAGCTGGAATTTGCTCTTTTGTTACAGCTCTCAGGCTTGGGAGGTGAAGTGAGGGACAGCTGATGACTATTAGTAGCTTTAAAATGAATATTGCTCTTTAGAACATTTAATCTTTCATTAACAGTGAATACACTACACGCTGGGGTGCATGCAAACCAGGAAATGGTCAGGTTCCTGCAGTGCTACAGCTTGGGCAGCTGTGAGTTCTGTGAGCAAGGGATTCTCCAAATCAGCAGAGGATGTGGGGAAGGGCTCAGTTTGATTTCCAGAGGTCTCATCTGTGTAAATCATGGACAGGAGGTAGGCAGGACCCTGTGCCCTGCCAGCGCCGTGTGTCTTTGAAGCATTTCCACATCCCTGCTTGCATCACAGACCAAGAGCTGAACGTGGGCCCTGATTTATTGAGAACATTCCTGAGACAAGGGGGCACGTGGGGGTCTCTGGACTGCAGGAAGAGGGGAAGAACATGACCTAGGTACAAACCACAGCGAGGGTGAGGCTGTGGACATGAAGTGAGAATGCTGAGTGAGCAACTGCTGTTTGAAAACCCTTGGGATGCAGGAGAAGGGAGTAGAGGGATTCCTCAATTTGTCTCCTTGCCTCTCCCAAGTAAATCCTTTCTGGCCAGTGTGGCTGGCATATGCAGAGCATCTTGGCTTGGTGCTTCAGCGGATGGTCTCCAGTTGGGGTGATAGCTCAGAGCTGGGAGGGGGGAAGCATCAGGGAGCCCAGGGGGCAAAATGTCTTGTCATGATCCTCAAAGAACAGGAAGGAAGAGCATTTTTTCTGTTATTGTTCATATTGCAGGAAATTTCCCCACTCTCTTTTCAGTTAATAACCACTGGGGCAAGAGGCTTTCCTAGCTCGTGGGGGAGCAAATCTGAATAAACCAGTAACAGTCATGTTGTTGGAGAGTGGCTCCACTTGAGTTGTTTTTCCACTGTTTGGATAAATAAGACAATAAGAAGAGCTGCTGAGATAGTTGGCAGAGAAATGAATCCCCCGGGAGATCGGGGAAATGTTGTTTATTTGTGGGAGCTGCCTGTGCATGAGGGGTCAGTCCTGCAGTTCTGTAGAGAGAAGGGAAACAAACATTCTCTGTCCTAGCACTGGATTCATTGCAAGGAGGTATGCCAGGGATCATTAGTGCCACAGCCACCATGATCTTTTGCTCAGATTAGTTTTCTCTTTTTAAGGCAAAAAAAACCAAAAACAAACCTAATGGCAGGTTCCTGTTAGATCAGATATGGACAAAGTAATAGCGGTATCACAGAGATTGAGGTCTGCAAGATTAAAATGTGAAAGGGAGGAGAAATGATAGCTTTGGCTTGCTGTTACAGCAGCCGTGTGAATAAATGACTCTATGCAGATAAGCAGGGCAAAAATAAAAGGGATGCTTAGGACGAGATGGCAAAACAAAAAAAAAAAAGGGAACTAATCAGCAGATTCAACCACTGTAATAATGCAGTAAACATGGAAAATTACATTATATTAGCTCCTCTGCTTCCCCTTGTATACATTAGCCACAAAGTCATCGATAGGTGATTCCCTGTGAAGGTGCAGTGCTGCAGAACCCGGAGCTCCTCACTCCTGGGGGAAGGTGTGAGTGATGCTAAAGGGGAAAGTTGACTTTTGAACTGCCTGAGGAAGAAGTGGCTCAAGTGGAGCTGCAGAAAAGCTCGCAGATCACCGAGTTAAAAATCTCTCCCAGGAAAAGGACGGCCGGTGTGTTTGTCCTCAGTGCTCAGGCAGCAGTAGGGCTCGTTCTGAGCCACAGCTTAATTGCAGTCCTGGGATGTTCCCCTGATGCGGGAGAAATTGGTCTGCTGCAGATTTCTTTAAATATATATATATATATTTCTTTTTTAACTAGTGAACTGATTTCCATTTTGTTCAATTTCTCACAAAGAATGACAAGTAGCCACTGCAGCTTTTCCCTGAGTTCAAGCAAAACCAGCATGTAACATTATTTGCAAATTAGCTTCATCCCTCTGGCTCCCAGTTAAAGCAGGAACTGCTTGGTCCAGAGTTGCTCCCAAAATATCCATTTAAACCATGTAATGATTCTGACTCTCTCATGCATAGTAGATGAAAGACGATCCACGATTTATTTTTAAAGCTTTGAACCCCAAACATGGTCAATCATAGGAAAAAAGATTAAAAAAGGAGGAAGTCATGATAATGCAAAGCTGGGAGAAAAGCAGCCCTACACTTCACAGTAAAATCCGTTTTCTTTGCACTTTTTTATTAACAGCTTCAACTATGATCAGTGCATAAATCTACCTGCAACACAGGATGTTGGAAAATTACCGAGAGACAGCAACGTCCTCCCTGCTGCTTGGTGAGAAAAGAAGGATGCACCTTCAGGTATGAGCTGGAAAATGGTTTCATCCTCTGTTCCCTATTTGTGTTGCACTAAGCTTGCTCGTTGAGTTGATTAGAAGAGGGGAAATAAGGTGTTTGAAGAGGGAAACTTCAGAAGGGATTCTCTAAACTTGTCTCAAGCCACAGATAAATGTCTGCTTGGGTCCTGCTCTGCACCCAAGCACTGCAGGGCTCTTCAGGCTCTGCTGGGGGTTAATGGTGGTGTTTTGTCCTGTGTTTGCTGTTGTTCTTCCCCTGCCCCATGGAGGTTTTTGATCCTTCTCCTCTTGGTGAGAACCAGATCAGCTCTGCTCTGGGTGCTCTCGCAGCCTCCTGGGAGGAGCAGCTCTGGGTGCTCCTGCAGCGTTGGGAAGCAGAGCAGGGCCCTGCCATTCCCTGCTCCCAGCTCAGGGAGGATCAGCTCTGCTCTGGGTGCTCCTGCAGCGTTGGGAAGCAGAGCAGGGCCCTGCCATTCCCTGCTCCCAGCTCAGGGAGGATCAGCTCTGCTCTGGGTGCTCCTGCAGCGTTGGGAAGCAGAGCAGGGCCCTGCCATTCCCTGCTCCTGGACCATGTCGAACCGCGCATACGAAATCTCCGCTGCCCCGGCACTTCCAAGGGATCACAAGGAGGGCTGAGCAGGATGAAGCTGCGTTGGCTGCTGCTGCTGCCAAGCTTTTTTAGAGTGGGAGCAGAGTTAAGCACTCCTCCTGGGTTTTCTTAATCCAGCCTCAATCCATGCACTTCAAACAGGAGCCTTGTTTTAGGGCTGTGCTGAGCACTCGAGTCCCCCAGCAAGCTGCTCTCGTGCCTGGAAGGGCCAGCCAGAAGCCAAAAAGCCGGTTTTACTCTCTTTTGAAGAGGATGGAAATTGCTCCCCCTGAGCAGGGCAGTGTGAAGGGGAGTTGTGGTTCCCAGGACAAGAAAAGGGAGGGTTGGTGACGCTCTGAACGTGGATTTTTCTGACAGTTGTCTGATGCTTTGGGCTCAACACCGACAAGCCACTGTCCCTGAAATCCAGCATAGCAACTGGATTATAGCAGTCACATCTGTCTCCCTAGGGAGAAAAAGGAGGTTTCCAGCCACAGAGGCCAGTGTAAAACATGCCAGCCTTCTCCAGCACGCTTTCTTCAATATATGTTTAATAGCAAGCAAGGACCTAAGGGCCGCTTAAATCTTGGCGACTGGTCAGCACTGTCATGTTGCAGGTTGGGGTTTCTCATTTATCTGGCTGGGTTGGTTGCTTGTTTTGCCACCTGTGCAAGTGGTTTGAGGAAATAATGGGAATTAGCTCCTCTGTTCAGTGGTTATAGATGCTTGTCCAGTGGGAGTCGTTGCTTCTGGTAAAGCTCTTCCTCTTCATCGTGTTCATCACTCCTGTTTGCATGTCCCTTATCGCCACGTTTGCTCCCTGCAGTGACCATTGGGGACTTGAGGTGGACAAATTGCTGGGGCTGGGGCTGGCTTTCACCTGGGGCCTCTTAGAAGGTGGCAGTATTGTGAGCACTGGGGTCCCCAGCATGGGACATGGGCTCCAGAGGAAGCCTGTGGTGGGCCCTGCTGTCCTGACATTTCTCTTGGAGTGTGTCTGTGCCGGTGGGTAAGTGGGGTGGAGGAGATGTACTGGGGTCAGAAAGGAGCTGCAGGTTCTGGGACTTGAGTAGGTCTTTGTTTCACTGATGTGTTTCATGGATGTGCTGGCCAGCACCAAGGCTTCCTCATCTGTGGGAAATACTGGCAGTCTTAGAGAGGGAGCTTAGACTGAGTTGTGACTGCTGAGGGCTCTTGGAGTGGTGCTGGGTTCTGTCTGGATCTGGATTAGTTAAACAGGTAGTTCTGTATGTATTTTCCAAAGGTGAGAAGACAAAAAGGGGGATAGGTTTTAGAAAGGGGGTGGGTGAGAGCTGTCCTCCTGGTGCAGGATGACCACTGTGCTGAGCTTTCAGCTGGATTTCCAGCTTTCTGCCACTTCTGCCATGGCTGTGGTGCTCCATCAGTACTTTGCACCACACTGATCTCTCCCCAGTTTTTCCTTTAGCCTCCCCTGCATAACACACGATGCACAGGGGCCTGACACCAAGTGCCAGGAGACACCATGAGGGTGGGCTTTGCTCCCTGCAACCCACTGTTCCCAACCTGCATTTCCACAGAGACAGAGAGCTCTGGCATCCTGTCAGGCTGTGGGGGAGATGTTTTTCACCCCTTCCCACATCCATGCATGCCTTCCTCCCTGCAGGGAAACCCACGTTGGCACAGGACAATGTCGGATGATGCTGCACATTCAATATGAGGATGCTCCTCTAAAACAGGATGAAGGCTGAGCATAACGCCTTTTAATGTTCCTTCTCATAATTATCCTCTTAATTACTCAATGAAATGCCCAATAAAACAAATCACTATAATTTCTATTTTATTCCCTGCCTTTTGCGGGTTATTTAAGAGCTCAGGATACATTAAGGAGGCGATTTCTCATGAGGGAATGCTTTCCAATAGATCATACTTGCAAAATGGTTTTATGTCCCTATCCTGTGTGCTTCATCCTCATTTTCCATGCCAGTTTGCTAATTACCAGAGGCACTGGTGGCTGGGAAGCACTGCCTCCCTTGCTGCCCATCTCTGCTGCGATGAAGTCACAGCTCTGAGTTTGTGACATTGCCATGGCAACGGCCCGTGATGTCACTAGCGGGGATTACAACTTTGCAAAGCATCCAGGCACAGGCAGCCGGGCTGGAACTCTTGGGCTCTCACATGTCTTTAAATAGCAAGGAACTAAAACGCAGGGAAGTCTTTAAGAAGGCTTTAGATTTCCCTTTTTTTACCCTGAAGGAGGCCAGGCTGTTGACTGCAGGGCTGCCACCAGCAGTCCTGTCCCCGTGTCCTGCAGCAAGCCCAGCTCCCTCATGCAAACTTGGGGTTTGTTTGGGGGAGCTCAGCCCTGCAGTGACCCTGGTACAGGGTTCTGTGGCCAAGGGCTGATGTCTTGGGCACCTCCCCACTGTCCCTGGGGGCTGCAGGTGTCCCCAACCCCATGCAACTTCCTCTTGCTCTCTACTTCTTGCTGATAAAGTGAACATAAAGCAAACCTGGGGACCACTGACCCCCACAGCCCCCCTGCCCATGCTTCACTCCATCTAAATTGCTGTCTACACTGGCTTTCTTCAGTGCTTTTTGTCTCATAGTATTTGCATAATAAGACATTGTTCATGCACAGGCAGTGAGGGAGGAGGATTCATGTGTGCGCCTCCAGCAACAGGAAAATCATGTAATAGCCACACTTTATTTTCCACCTGGGGAGGAAACTCAGCTCCCGTGGCTGGTACCACAAACTGTCAGCCACCTGACTGATATTTATGTGCCTTATTTAATCAGCAGAAGCAAATCAAGCAATGGAAGAGTCAATCTCTTTATTTTAGTTTTTCTAAGGTAGGAATAAAAATGATATTTCAAAGGCCAACGCGTCTCAGCTGAGCGGCGGTGGGGAAAAGCCGGTGCCACAGAACATACTGTCCTGTCTCCCTCTTCCTCAGATCATAACTTCTAAGGTGCATTCAATAGAAATAAATGTTCAGCAGTTCCGGTGGTGGCCTTTGGAAATGGAGCTAATGGAACAAGACAAAAAAGTAGTTACAACATTTTGACAAGCGCTTAAATGTTTAATGCTATGCGCGGCGCAGCCCAGCCGTGGGGAGGTGGTGGGTGCACCTGCAGGGAGCTGTGCCCCTCGTCAGCGCCACAGAGAGTCCTCCCACGGACACAGGAGATTAACCAAATGCTGCTTGAGCTGTTTGTAGCAAAAGGGCCAAGGGCAGCTGTGGCAGCTCTGCAGCAGGTGAAGGGCTTGGTGGCCTCATGCTGGGGATCCCCGGAGGGAGAGGAGGGTGGCCGGTTCTTGGAGAAAATCGGTGGAGGAGAATGCATAACATTACCCTGAGCTGAGACAGGGGAGATGAAGAGGCTGCAGTGATTAAATTGGATCTACTGAAATCCTTCCAAAGCAGGCTTAGGAATTAAGAGCCATCAATGTCACATTGAGGGTCACTCGCTGCAGGACACCTCCGGCCGGGGCCCGGCCTCCCCCCCGTGCCTCTGTTTAGCCCCATCTGAGCCTGAGGAAACTCATCCTGTGTCTCAGAGCCCAGCTGGACATTCCCCTCTGCCACAGAACAGTGAACCTCAGCGAGGAGGGCCTCTAGGAAGCCAGTTTGTCTGGAGAGGAAGGATTAGACTGTGTATGGCTAGATTTGTTTTGAATTCAAGTGTCATGAGGGATTCAATAATGGGGGAAGGTGGTGAGAACAGAAGGCACTGAAGAGGCTGGGCTGACACTGCCTTGGTGCAGAGATCTGCTGGCTGGTCCCTAAGCCCAGGAGGTGTCAGCTGGTGTCCCCTGTGCATCAGGGACAGAGTGGTTTGCTCACTGAGACGATTCTTACCATGCTTGTGGGACTTGACTGAAGCCACGGTGCGGTGCTGCAGGTCATGCCTGCCTGCCCCTGGGGCTGGAGGCAGCTCACCACAGCCTCATCCAGAGGAGTCACAGTGCTCCAGCAGCACTGCACACACCAGCAGCGCCTCAGGCTCGGATAATATCCCCCAACGTGGGAATATTGGTGGCACCAGCCAGAACCAGGATGGAGCCCACCCATGGAGCTGGCAGGCATTGCCTGGGAGTGAGCTCCCAGCGTGGCTCTGATGTTTTGCTCATGCTGACCTGCACTAGAGCAGGTCCCAGATTCATCTGCTGCCACCGGTGCCACATTTACACACATGCCCATCAGTTCTGTGAAGCAGGGCCACCTCTCCCAGCCACATCCAGGCTCTGAGCAGAGCCCCAGAGGGACTGTCTGGAGTGACAAACCTCTGTCTGATCTGGGACTCCCACCGAAGGGGTTTTTTAATGCCCCTCCTCCGCCTTTGTCCTTATTTTCCACAGCTGGAACGACGGGTCACAGCAGGGAGATTTTCACACATCATTAGAGCCAAGTGTCCAATTCCACACAGCCGTCAACTCCAATCAGAGCGATTTAAAAGGCAGCGCTTCCTTTAATCATCTGGGACGCTCAGATCTGTTAGTGTGAACTGAGTGCTCCCAGAAGCAGGGCAGGAGCAGGGGGATGCAGCAAGGAGGGAATGATGCTGAGATGAGACTTGTGGCATTCAAAAGCAGCGGCTCCTCACCTGCAGACCAGCCCCAGGGCAGACCTGGAGGGTGAGGTCCTTCCTCCCTGTCTCTCCTGGTTTTCCTCCATGGATGATTGAGGTGTGTGCATGAGCAGGGTCCATGGAAGGGCTGCTGTCTGCAGCTGAGACCTGAGCCAGGGCTGGTGTATCAGAATGTTCCTAAGCAGGAGGGAGCCTCAGCATCAGCGTTTCTGACTCACAAGGTGGAAGCATCCTGCTGTGTGAGCCCCTGAGCACTGGAGGTGTCCTGGAGACCTCTGGGTGCCGCATCAACCTGCGGCTCCACAAATTCCCACGGAACAAACGAGAACCCGAAATCTCAGAGCTGTGCTTCACCTCTCACTGTCCCAGCCAGCATCCCTGACCCTGGGCCACTGTAAAAATGCATGCTGGGCTCTGTGAAGTGATGCAGCTCCATGTCTGTGCCAGCAGCAGGAGATACACAGGCACAGAGTCTCTCCTTCCCAAAGCTGTAGCCGTGCGCGCGCAGCCCTGCCAGGGGCGCGCTGCATTTTCCCTGTGTGCAGCCACACGACCTTCTCTTGGCCTTCCCACAGTCCTGCCACAGCCCCCATGCAATGCAGATTGCACGTGGATACGGGAAGGACAAACACATGAGAAACATAACGGAGTTACCAGCACACCTGACTGCAGGAAGATGAATGTCCTTCCCAAACGCTCTGGCATGCGCAGAGTCGCTTTCCACAGTGTCTCAGAGCTTTCAGTGCTCATGATTTGTCCAAGGGCAACTTTGCAAAATGTCAACGTTTTTATCAAAATTCCCTGTGACAGGCTTCAAGTTTTAATTAAAGGAACTTGGGGGTGTATGTTTGTTTGTTTGATTCCATGAAATTAGTTTGTTGGGTTTTTTTTTTTTTCTAAGAAAGCAAATGTTTTTCCAAGGGAAAAAATGACAGCCCTTGTTCTTTTGTTACTCTGCCATGTCTTTCTGGCTATCTTGCTTTCTAAACCAAACTGTAAGCCTCTCCAGCAGGAAGCTCAGCAAGCTGGTGGTCCTGTGTCACAGGTTCCTCTGAGAGAGTAGCACTGCCACGACTGCCCAAGGCAGCATGTACACACCACTGGCCAGATCCACACGTGCCAGGACACCTGCTGCCCTGAAAACACAACCAACTGATGCTGTAGATAAAACCAGCAACTTGCAGACAGTGTTCTGCCTTAAAATCCACAAGACCAGCAGCAACACAGGCAAAGGCTAGGAGAAATTTTGCTGTTAGCCTTTGAAAACCTGAAAATTTCAGCTAAAAAAGCAATCAGGTCGATGTTTGTTCTGCCCTTGCTGCTGTAAATTGATTGGATTGATAGGAATGAAGGCAGTGGTGTAAGAGAGTTAGAGCAGCCTTCTGGACTTTGATTCGATCTCTGCCTTTCACGGTCTTCCCTTTTGTTCTCGCTCATTGTTTTTGAAAGGAACTCTTTGATGAGAGGTGGCAAAATCTCACTTAGGCAGAGCTTTCTTGGCAACAAACATTTGACTTTTGGAGCTGCCCTCATCTGTTGGGTAAACATGAAATGATCATCTTTGACTGGAACTGATCCTCTAGAGCCATGTCATTCCACTGGAGAGAGGTATTTTCACCGATTTTCAATGTGGATTATTTTTGTAACTGACTGTAATAGTTTCTTTGGCGGTATTAAGGCTTATTATGTCAGGATTTATTTCCTGAATAGGAGGTGAGGTGATTCGACATGCTGTAGCCTTGTAACTTCCCTTTGCATGCTGAAATCCAGGGGCCCATCTCCTGCTCCCACCACAGACACAACAAGGGCACCCTCTTTGCAGCTGGACCTGTCTCCCAAGGTCAGCTTTCCCCCAGTTGCTTCGTAAATGCTGAAGGAGCAAGTTGAAGAGAACAAATTCCCTGTGAAGGACAGGTAAAAACTCACCTTGGTGAAATGTCTGTATAGAAAAGCCTCCTGGAAAGAGGAGGAGAGGGCAGCAGGGAAGGGATTGCAGCTTCAGAGGAGCAGTGCAGGCACTGGGAGCTCCTGGCATTAGCAGAGGGGTTAGCAGCAGAAAACACAATTGAGGATTAAATGTGGATTATGCTGCAGCGATCCTGAAACATCAGCAGTGCTGAGGCAACTAACAAAAGACTATTTCCTTAGGAGAAGAGCTGCTGGGCCCAAAGCAGTTGTAGATAAAACTCTTCAGGAGTTGCTCATGATGAAGTGGTGAGGCAGTGAGCCAAGGCAGCGTGTTTTGGTATGTGGTACCTCCTGGAGAATTTGGCAATGCAAACTGATGTATCTGCTCCTCACAGCCCCATGTAGGATGGGATTTTAGACATCACTGCACCATCAAACACTGCCCAGGCTCCACCAAGTATCAGAAGAAAAGGTTCACATGAACCCCTTCAGTGCTGCTCAGTAGAAATGAATGGGTAAGGCTGGCTGCTGTTCTCTCTCTGTCAGCATCATTAAAATCATTCAGGACCTTGGGTTTATGGTGCACCTGTCTTGCTGGGACTGGGAAAAAAATTTTGGTCTCCTCTCAGCCAAAATCAAGGCTTATGTGTAGGAGCTCTTCTGGACTGTGCAGTCAGCCAGGCTTGAGGCTTTCTTGCTTTGGTGATCCCAGCTGAACACCTCAGGGCAAGCATCAGCTTGGTGGAAATCTGAGATGGAGAGTTGGAGGGATGGATAATTAGGATAGACTAGGTCATGCTGAGGTGGCAGAGGCCAGGAAATTTGGGCTTCACTTGCCTGCAAACCCTGCTGGGCTCAACAAATGACACTGGGCAACACTGACCTCCTCGAGCTGGAGTTTGGATCGTGCTCTGCTCGGGCAAAAGGAGGCACTTTCAGCCTGCAGACCCCTCTGGGCAGGGGATGAACCCTCTGCTCCATAACACAATGAGCAAGGCAGCGCTTACACCTTGTCTGCAGCAACAGGGCATCTGTAAGTCCCCTGGCATGACCTCGGGGCTGGGAGGAGCAGGGGCCTGTCCATCTGTCCATCCTCTCCCACCACACAGCCGGAGTTAGCCCCAGCTCCTTTTGGCAGCCCGATTCCTTGCTCCAGCGAGTGCTGGGCTAATGGGGAGGCGGCCGCAAGAGGAACACTCTGTTCAGCAGCTGCACATTCCATTAATTTAATGAGGATTTTTTTTTTCTTTTTTTTTTTTTACGAGGCAGATGGTAAAATAGCTATTTTCTGTTGTCTAATAAATACCATCAGCAAGGCAGAAAATGTGCAATCTCGCCAAGTCCTTTCTGATTCCTCGCCCTCCCGTACCGACGCGTTTCCCCGTTCTCTGCTGGCAGCTGGTGGGGCTGGGAGGTGGGATGGGAGGGAGAGGTGGGACACCAAAGGCAAGTCCAAAATTGCTGGTGGGACCTGCACATTGAGACAGCAGCTTCCCCTGATTGGGCAGAGCCTCGGTGTCCTGCTGGGAGAGCTGTGCTCTGGCAGCCTCCGCCGATCCAATTCTCACTTCATCTGATTGCAGTAATAACAACTCACACAAATTTCCTGCCTCAACCTGAAATCTTCCAGCTCTGCAATGCAAATAATATAATGTGTGATGAGGAGCCCAATGACGGGGATAATAATAATAATAGTGATGAAGCCTTTATTCAATGAATGAGTGAATCAAGCAAGCAAAAATAAATGGTATTCAGGGCTTGGAAATCAATAGGAAGAGAAATCAGGAGGAAATGCAGGGGGACTTGCATCTCTGGGAGAGTGCTGTCCTTAGGAATGGCGTGAAGGAGAGATGAGCAAAGCCCTCTGAGCTGGGCACTCCTCGTCTGCCCGTGTTGCTCCTGGGCTCGCTCCTCTCCTGTGGTTATATTGCCTCTGCTGAACTCACTGCTGTGCCTGGTCCCAGCCTCCCTTGATCTCTTTGGCCCCCTTGATTTACAGCTCTCCTGGGCTCTCTGAATGTGTCTAGGCAGCTGGCAGGCTACAGACCTGACCTGGGGTTGGGTAATAACTTGTCTTTTGTCCCATGCCCAGGAGGTCAGCCATAAAAAAGCTCCAGACATCAATTTTCCTCTCCACCGAGGTGGAATTGCAAAATGATGAGTTGGTCTTTGCCCTCATTTATCTCTTTTTTCCTTTCTCCTCCTCTTTTTATCTTTTCTATTCTTCCAACACTACTGCTCATTGCTCTCTTCTTCATCCCCTTTCCACTATCTCCTCCATCATTTACCAGCCTCCCTCCCCTCTGCACATCACTGCTTCTCCTCTCTCCCCCTTTTGCCCTCTTCTGCCTCATTTTTTCTGTGTGTTGCCTTCCCATCTCAAAACTCTCATGATTTTTCTTGCTGTGCATAGCAGTTTGATATCTATACCTGTAATAGCCTGCTAATACAGTAATTCCACAAGAGACCCTTCAGAAACCCAAAGCCTTGGCAGGTAGTAAAACTCACCTTTTAACTTGGCTCCCTCTTTATCAGGGATTCATTTCAGACAGGATTTCTGTGTGCACAGCTCCGCCACTCTGTTAGGAAAAAAAAAAAAGGATTAATTCCTGCAACAGGTGAATATGTTTCCCAGCTCTGGTGAGCAGGATCTATTCTCCACTTCCTGCAGGTATGTGGGGGATTTAATCATCTAACATGGTGCTTCTCTTTGTCCAGTGTGTGTTTAAACTGTGCCTTCCCTGTGCCCTGGGGAATGCACCATGAAACCGTGGGGCATTCCCATGAAACCTTTGCATTATCCAAGGGATTTTCCCACTCCCTGGAGAGATGCCATGTGGCAGATCCCAAGCTGACATCCTGCTCTTTTAGGTGATACTGGCATGGGGTGAGGTTACAGAATGCTCTGTCCCAGCACCACCAGTGCCAATCCCTGCCCTGAACCCACCTGTTGAGGCCTCCCATGGCTCCTGCCTGTCTCTGCTTGCTCAGGTGAGGGACTGGCACAGCTCCAGCCTGGCAATGCCCCTTCTTCAACCTCAGAGAACAGAATCTTCCATGAGCCTAAAGAGAAAGGACGAGCTTCCCCTGCCCTTTCCTCCCTAGCCTCTTTTGGTGGTGTCTGCAGCTTTGTATTGCATTTAAATCTATGCAAATATGTTAGTGGATAAAATATGCTGAAGGCAAACCTGGGAAATTCGATCTGACTTGCAAATGTGCTGGGAATAGGCACTTGGTAAACTGAAACAAGACTTTTACTCCTTTTGCTCCAACACCTCCAGCAGGACCTGCCCTAGAGCAGTAGGGAAACAGCTGTGTCCCAACATCCTCCCATCTCCACAGTTATATGGGCTTGGGGATAAGGAAGAAACCAGGGTATTCTCCTGTACTGTAAATACTGCAGCAGGGCTGACCTCTCTTGGGCTCCCCAGTGTCATCCAGTTTCCCTGCTGGTCCCTAAGTGTGGGTGGAAAGGGCAACATTTGGTTTCTCTGCAGCAGTGGCTGAGGTGGTGGTGTCTTGGTGGGAACATTGAGAGTGATGGGAACAGGCAGTGAGCAGCCCTTGGAGCTGGCAGCAGGCAGTGAGAACTGCCTGCCAGCTCCTGGCTTGGGACTGTCAACCCTCTCCCAGCGTGGAGAGCCCGAATTTCATCATCTCTAGTGGGTTCCTGAGCAATGGGGCAGGAGATGGCACTGAGCAGGGAGATGTGACTTGCAAATCTTCCTGTCAGGCTGTTTTCTGGACAGCACAAATCTGGAGTAATTCCCCATGCCAGGCTGCCAGCTTTATACACAGGAAATGAAGTAGGAGATAATACAACATGTCTTGTGCCAGATATTCAAGAATTTCTAAGTACTTTGCAAACGGGGAGCTACAGGGCAGCATTGCTCTTTCCATTTCACACACAGGAAGGCCCTTGAAAATGGTGAAGTTTCCTGCCAAGTCACCCCAGGGACCAAAATCTCTGTTTTTTATTTACAAAACTTCAGAACAATGGCTCTCTGTGCTTCCCTGACAAGACAGGAGAAAATATTCATCTTCTTCTCAGATAAGAGAACCTGATCTAACAGAGGTTCCTCTCTGGACTAGTCAGACATGGCATTTTTCAATAGCAAAAGCTGTCTAGCTCCAACCAAAATGGGATTTTCAACAAGCAAGTTGAGCAGAGTTTGGGGAGAGGGCTTGCAGGTAGAAAGACAGACACCAAAAAATTGTGGTGAGTCATATTTCCTTGATGACAGAGTTGTGAGATGCCCTTCATGCATTGCTGAGCAGAGCAGTGGTTGCCATCTGTTCCTCCTTCCTCATCTTACTGACCCTCACCAAAAGAGCTCCCAGGGGCCCAGGAGCCCTGTTTGGAGACACAAGTGCCTGGGTGGGGCTGAGCCAAGGAGGTCTGTGGCTTACCTGGTATGGTTTGCTGTGAACTTCTGGTTCCCTTCACCAGCACACCAACATTTCAGGGCATCCAAAGGCTCCTCATCCTGCCAGAGAGCAGGATCCAGGTTGGAAAGGCAGCTTTAAATAACTAGAGCTGCTTGGACAGAGCTCACAGGGGTGATAGAGCCAAACTCTCCCCAAGAGCAAATTCACAGGGGGCAGAGGGCACGCAGGCAGCTTGGGAGGCTCAGGCTGGGCACTTGGAAGGAGATGTGCACTAAGAGTGTGGCACAGCTCCACAAAAGATGGCCAGAAAAGGCCGTGAGACCTCCATCCTTGGAGGTCTCCAGGACTCAGCCACACCAAGCCAGCACTGAAGATAATCTTGGAGGTAACTCGGGAGGGAGCTCAGCCCTGCATCCAAAGGACAGCAGACTGTCACCTGCCCTTCTCCTCAGTGACATGCCTGGAAGAGACTTGCCACCCCAAACTGTTGTGTACTTGTGTGCTGACAGAAGAGCCAGGCTTGAAATGTCACCTCATTAGGGCTGATAGGTGAGATTTGTTACAGAAAAGGAGAGCTATCAGTCTTCTGGCTCCTGAGGGGACGAGCTCTTCAGCCAGAGTGACTGGGGGATTGTAATGGAGTTAACTGAGATTGCCACCAGGGAGCTCAGACCTTGGCATTTAGCTGAAGAGGAGAAAACATCTAAATTTCTTTGTGGAGAAAATCCCTCAAGCCCCAAGAAAACAGCATTTTCTCAAAGCAGAAGGAGGGAGCTCCTGCCCCGTTGGATTCCTGCCTGGAGGCTGCGTGTTTGGGGCGGTGAGCGTGGTCAGTCGAGGTTACAGCAGGTGGATCACCCTTTTGTGGAGGCTGGTCCAGTTGTCCAAGGTTACTCTGGGTCTGCCCAGGAGATCTGATGGGCTTCTGTGGAGCCAGAACTGGCATGCAGCCATCAGTCTTCCCCTTCTCTCGCCCAGGTGTGAAATCTTTCTTCCAAATCAGCCTCTATCATCTTGGCTGCAGTGGGAAGCTGATGGAGAGAAATCATTTAGTGGGGGCAGATTCAAGTGCAGTTTGTTTCAGCAAACACCTCTGAACTTCTGTGTTAAACAGCATCACCCAAGGGGTGTGGTTTTGCTGCAGATGCTCCCTCCCTGCTGCAGAGGTGCCCACCTGAGCCCCCACCCAGCCCTGGCCTGGCAGCTGCTCTGCCCTGAGGGTCCCCTCTCCAGGGGCTTTGCTTCATTAACTCCCTGATAAGTTAAGAGTTCAGTGCCGAGTCTTAAGAAATTGGCAATAATGCCAAGCCTTCATACAAGGGTAAAAATAGCCCTAATAATTTAGGCAATTAGTGAATTAGCCTCATTTACTTGAAAGCACAGAGTGGTGTGGGAAGACTTTTCTGCTGGGTTTGTTATGGTTTCTCATTCACTTTGTTTGCTTTTCCCTTGCCATTTTCTCTGCTCCCTGACACAGATACAGGGACACACAGCATTCCAAAGTAGTGGAATGCCAGCAGGAGAGTGAATGCCAGCCAGGACAGGATGCAAGGCAGTGCAAGGCTGCAGGGAAGCAGGGCTGGTCCTGGTACCCAGGCTTAATGTGCCATATGGGCAAGTGGGTAGCTTCTTTCTGACAGGGTCTGGTGGTCATGGTGGTGTTTTCCAGCCTTCATGATCCTGTGATTTTTTTTTTCCCATGCTGTTTTCCTTCCTCATCCCACCTCTGACCCTTCATTGCAGGCAGAGGCTGTGGCACATCCAGGGTGTCTCACAGCTCTTTGTCAAATACCTAAGGGGCAACACCTCACTGTTCATAGCATTGTTTGTTTATCCCCAGTTGGAGAATTCCTGTCTAGTCCTTAGACTAGAACTGACTGACAGGTGAAAGGAGGCAAGATAAAACAGGCATTTACTGGGGGGAACTGGGGTGCTGGAGCCTCAAGGCTGTGCTGGTCCTTAACATGCTGGCAGAGCAGCCTCCTGCTGTTGGCCTGTACCTGCCAGCCCCAGGGCCACTGCATCCCTTGGTCCTCACTGCTCCCACCCAGCCCCTCTGGAGCACGTGTGGCCTCCAGTCCCAGCTGCTCAAAGCCTTTCTCAGTGCTCCTTGTGTGGCTGCACAAGCTCACCTGGTTTTGGAGAGCTGCTGGTCAGGTCCCCTCAGTCCTCCTCTGACTCACACGAGTCCCATTCATTATTGACCTGGGGACCTGAATGAATTCTGTCTCCCTGAATTATTTCTGAAGACATTAGATCTTCTCAAATTGTTCATCTTCCCCAGAAATGACAGCTTGCAGGCACCTGGGAATAAATGGTGCCTTGGAACAATTTCATTGTTTCTATTCCAGGCAACAGGAATTCCTCAGATCTCAACATCAGTCCCCAAACCCTGGCGTGTTAGCATAACCTCCAGACAGCTACGGCTTTCTTGACCCAGAAAAAGGATAGGATTTATTATGAACCCTGGGAGACCAGTGTCCTTGCAGCTTGTGTACCCTCATGGTGTGCAGCACCTTGTGTGCTCCTCTGGATGGAATTTTCTTGTCGAAACAGCTCCCTGTCAGCAAATGGCACTTCCACAGAACAGCCTTATGTGTGTGAAATCAAATCAATGTTGATTAATTTTCAGTTTGGAAGAGAGGGGGTAAAAAAAAAAACCCGTTAAAAATGTCAAGATGCCTTCTACTTTCATTCTTGCAAGAAGAGCTTCAATTCTTTATCTCTTAATGACCTTTTGTTTAAAGCCTTTGTGTTTTGTAAGAAGTATTCAAAAAAGAGATGAAGCAAAATGAAGTGTTAAACATCTTTTGAGGGAAAACGTGTCCGTTTCCATGAGCTCTTTTTTGTAATTAGTATTTAAAGGGAGGCAGGAATCACGCTTCTTTTCCCTCTGATTTTTTTGCCATTTTGTCCTAAACCAAGTACACTTCCCAAGGCTCCCAGCTCTGCCCTGGCTGACAGGTGTCCCCTGCCCTGTGCCCTGTGGCACAACAAATGTTTTAGCAGGGTCAGCAGTGATGGGACAAGGGGTGATGCTTTTAAACTAAGAGAGGGTCAGTTTGGATTAGATAAAGGGAAGTTTTTTAGAATGAGGGTGGTGAAACACTGGCACAAGTTGCCCAAAGAAGCTGTGGCTGCCCCAGTGTTGGAAGTGTTCCAGGCCAGGTTGGATGGGGCGTTGGGCAACCTGGGATGGTGGAAGGTGTCCCTGCCCATGGCAGCAGGTTTAGACTAGGTGACCCTTAAAGGTCCCTTCCAACCCAAACTCTTCTATGGCTTTATAATTCTATTATATTTTTACACAGGCTGTTCTGGCAAAGCTTTTATATAGAGCTGGTCTACATTTTTCCACCCACATTAAGGGTTTTTGTTTAGGATTGTTTTTAATCTTGGGAAGAAGTTTTTTTGACCTACATAAAAAAGTTTGCTTAAAGCTCTTGCATTCTTTAAAATCACTGATAAAACTTAAAAAAAATTAAATTTTTTCAAGTCATTTGAAACTCATGTAAAAAATTTCGTTCTGGTTTTGTTAGTTTTCCTTTCCTCATCTCCTTTTTTTTTTTTTTTTAAGTAAAAAGCAGAGTAGTGGGGGAGAAAGGAGTCATTAAAGAAAACTGAACATTTCTACTTGAAAGAACAAGAGCTGAACTGGAAAATGTTCTTTCAACTTAAAGAAAAAAAATCAGGAAAAAGTTTTTTTTTTCTGAAGGGTAAATATAAACGTTTCCAGTGAAAATGTTCTGAGGGGAGAACTGTTATTTTGGAGCATTTCTCTTCCCCAGCCCCATGGGATGCCCTTAGTTGTACACTTAAAAATCTGAGCTGCACAGATCAGAGCCTGGGCTCCTCCTTGGGACTGTGATTTTCCTGCTGTTGCTTGGGGGGACAAACTGGGGGGCTGGGGGGGTCAGAGTGAGCAGGGCTTTGCTCCCAGACTAAGGGACACTTTTAACCTCTGGAGCTGGGATTTCACCCCTGGACAGGGCACGAGCACTCGCTCTTTACTGGTGCTGAGGGGGGCAGTTTGACACTCATGGAGCCTTTTAGTCAATCTGCATCTCTTCCTGCTGCACAGAGCCGAGCTCTCTGTGTGTGTGCATCACTTTTCCCTTTCCTGGCACCACATCCCTCTCAGCCTTCCGACACATATGTCTCTTGCTGGAATTTTTTTCTCCCAGCCTCCAGCACTCAAGCAGCCGAGCAGCATTTGTGTGTCTCCAACAAGTAGCCACTGAGCCTGAGAAATGCATTAGCTGCCTGACCTGGTTCCATCCAGGTGTGAAAAGATGCAGTGGCTCTGGCTCTGCTCCACCTTTTCTGACCATGTGAGGAGAGGCAGAAGGCTTCTCCTCTCTCCACCAGTTTGCATCATTCAAGTCTATTAAAAAAAAAGCAAACAAAAACCAACAGGATAGGAATGGTGAGCGGATAGAGAGAGCGGAACATGGGGAAAGCTGGGCAGATTAAAAGGCATTTACTGAGTTTTCTGTACTAGAAATGAAAGAAAAACCCTTCAATTAGCTGTCTGCCCGAAGAGCTGAGCAGAAAGGGATGAAAGCTGGGATGCTTTCGCAGGAGCAAAGGGAAATCACCAGCCAGGAGATGGTTTGTGGGCTCTGAGTCAGGCAGCATTGTCAGAGGGGTGTTCAGCGTCTCGTTTTGCAAGGTGGGGAGCCTCCCTCTGTCCAGCTTTTGTGCCTTCCCCTGATTTCTTCCACAGCTCTCCCTCTTGGCAGTGTTTCTACAACCCTCAGTTCATGCTCAGAGCTGGAGCCTCACCTTGTCAAGTGCTGGTGCTCATGTTGGGAGCACTCAGCTTGTCCGTGTGTCCGGGAGGGTGATGTGGGTGCTGAGCAGCAGGGCTACAGCTCATGGCCCTCATCCTCCTCACCCAAGGGCCTCCTGCCCCACACCTCTGTGCCCCATATAGCAGCACCCCCCCAGCCAGTGCTTTGGGTCACTTGTCACCATTTTGTAAAGCAAACAGGTCACCTGGGAAGGGAAGCAGCATCTGTTCTGCTTGCTGGGGTTTCAGGCATCTGCTCCTTGCACACACACACACACACACACACACACACACAGGCTGCCTTTACCTAACAAACAATTATTTAACAAAGTATGCAAATAGTATAATTACTGTTATTTGTTTAGCTGTTATAAGTGTTTGAAATGTAAATGTCAACTTTGGGATTTTTTTTTGCAGGGTATGTGTGTGTTGTTGGCTTTCTCTCTCTCTCTTGTGTGCGCTCTCCCTGGATTGCAATTTGATGAATTTCTCCTTGTCCTAGAAAAAAAAAATCTAATGTGATTTCTCTGCGATTACAGCCGAAGACGCCGAAGTGGGGATTACTCACAGTAACTCCTCTTACTTAGCAGATCTGAGTGGGAGGCAGGATTCATTACACCGAGCAGAGAAACAAAGAGGAAATGTCTTTCAGCCGACTGCTTGTGTCTGCCGAGGCAGCATCCTCACCAGTGCCAGGGCTTCCTTCCCTGGAAGGCAGAGGGTCAGGCAGGGCAGTGATAGCAACCTCAGGATTTTGGCAGCAGCCTCATGGGAACCTGTTCTGGCCTGCCACAGCTCCTCCATGCACAGGAGGAGCAGCAAGTCTGAACTCTGGTTTCCTAAGCAATGTTTTTCCTTCTGAAGGAGACATTGCAGCCACCAGAACTGCTCAGAGTAGAGCCCTGGTACTCAGTACGGTGACATTTTCCAAGGGTGTGTCCCACCATCACCCATCCTGGCTGGCACTCAGCACTAATGGAGCTCTGAGGAGGTGGTCATCAGTAGATCACAGCCTGTCGTCCAGGAAATCAATCCAAGGCTTGTTACCATTGCCTCAGAGCCAGTCTGTACTCTTGCTCCTGACTGGCTTTGCAGTCCAGTCTCCCCAGCTGGTCCATGCTGGGGAGGCTGTCAGGGACAGAGCAGTGTCTCTGGAGCTGCAGCACCTCTCTGATATTTCACAGCATCCCATACCTGCTGGGCAGAACCCAGCCGTGCTTTGGCTTCAGAGCTTTCTCAGATGCACAGCTCCAAGATGAATCCAGTTGGATTCATCAGCTGGCAGCAAGCCTGGCACCAGCTTTTCTTTCAGTTGGCTCAAAAGCCAGCCCAGGAGATGGAGTGAAAGTGGAAAGGCAGCATTGCTGTCATATCCCACCCTCCATCCTCTGTGACCCCTGTTCATGCAGAGTGCTGGGATGAGGAGCTCATGGTTTCTATAGGAATCCCAGGGCTGTGAGAGGGTTAAGAGGTTTTCACCTCCAGTGTGAACCAGAGGGACCAGAGGGAAGAATGAGGCAGTAAACACAACTAACAGCTTGGCCCCTGGAGGAGCAGGGAGAGCTTTGTGCCCAGCTCAGCACCAAGGGGTGAGCCCCAGAGCGTGGTGCACAGTCAGGGCACTCCCTGCTTGTGGCAGAAGATCAGGATTTCTCCATGTGTAGATGCTGCCACTGCACCAGCTGTGTCTGTGCCCAGCAGGGATCTGCTGGCATCAGTGGCTGTGCTGGGGTGTAAGCCTGCACAGGGTGGTGGTGGAGCACAAGCTGGGCTCTCTGGCATGGCAAGAAGATGCTGAACCAGGCTTTGCTGCTGCTTCAGGTTCCCCCTGCTCTCTGGCAGGGCTTGAGTTGCTGGCACAGGAGCATTTTGGTGTGCTGGCAAAGTGCTGGGAGTTGGTTCATGGCTCTGACATGTTCATCTCCAGCTGGGGCTGTCGGTGCTCTCTGGACCAGCTTGTTAGTGCCCTGCAGGCTGTGCAGGTGCCTTCAGCTGTCAGCAAGGCCACTGCACCCACACTCCCACCATACCACGGGCTGTGGGGTGGAACCAGCAAAGCCACTTGGTTTTTAGTTGCAAAGACAGGAATCCAGTGACCTTTGTCAGATTTCATAGCCCAGCAGGCTCATGTAATTGAAGCTGGTGATGATTTGTCATGGCTCTAAGCTTTCCCTATCTGTTTCATTCCTCTCTCCCTCAGTCTCTCTTGTTCCCTCTTTCTCTTTCCTTCCTTGTGATCTCATTATCTCCATGCTTTTCTCTTTTTCTCTCTTTAACCATAGCATTTCCCAGCATAGAGAAGTACCTCAGGACCTATTCATCTTTGAGGGATTTAGCTTTTGCCTGTCACAGTGTTTTCTCCACTTCACCTCCATTATCCAAGAAAACCTCTTTCTACCCATGACCAGGAGACCTGCACCTGCCAGAAGAATCCAGTCCATCCCATCATAAATAATGCATTGCTCTGGTCAGTACCCCCAAGCAGCCATGAGCACCAAATCCCAACTTTCCTCCCCCTGTCAGGTGAAGGTTGAAGTGACATTATCACTTTTATTGAAATTCCCTGGTAGAAGGCAGGTTCAATGCTATTAACATATTTCAATTCAAGCCATTCTTATTTTAATTAGCCTTAAGTAATTAGTTCTAATTCATTGCCATTTTTTGCTCTGCATATTTTGGGTTATTTACTTCCCTTGCTAAGTAACAATTTGAGGTAATTATGTGCTACTCATTCTTTCTATTTACATATGCTCACTCACTCAGATTTCCTCGTTGAAATTTCAACAGTTCCTTTGAGTTCTCTCCTGAATTGTTTTCTGAGTTGTCAGTGGTGTGGAAATTGTGGGGTGGAGAGAGAATTGCTGCTCTTCTTTGGACATCCCTGGTGCCAGAGGCAGTGACAGTGCTTGTGAGCACCTGGGCTGGCAACGGGCTGCTCTTGGCAGAGAAGGTCCATTGCCAGGCTTTGTTCCTGGGAGTCTGGATTCCCAGATGAAAGGAGTTTGAGGACTGTATCCAACTCTCTCTGTCTTCCTCTTGGGTTGCTTTAGCCCAGATGCCAAAGGGACCAGTCAGTGTTGACGCTTTCTTTCATTTTCTTTGTGCAGCCAAAGATGCTCTGGCTTTCCAGAATGGAAATGCCCTGGCTTTCCAAAAGTACAGTGCCTCCATTGCTGAAAAATCCTGCACCCTTTCAAGTCCTGTAATTTTTTAGACATTTTGAGTACTTTGAGCAATCTGTCACGTTTGTATTTATCAGTTTCTTATCTGGAACGTACTTTTATCTCAGCAACTATTATTCTAATTCGTCTGAAGGACCATATTGTCTTCTTTCCTCAAGGACTGCCCTTTTCTTAACACCTTCTCCATAGCTGAGATTCTCAGAGGGCTGTGGTTCATCCATCTGAGGCTGTTTGCTGTTCAGCTGCTCTGAACCCATCCTTTTCATTGCCTCAAAACCTGATTCTGAGCAGTCTTAACATCTGCCTTCCTGCAGATCCTGCAAAAACGTGGATTTCATGCTCATATGGAGTGTGTTTATACCTGTGTGTACATGCCTCACAACTTTTAAGTGCATTATCCAACTCCAGCCGAATTTGATAGAGGGTAGCAGTCTCAAAAATAGCAAGTTCCCTCAAGGTTTGAGCAGACAGGCAGAGGTAGAAGAGAGATGCCCTACTTCTACTGAGGAAAAAGCTGCCATGTTGTGCTGAGGCTTTATTTGATGCTGGTGAATCCATCTGGGATAGAGCACAAATCTTAGCACCCCACCCACAGGAAGGACTTCAATCAGCACATGCCCCTTCTCGGTGCCCAAGTCAATCAGGCTCAAAGAAATCAGGATTTCATAGTTCTGACGCCCATGGAACTACTTGTTTTGTGGTGTTTTTTTTCAAGTAGCTTTTTCACTAAAATATTATCAGCCGTTTGAATCCATGTTCCATTAGCAAATCCTACTTGCTTCATGAATATGCACGTTCACAATGTGTAGAGTTGGCTTAACTGCTCCCATTGAAGTCGGTAATAAAACTCCTGCTGACTTCAAAGAGAATAGAGTCAGGCCGATGCTGAGTGCTTTGGAAAATCCCACCCCTTGTTGTTATTTTATTCTTAACACATCCACTCAGGAGCTGTGGGATGAGGCTGAATACTCCAGAAAGAGTAAAGAAGGGAATAAAAAAATAAAAAGAAAGAAAAGATCAAAGAGCCAAAAATGAAAATCCAGATTCTGAGGTAAATATTTAAGGACCTGTCTTTCAAGACTCGAAGTGAGAGCAGTTCTGCTTTTGTTTGAGGAAGGGTCACAAACTGCAGCCTTGAGGCAGGAGGCTTCATGTCTCATACCGAGGTGGAACTTCAGATCTGAATGGCACAAAGTGTGGGACCTCCAAACTGTGCCAGGGCTATACATGATCAAGAGTTGGAGTAGAACTGATTCCTTAAATTATGTCCTTACACTTCAATTTTCCAT
This sequence comes from Cyanistes caeruleus, assembly GCF_971803275.1. Classification (NCBI taxonomy): domain Eukaryota; kingdom Metazoa; phylum Chordata; class Aves; order Passeriformes; family Paridae; genus Cyanistes; species Cyanistes caeruleus. The sequence continues at coordinate 11,851,548 of NC_141717.1, forward strand.
GTCTAGAAGGGTCCAAACAGGTTCTGGTTGTCTCTGCTGGCATCAGGACAAGGCAAAAACCCAAAACATCTCATGGGTTACCAACATCTGCAAGTGAGCAGAACTTGATGCCATGGCTCCCAAACAGCCATGGGAAGGGGGAGGTTCCCTACTTCCATCCAATTTAGTGGAGCATTATGCATCCAGCTGCCTTCAAAGGGACATAAACATGCTTAAAATTGTCATAAACAAATGATATCCACTGGGCAGAGCTCCCTTGGCATGAACACATTCTTACCTGTTTTGCTGAATCAGGGCACGATCTTCTTGCAGGGACTTTGTGTTTTAATGTGGGCTATTTTGGTATTTTCTTCTCCTAAGATTATTTCCACTGGAAAAAAACACAGTATTTTTCACTCCAGCAGTATTTTTGGTAACAGTTACTATTTCCTGACAATATGTCTGTATTTTAGGACAAAACCAAATTACATGTTGGAAGTGACTTTCCCCACTGCAGTTTCTCCAGCACTACTCACAAGCCAGTTACATCAAGACCATAATCTGGAAGAGGCACAATAGAGGCTATATTAAGTTTTATACAGACTTGCCATCAAATTACATGCACTAGCTACTTGATCATGTTATATCAATCCATTTTTGCCTGGCCATTTGGAAAGCAATTGCTTTTATCTTGATGGCTTATTTTTTAATTCAGACCTTGCAAGGATTTTACCAAGAGTTTTTGTCTAATGGCTGCAGAATTCTCCTGGTCACATGGTTTAGTATAATATGACTGTTAGTGCACAGTGGCATGATGAAGGATACTGGCAAAAAGAACCCTCTCACTGTAGTTAATTTTCATTGTTTTTCTGATTTTTTTTTGTGTCTTTTACTATCTGCTCCTTGACATCTATAAAAATTTTGACAGAAGTTAGAACTCGATACTGTAAAACAGGCTAGAAACTGCAACAAATATTTCCTTTTTCTTTCCTGCCTGCCACTGTGCTCCAGAAGACTGAATTTACCATCAAACTTCTGCAGAGTTAGAACCTCTCTTTTAAGCTTGGTAATAATAGGTAAAATCCTACTCCCTGGCTGCAACATATAATCATTATTATCTTACAAATTATAAGTGCTTTGTGTAATCTTCAAGGCTCTGTTCCTAGTACTGTGCTTTTAGAAGAAAATAGAAGGATCATAATTGTGGAAAATTGCATTTTGTTGCATCTTTTGCCCATTGCCTGAGATCAAAAGGGTTAATTTCCCCATGCTCTATGCCTTGTACAAACTTTGTATCAGTACAAATAACAATGGTGAGCCAGAACAAGGCTGAAGATTTATACTGCAGATTTTTCTTGTTGGTTGATTCCTTTAGCTTGGTCGTGCAAAGACATAAAGAGCTTGAAAGAGTCTCCAGTTTGGATTAAATACAAATTATTCCTAATTTATTTCCCAAATAACTGTTGTTCTTCTGGTTAGTACTGTAACTCGAAGCTTAATATTCGTTTTCTCTAAAGAGTTTTGACTCAGTAAGTTTTATTATTAAGAAAGGCCTGTATTTTAAAAAAGTGTTTGCACTTTTTTTTGAAGTGCCAAAGAAATCTTGGATAACTGCAGAAGTAACCTTAAGAACGAGGGGAAATGATGAAGGAAGAAATTCATACAAATGCTGCCTAGCTGGAACCTGTGTACTTTGTTCTCATTCTGAAACTTATGTAAAAGCACCGTATGGGATGAAACTTTTAGGTGTATTAAACCCATCCCATAATGTTTATTTTTGTACATGGACAAGAGATTACAGCTTTTCCATTGAACTTCCAAAGTCATCATCAAAAGGGATCGTTACTTTGTGAGCACTTTGTAGTCTGGTATCTGTCCTACACTAGTTAATTCATGTAAATCTAAAGAAGTGGTTGCAGGCAGGATGGCATCAGAAATATGGAAATAGAGCATCTGGGTAGAAAGGGTAGGTTTTTGCAATGTTGCCATTGAAATTATTTTTTCCTGCCAAGTGAACAGATGCAGTGAAAACAGACAGTCTTATCGGCAGCCTTTCTTTTGGGGAGAATAAATGAGTGAATGATCTATCAAAATATTTTTTTTTCATTTGATTAAACAGATGATATTTATAGCATTTCTAAATATAAACCAAACTGAGGCGAAAAAGAGGAAGGTTCACAAAGAATGGCCACTCTACAAAGTCAGGTGCTGTTCCTGTACCCAAAAGTATTTTTAAATTCCTATTTCTTCACCTAAGCTGAGTGAATGCATTTCTCTGCACTCTGAGGGTGTTTAGCAGACTTACAGTCCTGATGCTCATATTTTAGTCTGATGCTGTGGGCTGCAGACATGTTTGCTTTTAGATTTCCTTTTGTTTCACATTAGAATAACAACAACATACCTAAGGGTTTCAAGAGTCTGCCTTTTTCTTATGTTGCAGTACAGGTTACGGAATAAACAGCTGGAAAGGCTGAAAATTTAGCAATGAGATAATAGAAAAATTTGTACCTTGCAGGAAAAGACAAGATTTTGACACTTGGGTGCATTCTGAATAGAATACTAAGTTATTATTAAAATATACTTCAGGTTAATTTTAATGTCATTTAGATATGAATGTTTAAAGATGTTGTTATGTGATAAAAATAGAAATGAAAAATTCTCCTGAAGTTTTGCAAATGAAATGTTTGATTTATCAAAACATTCTTAATTCTTTTAAAATGTGATTTTGCCCAAACTGATTCATGTCCTGAGAAATTTCAGCTTTGTTGAAATGCAACTTTCTGCTGGGAAAGTGAACTAACACCTGACCAGGGCTGCTTGGCTGTAGAGCCTGCTGGTCACATTTAATTCTTTTGCCAAAAATGATATGGCTATTAACCCTTTGACCATTGGTATGATACTGGAATGTTGGGCTTTTTTGGTTTTGCCTTTTTCCAAACTGAGCCACATCTTCTTATTAAAATAATTCTGCATTTATTCTGAAACATTTCCATATTTTTGTACTTTATATAAACTCCCTTGTAATAAGGCAAGGCAAACCCTTTTATCTTGCTGCCACTTTCATGGAAGTCTCCTTTGGCCACTTTTATTTGTGATTTTGCTTTTTCCCTTGATTATGTGTTGAGATTTCTGTTAGACTCTTTAGCATTCTGTCCTGCTTTTGGATTGCATTGTTCATCCTTGGAGCTTGTTTTCTCTGTGTTTCTTTATCAAGGGAGGCAGCTTTATCATAAATGTATTTTCTTTACATTTTTAGCAATCCCAAAAATCATCCTGAAATAAGAGTTTTCACTGCTTAATGTAAGATTTCATCATGAGTAATCCTGAGTCATTTAATTTCATATCTTTTAAAATGTCTTTTCTAAGATGGTCAAACTGACATTTGTCAACATAGTATTGAGACTAATACTGTGTGTTCCCTTCTTCCCAGTGAACAATCTGAACCCAAAAGATATCATTATTTGAGTGATTTGCTCAGATATTTAAATGCTGGTATGGAAGATGATTATTGACTTTTCACTTAAATGATGTAGTCTTCTGCGAAAACCTATTTTCCTTATATATTCACCAGCTGTATTTAAGAACTAGCATTTGGCTAGCACTTTTCATAATTTTAAATAGAAAAATCTCTCATGCGCTGGCTGTCCTTAAGAGATCTCCAACACTTCCCTGTCACATTAATCTCTTTTTAAATAGAGGAAAATTGAGGCAGAGATGTAGAAATTTCTCCCAGGAAACTCAGTAGTTAGGCAGGAAGGAAAAAGAGAAAACAAGTTGAAAAGGAGAAACCAAGCATTGGTATCTGCCCTGCTGGACTGTCATATTGTTAAGTGAACTTGTTCAATTCACAGGAGGGTAATTTATATCACTTAGGCACTAAGAATCCTGTGTGTTCCATGTTTCTGGATGGACAGATGGATGCTCCCTTCACATGTCTGTGTTACTTTTGGTATCACACTGTGAGCTGAAGGTCCTGCCCTGCCTTGTCCTGAGCACGTTCTCATGAGCACTGCCAACAGCCTGTTAAATATGGATGATCCTTCTTGATTTTCCAGATGAGTCAGGAAAAAACACTGGGAATTTTTTCTCGACAGGTGTAAGCCAATTGCTGTAGAGAATTGAAGTCTCCAAAGCGTTTCCCTGGCCCCCAAGGAACCCTTTGGCTTCCAGCCATGGGCTTTTTGTCATCAGCTGCATCCTGTTCCTGGCAGTAGCACGCCCCAGGAAAGAGCACGAATCTCTCTCCTGAATTAGCACTCACAATTCTTCGTCTCATTAATTTTATCCCCACTCTTCCTCCACATTTGTTGGCTTTGGAGAAGGGTCCTGACAGAGTTTTTGCAATCAGTGTGCCCCGCTCAGAACCAGTTGCAAACATTTCCTTTGGAAAGCTGTATGAGGACGGCAGTCTGGCCTTCCTCTGGGGACTTCTCCTGCCATTTAGTTCCCTGTTTGATTTTCTCATGTTGATCTTTGAAATGGCAATGTCTGGTTCTCCTGTAGAGTTCCTGAATCCTGAGTCCTGGGTTTTGCACAGGTAACCATGTTATATAGCAGGAATGGAATCTGGGGAGGTTTTGGCAAGATGGCTCTAAGAGGTGGCTTAGATGGCTCTAAGAACTAAAACCTGAGCTGGCACTAAGAACTTGGTCTTCTGAGAGGACTAAAACTGGCTCCCACTGAAGTCATGGAAGGTAATAATCTCATTTATTTATGGAAGACTTATATCAAGAAGCCTCCTAGAACAGAGTAAGACTATTTTTGCAGTGTGGATTATTTTCATCGACCCTGGACTATGGCAAAACAAAGACATTAAACCTTCTGTCCTCAAAATAGCTCTCAAGGTTGTAACCAAACCCTTAAAATTGCAAGACATGGCTGTTCAAGGCTGGGATGGTGGGTAGAAGAATACAGGTGGTGTCTCAGAAATAAATTGGTCATTTGTAGAAGTTTGGAATTGCTAATCTCAGGAAAACCCAAGCTCAGTAAAAGGCTTGGTCTTCTAGGAAGGCTGCACTCAGTCGAGAGACCAGTCCCTGCTTTTCTCCTAGGACTGCAAAATGACAACTTTCAGGTCACACTTAGAAAGCAATTGGATGTAATCTGTATCTTTTGCATGACATAAAAGAACTAGATGAGATTTTCAGGCACCAGCGTGTCCTCAGGTCTTCTTTAAACACTGAGATCACTCCGGGGTGTGCATGTGATGATTTCTCCTCCTCCACCTCCTGTCTGCTGAGGGAACTGCTTCTCTTGTGTGTGTTCACTCTAGGTGTTGGCCAATTGCTCCCAAACTACCACCATCATTGGCACAACTTGAGTTGTGTTCTCTGGTGGAGCACTCCCTGTTTCAGCACGAGAAAGGTGAGGTGTCTAGGCCAAGTTCATCATCCAGACTCCACAGTCAGTGGAGAAAGTTGAACACCTCCAGAGTGTAATTCATCCCATCCAAAAATAGATGTTTAAGACAGGAAGAATGAATCACTCTCTGGGGGTTGGTGCACGTCTCTCTGTTCACTGATGATAAAAGAAGTCTAGACAATTACCTTAACCTAGACATCCAGCTGTAAGACACCTTCAGCTGCGCGAGATCGAGCTGTGCTTTCAGGTCCCTAAGGACCGATTTCCACCCCCCTGTTCAAATGGGAAGTAGTGTTCTGATTTCACAGCAGCTTTCAAGCTGAAGTCACTGACAATCAGAATCTCAGCGAGCCACATATGGCAGTTTTACCATAACTGAATAGCTTTTTAATGAAAGGTTTTTTCACCCTCAGTCCCATCTGGGAGTTATCCATGAGAAGTTGATGGTGTTTTGAGGAATATTTCTTTCTTTTACTTGCTGAACCATTGCCACCATTAAACATTGCTGCATAATTTCCTCCCAAGGAGTCTGTTGCATGTAGATAATATTCAAAATGTGGTCCCCATTGATTACTTTGATTGAACACATGCCACACATGATGTTCTCCATGAGCGGGAGCACAGCTCCTCAGATGGTGCTTGCAGACACTCTCATTTGTGAGTTCATTTCTCATGGTCTGAAATTCATCTCTCTCTTCTCTCTTGCCTTCCTGTGAGCTCATTTGTTAAAGTATTTGGGGAAAGGCAACAGGGAAAGGCAACAGATGACTGCAGAAGGCAACAGAGCACTGAGATGATAAGGAGCATCCACAGAGCCCTGGAGAAGGAAATAACTGGAGGCAGCTGAGAGGAGGGAAAGCCTCCAGCACTGGACAACCAAAGAGCTGGAGCTGCCAGTCCCCAGCACACCACTGCAGATCCTCACTGGCCACCTTGCCCCATGGAGGTGACCAGTGCAGGAGCAAAGCTGGCAGAGCAATCCAGGGCTCTTGGATATTGGCTGCTCCCCTTTCCAGCCCACCACTGGGAGCAAAGCCACCTTCAGCTTGGAGAGACCAAGGAGCAGGGGCCAGCACAGCCCAGCTGCAGCCCTACGTGGCTGTCCTTGCTCCCAGCACAGTGGTTCCTGTCACCATTGACTGCAGAGCAGGCAGGTGAGGATGATGATGTTTCCAAGGGGACGAAGGGTCCCCTGGCAGAGGTGGGCAGATGTGTTACTCCATGGGCAGGGTGAAACGGTGGAGAGGAGACTTCAGGGTGCCAATCTGTGATCCTAAAGCTTCCACCCCAAACAGGATAAAAGGTTTGGAAACTACACAGCTTTGGCATCTCTGCAGAGAAAAGCACCTCAGCTTGCCTTGGAATATTTAATTCCTTTGACTTTCACTTTTAGATTATTTTTTGCCTGTGCTGTTTTAAAAGGTCAATTCAACATAGAAGTGCAGTCTTCAAGGGAAATACTTGGAAAACATATTGACCAATATGGTTAATGGAAAACATTCCTTTTTTCAAGATGTCTTTTGTCTCTCTCTTTTGGAAGACAGCAGGAAGTTTGGATGAAGCCTGAAATGTTTGGGGCTTTTTCTGTTTTGTTTTGTTGTCAGTTTGTTTATTTGTTTTCTGTTGTTTGCATGTGTATGTGAATTTTCTAGCTGCCAGAAAAAATAAATTGCCCAGTGATGTTACAGGTGCCTCTTTGCTTCCCCTGCCAAGACATCTGCCCACTGCTGCCTGCAGGAGCCCTCAGTGGAGTCCAAGCTGGAGCAACAGATGTGTTTCTCCCAGGGAGTTCCCTGCTTCATCCCTCGCTGTGTCAGAGCTGAACACATCCTGCCAAGATTCAGGCAAAATATTCCAGAAAAGGTTGAGCTATTCACTTGAGCTCAAACTATTGTACAAGAAGTACCCTGGAGCAAAAAGAGAGCTGCGAGACACCATCACACCGAGTCGCTTCCCCCACCCCGGCAGGCACCATGCCGTACCAGACAAACTCCTCCAGATAGGATCCAGGCAGAGATGTTTGCTTAACACAGCAGCTCTTTGAAAAGGCAAATAAATGGACAGTGAAGCTACACAGACGTGTCACTGTGCAGCGATTTCCGTTTAGCATTTACGTTTAGTGCCAGGAAACCCTGACTCATGAATATGAAATCAGAAGGAAAGGAAGAAAGCAGTTGTTCATTATTAGAGCTTCGAATTTGGCATGTGGTGGAAATTAGTGTTTAAAAACATGCAGGTTAAAAAGAGAGGGGCTGGCTCTGATGGTCCAGGAGGCTTGAAGAGCCTGGCTCTTCAAGCAGGGGATGTGCTTCTGTGGGGGTCTCTCTGCTCTCAGGCTTTTCCCACAGGGAATTGCTGCTAGAGAAGAGCCCTGGAGCTCAGGGTTACCATGATGAGGCTCTTGCTCATCTTGAAGTGGGGGAAAGCCCTTGGAAATCCTCCAAATTTACCTTGAGGTAATGGTGAGGAAAGGCAGGGAGGATGAGCTGCCTAATTACCAGAAATAAGAGAAATAACTGAGAGGAGCCTCCAGGAAAATGCATCAACCTCAGATGGAAATCCTGAGGTCCCTAAAGGAAGCTCAGCTTTAATTGAGACTCAGTGGGGTAAAAATGAAGGAACCCACATCCCTGATGCTTCTGCAGGTGGGGTGTCTGTCTGTGCCCCCCACCTGCACCCTAGAGCTGAGAAAAGCTTCTGTGAGCCTGGGGTGAAGCTGGCTCCCTTCAGCACAAGCTTTCTTCCTTCCAGCCATGGGTAGGACACCATCCTTCTCTCTGCACATATTTCACCTCAAGAGAGCTGAGCTTGTTCTGCCAAGGAGGGATGTGGGTCAGAATCACAGAATCATAGAATATCCTGAGTTGGAAGGGGTCCAGAAGGGTCATTGAGTCCAGCTCCTGGCCCTGCACAAGACAACCAACCCCAAAAACCACACCAGGCACCTGAGAGTAGTGCAAACTTTTCTTGAACTCTGCTAGGCTTGGTGCTGCAAGCACTTCCCTGGGAAGCCTGTTCCAGTGCCCAAACACCCTCTGGGTAAAGAACCTTTTCCTAATGTTTCTAATAACAGCGATGCTATTGCAGCAAGTATTTTTGATGGTACTGGGAAGGATGAAGCAAATAAAGACATTGCTGCGGGGTAGCAAGGGCTTGTTTTCCAAAGCAGCTCCTTGCATCAAACCCTCGGAGCAGCTCAAGGCAGCAAGGAAGTGTGTCATCCCCTCCAGTGCCTTCATCTGAAGCCGCCCAGCTGTGCTGTATAAGTACCCCTCTGTTTCCTCGCATTTTGGGTAATTCCAGCGCCCTTAAAATATGACAAGAGCTAATCTGTCAGTGTGGGGCACAGCAGCTCACAGTTATAGCAAAGCATTTGGCTGATACCCCTGGTCTGGAGGATGCAAGGTGCCCAGGCAGGAGGCTGGACAGTGGGCTGGGTGGGGAAGTGCCCATGGGACCGGACAAATCAGCCAGGCTGCTCCTCAGCCAAGTGTCCCCGTGCCACCTCTGCCCCCAGTGACAGCATGGTTGGACCAGGGTTGTTTTGCAGAGCCAGGCTTTGCCCCAAGGCCAGGCCATGGGAAGCTGCTGGCAGGGCTCTGCTGCACCCCATGCAGCTGTGACAGCTTCAGAGAGTCGTTAGCAAGCAAGGCGCGCTTGACGTGAATAATTAAAATACCTGCTGTGCTTTTAAATAGTTCAGAGCCAGCCTTGGAGCTGCATGTGTGAGTGATGGCTGCTGTCTTTGGAGGAGGCCAGAGGAAAGAGGAGGGCTGATATCCAGTGGAAAATTCAGGGCTTGATGCTGCTTCTGGCAGGAGGAGGGATGATGCTGGCAGCTTCCAGAGGGATGCAGGCAGTCCCTAGCCCTGAGGGAGACCGGAGGCTGACACAGCTCTCCTTGCTGATGAGCAGACATCACGGCACAGAACTCTCCAAAGTCTCCTCTCTGCCAAAAATTTGAGCAGCAGTGGAGCTCAGCACCCACCCTTCCAGCTGCCCCAGGGCTGTCATGCTGGTTCAACTCTCCAAACCTGTGGGATGAGGATGTGGAGCAGCAGAACAGGGACAGCCCCACAGCCTTGGGGCTCTGTCAGCACTGGCAGCGTGGGGCCCCTCAGCTGAGCACACACAGGTGGGGTCTGGGGAGGATGCACTGTCTTCTGCAAAGATTTCCCCAAGATGTCAATTAGACACTGAAATCAAAACAGTTTCTGCATGAACAACTAAGAAAGAGTTTCCTGCAGTCTCTCAGCAGCCAGACTCCCTCTGTTCCTACCCCCAGCTGCCTCAGAGTTTGTATCAGAATAGCTCTGAAGGTTCCCATGCCCCAGCATGGAGGAGCCTCATGGAACAGGGGAAGATATCAAATGCTGTGGCTGTGTCAGTGCTGCTGGAGCATGGAGCTGGAAATCATCTTTTCTCATGAAAAAATGGGTTTCTGGGCAGGGGATGGAGGGAAAAATGACATTCCCCATGAGTTAGTTTCAGATTGAATTAAACCATTGTTTGAGTATAGATATATATCTTTTATATCTATATATATAGATAGATATTTATTTATATATTTTTTTCTGTGGAGAGCCTGGACAATTCCAATTCAGGATCACTGTGCAGTCATTTTTTTTCCCCCCTCTTTTTATTTGTTTAGTTCAGCCGATGAACCAAAAAATTGGTTATTTTCACAGCTTTGCCATGATTACCTCCAGGGCAGAAAAGAGCAAAGTTTTTACTAGAGATGGGGAAAAGAAGTCTGTCTGGGGACTGGCATGGTGAGGAGAGAGAGAGAGCTGTGTGCTGACAGCTTTGCAACAGTGTGTGAACATCATCCTGATGTTTGGCCCATTCCCTGGTCCCATGTGGGGACTGGGAGCTGCCACCTGCACCCCTTTCCTGTGGCCCTTTGGCCATGAAAGGCCAGGGCTCCTGAGCTGGAGATCAGCAAATTAGTCTTCTTCTCCCCCACTGCAGAACCTTATCCATCTAAATATTTCCTTTAATTTAGAGCCATGTAGAGTTTGAAAAGCCCTTCAAGTTCACTTGGGCTGATGAATTGGTAATTGAGTGTACCTGGATGTTGGTGCCGGCTCTGCCTCTCTCTGCATTTGTATCAGTCCATGTTTGTTTTCTCCAGCTGTAAATCACTCAGAACTTGGAGAGCCTTTTATCAAATCCTGCTAGGAGCCAATTGTTTTCCCTTTCACAAACCCATCGCTAATGGCACGTGGAGCCACTGTCTTTGCTGTTCATTTAAGAACAGTGAGGATGGTATTTAATGGGAAGAAAAAAGGGAGAATGAGAAGGGAAAGAATTGCTCCTGCCTTTCTGGAGTTTGTTCCTTTGGTCTAATGTCTGTCCCATTGATCTCCTAATGTGTCTGCCTGATTTATTGTCTCACACTCCCTTATCCCCCTGGGTGTTACAGCACACATTGTTCTCAGCTCCTTCAGTCACCATTGCTGCCAGCCTTGGTCCAGCCTCACCAGTGCTTCCACCTCCAGGGCTGCTCACCTGTGCCCCTTTCTCCACAGCCCTGGCCAGCACAGCATGGAGAGTTAAGCAGTTGGTTTTAAGGGTTTAAGGGAGTCAGGGTCATTATCTTAAGGTCTCCAGGTTCTCCAGTTTGTTTGGTACCCCCCTCTCCAGAGGCTTTGACAATACCTGACCCTCTCCATCAGTTCCAGAAGGACCACAGCTGGCTCCCTTCCCACATTGCCCATATCCATGGCTCAGTCCAGTCCACGTGCTCCAGCACTGACAGCTCTGGCAAAAGGGAATTTCAAACCAGAGAGGTAACAGTCTGATTTGCATTTCTTGGAGCTGCTCTGATCCCTCACCCAATGGAAGGACTGGAGGAGCAGCAGCACGTGTCTGGCATAGCCCAGCCATGCAGCCTGTACTTGAATGTAGATTTTTCAATGAACTGTTACATTGCTATTTGCTCAGTGGAAAAAAACAGCAAGTTATATCCATTGACAAAGAAATGTGAGGACTTTGCAGTCTGTGTGTGAATGTTTCGTGAGCATAAAATGAAGTTTGCCAAACGATTATTCATTAGGAATTGTTCATTCAGCTCTAATTGCTTGGGTCTAACTGTTCTTAGAAGGACTGTTGTGACATCTTTGTAATATGCAGTTAAGGTCAGAAAAGTGTTGGTAGAAATTACTTCATGTGAAGTCAAGCTTTTCTTTGGGTGTAACAGGGCTATTCCTGCTTAGCTTAGAAAGAGCAGTAAATGATGCTGCCTGGTTTCTTGTTGGGCCTGTGCAGCCCAGTTAGCTAATGGAGGGTGAGTGGTGCCTTATTGACTCCCACTTTCTCTGTGGAAGGAGTAATTAAATTCACCTGCAGAATCCCCATCTTCTCATGCGTGGCAGTGTGCAACTTCCCTGCATCTCAGCTAACTAGATTAGAGATTACGCATGCTGATGAGACAGCACCAGCTAGAAAAGGTCTGGCTTGGCTTTCAGATCCCAGCTGTTATTTGCAGGACTTATGCTTAGGAACAGCATCACTTTTTTTTTGTTTGTTTTGCTTCTAACCTGACAAACTTTGTCTGGAAACCCAGAGGAACAAGCACCAGGGAGCCCCACCGTCTGTCTTCCAGCAGCATTTTCTGAAATGGAACAACGCTTTAAAGTCTTGCCAGCTCAGCCTTTCACTTCACAGAATATGTGCCTGTCTCTAAAATACCAGGTTATTTTCCCTTACCCCCATAATATTCCCATCCAACATTCACTCTCCTGGAAATCACCAATCCAACGTTCACCTGCCTGCATTCAAACCCCTGGCATTGTTCTTGTGCTACTGCCCTTCTCCTTCCAATTTAGAGATTATATTTCATAACTGACCTCCAACTACCTATTGCCTCCCCGTGACACTTCACCCTTGTCTGCCTGATTGATTGGTCTATTATGCTCTGCACTCTTCCTGATGACTTACAGATTGCCTGGTATCTGTCACAGGCTTCCTTTTGTTCTCTAATACTCTTGGAGTTTTGGAGCACCCTCCGGCTGCCATTCTCTCTCCATATTCCCTGGCCATCACCTGCCTCTCTTATGAATGTCTAGTTTGGAAAAAGAAAAAGAAATCTTTTGCAAAATAAGCCCCTACCTGCTGTGAGTTCACACATAGGCTGGTAAAACACACTTCTAAGACACTGTCATTTTCAATGGGGCTCTTTATTTCCTTTGCACCAACTGGAGGTATAAAAATGTAACTAGATCAGGCTGTGATCAGTGACATGGCTTGGAAGGCAGCTTTCCCCAGCAAATTTCCTCACATGCATAAGTCAATGAAGCAGTGGCACAGAGGGAGCAATGTTGTGTTTAAAGATGTGTGTGGGTAGCAGGGTTCTGCATCTGCTGGGGGAGAGGTCTGGGACGTGTCCCAGATCCATCCATCTCCCTGTGCTTGTCAGAGGTTGTCCAGCTCTCTGATATTGTTCCAGGCTTGTCCCAGCTCTGTCCATCACTCTGACATTTAATTAACTGCCCCATTCTCCTGGATCTTGCACTGGATTTGTGTTGTCTTTCTGAAATACCTCTTAGGTCATGTCTGAATATTACTAACGGGAGGAGTAACAAAATGGTTGTCACTAATATTGCTATTATTGTTACTGTGTAGATGATAATAAAACAAGACATTGAATATCACAAAGATGAGTACTGTTACACTCAGTGTCACTTCTTGCTGTACTGGTTGTCTGGCATCACAGGTGAGCAGGAACTGACAGCAGTGGGAAGCAGAGGGGGCCCTGGCCAGCCAGGCATCCAAAAGTCATAGAAAAACAATGAAGGTGTGGGAACTGACCACTGAGAGTAATAAAATCACACTTGAGATTTAAAAAGACATTTACGGGACCAATCTTCAGGTGTAACAAGGATTATTCAACTTACTAAAACCTGCTGAGTGGCTGGTGCTGGTGGTGGCAGTGGCTGCTCACTCCTCCAGGAGCTCTGCCTTGATGTTTTGTACCATCTGCCCTGGGCAGACCCAGAGCTACCCATCTTCCTTGCATCTTTTTCCATCCTTGTCTGGCATTTGTCCCATTCTTTTTACTTCAGTCTCAGGTCCCCTTCCAGAATTTCTCACAGTCCCAAATTCACTGGCAAGTGGATTTCTTTTCCCTTTTAGTTACTCTGTTGAGCAGCTGCTCTCCTTTGGATCTCCCTGTGGTCTTCTTCCCCCTCACCTCTGGTCACTGTTGTCTCTGTGTTTGATCCATGGCTTCAGCAGCTGTTCTGTCCCTGGGATGGCTTGGTATTAATCAAGCCATCAATCAATCTCTTATCCCCTTTGTTGAAACTCCCTCTTATGCTTTCTCTTTTATCCTTGCAGTTTAAACACTGGGCTTGGTGAGCACCTCGTGGGATCCCGAATGCCGTGTCCAGCGTGCCTCCCAGCCCCTGAGGACAGCAGCTAGGAGACACCCAGGGCTGTGCCTGGAGCCAGCAGCAGCACACAGGCTCAGAGGTGAGGGCTGGACCGTGGCATCTCCGGGGTGAGACAGCCAGCAGGGATGGAGCACATCTTTCTGGAGAGGGCTCCAGTGCTGGGAAATCCTCCCTGGGAGTGGCTGGTGAAGGGGAACCTCATGGCATTCATTCCCAGTAGGAAAGAGTGTGATGCAGACACTGACAGAGAGCCAGGGTTGTGTTTCTCACATTGCTGATCATGGGGTGGGTCCTGGTGGGACTTTTTTCCGCGTGCTGACCTTCCTGGGGAATCCCTGAGCAGCTGAGCTGTGGCTGCTGAAAGCGTGGTAGCAGTGAAAGTTATCACGGTTGCATATTTAATTTTTTTTTTTTTTTTGAAGGCTGAATTCACATTCTTCTTTTGAGATTTAGGGAATATAGAAAAAGCACTTTCTTTCTCCCCTGAAGATGAGAAGTGCAGTGTGTGCCTCCACCCCAACTTCTACAAAATTCTGTTTTAAAAGCAGAAAAAGAACATTGGGTTCATGTTGGAGCTGTAGCTCAGTTTTCTAAGACCAGATTTTGCCCCATGTTCCCTGTTCAAATGACTATCTCTGCTGGGCACTTTGAAATTTTCTCCCTCTTCCTCATCTCCACCTTGACATTATGAAAAGGGTTTTCATCAATCCATTGAAAGAAGGAGATAACTTTTGTATAAAAGTGCACGGTTGACAGGGTTGAGGTTTTTTTGGGTAGTGTGTAATTTTTTATTTTACACTGTTATTATTTAAAATATGCTTTCTAAGAGGACAAAAGGGAATAGCTTAATGGAAACAAATTTCTGTAGAAAAAATGTGCAGCTGGATAAAAAAAAGATTATTTCTGTTATTGCTTGGTTAGACAGGTGAATTTTGAATTTGAGTACAAAAGGTGCTAAAAAGTATGCCTTAACTTCTCTTCAGTGTGCTGTTGAGATTGAAAAGAATAATTTTTGGAGAAAAACTTTTCTCTGAGCCTCTATTTCCAGCATTGTCAAATCTTTAGCGGCGGCCTTTTCCCACAGCTATTATCATGTTTTCACCTTTTCTTCTTCCACCTCACTTGTCCTTTTTTGAAGAAAATGCAGTGCTGGTGAAAGGCAGGCAGATCTGTGGGCTGGAACTGATCTGGAAGGGAGGGACAACAGAGCTGGAGGGGCACAGGCATCTCTGGAAGCCAGACCAGACCAGGGATGCAGTCCCAGGGAAAGATGGACATCCTGGCCTGAGGGAAGTAATTTTGAAAGCATCTACAAGCCTACAGCCCTTAAGACCACCATTCCAAAATGACTTTTAACCAATTAGAACCTAAGCATCAATGAAGATAAGCAGAGCTTAGGTGCTCAGGTCCCTTGGGGCAGACACAAATATCTCAGCAATGCAGACAGATAGACAGTTTGCCTGTCCAGATGGACCCAGACCCAGAGCCAGGCAATGAATTACAAATATAAGTGCCAAAACAGCAGGCTTGGGACACAAAGGATAAAAGACAGTCGTGTTATTTGAGCTGATAAGCCCTGCATCTCGTCTGGAAGATGCTGGAATCAAAGGCTCCTGCAGGGATTTCACAATGGAGCGTTACACCATCCAGCACCGAGGTACCTAAGATGTAAAATGGGCCTTGCAGAGAAAGCTTCATGCCTGCCACAAAGGAGCAGAATAAGAGTTTGTTTTGAGAACTATTAGGCTGAATAATTTGTGGTTGATCTCCATGGACACTGTGAGATATTGCTCCCAACAGAGCAGTGATTGCCATTAGTGTCTCAGCTCCCTGCCTTCGTTCTCCTTTTCCTCCCCAGCCTTTGCAAGGGCTGGGTCAAATGCTCCCCAGGCAGCATGAACAATATTTCCTTCTTTTTTGGTAACCATTGTCCCTTCTATTCATTCCTCAGAAGCTTCTTCACAAGCAAGAGGTATTTTCAAGGGTTGTAAGCATTCATCTCAATGTACATTTTTATGCCTATTCTCCTTGGAAGAGCTGGAGAACTAATTTACTTTATTAGACCAAATGAAAGGAACTTGTGGAGGTAGCCTTGTGCAGGAGGTCAGGGAGCTAGAGAGGAGAGACCTCTGAGACTGCTGTGGAATTTCTTGCAGGAAAAAAGTGGTTTTTGCTGCTTAGTTTGGTGCTGTTCTTCCTTGCATTGTGCTGGCTCCGTTTCCAGCGCTGAGAGCTGAGATCTTCTGTGTGATCCCATCACTGCTCCAGCCACAGAGGCTTAGGAGCAGTGACAACTGTAAGTACCTTGGATTGGCAAGCCTGGAGGTTGCCAGGCTCACAGCACTGGGCTGCTCTGCCAGGGAGGAGGTGCCCAGAGGGCTCTGGTGAGGGTTCCCACCACGGGGAGCCCCAGCCAGCCCATCCCCGCTGACACCCGACTGTGCAAACCCTTCTCCAAGCAGCTTCATGCAGTGAGCAGATGACTAAAACCCATCTCCTGGGCAATTCACTTCATTCATCAATTAAATTGTTTGCTGTGAACGGTTTGGCCCCATCCAGCTCCAGGATTTCAGCCTTGTAATTTTGCTGGCAGAGGACAGCGGTGCCATGTCCGTGAAATCTGCCTGCCAACTGCTTCCCCTGCTAAGCATTTTCTAGGCTAACGATCCCGAAAACCTTGCCAGCAGCCCCAGCTCTGTCCCTTTCAGGGCAAGCCACTCATTTAAACGTGAGCACATCTAAATGACTCCATCTGCTAAGTGACGTTGGTAAAGAAAAGGTTATAGCAGGAGTTAGTGCTGTGTCCTCAGATTGTAACCCTGATATAAAATGGGCTGGGAGAACAAGGGACTGTGAGGAGCTGAGGCTCAAAACCACCTGGGTGACTGTCAGCTTGATTTATTTTCTTGCTCATTAGATAAATTAGAAAACTGGCAAAAGAAATCATCTCCTGCTCTCAGCTGCTTGGTAACCTGCCACGTGGCACAAGATGCCAGCTGCAGGGAGATGCAGCTCCTTCCCCTGTCCTCTCCCCAGGGACACAGGATGGCACTTGGGCCTGTTAGTGCCACACATCTCCATCATCCTGCCACCCTAAACCACCTCACTGACCCATCTGGCCGATTGCTGGCAACCACTGGAGTTTCACTTTTCTCCAATACTGTTAATTTTTGAAGAGCAGCTATTTTCTAGGTGAAAACAGGATCACCAAATATTGCTTTTGAACACTGGCTTTGACCCCAGAACTGCTTGTTACCCTCATTTCACAAATCAGACAAGCTAGAGCAAAATAACCTGGTTTGTGGCCATCAGACAGGACCTGCTGCCCTTCAGAGATGTTGTTCAACACTTTGATCTCGTGGCTTGTGACCAGTCTGCCTTCAGCAGCTGTTCCCTTGCTTATGAACCAGACTAATTTTTGTCTGTCAGAAGGATGAAGCTTAATGGTCAGACTTGATTTAAATCCCTGGGTAAAATGCACTGTCTAGGAGGTCAGGCTCCATTTACAGCACCTTCTAACCTAAAAACTCACTGAAATATCCAGCCTACATAACCAAACCTTGAATTTGGATCATTTAAGCCATCCTCAGTACCTTTAGCTGCGTCTGGTGCGCTCCTATAGTGCGAAACGAGGCCACTGTTCTACACATTGTAT
Organism: Cyanistes caeruleus; assembly: GCF_971803275.1. Classification (NCBI taxonomy): domain Eukaryota; kingdom Metazoa; phylum Chordata; class Aves; order Passeriformes; family Paridae; genus Cyanistes; species Cyanistes caeruleus. The sequence goes on from NC_141717.1 coordinate 11,868,939, forward strand.
TTACACACGGGGAACAGCTTCCAGACAGGATGAGCTATTAAGAGACTGCAATGCATTTCTCAGCCAACGTGGAGGAATCCCTGCTGCAAACAGATGCTGAACCCAGGGGAGAGCCAGGGCAGGACCTCCTGGGAAGGAGACCTGGGGCTTCCCAGAGCTGTTGTGCCAGTGCAAGGAGGTGGGAGGACAATTCCTGCCCTGTAGATGATGGCTGGAGCAGATTTCCTCTGCTGTCCGTGCCCTTTTTTCTGTCTGGGGGACTTGTGCACTGCCTGCACAGGATCCTTGTCGCCCTGTCCCTGGCAAGCATCAGGCCACACGTGTCCCGGTGGCTCAGTCCCCTGCCAGGTGTGTGCCCATGTGTGCAAACACTGCTGGGAGGCCCAGGGTGGAGAGACAGGGCTAATTCCTTCCTGTCATATGCAAGGAATCGGCTTACAGCCCGGAGCTGCTATTACACTTATCTTAGCCTGCATGATGCTAGCCACATCCTGAAATTACCCGGATTTTTTTCAAAATCCAGGTTTATGGCTTGGACTCACCTGACCAACGTGAACAAACTCCAGGCCTGCTTTCAACCCCAGCAGGTTTGGGGCTGTGGGTCAGTGCAGAAGTTGGGCAATGGATGGAGATGTGCCTGGGTGTGATGCCCAATCCACCTGAAATGGATGGAGTCCCACATAGAGAGACACCAACAGCCCCTTCCCAGCCTCTGTGCAGAGCTGATTGCTCAGGAAGACTCACCTGCTGGGATCCTGGCAGATAACATGCCTCTGGAATGGCCAGCCAGGGAGAGATGCTGTCAGGCAAAACACGGAGTGAAATGTTTGGCTGCCGGGATTAAACTGCAAGTCCCACCTGTCTGCTGTGTGACATGTGGCACCGCACCCTCCACCCCTCCCCATTCCCCATCACCGCCTGCCAAGCCCATCCTGCTTGGAAATTAGAGTGGGGAAATCAAAGTCCTTCTCCACCCACTCCTGCTGTGCCTCTCAGCCACTGACATTAACACCGAGCTGGCTGACATTAGCCTTGAATGGATTTTAATAACCCCCTCGTGAGCCTGAATTACCCACTCAGCGTGAGGGCCACTGTGAGTTTGGAGATCTGGTGATGAGCAGGGCATCAGGGGCCAGACCAGCTCCCCAGGCTGTGGACACGGGGCCAGACCCACTCCAGGAGCTGCAGTGGCTTCTGCAGTGGCAGCTGCTGGTGTGGAACCCTGGCTGTTGCCTGGCCCCTGGAGAGCTGCTGCTCTGGCATCTGCTGCCCACAAATGTCCTGCCACCAGCAGCTCTGCGAGAGGCTGCTGAGGTTCCCAGCACTGGGGATGCTGGTCCAAGTGTCTTCCTCCATGGGATGTTGTCCCCAGGGCTGGTGAGAATTCCCAGTGCCACCAGTGAGAGCATCCCCAGCCCCTACCAGTGCGTGGCATAAAACAGCAGCCTTGGTTTAGCCACCTCTGTGCATGGGATGCTAAATGAGATCATGGCTGGCCCAGCAGGGAGTCAGGACTAGTGTATGAAAATCTAGCAAGAAGATTAAAAGGTGTCCCCAGGCAGAAGAGGGCATTTATTTATCCCTTTCTTTGTGGCTGAGATGCACATGGCGTGGGAGCCACAGGGACAGTGACCTCCCCTGAGCACCTGCACGTGGGCAGCACCGTGTCCCCACGGGGACTGATCCTGGGGACAAGACCCTGACCAGAAAAGCTCCTCCTGAGATACAGGGGGACACATCCAATCTCCCCTCCTGCTCCAAGAAAGGGCTTCCTGCCCTGCATCTTCACTGCCAGCCCTGCAGCTCCTCCGCAAAGGGAAAACCCCTCATTTTCCTCTTCTTTTACAAGAGGGAAAGCTAAAAGAGATGGTCATGTGCTTCTCACTTCTTCTGGAATATGCAGGGCCTGGAAACTTGCTCTGAAGTTTGTTTTCCTCAATTAAAGCTCACATGATCTGAGCAAGTGATGCAGCCTTCTTGGCCAGTCACAGTCACATCATCATTTGGGTGGAGAGTGATGGTTTCCAGCAGCCATTGAAATCCACAGGTGTTTCCAGTATGGAAACAGGAACATCCACAGGGATATGGACAGGAGATCCCAACTGGGGTGGGCCAGCAGCTTCTCCAAGTCAGGCTCTAGAGGGGCTGTGAAATCATCAGGCACTTGCAAGAACTGATTACTGACAACAACCCCTGCGAAAAGGTCCATGATAATTGTTGAGTTGTATTTAAGAGTCTCCTTCATACTAAGTAAATGCAAATAGTTTACTCAGAAAATATTTCCCATTAAGATATTTTCTACATAAAATGCTAACAGATTGAGATTATGACTCTAATGATTATTTTTACTGCTGGTTTACATTTAAATGACATATATTTCCCCCTACTGTTCTCTCTTTGGGTTAAATCAATAAAACCTATTAAGAAGGTTCCTCTTCCTCTAAGATTCCTCCCCTCTCCTTTCTGTCTCATCTCCACTGGTGCCCTTTTTATCCACCCACCACCAGAGATTTTTCAGAGCTGCCTCCACGATATTGGTGCCAAGGATTTGAACATCCCCTTTGACAGAGTGGAGTGAATCCAATCTTTGCTGAGATGAGGGACTACAGAGGAGTTCCAGTGTTCCTTTTCCTCATCTTGGGCTGTATTGCAAGGAGATGAAGTTCCTCTTCCCACCCTCTTTTAACATAGAAGCTATGACTGTCTGTACTCCTGTACCTCTCAGCTGTGGATGCTCTTGAGCTCCTTCAAAGAGTGGCTGTGGCTCACCAAGGAGGTGCTGGATTTCTGTTTGGAGAGGAATTATCCTGGTATATACGCAGCGAAAACCATTAAGACGCTGACCTTTAAATTGGGCTTCTTCCTGCTTATGTAGGGAGGAGGTGGGTTGAGTGCCCAAATCTTATTCATTTTAATGACAAATCCCTCACACAGAGGCTTTGAAATGCTCGGCATTAATGCAATTCGCCTCCCTCTGCTGCAGCTTGGCTTTGCTGTGCAGGGGATGTCTCTGCTTCCCTCTCACAGTGACAGACCCTATAGATGTGCTCCATAACTACTGTGCCCAGGTACCATTGTGTATGGATTTGTGGGCTTAAGGCAGTGTTAAGGCAGGAATCTCCATGCTCCTTAATCAGTATCACTGACCTTTCCTTCCTTCATTACTCTCAGCATCACTTTTTTTTCCCCCAGCTTAATTTGCATAGGTCTCATGTTATCCATGTTTTTGCTTTGTCCCTGTTATCCCATTACCCTGGATAATCAAAGTTGGCTGTAATGGAAACAGCAGAAACAATTTGCTTACCCTTCTATTACAAGATATTCCCTCTACTAAGTCTGAGAATACCTGCAGTTCTGTGGTAATGCTAATTAACTGTGCATACATATAGAAAGTAAAGCAAACGGCACCAGGATCCTTTGGGATGGTGGGGATTAAAGAAAGATGAGATATTATTCTCCTCTTTGTGCTTCACTGTCCCTACCCTCAATGGAAATTGCTTTGCACTTACAGAATAAAATGTAATACATGGTGGAGGAGTCACTGACTCTGCAGAGAGATGGAGTTAGAAAGTGCAGAGCTCTCTGCTAGTAAACCCATTATGGAAACAATGATCCTCCCTGATGTCTTACTTCTTGTCTATTTGTTCCCAGAGTGGGGTCTTTTGCAGGTCCCCCTGCCTTGGAGCCCAGTGCTGATTCTTCAGGGCCACAGCTATCCCCCAGAGCAGAGCTCCAGCAAAATATGGGTGGAAAACCTCCTGCCCAGGCTCACAGATTGGTTGGAATAGTGTCTGTAAATGAATGTCCGTGGCAGTGCAGGGTACCTGCTGCTGGAAGTGGCTGCTGTGCCCATCAGGATGCTCACCCTTCACTCATCTTGGGTGGCTAAGGCAGCAGCAGCTTCAGAGCAGGTGAAAGGCCTGGGGAGAATAGGAAAGATGGTACCGAAAACAGAAAGATCACTGGGAGAAGAGAGACTGCCCCAGCCATCCTTCTTCATTTTGCACTGCACAGTGCCTGGGGTTCTGCCCATCTGTGAAGGCACGTGGGGCAACCTCCCACCATTAGTGTGCAGCATCCTCTGAAAGTCTCACATGAGGCTCTCCTGCATGTCAGCTAAACCAAGAGTGACTGACACAGCCAGGCATGCGTGGAGGATTGCTGAGCTCTCCATACGGGAGAAATCCCACTCCAGTCCACCCACCAGCTCCGTGCTGATTTCCCCAGCTCCTCTGGCAGCAGCCTGGACAGACCACCTCATTGCACCCCTGTGGAGCATCTCAGACACTCTGACACACTGTGCCCCCAGGTATGCACCCTGTGCTCCAGCAGGGTGGTTAGACAGCCCTTGCACTACTCCTGCCCCTGAAATTGTGAGGGAGATGTTATTTGTGCTCTGATAACCACAGAACCTTTGATGCAATACTCATGTTTGGGATTTTACCACATCTCTCATCCTCCAGGTCTGTCAAGGAGCTTTACGCAGCCGTGACTCAGAGAGAGGCATCAGTGGAGAGAGTCTGTAGACACAGCCAGCAGCTGTCATGTGGAGGGCATTAATAATGTATATGCAGGTATCTATGCATGACCCATGAGCTCAAGACCCTCCCTGCCTGAATGGTACCGACTCCTTTAGAAGACCCCTGCACTGTGCCATGCCAGAGGGCTGGGATTACACAGGCATCACACACATCTGCCCGAGGTAAATGGGCAGTAAAAGGGCTGATAGGGGTGAGGGCTTGGTGCTGCATGTCTCTCCTGTTCTGCTCAGTCCTCAAACACTTGAACCTCAGCAGAACTAAGGAAGACTCAGATTTGAGTGCTGGCTGAAATCAGTCCCAAAATCCAGCCCAGCCATCTGAGACATTTTGGTTCTGATCAGGTGGCACAGGCTCTAAGTATAAGAATGGGTTTAAAAATTAAAATATGAGTTTGACTTGTAGGAGGGGATGCTTGGGATTGGAGATAGAGCTGTGTATTACTATGATCAGTTGGGAATTTCTTGTTGATTTTATATAGCTGAGACAAAGGTAAACTTCCTATTAACTTCCCTGAGTGAGTCTGTAATGATTTGACCCTTAAAATTCAAGATTTTCAGTTACCAACTCCAGCACAGCTGCGCTGGTGGAGTTCAAGAAGCACACTGGAACAGCCAGCAGCTTTCAACAGCAATTGCACTCAGCACTATTCTGTCTCTTCAACTCCTGACATCATTTGGGAGAAAAAAAGGCAAAGTTTGAATTCACGGGTTTTGTTTCTCTGCAGTTCAAAGGATACATGAGTCTGGTTTTTAATTGGTGCTGAGTTCTCCCAGCTGGTACACAGGGCAGTCCTGAGACTGACACCCAGCCAGGCAGGAGGAGCAGCAGCCAAGGGGGAGAGGCTGTTTGAAGTCCTGGGTGCCTGTCACCCATCTGAAGGGACTCTCCTTGCTGGATCTGGGGGCAGAGGAGCATTGCTTCATTTCTGATCGTTAATGCATTGGTCTCTCCTGTTTTATTTCCACTGATCTTCTCTGTGCACAGTGCAGGGAGAGCCACACGTTGAGTGGTTTGTGCTGGAGATCACAGTGAGAATGAAGCTGTTTCCTTACCCTTTGTGTTTCCTCCTGGTGCAGCTCAGCCTGTCCCCACATCTGTGCCCAGCCCCAGGGCAGGAGCCTGCAAGAGTGGGCTGCATGTCCCTGCAGAGAGAAGCAGGAGGATCTCAGGCTGTGCCCACCCTCACCCCAACAGCCTGGCCAGGTGGAACTCAGCAGTGCTGACATGCAGAGTCTGGGGAGTGCAGGAGCTGCTGGGATGGAGGGGTTGACTTTGTTAGGGCAGTCCTGGGCTGCCAGGTCTCAGTGAGGGTCACAAGGCCTCTGACAAGGGTCACAGGGTGTCTGTGGCACAGTGCACATGGAGCACAGAGCACTTCAGGCACAGCTGGGGTGGGGAGCAGGGTGACCTGCTTCAGTAGGCACTGTTATCTCCCACCCCAATGGGACTTAAAATCCCTTGTTGACTGAGGTCTAACCAAGGCATCTTTCCATGATTTTTTCTCCTCTGTCCCGGAGCAGGAAGGCTCTGTGGCTTCTACAGGCTCCCTGAGCAGTGCAGCTCCCATTGATCTCCTTAATGCTTAGAATGGGGTCCCACCTGCTTGTCTCTGCAGGTTCACTATCACTCCCACCCTTCTGGTCACCTGCTTTTCTTGCCCTCACCTCTCCTTGGCGAGCTGGCTCATGGCTTTGCATCCTGCAGACTTCCTCACCCCTCTGTCTTTTCTGCTCATTTGTGATTTGACCTCAGGAAAGCACCATTACAGTGCCCTCTGCTCTGTGCTCATTCTGCTCCATGCCCATACCTGCTTTGCCCCAGGTACCTTTATAATTTCCACCAGCACAGTCTCAGTAAATCCTGTGCAAGACAAAAACCTCACCAAAGCATTGTAACTCCACCTGGCCCACACCGAGCTGGAGCTGACAGTCCCAAAAGCTCAGTGGGGTGGATATACTTATTGCTAGAAAGCTTTATATTTACCATGGCCTTTCTGACATTACAGTAAATGCATTTCAGAGCCCAAGAAGTATAAAAATAAACTGCAAGAAAATCAAGACAGCTAATTAGCCAAAGGTTACTGCTGGGCTCTGTGACTGTCAGCCCTTTTGAAGTTCTCCTTTACACAGGCAGATGTGTGTGCAATGCTGCTGCTCCTTTGAATAAATGTCTTGGTTTCCAGAGTGGCTTCATATCTGGGTGTGACTGAACACATGTGAGGGCTGTCACAGTGAGCCTGGGCAGGATAATCAGAATCCTTTAACCCTGCACTTCTCCAGTACTGAAGAGCACCTCATCTTGTGGAGTGGCTGATCAGTGCTGTGAGGCACCCAGCCCCTCGTGAGCAGGGAGGTGAGGAGGGGCAAGAGAGCTGCCTGTCCACACAGACAGCCTCTGTCCTGGGGATGCTCCTGTGTCCCTGCCCTCTGCACTGTGCTCACAGGCTGCTGAGGGTTGCACAGGTCATCCAGGGTTTGGATGGTGCCATTGGGGTGCAGCTCTGTGAGGATGAGGAGCCTGGGAAATGTTGGAGCACATGCCCCAGCATATCATGGTCTCACCCCACATCTGCACCCCTCCCAGTATTTTCCTGAGGCTGAGCATCTGCAGGCACACCAGATGGGAGAAGAGGAAGGGGAGTGGGGGTCCTGGCTGAGCTGAGAGCTGAAGGAGGGATGCGATTGCCAAGCCAGAGGAGAGAGGCTGAGCTGGTCATGATGGTGGCCCTGGTGGACTTGGATACTGGGTCCAGAGGAATGTTTTGCTCATATTTGGGCAGGAGAGCCGTGGAGCAGTGATGGAGTTTGAGCCATGTCCCTTGAGCCCAGCCATCCCCTGGCCACAAACTGTGTGAGCTTTCTCTCCCTGTGCTCTGAACTGCTCCACACATGGATCACTGAGAGTTTGGGCACAGTGACCACAGGAACCACCAGCATCATCTGTGCTCTCCTCTCACTTCTCCTCTCAGGTTTTCCTCCTTCCCTTGTTCTGATTTCTTTGGGCTCCATTTCCCTTAGGAAAATCCTTTTTGCAGTTCCCTTTTCCCTCTGTACCAGTTTCTCCTGTCTCCTCCTGCCGCCTCTCTCCCGCTCGCAGCTCGTGCCGAGTGTCATGTGTTTGCTCAGCATCGCTCCTCCTGGAACGTTAATTTGCTGCTCATTTCCTTACAGACTTTACACCACGAGTTGGGGCTTTATGTGCATGTGTGTGTGTGATTCAATTAAACAAAACACAATAAAATCAGGGAAAACAGAGGGAGACGCAGACAGATAGCAATTCCCTGCTCTCCGAGGGCTAAGCTTGTCTGCCTGTGAGCTCGGCCCCAGCATGGCTTTCTGATGTTGCCACATGGATTTCCTTGTAGCAGCTCTCTGCATCTCATACTTGGGGTTTCCATCCCTCTGCCGGGACCCTGGGACAGCAGCTGCTTCTCTGCTGTCAGAAGTTGGGACTGCTTCATCACGTCAGGTGAACCTTGAAGGAGCTGAGTGTCCATTTTAAATAAGCCCTGAAATGCTGAGGCATCTCCAGATTACTCAGCCTCCTCCATCCCTCCTTTTGCTCTCTGCAGCTCAGTCCCAGCAGCCCTCAAGATCCTCCAAGCCAGCAACTTCCCTACCCCCCCATTCTGCTCCAGCTCTCTGGGGTGGCAGATTCCCCCCGTGCTAGGACCAAGCTTTCTCCCACATCACACCTTTCCCTTGCAGTGCAACCTGACAAGTAGCAGCTGTGCTGTGCAGGGCTTTGCCTGGCTGGTGAGCTTCCCTTCCACTGCTCTGTGCCTCTCTCTGTCATGCCCTTCCCTTGCTCACCTCCTTCCTGCCTTGTTTTCTTTCCCCTTTCCCCCTCTAATCCATTCATCCTGTGAACACATGTTTTCTTAGCATCCTTTGCTCCCAGGCTTCTCCTCCCCGGCAGGTTTCTCGCCTCTCCGCGTGCACGCGGCCGTGGGTGTCTCTGTCTCCTGGAGAGCCTGTTCCTGCTCACCCAGCTCTGGCTGGCTCCCTGGCTCTGCAAATGTGCTCTGTGAATCCAGCCTCTTCCCCTGCTGGGCTGCCAGTGTGACGCCTGAAGTGGGTCAGTGCAAGTGGAAGGAGCTGGTCCTGGGAAGGGCAGAGAGAGCAGGCATGAGAGGCAGCCCCTGCCAGATTACAGGGCAGGTGGAGAGGAGCAGATTCTCTTAAAGAGTGAAGATTTCAGGGGTTTTTAAAGCTCACATAAAATGTAATTAAAAAAAAAAATCCTGGCACTCAATGCCCTCCCCTTAGGAAAAAACTCTGACAGCAGAAGGGACCCCCTCCCCTTTTCCAGCTAGCAGCCCCCAGCACACAGAGCCCTCCTGGTGATGTGAAAGGTCTCACTGTGCCACCACCCCTGGGTTTAACACTCCTGTGAAGTCCTGGGAGGGGCCTTGTGCTGCTGGAAGGGAAAGATCCCAAGGAGGTCATCCCTGATCAATGCATGAGGGCTTGTGCTTGTTCATCAGAGTAACTGCAGCTTTCCCAGACACCCACCAGCCACCCTCAGGGTGGGCTTCAGAAACACTGCAGAGAGATGCTCCATGCTTTGAGCCTCTGCCCTCTGTCCCTTCCTCAGAGCTCCTTCTTTCACAACAGAGGGCTCCTTCTAGCCCCAGAGGGTGATCCTGATCTCTGCTTGATCCAGTGCTTCACAGAACAGCAGGAAGAGGTGCTCCTCCCCATCCTCTGTGTCATGGCAGTGGTGGTGGCTGAGGTGACACTGTCCCTGCCTCCTGTCTCTGGTGGCTGTGTACCCAGCAGAGGCAGGATGGATGTCATGGAACATCTCACTTCAGTTTTGGCTCCTGGCTTCCACAGGTTGAGACTGTCCCATCACTCAGACTGTGTGAACCTTCCTGCTGAGCAAAGCCAAAGGATGTGGCCCAAGTTCCTGGTGTGCAAGAGAAGGGAAGGAGCTGCCTTGTGGAGCAGAGAACCAAGAGATTGTCCACCTTCCTGCAAAGTTTGACCAACACCTCCACATGTGGACCTGTGGTTCCCAAGCCATTGTCCTCATGGACCACACGTGTCCAGAGCACAGGAATAATTCTTAGCTGACAGCAGTACTGCAGCATTTCCTGTGCATGCAGCCAATGCACCTGGAGCCATTCCCAGATGTCTCTCCTCATTAATGCCCCCTTAGCAATTTTCTGAGGACCAGCAGCCATCTCCAGCATTAAAAACAGTTCCTTCCTCTTTGATTTATGGATATTAATCCATGCCAGCCGGCAAGAGGCATGACATGTCTACATAATATATTCATTATTAAATTGTTCCTTTCTCCTCCACCTTCCAAGGCTCCACCTTTCTCTTTTCTCTGTAACATTTGAACCTGCATGCTGCACTCAGAGACAATTTGCAACACGGAGCAGTTGGCATCACTTGTTAGATCAGCCTTACAAGTCTGTGCCTTGTGGCCACAGTCAGCAGAGAGAAGACCCACTCAGCCCCATCTCCCAGGGTGTGGCTGCTCCAGGGCTCTGCTCAGGGTAGCTGCTGCTGTGGCCAGGGCTGTGGAGCGCTGTCAGTCCCACATCACTTGTGCTGAGCATTACACAGGACAGGCCAACTGCATGAGCCTGCTGGCAGCTGTGCCTGAAACCGTGCCCAGGCAGGGCTCCAGCGAGGGTGAGCTTCTTCTGCAGTCATTCAGATGCTGGCTCCAGATCAGTGATAGCTAATGCTGTCCAGCCCTCTCATTCAGGGACCAAAACCCAGAGGAAAGTGTTACCTCCACCAGCTCCAGCCCTCCACCTGCTCAAGCCACGCTCCTGGCTCTGGGTTGGCAGCCACCCTTGCAGCTTGTTGATGACTTCTGTGGTACCTTGCTGTTCCCAAAGTGCAGGACAGATCAGATTTAGCAGCCAGCTTCTAGTGATCTCACTGTACTTTGTCCTGGGAAGAGAGGAAAGGAAGATCTCAGGACCTTGGCATGGGGCTGCTTTAATTTTCCTTTCCTGTGTCTGTGCTGTATGAGAACTCAGCCTACTCTGCATCCTCAGGACAGCCCTGAGGCCTGGCAGCAGTGCCCTTCATCCCACTGAGATGCACCCTGCTCCCCATGGAAGTTTCTGCAGGCCCATCTCCCTGCCCTGGTCACTTGTTCTGGTAAAGAAGTGCAGGACAGGCAGATTTGGGGATCCCATCCCTGCACTTCCCTCAGTGCATTTATTGCCCATGTCCTGACCTTGCTATCAGCAGTGTGACAGCTGTGATGGAAAAGTGAGGTAGTTATCTCTGTTATCCCCCTTGACAATCCAAATCCAAGAAGTCCCTGCAGCTGCCCTGGACCATTCCTCCACCTCTCAGCAGTGCCTTCCCAGGGACAGCTGCCCACTCTGTGCTGGGGGCTCTGTGCACACCATGTCCTCTAAAGTTGTGCTTTCCTCTGTTCCTTAAAGCAATGAAAAGACAGTTTTGCCAGAATGGCTGTGCCCCTTGAAACGCAGCCTGTCCCCTGCCTGCCCCTCATCCCCACCCAGGCGTACACAGGTTTCTCCACCCACCTTTCTCCAGACCTCCCGTCTCTCTGCCATGAAACAGTAGCTAGAGGAAAAGAGTGCAGCTAAAAAAACTGATGGCATCTCTCTTTCCAGCCTGGCATAGCTGAGCCTGCTCCAAATCACCTTCCTCTCTCTTGCCCACAGCTGAAAGGATTGTCCCCACCTTGCACTGCCCACGCTGTGGCTGTGTCACCACTCCCAGGGACCTCAGCAGCAAGACATTAGCAACTTAGGGAGCTCAAGAGCAGCTTTAAAAAAATACTTGTGTGCTTTTGGTAAACATGAATTTGTCCCAGTGGTAATAAGGCTGGTTTTGTACAGCAGGCTCTTAGCAGTGATTATTGCTGCTTTTCAATTTAAAAACCAGACAGTCTATTTATAATGTATAGTATGTGGACTGAGATTTTTTTTCTTCTCTTTAACCCAGCCTTTAAAACATGCTGTCATTCCCACTACTACAGTCCAAGGAAGCAGAGGGGTATCTGTCACCTGCAGCCCCCATGGGTGGAATGATAAGTAAAACATCGTTAACAGAGCAAAGCTGCACTGATGCTTTGGGGAGCTGGTGAAATGTGCCAGGAGGGAAAGGTCTGGGGATGTACCTGGTTTTGGGCTTGGAAGGGCTCTGGACACAGTGCTGAGTATTTGGACCATCTATGGCCACACTGCTGTCCATCTTTTCCTCTCTTATCCAGAGCAGGGGGTGATCAGCACTCACATCAGCACCATCCCCAGCACGGAGACCAGGGGAAAAGCCAAGCTCCAGCCTTGGTCTGGCACTGGCTCCAGGTTGGCAGGGACCCCTGAAAAGCAGCCAATGCCCACAGGTGCTGGGGTGATACTGAGGAGGATATTGGTCCCAGGGGTGCATTAAGGGATCCAGCAGAGCACTGCTGTGAGCTCTGGCCTGGGCTGACAAGCTCCTGCAGGCATTATATGAACATCTCTACAAGCTTTGGGCACTGGCCCAGCATTGGGCTGGCATGGCCCTTCCAGGCTAACAGCTCGCCAGCCCTGTGTGCTACTCAGCTGCAGAGCTTGCTTGGATTTGCCAGTGCCAGACATTAGGAGACACTGGACACTGAGCACAGACACTCTGTAAGAGAGTTTTGTTGTGGCAGTGTTGAAGGTGTTTGTTGAGTGTCTCTGTACAGGATGTGGGGCTGCTCTGTGCCTTGCTCTCCATGCACAGCCCAGCATCGCTGGACAGCAGGAAATGTCACACTTGCAGCTGAGTGACTGAGTCCCTCTTGGCCAACTGCAGTGAATCTGCTGGCCCAAGAGGCTTCTCGAGGCAGACTTTGCTGCAGACAGGTGTTCTGAAGGCCAGGTTACCTTGTGTTTGCAGCCAAGCTGGAGGCCACGGCTCTGCCTCCTCTGCCATGCTGAGGCTGCTGTTCTCTTTCTTACTGCAGCTTATCTGACAGTGTTCCTCTCTCCATTTCCCCACACAGCCCCTTTCACTGCCACCGTTTAGTTATTTTCTTAATTAAATATAGATTATGGCTCTGGGAATAAGGGATTATTACTTATTCATGAGCTACTTAGATTTTAAAGTGTGTGCAGAGTAGGGCTTATCACATGTCTGTGTGTGCATCATTACCATGGCAAGAGCCAAGGTGAGCTCCTGCAGCTGCCAGGGCTTCACCCAAACCTTGCTCCTCTTCTCTCCTCGTGACCTCTGTGCCCAGAGGAGCTCTGCTATCTCTTCCTTGCTATCCTTTTTCCAGTCGAGGCTTGCCAGCCTTTTCCCAAGGAAACCATTTCCATTGCCCTCTCCCAAGCTGTTCCAGCCCCTCCATTACGCCTCCCCAGGGTTGTTGGCAGCTCTCTCCTGATGCTTTCCCAGCCTTCCCGCTGTGCCAGCAGCTGTTTCACCTGCCCTCCACGGGAGAACGGGGACTTTGCAGGAAGCAGCTCCGCAGGAGGCGCTTTTCTGCAAAGTTTTCCAGGAAATTCCTCCCACTATGTGGGTAATTGTTGGCTGAACTGCAGCCCTCCTGAGGGGCAGGAGGAGGCAGAGGCAGGGGCTGTCAGCAAGCTGGTGGGAGAAGCAGAGGGAGGAGAGTGTGGTGGGAAGGTGGATAGTGTTGTATATCCATAATGTTTGTCCAAAGCCTTGTGCTCCTGCACTGTGCCCAAGCAGAAGGGTTGGGAGCTGCTCCTTCCACCCCAGGACAAGCAGCAGCTTCCAAAGGCTCTGCCTAAAAGAGTGGAGCACTCCAGCCTCTGGGTAATAATAATAATAATAATAATAATAATAATAGTAGTAGTAGTAGCAACAATAAAACCATCTGACCTGGTTTGTGCACACCAAGGTGAACTTCTGTCTCCATCTTACTCCAGTTTCTCTGTCCCCAAATAGTTCCATTAATGCCTGATGCTGCAGGGCTTCTCCCGGTCTGCTGGCGAGCCCTCGGGTGGGAGCAGGGCAGCTCATCACACGCTGACCTGAAAGGAAAGAGGGACCATTAAATCCCAGTGCTCATCTCCCCTCCATCCTCCTGCTCCAGGGCTGTCCCCAGGGCTGCAGCAGGGTCCCAGCATCTCTCAGCAGGTATCCCTGCTCTCACCCTTGGGGACCCATTAGCATTTCCATCTTGCTCTTTCTGTCTCCTCCTCTTTCTTCTGCTCCTTGCCTGGCTGAGAGGGCAGCGTGGGGCTGTTCCTGTGTGAGCCAGCCTGCCACAACCACCTGCCACTGTCCCCATGCCTCCCATGTGGTGCTTTCTGACTATTTTCAGGACTAATGCAAAGCTCTGGCTTGATAGCCCTGAGGTCTGAAGACCTTTTGTCAACAGAGCAGATATAAGACAAGCTGCTGCCAGATTCCTCAGAGCAAAATGATCTTGATAAATTGGAGAAATGGCCTGAAATCAATACACTGAAATTCAATAAAGTCAAGTGCAAAGTGTTGTACTTAGGAAGGCAATATCAAAATCGCAGATATAAGATGGGGAAGGACTAGAAACCCAGCAGGAGAGTGGCTCCAGCAATGGAGTAGCCCTCAAAATGAGCAGCAGACAATAACCTGGTGCTTGAGAAAGGGAGAGCAAAGGCACATCTTGCCCACAGATGTATTAATAGTTTCAGATAGAAGGCAGCGAGGTAATTTATTTGGCTCTATTTAGTGCTAGTGATGCATCAGCTGGAGACACATATCTCCAGGCTTTGGCATCACAACTCTAAGAAAGATTCAGACAAATTGAGTGAGTTCACAGAGTTTTGAAAACATGCCCCAAGGAAGATGGACTGAGAGAGTTGGTTTGTGCTGCAGGACTGAGACAACTGGAGGCAGGATGTGTAACATTCATCAGTGCGGAAAAAAGCAGTTATAAAAATGATGCTGATCAATTGGTCAAGGGTTGGACAAGCTGTAATAGGCTTAAACTGCAGCCAAGAGGTCTTGGGTTTGATGCTCAGGAAAAGCTTCCTAAGGACAAGGTTGGCTGAGAGCCTGTGCAGGCTGTAAAGGGGGTGTGTGGGAGTCCTGTCCCCAGGAGAGCCTCAAAAACTGAGGAAGCATCTGCATGGAGGTCACCTCCATAGCAGAGATGAAGTTCCACCCCAAGAAGGATTAGCCATGTCCTTGGGATTACCAGGTTGAGACAAGCAATTTGTTTTCTCTTGTCTCATGTCCTCTTAGCAGCCATACCAAGGGCACCTAGATATACCTACAAACATATTACATTTATCCACTTCTCAGTTTGCCTTATGCCACAAATTGGAAGAGCCAGTAAAAGAAACTACAGACTGGGATGGTCAAGCCACGTGTCACGATGGATGCTTTGCTGTCTGGGCCAACCCCACTGATTTGGTGTTTAGTAATTTGGTGGCTAGCTGCCACCCTCCTCCAGATCAATCCCTCTCAGTTGCATTTTCTGATCATAATTAATGTTTGCTGTGTAATTACATTGATTTTTTTTAATGTGCTCTGAGAGATGAGGGGAATTCTTAGCCCGAACACGTGAGGGAGGAGGGTGTGTGATGCTGTTGCTGTGCTGAAAGGGAGAGCAGAGGGGCTGCTCCCAGGATGTGCCAGGGGGATCTGCTCAAAAAGCCCGTGTTACATGGGGCTGTTGCAAAGCTGCAGTGACAAGGGGAAGGACACAGAAATGTGTGCACTGCTGCTCCTTTATTCCCTGCCCAAACTTCTCAGCTGGCCCCTGCTTTCTACCTGCCAGCCCTGGTTGTCTGCTGCCCTGGCAGCCCTGTTGCCATTACCGAGCTCAGCAGGGAACAGGGTTTTATTTATTTACCAAGTCACAGAGGGAAGAGGGATTTCAGGGCAGCCTGAGCTTCCCAGAGCTGTGAGTAGTGGATAAAACCTCCTCCAGCTTTGTACAGAGAGGCTCCTGCAAGGAAGAAACCTCAGCCTGTGCGCAGCCGGAGCTGTGTCCCTGCTGCTCCTCGCTCACTCCTGCTACCAAGCAGCTTTGTCATGAGCATGTAGAAATGTAAGAGGCACCTGTGAGCCTCCCAGGCTGCTCTGTGCTTCCTGAACAGCCAAACTGTTACAGCCAGCACCTGCACAGCAAGCCCTGGGAGATGCTGCAAGGAGGCAGCTTTTAGTAGGCAGCACTCAAGGCTGTCAAAATCATGAGGATTTGGGTGGCAACACCAGCAGTGAGCTTCAGGATCCTTTTACTCATGATAAAAACTACCTGGGTGGTGCTGGGCCTCCAGACCTAAGGATGAAAGAGAAAGTTTCTGGGCTTTCAGCCATCTGGGGGTGTCTGCTGCCTTCTGGGTTCACTGTCCACAGCTGGCAGGGCCAGGGCTGGGGCAGCTCCTCGTGCCTTGGCACGGGTGGTGACATTTCCCAGCCGCATCTGGGATGCTGCAAATGTGCAGCTGTTTGTCAGAGCAGGAATGAGCAGGGCAGGTCCCCACAGTGGCTGTGTAAATGGCAGAAGGGCAGTTTGTGTTCCTGCTGCCAGCAGCCCCCTTGGGCTCAGCAGTTCCCAGGGCAGTAAGGCACTGCTGCAAGAGGAGCTCCAGCCTTGCCCCTGCCCACCTCAGGGAGCAGGCAGCTCCTGGGCTAGAGCTGGGGGCAACCACAAGGTGGGTGCCCAGCAAGAACTGGGGTGCAGACACTGCCCAAAATGCTGGTGGAAAGGCCAAATCGCCTCTGCCATTTCCTCTTACCATAACACCAGAGCTGTGTTGGCAGCCCAGCTCTCCATTTGAGTGCCAGCAGCATTTGTTCAGGTGAACCATTGCAAACTCACCTCCTGCTCATCCCAAGCTTTCCCCTTTTAAAAGGGATGTCTTTCATATTTTTTCCTCTGCACCTTGTTTGCCATCACATGTTAATTATGTGCCCTCCAAGGATCTTTCTTGCCTGAGCAGTTCAGAGGAGGCCACACAACACTGACTCAGCATTGCCCAGATGAGAATGCTGTGACAATCACTGCTGAAAATCAGCCTTGTCACACACAGGTGTTATGAAGCAGCCACAGATGTTACACAATTTTTTCAATTAAAGCCCCATAAATTAAAAAAAAATAAAAATGAGGCAGGCACTGTGCTCAGCAAAGGAACAAGCTGTCAGTGGCATTGTGCTGGGCACACTGGACACTCTGGGCAAAGAATGCTTAGCTGGTCACACAGTGCAGTGGCAAAACACCTGTGGGGACTTTGTGTTACAGAGGTGGTGTGAGGAACATTTGGTTTCACCACTGGCAAAGGCTTCCCAGCCCTGCTGCTCCCCCTTCTTCCTGGCTGGAGGAATGGAGAGGCAGGACCAGTCCTGGAGCTGCAGTCATTGGTGACCACTCCTAGCATTGAGTGGATATTGCAGGAATTGGGAATTAGCTCTTTAAACAGGCTGACAGCCCATTGGTACAACAAAAGTTTTGTCTTTGGGGTTTGAGAGCGTGGTGAATGGAGATGGCTCTCCTTTTTGAGTTGTGTGTGTGCCCTAAATGCAATTATTTGGCTCCTACCATGTCTGATATTATTATTGTTCTTGCTATCTTTGGTACTTTTATGGCCCCATCACCATAGTAACTGAGCATCTCAAAACCCTGTGAGGAGGGAATAATATTATTCCCCTTGTAGAGTTGAAGGAAGAGAACAACAGCAAGGCTCAGAGCTGGAGACACAGGAGGACTTGAGTTCATCCATGGCCAGGGACTTTGGCGTCATACTCCGCTACTTCCAGTTTTAAGCAGTCACACTAAATTTTCCAAATCAGCCCCAGGCCACATTTCCATCCCACTTCTCTTTCTCCTTCCTTGAGTTAGTCCAATACCAGCCTCCCACCTGGAGCTGCTCCCTCCTGCTGCCCCCTTGCCCTGTGCACCAGCAGCTGACGGGCACTGCCCATGGCAGGGGAAGTGTTGGTTTGCTCTGCTGAAGACCTTTTCTTTGTACAGACTGTTTGAATGCATCTCAGGCCAACCCCTGCTCAAAACCATCTTTAAATATTGAATGAAAACCAGAGCAACGTCAGAGCCAGACATGTCAGGTTTTCTTCATCCCTGACTTATTCCACACTAATTTCCACCCTGGGGGTTTAGCTGTTTTTCTTGAGAGATAGCTGACAGAGTCAGAAAGAGGGATTTGAAACCAAGCCTTCAGCAGCACAAACTAAAGATTCAACAGGTAAGGGCAGGCCAATGTGGTGGCCAAAAGACTGACCTGGATTTCCACTGACCTGCCTCTGGCTGTTCTCCCTTTCCCTGGGCACCTTCTCCCAGTGTGATCAGACTGCTCCCTTCCTGGCTTCCTCTGCCACCAGTTCGTGGCTTGTGGTGCTGCCATCACACTTCCCAACACATTGTCTCTTTACTGCCTCCCCTGCCTCAGGTTGTTCTGGAATAAAACAATCTTCAATTATTTCTCTCCTTTCCCGCCCCCCCCCACTATTGTGCAATATATCATTTTTTAATTAAAAAAGTGCCTTGTGGAAGTGAAACGGGCTATTAAATGTTTTGGTCCATAATTAACATCAAACCCTTGACTTAAAATCTTTATGGATTGAATGATCTTCATTAGCTGTTGTACGGATAACACTGCACAACTCTTGGTGGCCCAGGGGCTTCAAATCACCCATAAATTTCCCTGCAAAGGAAAAAAACCCAGAAAGTCCTCACCAGGCATTCTGTTCCACTCCCAGCACTGCGACCCACCTTGGGGCCAGCAAACCACCACCTGCACCCAGCAATTCCCCCGGGGAAGGATATCAAAAGTGGCAGCAGGAGTCGCAGCCCTTTGCCCAGGGGAAGGCAGGATGCGATGCTGGATGCTGGAGGGAAGTTATCTCCCTGCACAAATCGCTGCCTGCCAAGCACAGCAGATAACACCGCGCTCACTCCCCCGGGCTTGTCACGGCGGTGGCGAGCCCCATCGCGGTGACAGGCGGCTCAGGGGGGCTCTTGCAAGCAGACAGGAGTGGGCATGAGCTGCTGGGGACTTGCAGCACGTTTCTCACCCTCCTTCCCAGCTCCCCGGGGAAGGTGGCAGCTGGCAGGCTGCCTTGCGGCTTTGAGCTCGTGTTGTGGCGTGGAGACAAACGCTGTCACCGAGCAGGGGACAGCAAGGTCCTGTGTGTTGTCCCTGCAGCACAAGCACATTGCAGCTTCTGCTGGGGGTGTCTCCAAATCGCCGCCCCAGTGTTGTGTGCTCAGCTTCAGCAGGCCACTGATCATCGCTCCCGATGCACGTCCTGGGCACACGCTCGCTGCCTTCTCCAGAGGACCTGGGGGTTGAGTTTTGAATCCCCTGATGATTCTCAGCATTTGCTGTAATAAATTAATGGCATTTCATAGCCTGGATCACCATCCAGCATTTCAGTCAGTCATCACCTGACTTTCAGAAGGAGTGACACATCTTTTGGGGCTGCTGGCAAATTTCAGCTGTATTTCCACCCACACTCTAAAGGTAGAAATAATATTAGAGTTGAAGAACTGGTCTTTGAGCCTGCTGGATTTTATGGATGACCAGCTCTTATTTGAGCTGATGAATGCAGCTGCCACTTTGCCAATTTATGGTATTATTCTTTCTGGGCACCTCCACTGGCACATTCTTTACGGCCATTGGACACTAAGTGACAACTTCCCTATTCTTGGCTTTCTGAATGAAGCTGGAGTTAGGAGATGCTGGTGCTCTCATTAAGCCTCTGCTGTGTACTTAGCTATTAGCCTGCTCTTGCTAAGCAGCTCTGGACTGTCTTTCAGGCTTTGCTTGTCCATGGAATGAACTGTCAATTCAAAAACCCTTGGCTGTATTTCATAGCCTGGCTGTCACTCAGGCACCTCATAACAGCGAGGACTGAGAAGACAGGAACTCTCCAAGGTTTGAGAAGATGGTCAACTTTCAGCACTTTCATATTTTTCTCTTGAGCCTAAAATGAGTTTTTCCTTGAAGGAATCTTGGTTCACCTGGGACAGGATCCAGCTGCAGCTCCCAGTGCTACATTGGCATGGCAGCTTGGCCATCCTCCGTAATCCATCTTCTCTTTCCAGCTCCAGCTCTTAAGTGAGGAGAACCTGAGAAAAAGGCCAGGCTGTGGAGGGGACACTCATGTCCCAAGAAAGACCTGCTTGGGACAGCACTGCCCCACGAACATCAACAAGCAAGGTGTGCTGCCACTGTGTCCAGAAGTCAGCCACAGGCACAACTAGGGATTCACAGCATGGGGAAAGGAAGGCAGAAGCAGGCTTGGCTCCATGGGCTGTGTTAAAATGACTCCAAGTCCCAGTTTGCTGCTGTTGTAGTGTGGAAAAGAACTGGCACCATGTTCCCTATGGCAGAGCTTGCCTATACCAGAGCATCCTGGGGGGAACTGGAGAGATATTTTAATAATCTAAGTATTAGTTGCATCCCCAGTCCCACCCCTTGAGACTGATGCTGGGCAGTGACGCTGAAAATTAATTGCTTACAGGGTTTTAATTTTTTCCATTACTTCTTCCTTTTTCTTCTTTTTATTTGGTTCTCATCTCAACTGTGTTAAACTTCAAATCAATAGAATAGGGGATATACACCAGGGATTCTGCCAGCTCTCTTCTGCTCTCCTCCACTTCAGTCCCAGCCCTGTGGGTCAGCAACAACATTTGCTGCACACAGCCAAGAGCCTGTGGAGAAAACAAAGCTGGGAAGAGTCCATTTTCTGCTGCTTTGATTCCAAACTTGCCCAGGAATGGAACAGACTCAAACAGGCACTGTTTCAATCAAGCTAGCCTCTGCTGAGTCAGCTCCATTTAAAACTTGGCCTTTCCAAAAACCTGCAACTCTCACAAACCCCGGCCAAGATTCTATGGGTAAATATAAAATGAATTAGGAGGCAGGTTTTTAAAATAAAGGATTGCTCTTGGAACCCAGGGGTAATAATAATTCCTCAGGAGAACACAGAATCTCTTAATCAGTAGCCCCAAGGTGCATGCTCAGCAGCACAGTGGAGGTGCTGCTGAGTGGAAGTAGATGGAGCTGCTCTTGGGCACCCAAGATGTGGTGGATCCCCCATCCTGGCCACTGCCACAGTGGGGGCACAGCTGGGTTGGAAGGGGCCCTTCCCTTGTTTTTGTTTTCTTTTTGTCTCTCTGGTAGCAGCAATCCTGTGAGCTGGCTGAAAAACATCTCCAGGCAAGTCTGTGCACTCAGAAGTGGTGATTCAACCCCACTGGATTGTCTGGAGGAGAGAGATTGGTTTCATTGTTGTTTCCAGCAAGAACATTATCAAACAGGTTTCATTTGGATGGTGTCATTTCAGCTTGACTGTGTGGCATGGCTGGGATGCTCCGCTCCGTTTGTGTTACAATCGAGTGACTGAAAGAGATGAGAGGGAAAGGAAAATCAATTTTGAAGTATTTCTTTACTGCAAGAAAAATAACCCAAAACGTTGACTTGTACCCCCAGTCTGCTACCAAATCAAGTTTTGCTATCTTGAATCTTCTCACAAGCCAGAACATCCGGGATTTGTCCAGCCAGCTGAAGTGATTGCTGCAGGATGATCTCACTTTGGACAATCCAGGAGCTCCAGACTCGTGTTGAAGGCACCACAGGGGCACAGAGAGGGTGCAGCCCTGCCCCAGGACAGCCCCCTCTCCCCATGGATGCTTGCCAGCCTGTCCCCAAACAACATTTGTGTTTGTAGTGACAGAGCCCCTCCACCTCCCAGGTAACCACTGCCCTGCTCCACAAGCCTTTTTTGTCCCCAAGTCTAACCTGATTTCTCCTGCTGTAATTTAAGCTGATTATTTCTTGTCCTGTCCACCATGGACATAAAGAACAGATTATTCTCTTCCCCTTAGAAGCAGCCTTTTAAGCACTTGAAAACTGTTATCACATCTCTTCTTCCATCATCTCTTTTAGGCAAAATAACCCAGTTCTTTCAATCTTTCTTTGTAGGTCATGTCTCACAGACCTCTGATCATCCCGTTTGCTCTGTGCTGCCTCAAGCAGTGCCACCTCCTTTCTGATACTAGCTGCCAATACCAGAATCTACCCCAGTATAGACCTCACCAGCCCTGAACAGATAAGAAAGATGATTTTGTGAGACTCCTAGGCCACACTGCAGCTCGTATATCCCAGGGCTCTGTCTGCCTCTTGAAGCGACACGGATACTTCGTGTTCAGCTTGTGACCCGCAATAATTCGTAGACCTTTTTCTGGGGAGCTGTTGCTTGTGGGCTTGGTGTTTCCCATGAGGTTTTGAGGTGAATAGCAAAAGGCAGTAATGAAGCATCTTAAGTGAATGTTGTGCTCTATTGTGTTTGTCAGCCTCTTGCAGGTCCTGATTTTGGTGTGTTCATGAATTCAAAGCACACTTTTGGTCAGGCTTTTGACTGGACTGTGTGATACGTGATTCTGTCCATGCTGAAGAAGCTTTATTGACGATCCTTTCAGCTTCTAACTCACATTACCTCATAATTTCTAGTGTTTTATCTCTTTTGCAGATGTCCTTTTACTGTCTAAGACATGCTTGTGTTTAGCACTGGTTAATCAGCATTTTATGCAAAAAATATGAGATTTTCAATTTTCTGCAGCCAACAGAGCATTGAAAAGCCTGTCTCCATCCCTCAGGAGCTGTTTTTAGAGTGAGCTGAGCCTTTTCCCATGGCTTGACTTTCTTCCTTGGGAACAGGATGTTTGTGTTCAGAAGGATTCTGTAGCGGAAAGCTGAGGGCTGGTTCCTGGGGCTCAAACCTAAAGGGACTCAGTGCAAGGACTCCAGATGATCCCAGGAGAAGTGCTTCCACCACCCAGCCAAGGAGTCAGTCTCCAATGAGTATTTAAATCGTTTATGCCATGTGGAAGAGCCCCAGAGATGGGGCAGCACTGATGCTGCCGCTCAGTGAGGCAAGGGGCGAAGGAGGACAAGGAACCCCCGGTGCTGCAGGTGAGCCTGGGCCAGAGCCAACCTGCCAGCAGACCTGCCTGACTGCCTGTCCTCCTCCCTGGGAGCTATCCCAGAAGCAGATTTGTTCTCCTGCAGGCAGCAGCACTGGAAATCCCAGTCATGCCCAAGGTCCCCAGGGGAGGGAAACGCAGGTCACTGCTGGGACAGGCGCTGCAGGCAGGGCAGCGTGCCAAGCTGCTTGGGTAGTGATAGTAATTAATGTGGACATTGCTGGTAATGGCAGAGCTGGTGCTTCAAGAGAGTGCACAGGGGCAGGAAATGAACCCCATCCGTTTTGAAGGTGTCAGGGGCAGCTACAGGAGCGACTGGACCTCGTTTGTTAGGCAGGTCCTGGCCACAGCTGGCAGCTGGATGCAAGCACACTCCTCCCGTGCCATGGGGCCTGCCTTGCTGCATGCAGGGAGATGGCCCTGGGAAGCTGGAAATGGTCCCAGTTCAGTGAGTGTGCCAGCAAGACTGTGGGTGACAGTGGATGTTCAGGCATTCAACCAAAAGGTGTGATTGCAGGTTTGATGATTTACATGAGGGTCTCTCTGTTGCTGTCTGAAGCTGTTCAGTCCATGCTTTCAATGGGTCCCAACTCAGCAAAACATGTTTGACTGCAGGTGAAAGCATTTCCACACCATATCCTTCTCTTGCAGTGGAAGAACCCCTTTTTGTCCAGGACCTGAGTGGTATTTCTAACATTTGGGAAACCACCCCATTCCCACTGAAAACCAGGTGTCTCTTGTCCCCAGTTCCCACAGAATCAGTACAGAGATTGTCACAGAGTGGGTGTTTTTATGGACTGGCTGCTCTCTCCCCTCACAGTTCTAATTAAGTTGTATATTTTGGAAGTAAAAATGTCCTTTTTGATGATATTGGTCAGGAAAGCTCTCCAGCATCTCCAAGTAAAGAGCAAGGAAGAGGCAAGTGATCAAAGGCAGGCCCCAGGTCAGTGGGGGCAAAAGGGCCATTGTCACGCTGGCTGATGATGCTCAGCTGGTTCCCTGCTCCTGCACACTCCTGTCCCCATAGCTGCAGCTGAGGGTTTGGGTCTGCACTCCCTGAACACACTGTGGTGTGGAGAGACAGTCCCTGCCATGTGGGCAACATGCTTTAAATCCACACAGTGGAGAGGAGGGATGCTCAGCTCACCTTAGGGAGGGGACAGACACATGCCAAGATCAACACCCTTTGCCCTGCAGGGGTAAGAGTGTCCGGGTGCTCTGGAAGAGCTGGGAGCACTGCAGGAGTCGTCTGCTGGGAGAGGCACTGTCTTGGCAGCAGGCAGAGATCTGGGGCACTGATGAGAGGAAATCTAGGGCATCAAAGAGCAGAGATGTGGATAATCAAGGAGAAGAGATCTAGGGCATGGAGGAGCAGAGATGTAGGTAATCAAGGAGCAGATCTGGGGCATCAAAGAACAGAGATGTGGATAATCAAGGAGCAGAGATCTAGGGCAGGGAGGAGAAGGGGTCCAGGTAAT
Source organism: Cyanistes caeruleus (assembly GCF_971803275.1). Classification (NCBI taxonomy): domain Eukaryota; kingdom Metazoa; phylum Chordata; class Aves; order Passeriformes; family Paridae; genus Cyanistes; species Cyanistes caeruleus. The sequence goes on from NC_141717.1 coordinate 11,892,835, forward strand.
CAAGGAGTAACAGTCTAAGGCATCAAGTGGGGTAGCTGTAGGACACCAAGGAGGGGGCATCTGAGGCGCTGAGGGCTGTGCAAGAAGGTGGAGACAAGGCTAATGTCCAGCCCTGACCAGCATGTCATAGTCCAGGGTAGGGGGAACAAGCTTTCACAAGAAACACCATGCAGCATTGTAAGCTCCCAGGGCTGTTCAGGACGGCTGAGCCTTGACTGGCAGCCCCAGGCTCCCCCAAGGAGGAGCCCTGGAGCTGCTCCAGCCAGAGGGAGGGAACCTGCCTCCCCATCAGCAGGCAGCAGCAAACATGATCTGTCTGAAAAATAGAGCCACGTTAACAGTTATTGATCTATAACTTTTAACCAATTTCTTTTTTACAATATTGGGTTGCGTGCTAATATTAGCTTTTTATTGTTGGCACTAGGCAAACTCCACTCCATCAGCGAAAAACAGCTCCTGTGGGCCAATCTGCACCTCCCATTGAGCTGAATGATAGAGGACTGGAACAATATTTTTTGACAGATCAGTTCCTGTTCAGGGTAGTGGTGGCCATTATGCAAATCAAGCTATAAGAAGTTTAAAAGTCTGGAACCATTATATTTCTTTATTTCATTAACATCAATGCAAGCAGTCAAGTTAATACAACAGAGTGATCCCATTCCAGGGCTTGCACAAAATGGTCTCCCCATCATTTAACAGGACTGGTGATTTCCCCTGCAGGTGATCCCAGCAGCTGTACTGGGGCACTGAGGCATTTTTTGCATCATGCAGCTGGGAGAGGGGTGGGTGACAAATGTCTGTGAGCAGATTAGTGCACAGGAATCCTCTGTCTGAGCTGGCAGATGGCTGGGAGGGCCCTGCTCCTGGCAGCAGGCAGACATCCAGGAGGATGGGGGACAAGTAGGGGATCCTTTACAAGGGCCTGATTTCCCACTGGTCCTTGGGGGTCTGCTCCCCCACTTCGGAGCACCTGCACAAAATCTCTTATGTGGTTTTCCCACCCCTAATTCTCTGCATGGGCCATCAGAAGCTGCTTGGGCAGAGCTGCCCTGGAGTCACAGAGTGAACAGAGGCATAAGCAATTAGGATTCAGGTTTACAGGGCAAGGCAGCACAAGAGCATGGCGTTAAGCCCATTTCCTCCAGCTCTGGTGCTGGACACACACATTTTCCCAGCACAACAGCAATATGAGGAGCTAAGCATTGATATAATACAGGAATGATGCTACAAAGAGCAGAGATTTGTGCTCCAGCACATGCCCTGACACCCAGGTGGTGGCCACCCTCCTCATCCCCCATCATATCAGCATCATATCAGCACCTCCACAAAAAAAAGCCTTCACAGCCATCCCTACCCTCACCTCCACCCCACCAAGGGAGCTTTCACTGAAACAGCTTTGCAGAAGAGCACACATCCCATGTGGCCCCCTGCAGCTGAGGGTATCAGCATCTCTTTACAATTAGAAAATTGATCCACAGTGCACGGAAATGATGGGGCTCAGCCCTTGCATTGGTGTTTTAAGGAAGGGAGTGGGTGATCCCTGGTCACCCACAAAAGCCAGAAACCCTGTGAGAATCTTCCCACCATATAACTCCCACAACAGACACAGCCATGTGCACACTCACACTTATTTATTTGCATAAATCTGGAAAATAAAGACCAGGGCGTGCCACACTAATAGATCCCAGCACTACAATAGCTCCATTATGAGGAGCAATGTCTTGGAGAATTACTGCTAAAGACTCTACCTTTTAGTGTTGAAACTTTTAATTGATTTTAAAATACACAATCAATCACAGTTAATCAAGGAATCATGAAGAAGCTATCGTACACAAATACACAAAGACAGCATATAAACTACAATTAATGACCACTTAAACAATGGGGAGAATGAAAATAGGATTATTTATTAGTGTTTATGGACAGTAATGGATGAAGTAATGAGCAGTAGCACGGTGATGTGCTAGAAGCCAAAGTTGGTGATACTTAACACCAAGTGGCCATAAGTGACTTTTCAGTGAATGGGTCAATGGCAGAGTTTAGAGCAATCTTTACCAAGGAAGGAGGTGCCTTTTCCCCCTCCTCTAAACATTACCATGGCCCTGCAGCTGCTGGTGGAGGTCATCCACCCTGAAGGAAGGATGTAAACCACCCTGGGTTCTCACCACAAACCCCATCTCTGTCCTAGAGCCAGTCAAACCTGTCAGGTGCAGCTTTGCTCCATGGCAGGGGGATCTGTTGTCCCCCAACAAAAACACCTCTGGGCTGCCTTCAGCCAAATGCCCACCCAAATGCCCATCTGTCACCTGCCAGGGAGCTGTCTAGTCCAGCTGGACAGCTCTGGCCTTAGTGCTAAGTGGAGTGGTTAAAAACCCAGCTGAGTGCCCTGTCCCATCCTTGGGGAGACAATTCTTTATGTCTCAGGGTGGAAAGCAGCCTGATGGGCCAGGGAGGGGGGAGCAAAGGAAGGGCTGGGGGTTATTTAAGCCTGAGCCAAGGACAGTGAGCTCGGGCAGGGCAAAGGAGGTAAATTCCACTGAGGCATCTTGAGGCCTCTGAGGTCTGTCCTTGTCCACAGCCCCAGGTGGTCTGTCCAGGATTTAGTACAAAAGACTATTTTGTCTAAGCTGGCTTTATTCCCACCCACGTAGCAAGAGCCTTGCAGGCCCAGAGCCGGGTGCTGCTGGGGCACACACTGACACAATCCCACCTGGGCAGCCTGCAGACCCAGTTTGCTCCTTGCTGTGCTGGATCAAGACCTTTCTGTGCCTCCAAGCAATGCCTGCTGTCCCCATGGACAGTCAGGGGCGCAGGGCTGTGGCATTCACACAGGGAGCAGTGGCAAATCCCCATAATACAGCCCTTGCTGTGCAGTTTGCAGATATTTACTTCTCTAAATTAATAAGCAGCACCCAGATCCCCACTCCTCCCTGCCTGGCACATGGTGCAGTGGGGAGGCAGTGATGAAACAGCTCCTGGTAAGGAGAAGGGGAGGGTCCAGAGGAAAGTTTGTCCTGTTGCACCATTCCCTGGAAGGCCAGTGATAACTCCAAAAGACACCACCAGCACAATCCAGGTGCTGGTGTCCTTGTAGAAAGGTGGGGGCTGGCCCTCCTTCCCTCCTGGGGCAGGGGTGTGGGGATATTCTTGTGCTCAGATCTTTCTGTAGTGAGATGGAAGTCTCATGCCTGACCAAGGGCTGCTTTTAGCACTCGACTTACACTGCTATTAGTCATCTCAGATCTCTGAAAAGGAGCTGACAGCAGGTCAGCCCCCATAACCACATCTTCCCTGGGGCTTTGGTGGGGGCTGAGGATGCTGCAGCCCCTCACTTCCAGCCCTGCCTGCCAGCAGCCTCCCTTCCCACAGTGCTCGTGCTCACTCTCATGGATCAATGTCTTCCTCTCCTCCACCATCTCTTTTATTGCCTTGCAAGTTGGCCCCAGGATGTTTTATCACACCACAGCACATAATACAAATGAAAAACAAAGGGGAAAAGTTTGAATCATTTTTTTAATATATTCATCCCTGTGCTGGGGAACAATGATCCATCTGATTAAATCCGCATGCTAGAGTTTATTAAACCAGGTTGGCCTCTCGCTTTCTCTCTCCTTTAGGCAGGGACAGGCTCATTAAAATGAACATGCTCTGCTCCCTCCCCAGTGCAATCCTGCTTCACACAGCCCCTGTGCTGCTGCTACCTCGGAGACATCACCAGGAGCTGATGGATAGGGCTCTGCAGCTCAGTTTTCCCAGCAGCAGCACGGCAGCCGAGCTGTGGCATGGCTTTTTGGCAAAGGGCAGGAGATGCCTTCAGCTGATGGGAACACACATCCAAGGAAAAGCCCCTTAAAATTGGAGGGAGGTGGGGGACAGGGTCTGGCCCCCTCACTCTAGCCCTGCCCCAGAACCTGATGGGAAATTTCCCATCTGTAAAATGGTTTCAGGGCACTGCTTCCCCATTAGGATAATTAATGGCTATAAAGCAGTTTGGGTCCTGCACTAAGAATAAACCTATTGGCAACAACAAAGTGCCTATTGGGCATTTAAGACACTTTCTCCCTGGGACCAGGTCCCTGTGTAGGCTCCTAAATCTGCCAGCAGCTGCTGTCCCTGCAGCTCCAACTCCCCTTGGGCTACCTCAGGAGTGTCCCCAGCCCACCCAGTCACCCTCACCAGGAGGCTTTTCCAGCAGGCTGATATTTGCTGCAGCTCCTCTTCTTCCTCGGGAGCCCTTCAGAAACAACCTAAGTCTGTTCCACCCCAGCAATAACAGTGGCTTAGGCCCTGTAATCCCTCCTTTACTCGACTTTGGGTTATTTTGAGCAGGAGATTAAAGGAGATAATCTGCATCACCTGAGGTGCTGCACTTTCTATATCTACCCCCTTTCCTCCATCCTCAGGGGCTCACCCAGGCCCAGGCAAATAAACCCCTCCCTCCTTCCTGTATCCTCTGCCACACTCTTGTCTCAGGACAGCTGTCTGTCCACAGGGTGCTGCCATGTGGTGGGCCATCAGCAGCCTGGCTTCCTAGATCCAGCTTCTCACCTGGCTACCCATGTGTCCTGCCTCCTGAGGCAAGCCCAGAGATGCTCCACAGGAGGGGAAGACAAAGGAGGGCACACTGTAGCACTAATTGGGATTATTCTCTAGGCTTCTTGGGGAGGAGGTGGAGGCAGAGAGGATAAATAAAGTCCTCCTTTGGGCACTTGGAGCTTGGCAGGGTGTGCTGGGTTCAACAGCAGACATTTACTGCCACAGCCAGAGGATGGAGAAGGATTGTCTGTTTGGGACATCCCACAGTACTAAGAGAAAATAAATAAACACAAATAACACAGGAAAAGCACTGAAAAATGTCTGTTTCATGCCCAAGGAGGAATCCTCATCACCTGGCAGCATCCATCCTTTCCATGTTCTGGGGACCACGTGCTGCTCTCCAGCTCACTTCAGCTTGGAATTAGCAAAGCACTTGGTGCTGGTTTGAATTCCTCCTTGCTGAAATCAGCAGCTTTATTAAAAGAAGGTCTAAACAGGCAGAGCTACGAGCAGTGACCAGAAATGTTAATTTACCTTCCTTTATGACTGAGAGATGCTCAAACTTGCCAGTGGGGAGGAGCAGGTACCTAGAAGCAATTGTTCCCCCGGGAAGCAAACTCCCACACATGGCATCACACCGGCATGTGTGACCTGTGCACACCTTCACGGCAAGCTCGCACCTTCACGGGCTGTTTTTCCTCATTTCAGACTACACCAGCCTAGAATCCATCTGCCACCCTGGAAATTAATAGCAATCATTAAACAAAAAGAGCTGGCAAAAAGAAGCCTGAGGTGAAAAGCAGCTATTTCTGCCAGAAAAAAAATTAAAACTATTTAGACATACAGAAAGTCATTTATTACTGTGAAGTCCTCCCTCCACCTGGGGTTTAAATCTCATTACAGTTTGTCCAAAACAGATGTTACCCTTTTAGCAGTAGATTATTAACAATAAACTCCAATCCTCCAAAGAGGGTAGGTGTTTTGGGTTCACTTGCTTTTTGGGCTTGGGTAACCTCCACAGGAAATGTTTATGAAAAGGACGGGCAATCCAAGTGCTGGCAGAGCTCCCTTCTTCTGTTGTCTTGGACTCCAGAGTTTCTTCCCACTCTCCATATCTTCAGCAGTGAAGCACAGAGGCCCAGAGAGTGGCCACAGAGCTGGCTGAGGAGCAGGCAGGATGCTGAGGAAGGGCTTTGTGTGCTGCAAGCCCACGCTAGCACACCACTAGCTCCTACTGCTGCTTTGCCACCATCAGCTTGGCACTGACCATGTGCCCAGACAAAAACAGTTTCTTTTGGAGTCTTAGCATGTGCACAAACCATCTTTTACAAGCCTCTCTGCGTCTGGCCACAAACTTTTATGTAGAAGGCTGTTTGCTTGAGCTTTAGGCATGCTAAAGGAAAGCCTCATACCTGTAGCTGAGTATCCTCCATGGGCAAAGATGGGCTTTGCTTGTTCCCACCAGTGCATACTCCAGTGGGAAACCAGCCAGTCTTGAGAGAAACACTGCCTGGCACCATGTTTAACCAGCCAAGCCCACAGTGGAGTATCTTTGTTCTGTTCAGATTTAGTATAATAAAGATACCTGCTCAGGAATCTAGGATCCTTTTGATCGTGCTGTAAACATAATCAAATGACACATTTATACCAGCTCCAAGCACATATGGCCATCTGGCTGCCCAGCCATCTCCCTGACCATCTCAGGTAGCAGGAAGCACATTGCCAGTGTTCTCCAGAGACACTGCTAAATAGATGTTCTCACAGTGCCTCCCAGCACGCCTGGGAAGGCAGTGAGAACCAGCTATTTTGGGACTGTTGATGCTGAAGCCAGTACCAGCATCTCAGGGCTGCCTCAGAAAACACTTTTTGCTATCAGTACAATTTTTCCTGCACCCCAAGGGAAGCATCAAGAGCTCTCCTGGGCCATGTATATCTGTGAGTACTTATTGCTGGAAGAGAATCTTTCCCTCAGCACAGCACATCTCAGGCCTTCAGGCTTTACAGCTTATACCCAATCCCTTCTTGGAGCCCTGAGGGGCCCAAGGGGAGCCCCAAGAAAGCAGTGTACTCACCTCCCTGCAGGTGCAGGGTATTCTTGGGATGCATCTGTTGCACATCCTTTCACGCTGTGTCAAAAGCATGATGGAATAACTGCAGGGGCTGTGCTGATGGGAAGAAAAGGCTGTAATTCATGGCTGAAATTAAGCCATTAAAGTGCAGCTGAGGTGAATAAATGCACACAAGTCCATCTTGTGGATTCTGCCCTCTGCCAGAGGGTACAGTCACTGCTGTCTCACATCCCTGTGCCTCCTCATGTGCCACCTGCACCAGCCCTCCATCCCCTCACTTCCATCCCAGACCCAGCTGGAGCACAGACCTGCAACATCAGACCACCACCACCAGGCTGAGACCACTGACCCACCTCCCAAATATCCAAATAAATGGATATTTGTTTGTAGCCTGGCTATCTGACCCATGAGAAGTGTCCTGTTTTAAAAAATAAATAAAGAAACAAAAGCTGAGTGCGTATTTCCACTTCTGAAACAACAGACCCACAGCCTGGTAAACTGTTTTTCTGTAGGAACACAGCATCTGTTTGGGCTAAGAGGGCAGGGTTGGAAATGTTGATGAGGACCTGAGTTGAGCTAGGGAAGGGTCTCCTCCAAGAGTGGGCAAAGGTGAGTTGCTCCAGCAGAGCCACCTGCAGGAGCAGGGCAGAGATGGGTGAGCTGTACGTGGAAGGTGGTCACGCTTGGTTTCCTCCGCAATGCTGTTATCCTGAATAAACATTAGATTGGTTTTGGAGGGCTGCCCAGATGATCATTAACCTTCTCCTGGCCCATGACAAGAAGCCAGCCTGCAGCACTGAGCTAAAATTAGGCTTGTAGGGCACTGGGGCTTGCCAGATATAGCAATATCTGGGCAGAAACCCCCCTCAGAAAGTGGATAGCCAGAGGATCCAGCCTTAAGCTGGGCTCCTCAGCTCCAGAGGACAAGAGCTACATCATTAAAATCACAAGATAACCTGGATTGGAAGAGACATCTGAAAGTCTCCAAGCAGAAAAGCAGGACCAGCTTCCAAGGTGAGTGAGTCAGTGAGAGGTTAGCAGAGGTATTTGCTCACAGCACAGACATAACAATTCCTGTGTGCAGGACACATCCTGTTCTGCCTAGCCAGAGATCACAGATCATTACCATGAAGTCCTTGATGAGCTGTGTATTTTCTTGTCCATCTCTCAACACTCACCATTACAGCCCACCTCAAAACTGTGATATTTCACTGGCCAGAGACCCCTTCACCAGGGAAGGGCAGGAGAGAGGAGGAAGTGTTCTTCTGCAAATACAACCATTAAAAAAGCAGAGCAAAAAAGACACTTGCACCTCTAAAAGTAATTTCTAACAACTCACAATTTGACAAATCCATCACCAGATTTTCCCCTATGTAGAAGTGGGTTTTCCCACCTGGTAGGCAAAGGGTTATGCAGGCTTCCTGCAAAAATAAATTAATGAATGAAAGCGGTAAAGCCCTTTTCCAAACAGCAGCAAAGATCTGAGCGAGGATGACAATGCAGGGGAGACAAGGCTCAGCTCAGATTGTCACTGCTGAGGAACACCAGCAGCTCCACTTCCCAGCGTGGGGCTGGCTCCCTCCATTGCATCAGTGTTGGGAAAACATCTTTTGATCTTCAGCACTACTTACAGGGGAAAGCAGGACTCTTGCTTCCACACCAGACCTCTGCTTTTCCCCAGCCTACCATCAGCACAGCCATCCCACAATGAAGCTGTGATTCAGACTGACTATTTCTAAGGAAAAATCACATCAAGAAAGTATTAGAGAAGCTTTCTCCCATGGAAACAACTTTTCTTATTGTTAGAGTAGTATCTGATCAGAGCTCTTACTTCTCTACATCCCCTAAAACTTTTTTCCTCTTCACCTTCCCCTAACTCTGTCCCTCTCATCACATTTCTCAGCTCCTTGAGGGCTCAACTGCACTGTCAGGGGATGGAGCTGATGTTCCACTGCTGCTCGTGCCCATGTTTTGGAAGACTGGTTTAATGCACAGCTACCCCAGCTGGGCTTAAGAGGTTGCTCACCAAGAACATCATTTATGCATTTACTTAAACTCAGCAGAGGCTTCTGCTCAGCAGCCCACAGCAGCATGAGATAGGGTTGTCATCTCAACAGACCCTGGAAACCAAGCAGCATGAGATGGATGTAAATTACTTCAGACTGCAGCTGAGTAACAGCAGAATAGTCTTATATTCTGAAATCCCAACAGTTTGTCTTGAAAATATTGTCATTTTAAACCAGAATTTGTCTTGCCATAGAAGAAAAGGTTCTTAAAAAATGTTTGTGCAAACAGGTCCGTTCTGGCCATTCCCAGGCTGCAGCTCTGGCCTCATCCTGGCTTTTGGAGACACAGTGGCTTTGAACCAGGGCTCCCTTCAGACACTACAGCACCCAAGTTTACTGCTAAATTAAATGGGATTGAATATCAGCTTCCAGTAAACATCATAACTTTTTGAGTCAAGATTAAAATAGGAATAAGCCAAGGAGAGATTTGCCCCAGCACCATACAGAGCCCATGAGTGTTGACATACTGGTAATATTAATGTCCCTGTATAGAGACCAAGCGTGTCTTTTCTCTTTGTTTCTCCCAGTGTCTCCCAGAAAAGTTTTCTCTTTGCCATCCCCCCCACCTGGACACTTGTCATGCAGTCTGTGACCTCCCAGAGTCTCAGTAAAAGCTCTCCTGGATGCAATTCTGGGCACTTCTCTCAGCCTCCCCTTCACCTCTCTGCTTCATTCCTTCTTAATCTCTCCTCAAACCTCAGTGGAAAATATATCTCTTCTCCCTTGCCTGTTTTTCTTAAATAATAAATAATAGCAGGAAAAAGAGCAGAATTGACTGGAGAACTTTATTATCTAACACTGAGGCGTTTGGGAATAAGGTTGGGATGCACAAAATGTTGCCTAAACCCTGTCAGTGAAATATATTAGAACCAGGATGTCTGGATACAAAATGAACTTGAATTTTACAGGCCTGAGCATCTTTATTATCCAGGGAGGTTGTGATTCTGACCAACATCACCCAGCAGGAGTCATGGAGCAAAGAGTATAAATGAGGGGAAAATCTGCCTGGAAGTCTCCTTTCCCCACCTGACCTCTACAGGATGGACATTAGCTATTTACAGGAGGTTTCATCACTATTAAAGGTGTTATCTGCCATCTTGGAGCTGCCTCTCTACATTATCTTACACATAATGAAGAATCAAGGTTCACTTTAAAATCTGGTTCCTGTTAGCCAAATTTTCCCTCCTCTCCTGTTTGGTTGACCAAATACTCACGTTTGTAATGTACCACTCACATTTTCCTCTGGCTGTCTTTGTAGTGGGGATAATTTTTTTATAAAACAGCCCAAGTGGCTGTGAAAGGGGATCTAAGAGAAGCTGGAGATGGAGCAGCTAGGGAAAAGGAAGTTATGGAGATGCAGAAATGCCAAGGAGAGGAGCACCACTGTGTGTATACACACGCACACGCACGTGTAATCTTTTGCTCCCTCAGTAAATGTAATCCACAGTTTGAAATAACTCATTCAGTAGAATAACAAAATTAGGAACTGAATGCCAGCTCCCATCCCAGCCCCCATGGCTGCTTTGTTTGCTTCCTTGCAGCTGCTGCTCTGGTTCAATTTTCCAAGATGCCATTAGTTGGGAAATGGAAGCAAAAACTTCCCAGCCAGCTTGCACTGGTTTTTGAAGCTCCAGCTTTGCCTTTTCCTTTCCACCTCCCTTTCTGTGGGTTTTCAGCCAGGATAAGGATGCTGCTGCTCATCCAGAGCAGGCTGCAGCCCCGAGATTCCAGCCATCCCTCTTTGCTGCTGGGTTGTTGACAGGGACCAGGGCTGGAGAAGCAGAGGTGGGTAGGAGGGGAGCACATCACAGTCAGGGCTGAGGATTAGCAGGGAGAAGCATGGATCTGGGCTCCAGCAGAGATACTGGATAGGGAGTTGTCATTGCCCCTTTGCTGGCCTCTGTTAGCCACAAAAACCCAGCATCATCACAGCTGGTCAAACCATTCTGCCTCCTGAGAGCAGAAGGAAAGGGAATTACAGCAGTGTCTGCAGGGCCCAGGTAACTGTGCAGGAATGGTATTTCCTGCATGGCTAGCATGGCCCTGTCATGGATGTGGCCTGTTGTCATTGTCACCATGGTGCCTCGCTTCAAGATATCTCTGACTGAGATGAAACCCATCATTCCGAAACCTGTTCCACACTGTCTTCATTCCTACCTTTTGCTTCGCTCTCCAATAGCAAAAGAGACCCCCAAATCAGCACTTTCCCGGTTGTTTTTCATGTGAGAGTTTTGCTGGTTTATTCCCAGGTTTTCTCAGCTCTGTGGGAGTTCAGAGGACTGGAAAAAGTGATGTGCAATTGTGTTACCAGGAGAATAAACTCAGGACAACTGGGCAAAGATGAATCAGGCAGGCAGGAGAGTTAAACCACCAGATCCCTGGGGGATGCTCAGTGCTGGTGTTGCTTGGGCATGCACACCCACACCCACCATGGGCTGGGATGGAGGCTCTCAGAAGCCAGCAAGATGAACAATTATGCCTTTTGTGCAAAGAAACAAGACCCACTTCTCCACTCACCAGTCATGTCCCGAGAATCTAATAAAGAGGGAGATTAGGCCCTCTTTCCTCTCTCACATCTCCTTAATGCTGTCATTTTATTCACACTTTGTAAAGCAAATAAACCAGCAAATTGCTTGCTTTAATGAGTTGAAATTAAACTTAGGCTGCTGATAAAATGCCATTTCTCCTTTCTGTTGTTGGGAAGGACTTGGCTGATAGGCAGTGTATGGAAAAGAAGAGAAAACATACAGTGGGAGCCTTACTGAAAGTGTTTGAGTCATTTACTGCTGCTCTTCTTCATCCCCAGCACCTACAGCTAGATGGGGGAAGCACAAGGGTGGCTATAGGGGCAGGCTATAGGGGGTCAGGCAAGATCTGTGGCCAGGCTGTTTCTGCTCTTTGCTCATGGGTGGTCCCACTCCACCAGTGCCCTCTGCCCACAGCCTTTCCCTAGGGAGGAGTGACAAGAACATTCCTCTGTGAGGAAAAGGCTGGTTTGGCTCTGCAGAGCCTTCCCAAACACAGGTTTGCCCAGACAGGGTGGTTGGGTCACAATGGGAAATAGAGGAGACAAAGTGCTTGCTGAAGTGAATATGCTGAGTGCATCCCTTCCTGCTGCCTGTGCTGGCTTTGGCAGGGCTTCCCTTGCCTGCAGGAATCCACAAGTCCATGGAGGAGGACAGGGAGGTGCTGGAATCAAGTGCCACCCTGAGGAGACAACTGGGGCAAGCCATTGCTTCTGTCTCTGCAGTCCAGGAATACCCTTGTCCCACACCCTCAGGGGCAACATACATCCCCACAGGATGCAGGAGGAGCTGGACACCAGGCTGCTCTCTGTGGCAGAGGAGAGCTGGCACACCTAGAGAGAAAGTCTCCACCTGCAACATAATGCATGTGCTGGGATTTTCACCCCAACAAGAGGAGCTCAGGGCACTTTGCTTCAGTCTCCCAACACCCTGTGAAGTGTTATCATTATCTCACGGTACCAGAGAGGAGGCTGGAGTGCAGAGAGGTTAATTGAGCTGTCTAACACCAGAGGGATGCAGCAGCAGACGTGTTTCAGTCTGGCACTGCAGCCTGTGTCTCGCTGTGGGGGTGGCAAGGGGGGCCACTCACCTGCAATCTCACAGGGAGCACAGTCCCTCTTCCCTTCCTCTCTGGCTCCAAGGACTCAGCTTTGTTAAAATGAGCTTCCAGGTACTGGCAGAGCATCCCATGGCAGTGACAGCACATGGAGGACAAGCTGGCTGGAAAGTCTCATTTGCAGGGAGCTGATGTGAGAGAAGGTCTTGTTATTCATATAATGGAAACCTAAGTGTCACCAGGGAACAGACTCATTGTTCACAATCCAACCAAATAAACTGTTTTACTGCTTATTATTACTGGCCTGTTTACTAGGGTATACACTGAATGGTGAACAGGGATCTCTGCAATGAAATACGGTCTCCTTCCCTGCCTGGTTTTGTATTGTGGCTGGGAAAGAACTTGGTTTCTTTGGGACAAGGGTCAGAGTGTAGCATCTGCCTCTAAACAGTCAGCCCCACACAATTTTCAGGGATGTAGCACCAAGAGCAGTCCAGACTGGGCACTGTGAAATGCTTTGGAAAACTGTTTCTGGGTTTATACTGCTTTTCACGTTTTGTGAAAGACAATTTGGATGTAAGATGTGGCCCTGTCTCCATCACAGCTTCCCAAGAAACTTAGTTCTTACCAGCTATGTTTCCAAGGAGTATTGGTGGTGTCTTCCCTGGCTTCTACAGTCTATCCTTGGACAAGGGAGACAAACAATGTTCCTGTTCCCAAAAACAAGTTCAAAGAAGGATATTTCTAGATAAGCCGTGATGATTTCTCTCCATTTGTGGGCAATTCCATCTCTGCCACAACATCTCACTGCATCCATCCTACAAGCCCAGAGTTCTCTCTGGCAGTAGAGAGATCTACAGATGATGCTTTCAATATCTTATGGGAAAGCATGACCCAGGAGAGGCTGGTGCTCATGTATTTCCCACCTCTCCTGTTTTGCCTTTCTTTTTCCCTAAGAAATCAGAAAAAGAAGTAAGAGCTGTCCATGGAAATTTATGCTTAGTCAAAAAATTTAGGGGGAAAAAATGGAAAATGTGAGCCAGAAATGAATTTCTCTGTGGGGAGTGAGGCTGCTGGCAGCCCCACAGGTTTGTGTCTAGTGAAGACTTTTCCTAGTCTTCAAACAGATGTTTCTGTCTGGGTAGGGAAGATCTTGTCCCATCCTCTGCAAATGCTCTTGTTATGCCAGTGCATGTTTGCTGGTTTTCCACACCTCTGCATCATTTTTCCTGGAAGGGAGAGGCCTTGGAGAAAAGCAACAAGCTCCCAGCAGGGACGAGGATACTGGGTGGTTGACAATCACACCAGTGGGCTTTGCAAAGAGTGCCCTGAAATGACTGCTCATGTTCCCAGGAACGGGACAAGCGTTTGATGCTGCGCTGTATCCCAGATGCCACATGGCAGTGCCAGCAGAGAGACACGGTGTCCTCAACCAGCACCCCTTGTGTGGGCACTGCTGCTGCGCACACCAGCACACGAGACAGGCAGGATTCCCCTCAGCAAAACGCTGCAGCATCAAATCTACATCAGAGCCAGTTGTCTAGACTTCATCTGCTCTCAGCGGAGAGGAACAGACACTTCTGGGGCATCACTTCTCTCCTCCTCAGGTAGACACCTAAATAGGTCAGACAAACGGTGCACTGGATGTGGGTTGGTCTCTCAACTGCCAAAAAAGAGATGTTGGACAAGGGTGACCTCAATGGCCAGTGACCATCTCCTCTTGTGCTGCCGAATAGTGCTGGTGGCAGCCAAATAAACCAAAGGCTTCTTGAAAGGTGTTTTCCAGAATGAGAAGGCGAGTGCCTAACTAAGAGGGGAGTTGGATGGATCTCCAACACCTCTGACTGCTGGCTGTCTTTCCTTTGTGCTCAGTTTGTGCTTGTGTTTTGTTTTTGAGCAGGTGAGCTGGGAGACCGAGCGGGGACAGCCGAACACACGGAGGCACACGGAGATGGGGACCAGCGCCACGATGTGCAGCAAAAAGAAAACGAGGAGAAGTACTATAAAAAATGAGAGGAAGGCTTATCTCTAAGCCTGAACAACTCCTCTGCACAGGCGCTTAACTTCATGACTCCCTCCTCGAGATGCCAGAGGTCTGGTGATGTGGGACCAGCCTCAGCCACCAAGGCCTTGGTAGCAGCCCCTGGCTGCTGGCTGCCGAGTACCGTGGGCACCGAGGTCTGCTTTCTCCAGGGACGCTTCCCTCCCGTCTCCGAGCCATGAGGAGAAGGGAGAGGCAAGCAAAGCTGCTGAAGGAGCACTAGCCCACACCTTCCTGGTCCCTGTCCTGTTCCCCGCTTCCAGCAGACCAGGAACCCCTTCTCCGTGCTGCCCTTCCAGATGGCAGGTCGCCGGTGGGCCGCGACGTCAGCCCTCTGCATGTGCGTGGCGGCCGTGTCTCTCCTGCACGCCGGCGGGGTGCGGGCAGACTGCTGGCTCATCGAGGGGGACAAGGGCTTCGTCTGGTTGGCCATCTGCAGCCAAAACCAGCCCCCCTACGAGTCCATCCCCCAGCAGATCAACAGCACCATCGTGGACTTGCGGCTGAACGACAACAAGATCAAGAGCGTGCAGTATGCCTCGCTCAGCCGCTTCGGCAACCTGACATACCTCAACCTGACGAAGAACGAGATCTCCTACATCGAGGACGGTGCCTTTTCAGGACAGTTCAACCTCCAGGTGCTGCAGCTGGGTTACAACCGACTGAGGAACCTCACTGAGGGCATCCTCCGGGGCCTGGGGAAGCTGGAGTACCTCTATCTCCAGGCCAACCTCATCGAGACCGTCACCCCCAATGCCTTCTGGGAGTGCCCCAACATAGTGAACATTGACCTGTCCATGAACAGGATCCAGAGACTGGACAGCAACACTTTTCGGGGCCTAAACAAGCTCTCTGTCTGTGAACTCTACAGTAACCCCTTCTACTGCTCCTGCGAGCTCCTCGGCTTCCTGCAATGGCTGGAGGCTTTCACCAACATGACACGCACCTACGACCGGATGCAGTGCGACTCGCCGCCCGACTACATGGGCTACTACTTGTTAGGCCAAGGCCGGACTGGCTACCGCAATGCTCTGAGCATGCTCTCTTCCCTTTGCACTGGTGGCTCCTACACTGTGATCCCTCGTTTTATCCCTCCCAGGTACCAGGTGACCACGGTGCCCTCCGAAAGCCCCTGCTCCGAGGAGGAGTGCTCCTCTGGCGACGGCACGACGCCGCAGTTCTCCCTCTTCACGCCCATCGGTGAGACGGAGGTGCGCCCCAACATCCAGGTGAAGCACCTCAACCACAACTCGGCCGTCCTCACCGTGCAGATCCCCTACCCCTTCAGCAAGATGTACATCCTCTCCCAGTTTGAAAACGGCTTCTCCTCCATGATCACCAAGCTCAGGAAGAAGGAGGAGAACATCACCGTGAGCAACCTAGTAGCACAAAGAGATTACACCTACTGTGTAGTCTCTGTTCACCAGTACTCCAAGTACAACCACACCTGCGTCACCATCACCCCCACCAGACCCAACCGCAAGGAGCCGGTGCCCACCCCCTCCACTGCCACCCATTATATCATGACAATCCTGGGCTGTCTCTTTGGCATGGTGATTGTCCTGGGTGTGGTGTATTACTGCCTCCGGAAGAGGCGCCAGCAGGAGGAGAAGCACAAAAAGGCTGCCGGCAGCATGAAGAAGACCATCATCGAGCTGAAGTACGGGCCGGAAATGGAGACCACCAGCATCACCCAGCTGTCCCAGGGACAGATTCTGGGTGGGGAGACAGTGACCCGCATCCCCTACCTGCCTTCTGCTGGCGAGGTCGAGCAGTACAAGCTGATTGAGAGCAGCGAGACCCCCAAGGCCACCAAGGGCAACTACATGGAGGTGAGGACGGGTGAGCAGCCTGAGAGGCGAGACTGTGAGCTATCCCTGCCGCCAGACACCCAGGGCTCTGTGGCTGAGATCTCCACCATTGCCAAGGAGGTGGACAAGGTGAACCAGATCATCAACAACTGCATCGATGCCTTGAAATCCGAGTCCACCTCCTTCCAAGGGGTGAAGTCGGGGGCAGTCTCCACGGTGGAGCCTCAGCTGGTGCTCTTATCAGAGCAGATCCCCAGCAAGCACGGATTCCTTTCCCCTGTCTACAAGGAAAGCTACAACCACCCTCTCCAGCGACACCACAGCATGGAGGCGGCCCCCAAACGCTCCAGCACCTCTTCCAGTGGCTCCATACGGAGCCCCAGGTCCTACCGCTCCGAGGGATCGGGCCACAAATCCGAAGCCAAATACATTGAGAAGACATCCCCCACCACCGACACCATCCTCACTGTGACACCGGCTGCTGCCATCCTGCGGGCAGAGGCGGAGAAGATCCGCCAGTACAGCGAACACCGGCACTCGTACCCCAGCTCACACCCAGGGGAGCAGCACGACAGCATGGGCGGGAGGAAACCCTCCATCCTGGAGCCTCTGACCCGTCCTCGCCCCAGAGACCTGGCCTACTCCCAGCTCTCGCCTCAGTATCACAACCTGAGCTACACCTCCAGCCCAGAGTACACCTGCAAACCATCGCACAGCATCTGGGAGCGCTTCAAACTCAACCGCAAGCGGCACAAAGACGAGGAGGAGTACATGGCAGCCGGCCATGCCCTACGCAAAAAGGTCCAGTTTGCCAAAGACGAGGATCTTCACGACATCTTAGACTACTGGAAGGGCGTCTCTGCCCAGCAAAAGTCCTGAGTCCTCACACAACTCGTGACTTAACACACTAACTGGACCAAAAGAAATCCGCAGCAGCTATTTTTATTCAGACTGTCTTTGAAACAAAATAAAATTAAAAATAAAAAAAAAAAAAGAGAGAGTCAATAAAAAAATGAAAGAGAGAACAAATAATGAAAAATCTATAAATATTCTATATAATATATAAAGTGAGATATTAAAATGTCCTCACATTGGTGAGACATGCACCAAATTTGAACACAAACTTTGCAAAACAAACTGTGGAGTGGGAATAAAAAAAAAGTTTTGTTTCATTCTGATTTTTTAAAAAAATATAAGAAAAAAGAAAAAATTGAATATAAAATGAAAATGAAAGAGTGGGCAGAGAGCTGAGGTCTGGCGTTTTCCAATATTGCATTGCATGAGTCCCTATTCCGTGATTTTGTGGATTCTTTGTGAACAGTTTGTGTTCTTCCTTCCTTCCCTTCCAAAATCAACAGCGACAAAAACAGCAACAAAAACCAAAAAGAGACCAGAAGGAGCTCCATCTTTTGGGCTGTTTTTGCAAACGGAGTCTTCCAGTTTAGACTTTTACTCGGTTGAAGGCCCGTTCACATTTTCACTCACTAAGAGGTTTTACCACACATTGCATTGTAAACCGAAGTCGTTAATTGTACAGAGAAAATTTCTATATTTGCAATGTTTGCTGTATAATGAGAAAGAGAGAGGAGAAAAAAAACAATACTACATCTACTAAAAAAAAAATATATATATATCTATATTCATGTGTTTGTATCAGGTTTTAATCATGGATTTTAGAGAAAGAGTTGGAGTTTTATTTGAAGGAATTTTTGTTGGTTGGTTGGTTGGTTTGGAGGGGGGAATGTTTGGGTTTCTAAGTCTTTCATTTTGATTTCTTCCACCAATTGTCTGTCTCCAAGTTCTCACCACTTCCACGTGCATTGAAGAAAAAAAGCTCATACCCAGGAAAATAGAATCTTTCACCTTATATCTGGTGGGAGACCATCACCGCCAGGAACTGGGAAGGGGATGAGAAGTGAAGGGCTCTTGGCTGAGCAGGTGCCACCATGCAATGGGATTTCTCCTGCAAATCAAAAGGTATTTTGATTTTAGGTCTCTGCCCCTAAACAGACATGTCTGGGCAGTGGTGGCCCTTGGGACCAGCCACTGAGGGGTGGATTATCCCCCCGCTTTCAAGGCAGTGATGAGTTAGAGCACATAGCCTCTTGCTGCTTGGTGAAGAAGGAGAGAATGGAGGGGTGATTTTGCTTTTGAGGTAGAAGACACTCAGCATTTACAGCTTGCCCATACTGAGACCCCTGGGGAGCCCCTGAACAGCCCTTGGCACTCAGAGACTGGGAGGGAAAGTGAAGGCTCTGTGTTCATGGGTCTACCCAAGCCATTGCTGTCCAACACTGTCCCAAGACTCCACAGCTTTTTGCCCCATCTCTAAAATTCTCACATGAGGTGAGAAGAGAGGTGTTGAGGCCATGAAGGCACTCCCAGGCCACACTGGTGGCCAAAGGACACTATTTTGTCCTGATCAGCTCCAGCTGAGTCACACCCCCCTATTTCTCACCCACCTCACGACCAACAAAAAGTGAGGGATCTGTGAGGGTCTGAGAGCTGCCCTGCTCCCAGGTGAGTGTGTGGGAGCCCAGGGAGCCAGCACAGTGAGGTGAGGTGCTAAGCTCCCCAGATGCAGCCCTGCAAGGCCCTGCTGCTCGCCAGAGTTTTTTCCCTTGCATCCTGCTCACAAGTCACTTCGGATGGACATCCTAAGTCCTGATGGATGAGCACTAGGGCCCAGGAGCAAACCTGTTAGAAAAAATCCCATCCTGTTACTTCAATATTTCAAAGCAATTTTGACAGGTATTCTTGCGAAAGGTTATGTTTGTTCAGAAAGGAGCTGAGCCAGGAAGACACAGAGCAGGCTGGGAAGTGCACGAGTTCATTCCCCGTGGTTATTTGTGTAGACAACAAACCATTAGCAGGATTTCATAATAAAAGGCAGGTAATTTCTACAGGAATGCATTCACTCTGCCTGAGCAAAAGCACATTCCTCCACCTCCTCAGGTGCCCCAGATCCTGCCCACAGCACACAGTTTTCCAGGGCTGTGTCTTGCTCACCAGGCAGTGAGCAGAACCTGGAGGGGGCAGTTGAGGCTCACCCCTCTCTTGCTTGGTGCCATCATGGCAGGTCCCTGCCCAGATCTCAGCACCTGGACCAAAGCAAACCCTGAGAGCCTCCTCATATGTTTGGGCTGGAAGGGATCTTAAAAATCATCTAGGATTTAAAAAAAAAAGTCATCATCATTTGGCTCCAACTTCCCAACTGTGGGCAGGGATGTCACCAACTAAATCAGGTTGCTCAAGGTCCCATCCAAGAGAACTGAGCTGGTCAGCAAGGATGGATGATGGAAATAGTAGTGGGGCTTCCTGACACTGTTTCATGATCTCACAGGATTCCTTATCAAGAGGCTGGGGTGGTCCAAAGTGATGGCAGCTCATCAGCTAATTTGGGCTCAGATGCTTCAGTGTTGACAATCACTGAGAGAAACCCAAAGAATCTCCTAAGCTGATCTCTGCACTGAGACCATTCCCACACCAGTTTGGAAATGGCATCAGGACCATCTCCATGGAACTGGGAGCAATGTCCCAGCCAGTGCAGGGTGAGGCCTCGCTGTGGAGGCAGCAGCCAGCTCAGCTCTTCAGCTGGGGCCGCTCCTTTTTGTCCTCTGCCTCTGTTTCCTCCTCTGCAAATGCTTCCTTGTGGCACTGAGGGCACAGGCTGGCTGGGGAGGCTCAATTAATTAATTGCCTGTCTGTGAAGCCCATTTAGCTCTTAGAATAAAAGCTGCTATCGAAATGCAAAGCTGTTAGTGGTGTAAAACAGCAGGGGCAGATGAAATCAAAGCCTGATTCTGTTTTCACACCAGGATTTCACTGGTCATAAACCAACAGAGACCAACACAGCAGTGTGATACAGCAGTGCTAGCCTTTCTAAATTAAACACTTCCCCCATGCAAACTGTCTGCAACTGGAAAAAAGGAGAATTAGAAAAAGTCTAGGCCCCTCTATCTCCAGGGTATCTCTAAGGCATCACCCCATTGTTGGTGGGGCCTCACCACAGGTCTCCAGATGGCTCCTGGGCTGCTGAGCACCTTCCAGCCCTTTGCCCTCCCTCCAAAACAAGGTGCAGTCCTGTCAGCTACAGTCCACATCCCTTGGCAGGAGATGCCATAAAATGAACTGTAAAAAAAGCCAGACAAGAAAAGGGAAGATGTCCCATTGTCCCCAGGGCCACCACTCCGTGGATGAGCTCCAGGGCTGGCTCTGCACAGGGCCTGGAGAGCTCTGTCCACAGCATCTTCCACCCCTCCAAGGCAGCTGCTTTACAGACAGCTCCAAGGAAAGAGCGGGGATTTCATCACCTGTGTCCTGCTGGGTGTTTTTGTTCTTTGTTTTGTCTCCTGTTCAAACACCAAAGCTCTCAAGCTGCTTCTGCAAAGAGAAGTGATACCTTGTCCAGCCAGGCTGCTCCTGCTGCCCCAAACTCATCCAAAGGAAGAGGGCTCCCCACTGAGCAGAAAGGAGAGGGCACAGGAAAGGCATGTTGGAGTGAAGAGGAGGGGAGGCTAGAGGAAACAAAATCACAGTTCCCTGCAGTAGTCACAGCCCTGGGGCTGTGGAAATGCATTCTGCTGATGCCTTTTCTGTGTCCACAAAACTGCTGTTGTCTCAACAGCCTGTGTTGAAGGGCAAGACCAAGGCAGCACTAAAAATCCTTCCTCTGATCTGTCCCCCAGCACCCCAGCAAGGACAGCTTCTGGTTGGAGAGTAAATCCAGTCCTTACTCTGGCCCAGAGTCAGCAAAGGACCCTGCCATGTGTTACAAAGCCTGTGTGGCATCTAGAGCCTGGATATTATTTAAAAACCTGTAAATTAGGACAGAAACATCCCTTTATACAGACATGCACCATTTAAGCCCAGGATTCCTGAGGGCACCTGCCAGCCTTGGTGTGCATACCAGGTGTGTCCATCTGTTCCAAAGCATGGCCTGTGGGAAGGGCCACGTTCACAGACAGAAACGTGGAGCAGCACAGGGTGGCAGTGGTGGCAGGCAGTGTCTGCCCAGCTACCTCCCTGATGCAGAAAAGCACTTGAGAGGGGAGAGAGGAGCTGGGAGCTAGGGGCTGCCTTCTTCAGAGCTGGTGGGTATTGAAGGTGTGAACTGCCACCTTCCCTGCCCAATTTGAGCCTCCTGATGGCTTCAGCTGAGTTTGCCATGAATCCAGGTGCAGATCCCACAGGAGGGGCCTGTGAGGCTGCACGAAGGCCCTAAGAAGGGAAGATGCTCCCATGCAGACAACAGCCTGGCCAGATAACAGCCAGACTTCATTGGCCCTGCTCAAATCAAGCCAGTGACCTGCAGTGCTTCCTGGCTGCTGGCACCTTTCCTAGGGCTGCCAGGGAGCCGTCCCTCTGCCAGGCCCACTGATGCTTATGGATCAGCCCATGCATCAGCACCTGGGTGATGCCCAGAGAGGCAGAGCAGAGCTCCAGCAGCCCAGCCAGCTCCTTCATCTTCCCTCAATCCTCAGCCAACTCCCCTCCAAACGCTCCCCTCTGCCCAGTTTTGAGGTCAGTCCTTCCCTGAACCAAGAGCTCCGTGGCCCGGAGCCCCAAACTCATCGCGGTGTTGGATGCGGCTCTGCAGAAAGCGAGAGCCTTGACACCCCCCTGCTGCAGCCCGGCTGCCTGGCGGGCCATGGAGCAATAAATCACCTGTCTGCAGGGGCAGGGGTCAGCAGGGGTGGAGGACAGTGCGGTGGAGGTGCTCCCACAGCACAAGGGTGAGGAGGGGTCCGGGGAGGCAGCGGAGGATGCGCTGCGGCTGGACCGGACCCAGGAGCGCGGATCGATGAGGCTGATTGAAGCCAGCACGCACTGCGTTGGGCTATTTTTAGCACAGCCAGCAGAGCAGGAATTTGGGAGCCCAAGTCAGAATTTATTTGCATCTGTGAGTGCTCGTCAGGGGGAGGCCCAACAACAGCACCCAGCTGCAGGTTCTGGGACCTGTTCACCTTGGTGTCAGCTCCTGTTTGGTGCGCATCGTGTCCCTGCCCTCTGTAGTGCCCTTTGGGGACAGTGTCACCCTTTGGGGACAGTGTCACCCTTTGGGGACAGCTTGGAGCTGTGAGCACGTGGATGCACATGGACCCAGGATGGGGACAGAGCGGAGGAGAGGGGAGGGGATGGGTTTCAGGGTTTATTTGGGAAAAGCACTGATCCTGCCTTAAATGCATAGGGTGTGTGAACAGGTCTTGTAGCATGGCTGCAGCACTGCCATGGCCAGGCAGGTGTGCACTTCAGAGGTGCCCCAGCCTCTCCTCCAGCTCCTCTCTCCCTTTTCCCCTCACTACAGGCTTTCCACCACTGGCCCTGGGTCAGTTTTTCTGGGAGTGTTCTGAGATTAAACTGTTCTCTAGAGAGAGGTAAACAGCGCATTTCATTTCCTTCACCCCCTACCCATAATGTGCAGCAGTGCCAAGGCACTGAAGGTGGTGAAGGTGCTGGTGGGCATAGCCAGTGCTGCTGGAGAAACCAACCCAGCTCCTTGGCTTGGAGCAGTGACTTTGACTTCACCTGAATTTACTTAGGCTCCAATTTTTCATATCTCCTCTGTGTCACAGCTTCTGTTTTACCCCTCTCAGCCAGCTCACCAGCACCACCAAAAGGGTGGTAGAGATTATACAAATGCTGCCTTGAGAGTTTCGCTCATTGCCCCCTTCCTCCTCATCCAGAACTTAATGGAGACCATCTGACCCAGAGTGAAGCCAGTTTTCTGGACTCAGTTTCCTCTGTGCAAGGCATGAGAAGACAGAGGGATGTGGATTTTCATCATGTGGGGAGTAGCCAAGCAGGATGCCAGTTTTTAACTTTAGTTTTGCTGCCCTTTTGGTCCAAATTGGATGTGAACATGCCTGTATCCATCCCTCTGCAACCTCCCTGTCCCTGCAGAGTAGCCAGAGGAGTCTGCCAAGTCTCCAAGTTTGTGTGTGTGCCTTTTCAATAATTCAGTGGGAACATTAATCACAGGGTTGTGCTGTTGTTCCTGTACGAGCTCAATCGCTTCTCACATCCCACCAACATCTGTTTTCTCACACTCAGCTCAGCTGTCTGGCAATAGCCATTTGCTGCTCACCTTTACTTGCCTTGCCATTAAAGAGCTCATTAATGTACTCCATCCTTGCTTTCTTTGGGACAAAAAGATTTCCATTTCTGTCTTTTATCAGCTTTCACACGGCTTACATCCTGTCCTCCCCTCACCGTGCAGTGCCCTTTTCTAATGAGCTCTTCTCTCCTGGTCTGTCGCATCCATTAAGATCTGTGAGTGTTGTCCCCTGCATTGTCTTGCTCATCTCCTGGGCTCTGCTCTGGGTCTGTCATAAACACTGAAAACATCAGTGTTCTCAGCTGTGAAAGGAAGCAATCAGCCCCACACACAACATCCACATTTCCTCCCACCTCACTTGCTGTCCTAGCAGCCCTCCAGTCCAGCTCATCCCACCACAGCATCCAGCCTTGACAGACTCCTCCATCCTTGCAGAAGCCCCTGGCTGGCTTGACCTGATCTGCAGAAATGTGATGGAATGCCTCAGTTTGTGTGTGGTGCCTGCAGCTTGTCTCTGCTGGGGGCCTCTTAAATCTGTTCCTCTCAGCATTGCTTTTGTGCAGCAGAGCTCTCCTTGGGCTTGCAATCAAGAGCTCCCAGCCCATCCAGATGCAGGAGGCCTCTCTGGGTACTGTGAAAGCTCCTCTGTGGTCTCACAAGTAAACACTGGCACTCTTCATGCAATGCAGCTAAATTAATTAATCTTGTTCCACCACATTTGGAGATAGGACACAAAGGTTTCCATTCCCTGAAGCTGGAGCTTAAAGTCTGCTTGTCCCAAGAGTGCCCTCCTGCCCCACCTGGGATTTGTGTTGCAGTAAGATTGGAAGAGTGGCAGCAGAGCAGCTCTTGGCAGTAGCTCCAAGGGGCTGGCAGAGCCAAAAACCCCCTGGAAAAGTGGTCATGGGCACAAAGCATCTGCCACCATCCAGCTGAAACATCCCTGATGTGTCCAGCTCAGTTTAGGCTGTGTGTACACAAAACCAGTTGTGCTTTGGGTTTTTTCCCCAGCCATCTCAGGTGCTGCAGTTTGTTACCTCTCCATAAAAACCTTATCTCAGTTATGTCCTCAGATCATCCAGGCTGTACCAACACTCCCACCCACTACAGAGGTTGTACACACACACATCTCTGCCTAGGAAATCCCAGGCAGAAGCACAGCAGTCCCAAGAATGACAAACCCTTCATGAGCTGACAGCTGACAAGCCCTGAGCTGCTCCACAGCTGCCTCCAGCCTTGCAGGGTGTTCACAGCTCCTAAAAGACAGATGCAGACACCAGGGCTCTGAGTATGACATGCCAGGAGGCTGGCAGCAGAGGCTGGGGAGGGCAGGTGCCTGGTGTGGCCACTCCAGATGTATTTCCCTGGCAGAGCTCACAGACAGGCAGGACAGTGAGATGAGGGGTGGGCTGCCCTCTGATCTCCCACCATCTCACACTTGGGTCCTGAAGACCAGACACATCCCAGCACAGCTGTCAGGAGTGGAGAATCAGAGATGGAGGTGCTGGAGCAGAGCTGGGAGCTCCAGAAACCACCTGAGATGGTGAAACTCTTTTGGATACAGTTGTGAGGCTCCTCTGGCTTAGGTGATTGAGAAGTCCCTGCCCCAGGGTGGCTTGGGAGAACAGCACACACACAAGAGCCCACCTGTAGCTGTGAAGGACTGGTCCATCTATGCTCTGAAGCTGCCAGGAGATGGATTCACCCACTGGTGTGAAGTCTGAGCCAGTCCCACTTTTCTGCAAAGCCACGGATGTTCACGGGTGGAGATCCCAGGTCTGCTGAGAGAGATGGGTTGGAAGCACAGCACAAAGCCCTCTCAAAGAAGAATAAACCAAAACATCACAAGATTCTAGCAAATGAAGGAGACAGCTTATCCAGGGAGCTAATTTGGCTGGAAGGAAAGGGAAAGGATGCAAGATGTTCCCCTACTAACAAAGAAAAACAGAATGCAAGAGCAAGAAACCAGAGGCTGTAGTGCCCGACAGAAAGTGATGTGGATGCATTCAAGTTAAAGAAACCAAAGCAGAGCTGGGGCAGATTGGACCCAGAACAAAGGCTGTTTCTACCCAAGCCTGAGAGGCAAAGGTTAGGATGAGACTTGCAGAGACCTGGAAGCCACTGAGGTGGGTGAATTGTAAGTGGCACTGTGTTTAATCTGAGCAGAATGCATGAAACCAGGTAATGTAATTGAAAGGGTTATTCAAACTGAGTATTCAGAGGGAAAAATAAAGCATTGCAGGGAAAAATAATAATACTTAGCACTTGTAATGTGCTCAGCATCTTCAAAAACTGGTCAGCCATTAACTGATTGCTCCTCTGCTCAGTCCAAAGGCTAATAAAAAGGGATGGTTCATTTAGTTATTTCACAGCTGAGCTTCTCAATAAGGCATGAGGAAGTGATCGCTGCTCTCCAGCATGTTGGTAAATAAACAGTTGGAAGTAGGAAAATACAAAATCCTCTCAGCACTTGGTCACAGCTTTGTGCTCAGCTCCTTCCTTCCTCACCATGAGCTTGTCCAGACCAGACCTGTGACAGGGAGTTTGTCTGGAGGGCAGTCTGGGGAGTGTGCCATGCATGGGGGCCAGGCTTCCAAGAGTTCCAGCACTTGGTGTCCCCTGCCCAGGAGCTGCCCCTGTGCTCGTGTCCACATGAGCAGGGATATGGAATCTGCAGGGCCCTTATCTGGAGTGGGACACTGGGACTCAGAGAGGCCCCACCTGTGCAGCCCAGTGGCCTTGGCAAGCACAAGAGGCTGAGGGAACCAGGCAGCCTTTCAGACAACAATGAAGAGGAAAATATTTTAAATCTGTTTTACTTAAAAAGCAAACAGTTCCTTTTGTGTTTAATGAGCAAGCGATTTCATAAACTCATCAGGGAAATCATGACACACTTGCACCTTGGTGATTTCCAGCCTCTTTTCTTGGCAGCAGCACTGGATGAGCGGAGAAGTGCCCAAACAGCTGCCCCACACACACTGCCCCAGGTGTCTGGGGGTGGCCAGAGGTCTGGGGGCTGCTCTTGGTCAGGCCTAGGGAAGCACCAAGAAGAGGAAGTGCTTGTCAGGATGAAGCCATTCAGCCTGACACATGTTCAGTCCCAGAATGGGTGAACAACAAAGCCATTCCGTGTCAGGTACTGCCAAAAGCTCCACATTGTGCCCCAGCTACAGTCACTCACTCAGAACAATCAGCCACTGGTTTTGCCACCCACTCTGTGATGGTTTCTGGCCTGATCAGCTTAGACACCCACTACAACACTGGCCTCATCACCCCAGGGAAACACAGCTGCACAGATGCTCAGCTGCCCCTTACAAGTGCCCTGGCTTTGGTGCAGTTATGCTCCAGACCCTGCTTTGCTGGGGCACAGGTCTGTCAGAGACCCTGCTCCAGGTGTCCCAGACCCCTGCCAGAGGGATGTCTCCATAGACATGTGCACGGTCTCCAGCTCACTCTGACAGCAACCAGGAGAAAGCAATGGTTCACCCATGACCTGCCCAATCCCAATCCCAGCAGCAGAGACAAACTCCTGGAACATGTTAGGGAGCTATTTTTTCACCTCACTGTTGGGTGATCCAAGAAGGGTCCTGCTTTATAGAAGAGATGCACAAGAATTCATCTCTGAAAGTATTTCTTGGGATAAAATACGTGCCCCCAGGACATAGGGCTGAACTTGGCTTTTCTGGGACACATCCAGCAGCAGAAGGGTCATCATCAAAAGCCTTTGGTGGAGATAAGGGTTGAGGTATCTTACATTCCTCTGTCCTTTTGCCCCAGGCACTGCCTCCTGCTCTCTTGGCTGTGCTCATGGGCTTTGTGCTTTCTTTCTCCTTCTTTACGCTTTCTTCCTCTTAAATGAAAGGTTCCCCAACTCTGCTGTAAGCACATCTCTCTGGACCCTGTGCTGAGAGGATGAGCCAGGTGAGAGCAGGAGGAGGTGAGTAGGGACCCCTCTTCCCAGAATTACCCCTAAGTGCCTTTGCCCCGAGGCAGGTTTTGCTTGAGGGAGGCTTTCGGGTCAGGACCTCGATGATTTACAGCACAGGACGTGCCCTCCTCATCATCTGGGGGACCTGGGGAAAGCACTGAGCACGAAGACAGCAGCAGCCTTGACGGGTTGCTTAAACACCCTTCTGACAGGAGGAAATTTGGGCTGTGGTGTGCTAAGACACCTTGTTAACTCCTGTGGAACGCTCACGTACAGGCGGGCAGCAGCTACACGGTGTGTGAAGGCTCTGCCGATCCTCCCCTGCCTGCTCCTGCCATAACGAGGCCCAATGGGTGTGTGTAAACAAAGCAAGCATCTCTCTCACTGGACCTCATGCATCATTTATAGCCAGCTTTTCCGTGGCACAAGAAACATTTACATATGGCAGCATTAATTCCGAACGCCACTTCAAAGCCATCTCTGTCTAATGAACCCCGTGCGCTGCGCACAGCAAATTCCACCCCAAAAATAATTAGCAACACACGCCACCAAAGCGTTACGAGGGGAACGCAGCACACCACCTGCTGAGGCAAAATGAATGCCTGATTTATTTATTTTTTGCCACTTTATAGCAATATTCAGGCACTGACTCAAAGCTGTGCTCTGTTCTTTGTAGGGCCCCGGGAAGCGTAACGTTCCCGCTCTGCTTTCCAGTCTGAGAGGAGGTTGATTTGGGAGCGTTATATAGAATCATAGAAAGGTTTGGGTTCTAAGGAACCTCAAGTATCATCTAGTTCCAACCCTCCCACCAGGGATATGGCTTATGTTTTTCTTACATCACAGCTGGATAGAGCTGTGCAGGACCCTGCTGGTTTCTCCATGCCAGAGGTGCCAACAGGGTGCAGGCAGCTCTGTGACCCTTCCTCTGAAGCTGCACAAGTCCCAGACTTTTGGGATGCTGTCACCAGCTGACCAGTCACAGGCTGGTGGCTGGGAGCAGGACAGGACTCACCAAATCTCACCCTGGTCTGACTTTCCCACAGAGCCTTTAACCCTGACTGGGATCAGTCCCACTGATAAAAAAGGGAATTGGAGATGAGATCAGGAGTTAAAGGTTTTGGTGCCCCTACCAGCCATGGTGCTCCCTCCCTGTGCTGGATACAGGCTGCTGGGAACAGGGGCTCAGGGGACAGAGCTGGCTGCACTGGAATTATTTCTTTAATCTCTGTCAGAGCTGCCCAGCCCAGCTCACAGCAGGAGGAGCAGCATGTTTATCTCAGAGACCCAGGTCACAAACCACCATGGTAGAGAGATGGAGACCAAACCTGGAGGTGGCTGTGGGCACAGGAGGACCAGCTGTGCCAGGATGATGCTGAGATCCTGTATTCTCCTGGTTCTATCCTCCTGGAGAGGAAGGAAGGTGCTTTGCAGGGCACTGCTCTCAGCCTGTGCGTCTCTCCAGCATCAAACCATGGAATTCAAATTGTCAGTCTATGCCTTGTTAGGATGCAAGGGGTTAAACTGTTCTTCCTATGCAAATTAAGCTTAATTAATCCTTTTCATCAGTTGCAAATATACCTTCTGAACCCTATTAAAAACATGAATATGCAAATTCAGACCTTTTTTAATACTCATTTTCAAGGACTTGGAGTCAGGCTTGATTATTCGATTCCCGTTAACAGCCTGTAAAACCTGGTGCAAAATTTAATTTCCATTTTAAGTTACAAAAAAAAAAAAAGAATCTGTTGGTAATTAAGCTAATTACTAAAGAGGAGACAAACAAGGAGGACAAGATCATTCATTACATTTAACACTGGTTACAGGACCTGGGGACTGTCCTGAGTTAACTGTGAAGCCAGGAAACAGCGGTGATATAAACAGGGTGTGTGTGAGGAGGCTGTGGCTTTTGGGGGGGCCTGGTGCTTTCCTTACCTTGGGAACAAACCTGTTCCAGTCCCATGAGCCTCCTTCTGGCGCGCGCCGGAGGGTCGTTTCGGGGCGGCGCGGGGCGCTCCCGGGGCGGTGCGGCGACGGTTAAACTCCCGGCACGGCCGCCGCCATCTTGACCGGAAGCGCGTCATCGGCGCGACGCCAACCGCCCGGGAGCCCCCACGGCGCATGCGCGGCGCCATTTTGTCCCGGAAAAAACCAACTCCAGAATCCCAAATCACGGCGCCGAGAAGCGCGAGAAAAACGGCATGAAACGCCGCGCGATACCGCGGCGTTTCGTGCCGCTTTTCTCGCGCTTCTCGGCGCCGCCTTTCAAAGCCACACACAAGCACGACACTATAATTATCCATACGGACATGGGCGCGGCCATTTTAAACCGGAAATCTCGGGCGCGGCCATGTTTTTGCCGGAAATACAGGGCGCGACCATTTTGAACCGGAAATTGATGGGCGCCGCCATGTTTTTGCCGGAAATATAGGGCGCGGCCATTTTGAACCGGAAATTGATGGGCGCCGCCATGTTTTTGCCGGAAATACAGGGCGCGGCCATTTTGAACCGGAAATTACTGGGCGCTGCCATGTTTTTGCCGGAAATACAAGGCGCCGCCATATTTAACCGAAAATACTTAGCGGCCGCCATATTTAACCAGAAATTCAAGCTTACAGTTCCGGGCTCGGATTCCAGGCCCAAGTTCCAGATTACGGTTCTAGATCAGGGTTCTAGGTTACGGTTCTAGGTCAGAGTTCTAGGTTAGGTTCTAGGTTACGGTTCTAGATCAGGGTTCTAGGTCAGGGTTCTAGGTTACGGTTCTAGATCAGGGTTCTAGGTTACGGTTCTAGGTTACGGTTCTAGGTCAGCGTTCTAGGTTAGGTTCTAGGTCACGGTTCTAGATCAGGGTTCTAGGTTACGGTTCTAGATCAGGGTTCTAGGTTACGGTTCTAGATCAGGGTTCTAGGTTACGGTTCTAGATCAGGGTTCTAGGTCAGGGTTCTAGGTCAGGGTTCTAGGTTTCAGTTTCACTTTCGGTTTCAGTTTCGGTTTCACTTTCACTTTCGGTTTCGGTTTCAGTTTCACTTTCACTTTCACTTTCGGTTTCACTTTCACTTTCGGTTTCACTTTCAGTTTCACTTTCGGTTTCACTTTCACTTTCGGTTTCACTTTCAGTTTCACTTTCACTTTCGCTTTCACTTTCGGTTTCACTTTCAGTTTCACTTTCACTTTTGGTTTCACTTTCGGTTTCACTTTCGGTTTCAGTTTCACTTTCACTTTCGGTTTCACTTTCGGTTTCACTTTCGGTTTCACTTTCACTTTCGATTTTGGTTTCACTTTCGGTTTCAGTTTCACTTTCACTTTCGGTTTCACTTTCACTTTCGGTTTCGGTTTCACTTTCGGTTTCACTTTCACTTTCGGTTTCACTTTCACTTTCGGTTGCGGTTTCACTTTCACTTTCGGTTTCACTTTCACTTTCGGTTTCACTTTCACTTTCGGTTGCGGTTTCACTTTCACTTTCGGTTTCACTTTCACTTTCGGTTTCGCTTTCACTTTCGGTTTCACTTTCAGTTTCAGTTTCGGTTTCGGTTTCACTTTCAGTTTCAGTTTCGGTTTCACTTTCACTTTCGGTCTCACTTTCACTTTCACTTTCAGTTTCAGTGTCACTTTCAGTTTCAGTTTCACTTTCACTTTCAGTTTCACTTTTCCAACCCTCCCACCAGGGATATGGCTTATGTTTTTCTTACATCACAGCTGGATAGAGCTGTGCAGGACCCTGCTGGTTTCTCCATGCCAGAGGTGCCAACAGGGTGCAGGCAGCTCTGTGACCCTTCCTCTGAAGCTGCACAAGTCCCAGACTTTTGGGATGCTGTCACCAGCTGAAGCAGGGGAGAGGAGGTGCAGCCAGGCTGGAGGCATCCTGGTGGTGTCCTGGGGTATCTGCATGGATCAGGAACATGCTTGAGGTTGGAGTTTCAAAGTAACCTCTAAAACCACCTTATCTGCCAGAGCTGAGCACCCTGTGCAGGTGAGATTTCCATCTTCCCTGAGCACTTGGGGTGCAGAGGGGACACAGAGGAGCTGGGAGAGCCCAGAATGAGCTGAGGAAAGGCACAGGGACACAGAGGAGCCAGGAGAGCTGTGCTGTGAGAAGGGTGAAGGAGGGACAGAGTGATTTGCCATCACCCCATTGAGTACAGGGATGTGCACAGTCAGTGGGGAGGCACCTCCAAAAGGAAGGACCCAAGTGACATCCACACTCTGTGTTTCTTTTAGGAAGGCCCCTCCTTGGCAGTGGTTATGGAGCAGCGTGGCAGATGACCCAGTCACTACCAGCAAAGTGAAGTATCTGCCCTCACACAGCACAAATGTCACTCAGCAGATGCTCCTTAAGAGGAGAGGTTCATCTGCCAAACTTCAGAGCCTTTCACCTGCCTGGAGAATATTTCCCACCACGCTGACACCAGAAGTTTCTGATCACATCAATGGGGTGTGACAACAGAGATGATAAGGGAAATGCTCTCATCCTCTAGCCAAGCCCTTCGACCTGCCTGGTGCATCTTGTGAACTGTATCATATTTTGGGGAGAGTCAGGGATGCAGAATTACCTTCTCAGTCCCTGCAGGCAATCAGCTTGCTCCCCGAACCATGAGATATGATTGCCCTTATTACTTTGGCTTGCATAGCAGTGAGCCTTGTTAATGGTCATAAAATTATCCAGTCCTTATTTAAATCCTACGGCCGTCTGTGTTTCAATGACCTCCCGATGGTCTCTGGCTTTGCTCCAGGCTGAAGAAGCATTAAAAGGACCAGGAAGGAAAGAGAGACAGTGGGAGAATTAAGGAAAAAAAAAAAAAACAGAATCACAACAAGCAACAGTCAACAAAGAGAATTCAAAGTGAAACAGGGAATATTAAAGAGAGCTCAATCAATCAGCTGGAGAGTTCAAAAAAACATAACTTGTCATGAAGAGAAGGAAGCAGCATCAGGTAAAATTAGCAACACTAATAAACTCATCAGCACTGGAGCCTGGGCCAGGAAACAGCACAGGGAAGATGAAGGGGTTGGTAGAGCTTGATCCCATGTTGGGGAAGTGGAAGAAGACTGACACAGCCCAAGGGAATGTGCTTTGGTGGAGAAATGTGGTTTGGGTGGAGACCAAAGACATGGACTGCTTCTGAGACCTCCAGCAGCAAGAAGCTGCCTTTGTGCTCCTCAAATTACATGGCAGCATTTTCCTTAAAGTGTATTTTTCTTCTGTTTTGCTCCTTGTACTTGCTCTGAGGGAAAACACGCACAGAAGGAAGGCTGGAGACCCAGACACTGTGGGTGGAACAGGAAGGGCTGCTGGGATGGCCTGTCCAGGGCTGGGCTTTGGCCAGTGATCTTTCTGGAGCAAAAATCTCCTCTTTGTTTTGGATAAAAGATCGTTCCCCTGTCCTTTCAAATAACATCTGAAAACCCCCAGAGTACTAAAAGATTTTACAATAATAATCCCCCCAAAGAGAAACAAGAACTGGAAAACCTCCAGGCAGCCAAGAACTGTTTTAATGTAACCAAGCTCCAACACAGATTTCCATCAATTTTGCAGCAAACCTGAGTCATGAAATTAAAAGTAGCATCAGCATATTTCCTATTAGCTATGGTTCCTTTTTCAGAACAGATCATACATTCCTACCCCATTTTTCTAGACACTTGTGTCAATGCGATATCATCAGATGCCGTTCAGTCTTTCCTCTTAGCCTGAAAAAAGCTTTCCTGTTGGGAAGGATGGGATTTTAATATTTAAAAAAGACTTTGTGAAAAAGCTTTGCTGATTTATTTATTTATTTATTTATTTATTTATCTATCCATTTCTTTCTTTATTTATTTGTTTGTTTGTTTGTTTATTTATTTAATATCCCTCCCCTGATCAGAGTGGGTGCATTTTGTAGCTTTTAAATATCATGCAAGTTTTAAGCAATGCTGCTATTAAATCTGAATCTGCTGTCACAGCAGGCAGCAGGAATGTGATTCACACCAGCACAGAGAGCCTGCTCTGTCCTCCCCAGCTCCTGTCCTTAGCTACAGTCACCTGGCATCACACACTATACCATTGTTTTTCCAACATCTCTGAACAGCTAAAAGCTCCAACAGAACCAATCCTGCCCTGGCTGTGCCCTCTCCCACCCTGAGCAGCAGAGCCCAACGTGGTCTGGCATCAGCTCAGTGATGTCTGAAGAAGCTCTTGCCTGTCCCACCCTGGGGTTTATTTTGACACGTCCGCCCATCAGCCCAACTCACATCACTCTCAGCAGCCTCTGAGCTCACTGCTGGGTTGGGAAATGAGAAGGGCAGGTGTGGCTCAGTGTTTGTTTGGAGTGAGCAGAGGGGAGCAGTGGAGAACTGACATCAAGGCTGGAACTGCAGCTGTTCAGAAATGGAGATGGCTTCTCCTTCCTTCCATTCCTGGTTTCTTCCACCCACCCCTGCTCTGCCCCTGCCCTTCACTCTCCAGGTAACCACCTCCATCATGTCTCCAGTGCTCTTCCCTTGCTCCTATAATGTTACATGGAGAAGATCCAAAACTAACATCTACAAACTCCAGACTTCTCATGGCTCATCCCAAAAAGGCTTCCCTGGTTTCTTCTCAGGGATCACACACTTCCAGGACAAGGTGAACAACAAGGAGACACAAAGCAGGAACAAAAGGCTCCAGGTGCAGAGATGTGCCCTTAGGAGAGGCACAAACCTGGCCAAACCTGCCTTAGCCCAGAGCTCTGCTGCTTTCTTGACTGTATGGCAGTACCCAACAGCTCTGTGCCCATTTGGTGTTTGTGGATGCACACAGATGGACAGGGCTGATTTGTGGCAGAGCAGGGACTCACGAGCAGTTGGAGCGAAAGGAAGCTTCAGGCAGCACTGCAAACAAGATGCTGCTCTCACACACACACACACACACACACACACACAACTCCTGCAGCCATGCACCAATAAATCATATTTTACAGCCTCCAGCACATAAACCCAGCTAGTGTGCACGGAAACCCAGCGAGCACACGCACACTTGTGAGAGCTCCCGCCTCTCCCCTCCAACCGACTGCAAATCCAGCTCCCAACATTTTCTTAAAACGGCTTTCCACAAACAGGGCTGGAGCTTTGCAAGTGATGAGCCAAACCTGGATGGGACTTGTGCCCTCACCACCTGGGGTGGTGGCAACTGTGACCTCTTTGCACTGCCTCAGGGGGCTGCACTCATGGAGGGGGAGGCAGGGGGTGGTGAACACGGTGGCAGCGCCTTTGATGGGCTGCTGAGCCCACGTGGCTCATAAAGGAAGGAGCAATCATTGCAAAATTCAGTGTCACAGTTACTCCTTGCAGCTCCCTCATGGCTCAGACGAGCAGGATAATGACAGTGGCAGAGATGGGAACTGCAGTGGTATCAGATACAGCCGTAGGTTTGTGGCTTCATCCTGAATTCAGTGCTGGAACTAGAAACTGGGGAGTCTCAACTCCTCCATGGCCCACAGGTGGCCCAGGTGGCTTTGCAATGGTCACACCTCCACATGAACAACTCCCAGACTTCCATGTGTGAGCCTTAGAGAAGTCCCCGTTTCATATGAGCCCTGTGCCCTCACTGTGCAGCAGCACAATGCCATGAGCAGGGCAGGGATGCTGCTGGCCAAAGCAGGACAGTCACCCAGCAGCTCCCAAGCCGTGGACAGATGCTGCACCACACCAGCACATCCAGCCGAGCACCCATCCTCACCACACACCTCTCCCAGCCATGCTGCTGCGTTAAAGTTAGTTGAACAAATCAGTCTTGCTGGGAGAACAGGGAGCAGAGCAGTAATTCATGTCTCCTCCCCAGTGGAGGCATCTCGGAAGCCTACTGTGTGTTCTCTCCCAACTTATTATCCTTTCACTCTTGGGAGGCAACTTTCCAACAGGCAGAACGTGTTTTCCCTTGTCTCTTTCCAGCATCGCTTCTCGCCTCACCTGTGTTTTGCTAAGATAGAGGGTTTATTGTAAACTTATTAATTACTTCATTTCTCCTGCAAGGAGCCAGGAGAAAAATTTTCCGCGGCAGCCAGGATCTGCTATTGTGTTGGCGGCGGAGCTGAATGCGGCTGACGTCATGATTCATTTTCCCCATGACTGGGGAAGGCGACTCTCCGTGCCACGCCGTGCATATGAATCAGGCAGCCTTCCCCTGGCACAGCATGCCCAGCAATTCATCTTCCACCGGGACTTCTTCAAGCAGAAGAGAAAATGACAAACTTTTGCTATTGCGCTTCCCTGCAGAGAGGAGAGATGGGGGCTGCAGCCTCCCCGGACCTCGTGCTTGTCCCTCCACCTCTGATCGACAGCAGGTGGGGGTCAACAGCAGATGTTTTCCATGCCTGTAGATGTATCAACAGGTCTCCAAGTGACTCCAGCAAGCCTGGCCAGCCCTGCAGTCACTGCAAGTATCTCAGCTAACTTTCTAGCCTGCTCACTGCTACCTTTCCTCCGAGCCCAGGGAGTGTGTTCCTGCTGAAAACAGGGGGAAATCAATATACACAGAAGTTTATAGCAAACTGATTTTGTTTAAGGCAGCGCAGGTTGGGACTAGGTGATCTCTAAGGTCCCTTCCAACCCAAACCATTGATGATTCTTTAACTCTATGAATGAGACTTGCCTGTAAAAACAGAGATAATGATGTCCTCCCTTTGCAAAGCACACCAGACCACTGATGTGCTCATCCTCTACAGGTGGGAGAGCACAGCAAGGCACAGAGTGCATCCCAAATAAGAGTCATACACCCAGTTTGGGAAGTGACACTTTATTGTTATGACAGAAAAGCTACATCCATTATAACACAAAATGTCAGATTTCTGGGGATGCTCCACTCCCCATGGAGGGGAGGAGAAAGGAGACCTCCAAGAACAGATACCCACAGGCTGGTGGCAGGCAGCAGACTAGAGCCACCAGCACTGAACACAGCCCAAACTGCTCCTTTCCACTTCCAACAGTCCTGAGATAACCAAGAGCCCTAAAGTCTTGGTGAGGAACCAAAAGAATGGCAGTGACTGAGCCACAGAAGTGTCAACACAGGTATGGGGGCTTCAAATGGCCATTTATGCTTGTGCTTGTCTGCTGAGTGATGCAGACTCAGGTCACTGATATCTTAAAAGTAATTTCAACCTTGCTGAGTGATGAGATGTTTCCAAGAGCAAGAGACTTTCCCTGGGTCTCTGTCCTCAGGGATCAGGCCCTTGGCTCCCATTAGAAGAAGACAACCATGCAGCAGGAAGCACCAGCCTCATGCAGGTTTGTCTCTTTGTTAGGGCCTAGATTTAGGGAATCCTTTTGGGAAAAGCTGTGAATGGTCTTCCTGGGGCTCCTCAAACCAGCAGCTCCCACAGTATTCCCAGACAGATCCTGAGAATCTGAGCAGTGATGAACACGTGGCCCAGCTCAAAGGCAGGGATTGGATCCTGGCACAGGAGAGCCCTGGGATGGAGCTAGACTTGCCCTCCCAAAGGAGGAAAATTATGCTTTTCAGAGGAATTGTTTTGATTTCTGACTCAGCATGAAAGAAGGGGGAAGAAATGCAAAACAGAAGCAACCCAATACCACAAATTTAGGGTGGTGGACATGAGAATTTTTCCTCACTACCTCAAGTGTCCTGCCCAGGAGGGCCAAACCCTGGCTGGCAGCTGGCAGTGGGACACTAAGCAATGGTCTGGCGGCTGAAGAGGTCGAGGGTGAGGGCGCTGAGGAAGGCTGGGATGCTGTCCTGGCGCAGCAGGTGCAGCTCGATGAGCTCCCGGATGGTTCGTGAGAACTCCGTTTCCAGAAGCTGCATTTTCCCACCGGAGGAGCTGGAGGCCTAAGGGGAAAGAAGAACAAGCCCATTAATACCAGAGGGTTTTAATTCCCCTGCTGTGACCCAGGAGCAGTGTCACCCTGAGGCCTCCTCTGGTGCCTGTCACCAGGGACATGCCATCTGTTTGGCACATGACATTCCTGAGTCCTGCATTCCAGTGTCCCCATGCAGGACCCCTGTGAGCCTTCCCTGGTGACAAATGTGGCACTGGGGAGATGAGGGGTTTGACCATCCTGGAAAGAGTCTGTGCTGCCAGCATGGAACAGAGGTGGCCACATCAGGGTCACTGTCACCTGTGACACCTGTGTCACCTGTGATCACCAACACCACCCAGGGTGGCAGGAGCTCTGCACAGGGGTTTTCTCTCCATGAAAACACTTATCCCACACCACTTCTGCAGGAGGGAGCAGACCTGTTCCTAATTAACATAACTTCTTCCCAATGAGTACTGATCCACCCTGCATCCCTCAAGTGTTTAGATCAGCCTGGCGGCACACAGCAGAAACCTCAGTGGAATTATTCCAGAGATGCTCTCAAGAAAATAAGGAAACTCAACATGTGGGAAGACACTACAAATCTCCTGCAACATATAAAACAAGCAAATAAAGGCTAAATGCAAGAGAAATAAGGAATGCTTGAAGCCTCTCCTGCCCCTGGAGGCATGAAAGCTGCTTGTTTATTAATAAACAACAAAAACATCACAGTGCAAATGCTAATTTTTTTCCCCTGCCATTTTCCTCTTCAAAACACTCACATTCCTAATTGCTTTGCAGCTCTGCTTCCTATAGGAGCCGAGGTGGGACAGCATGGGTGGTGCCAGGCTCAGCTGGCAGCCCCCTTGTCTATCAAAGGATGCCAAGATCTGAAGTGGAAGATTGCCATGGGAGAGGAAAACATGGCTTTACCTGCTGAGAGCCCCTGGAAGCCTGCTTCCTTCTGATTTCATGTTCTCAGGAGCCTGGACACATCTGATTATGAACTTCCCATGTCTGGGTCACTTTGGATTGTGAGGAGTGCAAGGTGCAGAGGATGCCCCTGTCATCCCCAAGCCAGGCAGGGAATGGAAACAAGGGAAAGTGAGTTAGATTTTGTTTAGATCTTTGCTTTGGCTGGGTTGTTTTTCAGCAAATCCCATGCTTTGATCTGCTGCTTACTGGAGCTACCTGATGCCTCCTGTGCACCTGAGGTAGCCCTGGACCAGATCAAAGAGGGAAGCGATGATGGCAGATGAAGGAGCTGGTTGGAGGCATCAGGAAGGATGCAGATTCCCAGCCCACATAAAGCCAGAGGTGTCACAGCACAGCAGCAAGCACAGGAGCTGGGTGCTGTGGCAGCAGCACAGGTGTTATTTTGCAAATCCCTCCCTGGATTCAGCTGATGAGAAGTGCCAGTTTTGGAGGAAGGTCCGAGTATTATGAATGCATCACTTGTGTCTCCAGCTCTCTCAGCGCCGAGTTGGATTCATCTGAAATGGGAATTCAAGCTCTGTACGAAATACACAGCCTCCCTCGCAGATTTAAAACACTCTTTGGGCACAGAATTAATTTTCTGAGAATTTACAAGCAAATCCATTAATTGGTTTACTAGTTTAATTAATTAAAGTAAATTCCTTAAGAAATTTAGCATCCAGTGCCAGACCATTTGCTTGTGTTTTATGACTTCAGAAAGAGAGCAACATAAATGTTTTAAATTTCCTCTACTTTGAACTCACTGGTGTTGTGGGTGAAGGCTACATTTGAATATCTTCTCTTTTTTTATGAGACTGATGGCAGTTTCTCTCTATTATTCTTCATAAACAAAGTTTTCTCCTGCAGCAGAGGCAGAAGAAAAATGTTCAGAGAAAGTTATGTGGACAAATTTGTGCTTCTGAGAAGACTGGTATTTCCCATTGGGTTTTCTCAGCTGTCAAGGGAGGCACCATCCTCCCTCTCACCCCCATGGCCTCTGTCTCCCCAGGAACTCCAAAAAATCAAAGAAAACCCCCTAATGCTTCCAAACCCCAGACATCTCACCCAGGTTGCTTCTGTAACAGGCACAAGACTAGAAGGCAGCCACTTGGAAAAAAAAGCAATTCTTCCTGTGCCAGGAGATGTTTATATGTGAACTTAGAGAATGGATGCACTTGCAGTGCAGCTCATTCAATCCCACACTGCCTTTAAAAAAATGGAAAAACTTTTTTTTTTTTTTTTCCCCCTAGGAGTATTTTAAAATTGCTATCATTGTTACTTTTCTTATTATTTGTTTTTAGTGCTTTTTTTCTTCACCCATCTGCTCATAATGTAGTATAGACTGGGATATATAGATAGATTTGCTGCTTT
Organism: Cyanistes caeruleus; assembly: GCF_971803275.1. Lineage (NCBI taxonomy): Eukaryota > Metazoa > Chordata > Aves > Passeriformes > Paridae > Cyanistes > Cyanistes caeruleus. The sequence continues at coordinate 11,932,033 of NC_141717.1, forward strand.
GGGTCCAACAGTGGGAGTACCTCTGCAGCCTGTGCTTTACAAATAAAGTGATTATATGAAATAATAGCAATATGTTCCCATTAGTTCACAGGATTTCTTTTCAAAAGCCAGCCTGCACCCTGCCTGGTGCATTTGCAGGCAGAGAGGGAAGCGCCCGAGGCAGGAACAGGAGCGAGCAGGGGATCAGAGCAAGGCAGTGGGATGCACAGGGGTGTGCAGGAACTGAGGGGGATGCTCTGCTGAGTGAATGCTGCAGGGTCTGGTGTTCCACACCATTCTGTGGTTCCAGCTCTAAAAAGTGTATTTCTGAAAATAAGAAATATGAAATTTCCAGCAGTTCAAATCTGCAAGGGCACTCGAGTCCTCCTCTTCACTGTTCATAGCTAGGATTCCCTCCACCCACATTTAATGAAATTATTTTTTTATTTATAAAAAGTCTCAAGCCTCAAAGGCAAACTCCTGGACACAACTCCTGCTGACAAGAACTTGCAGGTGCCAGCACAGATCAGCTGTGCACAGCACACTCCATGTAACACAATCACCATTCACTCTGCTGATGCATTCCCTAAAATTCTAAGTTTAGATGAAGCCAAAAGCTGCCCTAGCCCATCTAGGAATAAAATAAAAAGCTGGGAGGAGCATAAATAAAGTGTCACTGATGCATGGGGACAGTCCATGAGTGGGAATGGGGTGAGAGACCAGAGCAGTTCAAACCCAGCCCCAACTGCTCTGTGCCCAGCATTACTGACATCACTGCTACAGTGTGCTACTGCTCTTAAAGGGCAAAAAAGCAAAGAAAAAAGCAAGAAAAAAGCATCAACATTTAGAGTCAAACAGGATACACGGGATCAAAGGAAAAGCTGGATCTGTGAGTATCCCCATCCACCCCAGAGTCAATGCACAGAGGAGTCAATGCAAGAGGACACTTTGGGGACCACCATCACACTTCACTCTCCCTTCCACCTCTGTGCTGGGCCACGCAAGTGCAGTGCTTCTCTAGAGATGTAAATATTCCTTCCTAAGCCTCAGTTTCCCTGAGCACGGAGCAGCAGCTAATCACTATGAGAATACCATCTCTCAGGTACTCTGTACACAGCCCTAGATTGGTTTCTTCTAATTCATGGGAAAATTCTGGCTCACTAAACTACCGAGATTCAGGTCTCTATTATGTTTTATTCAGATCTCAAATACTTGCAAAAGGAAAGATTTCAGCTTTCGCTAAGTTCTGTTGCCAGTTTAGTGTGATTTAAGGACTATGGGGACCTTTTCTAGAAAAGCAAAGGAAATCACTCTTTGCCCAGTGTGACTGCACAGCCAGCTCTGCTGGGATGGGTGGGATGTGACTCTGGTTGTAGGTTTGAAGGGTGACAGCCTGTTTGTCTCCTCGCAGGCTGTGCTACCCCACAGCAAGCAGAGCAGGGGGCAGACCTCTGTGTGTTGTAAACCACAACAACACTGGTCTGCTTAGCACAGAACAACATGAACTTGGACTAGCTGCTCCGAGAAATGAGCTGTTAGCACAACTGTTTCTTCAGGGGAATCAAGATCAGCAGCCACCTGCCAAAAGGAAACATCATAAATCTTCCTCTTAACCCTGGAAACCAGTAAATTATTCAAGGCTTTATAGTTCAGACACACATGTAAAAATCTCTCCAATAACCACCAACATGGTAGAAAAGCAGGTTCTTCTCTCCATCTCAGCGAGGAGTAGAGGATGTGGAGGAGCAATAGGTATTCCCAGATGTTCCTGTTGGGGGATGGACCTGCAGCTGGATGAACTGGGCACATAAAACTGCAACATATGGGCTGGAACAGGCACTCTTAACTACTGCCACTTCAATGTAACATGTACAGGACTTCTGTCTGCACTGGTCCTGCTGGGATGGCTCTTTGCACCCGTGCTGTTGCTGCATACAAGTGTTTTCTTAAAGCCAAGACTCAGCATTTCCTCCTCTGCTTCTTCCAGCAGCCGAGGGGGACCGATGTGAGAAGTGTGACAGTGTCTCCTTTAGTCACTCACAAGCTACCACATGGTTCAGGAGTGCACTCTCACCTAGATACATTCAGGTTTTACCTTCTTGTACACCTGCTCCCTCTTCTCTCTGACATATTTTGGTAGTTAAAAACAATGGCTCCAAAAGTGCCATCGGCTATAAACAGGCATGCAGTGTGACTTTAATCACACAAAAGATGCTTCTTGAAAAATGTAAGACCCAAGGTCACGCAGACCTTCAGACACTGGAATAAGACTGAAAAGAGGGTGGCTGCACACCCCAAGGACAGAACTGACACAGGGACATGGTATCATGAAAAAACATGGAGTAGAAACGCAGAAGCAGGGAAAAGAGGGCTTCAGCATTCTATACAACTTGAGATTTCAAAATGAAGTGAAGACTTACAACCTCTGATTTCCACACTGAGAAAGCACAACTGCCTTTGGGTATGCAATCCATGCAGGACCTGTGTTCCTGCAACTTCAAACACACACCTCCAGTGTCACAGGTGGAGCTCCTGAATGGGTTTTGGCAAGCTGACAACAGGGATGGTGGAGCTTTGTGCCAGGCACAGCAGGCAGACAGTTGTGTCTCAGCTTGGGAACAAAGGAGGTACAAACACCTCCACAACCTGCAGAAGGATGAAGCCCTGGGCTTTGTCAGGGCTGCCAGAGCCACCCCTTGGCGTGGTGACAAACCTCTGCTTTGCAGATGCCGCTTGGCCACGCTCTATGGCAGACGGTGCTCTCCAAGGCTAAGATGTATTAGGGGTCAAAAGGAGCACGTGAATCATTGCCTGGTGACATTTACCCAGTGAATGTATCTCGAAGGCACCATCTCATCTGCTCTGCTCCTTCCATAATTCACTGTCTGTGCTGTGTCCCCATGGACGCCGGCTCTGAGCACACACAGCGACAGTGTGGGTGGAGGGAAGGGACACCAGGGCATCACACCCAACACTTCACTGCCTCTCCCTGCTCTGTGCAGGTCCACAGGCTGCTCCAGCACCATGTGCTGTGGTCTCTGTGCCTGAGTTCTCTCTGTCCTTTCCCTTCTCATTGTGGTGTTCCTCCCCCAACACTGAAGAGGCTGTGCCATCCAACGTGGGTTACGCACATCTCCCCACCAGATCAACCCCTTTAGCAATTTGCCTTTGTCACATGAATCCCTCAGTCACTCCCTCTTCCCAAAGCCTTCATGTGTTGGCAAAAGCCCTCAGGGCTGGCTGTTCCACTTGGTCACCTCCCAGAAGCTGCAGAGCTCTATGGCTGTGTGTGCCTCGAAGCCTTGGGCACACTGCTGGTCCCAAAACACCCTCAGCTCCCCGACACCTTCCTCAGCACCCTCTGACACACACAAACCCTGCCACAGTCCAACAAACCTATCTGAAAATTTCCTTTAAGGAGCTGCTGGCTCTGACCTTTAAATGAGAAAATCCTTTTGTTTCTGCCTCTTGCTTCAGATGCCGAGATTTTTCTAAATGTCAAAGGCCGCCTTGTCCACGCGCAGACGTTGAGGGTGGAAGCTGTGATGCTGAGTGAGCTGGCACCCTCTCTCTGGGTCTGCACAGATAAATCACCCCTTCAGATCACCCCAGACAGACAGACAGACAGATGCAGGGCAGCCAAAAAACTGGAGTGCCCATAAAAACCCAAGGAAAATACGTCTGTGTGTGTTTTTGTGTGTGTGTGCACATGCAGGAACTGCCTGCTGAAGTTCTAACAACCCAGACACGAGGTTTTGAGATTTAATTGCTCAAACTTGGCTCTCTCGGGTGATGATATCATTATCAAAATACCCCAATTGAGTTATGCCTCACCAATCAATCTCTCCTAAGCATCATGCACTGCTCAAATACCAGGTCCCCAGGTAGCCTCTAAATCACTTTAATTACAGGCCGTTCATTTAAAATTAGGGAAATATTAAGGAAAGGAAAAAAAAAACAACACAAAATTGAACCACAAGATGTGCTTATGGCTGGAAATATTTATGAGGTTATTTAGCAAACTGTTTACTGGTTTCCTTCTTTTTTTTCATGGTAACTGGCAGGTTTCAGCTGGCCTGACAGGATGCCTGCCCATGGTGGCTCCCACAGGATGTGCAGCACTTAATCAATCAGGTCACCTCCCTTTCGCAAATGACCATTCCTTGTCTGTAGAAAAATTTCCTCCCCCCTTTAATATCCTCATTGTAACCCAAAGAAGAGAAGCATTTCTTTATAATAATTGTTTCTTGCCAAGACCTCTGACCTCTGTGTCGCCAGCTTGGTATATAAAGTGAATTTATGAGGCAGACAGGGATGGATGCCTGTAAAGAGCCTTCCAGGAAATGTAATGAAAATGCTGCTTTTAGCTGCTGAGCAAAGAAAAGCAAATGCCTGGCAATGCCAAGAAGAAAATTGAATGCTGGGATGGGGTAAGTGAGAAACAGCCCTGTGTGCAGTGAGATTTATAGCAAACCTTTCCTTTCTCTTTCTTATTATTCAACACTGAGATGAACCACAACCCCAGAATGCCTTTGGAACAAGAGGTCAGCTCATATACTTCCATCTGAATCAGAAGCACGACCAAGGCACTGTGTACACGGGTGGCAGCAGTGATGGGGTCCTGGATGCTGCAGCAGCTCGGCAGCAGCGGAACGCAGGGCGGGCTGTGCTGCACCAGCTTCTCCCCACAGCTCCCTGTTTTGATCTAGGCGAGCTCTCCTGCACCTCACGTCAAAAATGAAACATAAAAAAGAGCAGGGACATGTTCTGAAGGGCTGCACCCCTCTCCATGGGGGAAACCTGCTGCTGCTAATCCTGGGGGACAGTGCTCTCTGCGGCACAGGGCGAGTCAGCACCTTCTTTCAAAAGGTTTCTCCTACAGGTTAATGCCCTTTAGACTGTCAAATGTGATGCCAGAAAAATAAGATCAAAGGCTTTAAAATAAGGGAAGCGTATTTTTTGATTCATACTATTACTATTTTATATCTGAATATTCCTATAGAGCTTTTCATCCTGGAAGACAGGTCTTTGAACTGCTGTGATTTCACCTATCACTGAGGAACAACCCCTGGGGTAAAATGTGACAGCTATTATCAGGGTGCCTTAATGTTACTGAACAGTTCAGGACAGACAGAGACAAATATATCCAATTTAAATCATAGGATTGAAGAACTACTGCTCAGTGTGGATTAATACCCATGCATTTTCCAAAAGTGCTTTGAGAATTTTTAGAGAACAAGTGCTGAAACTAAAATTCCCTGTCTCATCTGTAGGATTCATTCAGGCTCCCATCATTATGCTGCAAATTGAACATTGTCAAAGAGGGAAGATGACAACTTAAATGATTCACCCGTAGCATCTACTTTTGCATCCACAGATTCTGATGGGATGCCCAAACCAGCCACCAAGGAGACTCACCCTGTGGAGACTTGCTGAGGTGATACCTAAAAATGGTTCCAGTGAACACATGGCTGGTGAGAGTAAGTCACAGCAGACTACTCACATCACAGAGAATGGAAAATCACATGGGATGTCACTCTAAACTAATACTGGCAGCCGGCCGTAGTTGGAGCTTGAGCTCATAAAGTATAAGTTTTAAACAGACTTCAGATCTGCTAAATAGTGTTCACCAGCCAAATATGCTTACAAACATCAAGCATAAAGGAGGAGAGATGGGAACAAGGCTCTGAGCTCACAGAATTTTTCCAAGCCCATTCCATATAAAAACCAAAACTACAGCATTAAGCCTTTAAAGCTTAATACCTCCATAAAAATCTCAGGATCGTTACAAATCAGAGTCTCTCCTTGATACACAGGGAAGCTGTGCTGATCCCCCCAGCCATGGCTATCTCTGACCTACAACAAATCCCTTTGCAAAGAGCAGCCAAACGCGCGTTATCCCAACTGCTGTCACACCAGGCGCGGCAGGGCTGGAGCGCTCCAGCTTCCCAACCATCTGCGAGGTGACTGTGTTGGACTGGTCAAGCTGCAGAGTGAGCAGCTAACAAGCATTAACAACATCTAGCCCATGTGTTCTGTCTAGTAAAATGCCAACCCATCTGTCTGTAACATCAGCGACTCCATAGAAGCCATATGCAGGAGAGACATAAATTAGGGAGAGAAAAATCTCCCGTTACTTTCTCTGCAGTGACTCTGCAGTTGTCGCTAGGAATGCGAGGGACTGGGTGTTTTTTAAGTTCTGTATCTCCAGCCAAATCTAAGGCTCATGTAGCTCTCCAGCCCTGCCATCCAGAGGCAGTTCATTGTCTGCACCTGACCCTGGTGAACATGACTTGGGGCAAAGAGAAAAGTAGCTGCAACTCAAACCAGGTTCCAAACTGCTCCCCCAGGAGAGCCAGAAGAAGGCAGAGAACTGGAGGGAGATACCAGGGACTGGCAAGTGAACCTAGCATATGAGAATCCCTCAGATAGACAGGGAGCTCATTAACCAGCCAAGCTGCTTATCACATTCCTCTTCATCTCCCTTGCTGGAAACTCTCCGAGCTGCAAGGAACAGAGGAGCAGTAAACCAAGAACATGGAGTTTCTGGAACATAAGAAGGAAGCACCTATGGGAAAAATAAATAAAAAATCATCTGTGTGGGCTGTAATTAAGACTGCCTGTTCCCAAGGCAGGGAGATACTCCACTTGTGAACTGCAGCTGGGGGCATGAGGTCTGTAAGAGAACACAAGCAGTGAAGTTTGCCAAACCCTCCATCAGTGAGAGACGTCTGGAACCATGGAGAATTTTGACAGCAACTTTTGAGGCTGCAGCGTTGCCTGGGAGATAGGAACCCCTTCCCCAAAGCAAACCACTGCTCCCCAAGAGGCAGAGCTTGCTGAAGCCTTCATCCCTCACTGAGTCACACCAGGCACACACCATTCTGCTGCTTGGCTGCTCCTGCATCATGGTTCTCCTCAGAAGTCTCTGCTTTCCTGTCTCTGGATTAGAGCAAATCAGCAGGAAAATCCAAAACTCCCCTCTGAAGTGCCTGCACATGACACAGAGTGAAAATAGGTCATACAGACTTCAGGACTCCCCAGCTTCCAACTGGAACTGAACCCCTGAGTTTGGGAGCTGGGCATCTCACCTTGCATGAGATGGAGGGAGGGAATGGCTAAATGAGCAGAGGACACACGCCTGGGGGGCACATCTGGAGTAACTGCTACTCTGCCACACTGCAGATGCCATCATGTGATTAAATATTTATCCTCATCATCTTTTTGGTATCCTTCTGGAAGTCTCGCCGTAAGCATGGTGGATGGAAGGCTAAAGAACTGAACAAGATCCTGTGACCAGTATTGGCTCAAGGGACTGTAAGTGATAAACTTAATGACAAGCAGACAATTAGACCTTAGCTCTGTGGCTGAGGGATGGGACAGTACATGGAGCATGTCCATTCCAGGCTCATTGAGTTTGCAAGGCTTGTGGGGGAAGGAGTAACAGATGGACCTGACGGCAGATTACAGCTGAAATTCTCACCATGTTTATTCATTACCCTCTTCTAGCTCTTGTTTGTCATAGTCTGGCACCCTGGGACAAAATGCAGGTTCGAGCCTTACATCAAGGAAATTGGTGACACATATTAGTCACCTCTGTGCTCTGCATTGCAGCCAGCGCTGCGCAGACCAAAGCCACCGCTCATCTAAGAGCAAGAAGAATTGGTCAATAATTACCCTTTCCTGTGGAACCGTGTGACTTGCTTACAGTTATGATCTACCAAAGTGGAATTTAAGTGCTGGCTCTGGGAATAACATTAGTTGCCACTGTAACATCAATAACCAAATGTCACGATGTTAGTGTGAGTTTGAGGAAGGTGCTTTTACTGCTCTTGCTTTTTTGCTGGCTCACATTTTCTTCGTTTTTCTTCATTTGAAATCGCTGTCGTCAGCACGGCTGTCAGCAGGACCAAGGTAAGCCTGAGTTGTCAGCACCCAGCAAGTCAAAGAAGGAAGTTGATTCTGAACATGCAAAATGATTTTCCTGTGTCCTTAAGAATGAGTTTTAACCCTTAACAGCTCACAACCCCACTGTTGGGAAGCACATTTCTCATCTATAGCCACAAGTGGAAGTTTATACTGAGAAGACGACATTATTTTTATCGTGGAGCTGATGGATACCAGTAATTCTATTTGTGAAGTTACTCAATTTGTAGACTTGTAGTCCACAGGTAGAAAGCCTTGAAGAACAAGATAGGGAAACCAGTCAACTGGCCTATAGGTCAGTTGGGTCTATCTGGCTTTCTTGAAATGGGCTTTTAATGGTAAAACCCAATGTGAAACCAAGACACATAGGACTCTTCTCTCCTTGAGCAGTCTGAGCTCACCATAAGAAGAAAGCCCACAGCTCAAGAGACAGAGGTTGCAGCTAAGGAATGAATAAATAGGAAGATTTCAGTATTCACTGACACAGTAGGAGAAATTCTACTGTATCCCTTGAGGGGACACTCAGCCCTTTGGGCTACGACACTTTTGCTGAGAGCTCCTGCTGTTGCTGCCTGTGCTGTCATTTGGCACTAAGCTCCTGAAGAACACGGCAAGACAGCACTGCTGGTTCTCATGTCTGGATGAACATGCTCCTCTCCCCGAAGGGAAAAGGACAGGTTTTGTGTTTAGCGGTTGCACCATGTTCGAGCAACCTCCGAGGAATCTGCCTGGGGCCCCGGGCCTCCCCATCTGACACACATCTGACACACATCTGACACACATCTGACTGGTTGTCTCTTCCTGCTGGTGTTCTCCCACTGATGTGCTGCCACCCGCCAGTCAGCTCCTTTTGCTGCAAGTGCAGAGGGGGAAGAGATTTATGCAGACACCATGTATGCAATTATGAAAACAGAAGACAAGACACCCGGATATCACACAAATTGATGCATTTTTGCTGGCAGGCTTTTTGCATGATCCAGTAACAGCTGTCATGCTCCAGCTTCTCTCATCTGAGCTCTGCTACCACTTCAGCATCCTTCCACATCCTTTAAGAGGGCTTCCTTCCCTTCCTGGTGCAGCCTGCTCCAAAGTGGGCAGTAGCGTGGGATGCGAAGGGGAGACAGTATGGCTGCTTTTCATAGCAGCACTAAAATGAAATGTTCACTTCTCTAGGCAAGATACTGCTCATTAGCAATGACCTCGAGGCATGCAAGCTGCTCAACCAGCAATCTCTCCCACTCTGGAGCTCTTTAAAATTTGCCCTTTTCCTGTGCCAAGTCTTTCGGCAAGCTTCCCTAAAGCCCAGCAGTGATCTGCAGAGATACACACACACGTTGTCCAGAGCTTTCTGGAGAAAGGTGGTGATGGGGAGCTGGTATGGAGCTTGGACCTCATACCTTGTCCCCTACTCAGCACAGCATTAAGGGAAGGAAAGGACAAGCCTACAAGTTTCCCTGCCAAGTCATCTCCTGCTGTGAACTCTAAAGCCTGGGAGCCTGTTAGTGCCCACATCCTCCTGGTTTTCAGCACTCCATGCTATGTTTGCTTTTGTAAATAGATTTAACCTTTCTAAAATTAACAACAGAAGAGAACTTCTCTTGGCAGAACACCAGTTTTAGAAAGATGGAGGAACACAACATTTTCCAAACACTTTAAAACTGCAGACTAAAGATATGTGTTAGTCTCTGCAGTGCATGCTGGCTTTGCTCATTATTCTGAATGTTAATATATTAATAGATCCTCTCCTGATTAACGGCTGCACTAGGCTCTCTTTCTAGGAACACATATGGCTCCTTCTTGCCACAATATTGGAATAGAGAGCCAAAATATTTAAACACTGACACTAATAAAAGATTTTATCACCTCCATCCTGATGTAAATAACTCAGGCTGGAGCCAGCTCTTAGCTCTATATGTCTATCTTTCAAAAACTTCTTAATCAAATATGAATGAACTGGCTGAGGCCCATTTTAAGTGATTGGGCTGATTGTGTTTACAGCTCTGCAGCAACAAAGCCTCTGTGACATCCTCTCTTCCCACAGGATGCTGTGGGTCTGGCTGGAAGGAGCACATTCTACTTGGGCTTTTTAGACCCAGCTGTGTGTGCAGGGGCTGGTTCTGCCTGCAGGGAAAAGAAACACATTTTTTTCTTTCCCCACACCTGCAAGGTTAAAATATTGTCCTGAATTAAGATGATTTTCAGGGGACTCCAAATGCTTCTCTCCCAGATGTCTGCACTGAGCAGCATTTATCCCTCCTGCTGAAGGACTGGGAATTACCCAGCACACAGCCCAGAGGGTACGGTAAAAATTCTGGGAGCGTATCTTGGGCTTGTTTGGAGTTGTAGGTCAATTGGCAATACAGAATTGCCTAAAAGATCTGTTCCCCCCTCATTTTTTCCCATGCTGTGCCATTACCTTTTCTCTCTGCCATGTCCTGCACTAATCCTACCTGTCTAGTGCCATCAGCTGCTAAAATAAACAGCAGTTCCCACTTTGTGCTACTTGCCATGCTGCTGATCAGACCTGCCACTGGCTAAGAGTGACAACCTGACTGCTAAGAAAACCCTGAAATTAAAAAAAAACCCACTCCTTCTACATTTCAATGAGTGAGACCTGCAAGGGGAGGGACTTCAGGTTTGTACTCCAGAAAACATTTATCACTACAGAGCTGAAACATGGTGTGAAAATAAAAGCCCTCCAAACCTGCTTTCACACATTCCTCAGCAAGCCCAGAGGTGTTCCTGCTATGACCCACCTAACAATGCTCTTGAGAATTGTTTTCACAAGTAAAAAATACAAACAATACAGCAATAGAGGTAAGAAGTATTTCTCCAAAGGCTTCAGATCTAGGCTGTGCTCTAAATACATTGTAGAAAAGCACTAATACACATTCAGATGTTACAGAAGGCCACAGGAAAAGACCTCAGCAAACACTGAACTGTAATACAGAGCAGGTCCTGACTAAGGTGTTGGGATTACTTGAGATCACTGACCTCATCCTGCTCAGCCAGACTATTTTACAAATCAAATACATTTATTTCTGTATATATAGATGTACATGAGATACTTAACATTCTTTCTTGTGCAAGAACCAGACAGAAAGCAGAAGATGCAGATGAGAAAACGAGCGGATGAGCTCCCTCGGAGGTTTCACGGACAAAGATATTTAAACGAAGTAATTTAAAACCAGAAAGAACCTCACAAACACAGTGCTTCTAAACACCTCATTTCACTTGCTTGTTTTCAGCTACATTTGAAAAAAAAACCTCAGAGGGAACCAAACCACTTTAGCTGCTGCTTCCTCATTTCTGATGTCCTCTGGAGAACATCACCAACCTTTTTTTCCTACCAGTTACACATCAAAATTTCCAGAACAAGTAACTCTACAGCAGTGAGGAGAATTGAAACACATGATGTAGTCATTGCTTGTCACACTTCTGAAGGGCAGGGAAGCACCAGCACAGCCTGAGTCTGACAGACAAGAAGAAATGGGTTTCCTCCACCAGCGGGGCACACGAAGGACTCGGTGCTCGAGGCCTGTTTGGCTCCTCTGCTGCAGAAACCAGAGCTTTCCCAAAAACACAGCGCTGAGGGGAACGTGTGAGATGTGGGATTCAGTTCTGCAATGATCAATCCCAAACTCAGCAGCACGGTGCAGGGAGGGAATGCCCACAATAAAGCCGGCAGTGATGCCCAGGCACCTGCAGCATCCCCTGGGCACGATCCCAGGAGGGCTCAGCCTGCCTTGGGAAGGGCCCTGCAGTGTGCACAGAGCCCTTCCAGCCCAACAAACAACCCATTCATCCCCATGACTGCTCCTTTCAGGACGAGCTGACACATCCTTCCCACAACAGAACCCTGCAAATGACTTTATTTAACCAGGAAAACAGATTTGTGTTGTTTCCAAAGACAAACGAATCTGGTTTTGGCTGCAGAGGGCCAAGCTGGGCCCCTCTCTGTGCCAGTAAAAGCATGGGGATTGTGGAGGAGACTTAAGAGACTGTGTTTACTCTCAGTCTCCCATGGATCATAACTGAACAGAGAAAAAGGGCTCACACAGCACAACAGATCAGACTGTAACTGTAAAGGAGTTCAACACTTTGGAGTCTGTTTCTCTCAAGCTCTCAATGATTTTTTTTTTTTTTTTAATTTAGTGAAAGATTTCCCACAGTTTACTGGTCTGCAGTAAGAGTGGGGCATTTTGGGGAGAGGATGGTAAAGCAGAAGATTTCATAGAAACACAGAATATTTTGGACTGGAGGGGACCTTGGAGATCACCTAGTTCCAACTCAAGTGGGATGCTGCCCACTGGATCAGGCTGGTGAAGGAAGATGCTTTTCTTTATTATTTTGTCACTTTTCAGTACATACATCGTCCCAAATGTGGTTGAGCTCTGGCAAAAGATGCAAATATTTCTGTGCTGGAGGTTCCTGCCTGTGTGCTCCAGACAAAAGGGGAATGGGGAAAGGAGTCCCCAGAGAAGCAATGAAAAGTCACAAAGAAATCAGCAGCAGAGGCAGGAGCCATGGACAGATCCTTCAAGTCCCCACAAAACATCCAGGCTGTGGGGAATTCTCTGCTCTCTGGTGCAAAGGCAGATGTAATGACATGGATTTATCCTTAAGTTGCTACACAGGGAGGCACGATTCTTTACTTTTTAGTGCCCTGTTATTTAACCTTAATGCTCCATTGACATTATTTTTTGTATGGAATGCTATATATGTGTCTGTGTACCAATTTGCAATGTATAAATAGCACAGATCAGAGGTGACCTTTAAGTTTGTGCATGTGAAGATTCATACAGCATGAGGGCTAGCTGGGAGGATGAAGTCATTAAGATGTGTTCTCATCTAAAGTTACTTATGAATTATTTGTAAGCTATTTTCTCACTTATTTTGTTATAATACCCCCACATACTCACTCACCAACCAGTAAAAAATAGCTTACCAGTGAATACGTGTTTCGGAAGTCTGTTTGCCCATTTTTCCTTTGTGCTGCAGCTGCTGTTGCCATGCTGTCGTTGCTATGTTTTCCTTTTTCTTTCTTTTTCTTAAGAAGGGAAAAGGAAAAAAAAAAATCTATTCCCTAAACATGCTAGACTCAGTTCATGGAACAAAATACCTGAGGTAGAGCCTAGAGGAATATAACATAATCTGGTTGAAAGAGCATCATAGTGTAGAAGAAAGCCTTTTTTACTCTAATAAACAGATTCTTCTCTGAAGGAGTTAATGAAACTACAAATTGTTACAAATATCATTTACATCAGGTAAAGATCACTAAAAAAAGAGTATTAATATAGCTAGAAAATGGTCAGGAGAAGTTAAAACTCCAGGCTGAATAGGTTGATAAGAAAGTAGAAGGAAAAACAGATTAAAAGAGTAGATGTGGCCAAGTTTCATCTGGAAGACAAGACCATGAAGTTGCTCAATAAGCTTGTTAAAACAGCTCTTGAAGCTTAAAAGCTAAAGTTTGTCTCTGTGGGACAGCCCTAAGAAATACAAATGCTCTTTTCAAAGGCTCCAAGTCCAAGGTGGAATATTTGGTTCTGGGTTGTGGGTCCCAAGTTGTTGCCTTCTGCTTCTGGTCATTGCATGAAGAGCAGGCAGAGCTTGCCAGACTGGGGCTGGGGCCCAGCAATTAAGCTCTGAAAAGACAATTTGGGTTGCCCATTCCTTCTTTGTCTCTCAGCTCCAGAGGAACTCAGACAATTCTTACATCCTTGGTCCCCTGCCTGTCTCTGTGGAGGACTGTGGAGCAGAGTTGGCAACATGACCGCAAGAATCGATAGTTTCAGCCCAGTGACTGATGATTTAGAGCACAAAAACCCCTGTGAGATGGCAAAATGATTTGGGTAGCTTAGGAGTGTGGAGAACTGTGAGGGACCACGAGGACCTGTGAAATTTGGGTCACTGGGCAACGCTACAGCAGAAGAAATTCGATGCAGAAAAGTGCAATGTAGTGCATGTTGTTCTGCCAATTTAAAGGACTCTTAACACGCTGATCTGTTGGAAATTATGTAACCTCTGAGAAAAATAAAAAGCCAAGTGTCACAGTGGCCAGCTTCTAGACAATTTCTCAGTGTACAGTGTCACTCAAAACATCAAGTAAAATGTTAGACTAAAATGTGTTTGAAAATACATCTGGGAGTACCATGTCATGGTTTTATGCAAGTTGAGAGCATGTCCTCTTCTCCTGAGCAGTGAGTCAGCCTTGGTGAGTTTAGTACAACATGAGGGCAAAAGATAAATTAGGTTTTCCTTGTTTGAGGCATGTGCTGTTTAACCTGCCTTTCTTCTCATCACTGACTGCATCCCGGGGTCAGTTGGAGAAACATTAAGGGCTGCAACAATTTACTGCAGAATTAAGACAGGCAACAGTAAACAGAGGCTGAGCAGGGTGGTGAATGCTGGGTCAGATGCTACACTAGAAAAGAGACTTCCAGTATTTCAGGTACTCTTCAGCCATTGCCCTCCTTGACTGATGTGGCTTCAAATGTCTCCTTGACAGCTGGCTTCAAATGCCCCTTTCTCTTCATGGAGCCTGACTGCATTAGCTGTCATTTTTCTTCATGGAAAATCATGTTTCCATAGGTCAAAAAACCTCCAGTCCTGACCTGTGTGGAGCAGGGATGCTAATCCTGGCTGTAAGCTTAAAGCACAGCTTGATCAAGACCAGTTCTGCCATCCACTGTGTATTAATTATTCCTGCCTTCATCCACATCCCATCAGCCCCAGACTTTGGGGTCTGACAGAAACCTCCTTCCACGAGGACTGCCACTCCAGCCAAGCCAAAGAAATCACACATAGTCCCATGATTAAGAGCTGTGAGTCAGGAGCTTCCAAGTTTATTCCTCACTTTGGGTCCCAGCATGAACTACACAAGTAGCAGCATTTCTCTGCATCTCAATATCCTCACCCTCCACTAAAACTAATAACAACTCCTCCACTGAGCAGGCCTGCTGTGAGAATCAATTGGTATTTGTAAAGGCCTTTGAGAAATGTAAGGCACAGTCTGTATGTGAAAATTATTGATATGATTCATTACCAGGCATTCATACTCTATTTATGCAACTCCCAGTCTATTACTAAATATATGGTCCATTTGAATATTGAAATCGCTGCTGCTAGTAATTTCTGCTAATGTTACACTGGTCTTTCAGAGGTAGCTTTTTTGACTTGAATGGGAGAATTGTGGAGGCAGTGAAAAGGGGAGCAAATGCCAGAAGAGGAATTTAAAAGAGGACAACAGCTCTGTGCCGACTACACGGAAAACAATAAAAAATCCATTTAACAAATAACTTTGTGCTAACACTTTCCTGATTCCTCTTCCTGTTCTCTTTTTTTTTCCCCCTCAGCTGAATTTGTGTGGAAATCTGATCTCCATTAGCCTTTGTCTGATGAAAATGAGCAAACCTGAGTGCATTGTGTCTCTGCAGACAGACCACTTGCTCCTCACACGCCGTCTCGGGTGATGCCTGAGACCCTGTTTGTGCAGAAAGTGAGGATGCTCCATCCAAACCACCATCCTACAACCCTCAATCACCAGCTCCAGCTTTCCCCTGCCTTTTGCTTTGCCATGCTACTGAAAGCAGCAAAATCTGGGACTACTTGGAGAGTTTCTGAGAAGAGAGAGCATATGTCTATACATTATATATTTATTCACACACTGAGACATGTTCTCACTCCCAAGACACACACGGTATGTTCCGACTTTCTCACTCCAGCATGTTTTGCAAATTTCTTCTCCACCCCCTCTGTTTCCTTGTTTCACTTTATCAGCATCTTGTTTAAGGGAAATGCTGCTTACTGTAAACTGGAAATGTTAACATCAGGTCAGCAGATCATTTATTAGACACAGCTGTGGGACAGGGAGTGAAGGGGTACAGCTATTTTCCTGGCCCAGCTTTTCCTTCCAGTTGGAAAATTTGTTTTCTTGCTGTGATCCTTCTACTCACTCTTGGTGCTGACAAAATGTTGCCAATATCTGTGGTGTGGGAGCTCAAGGACAATCAATATTCCATTTTAATCAAATGCAATGATTTTTGTTTGTTTGTTTTGTTTTCAAAGCTCAATCTTTTGCAATTAAAAACGTCAAGATACGGGGAAAGTTGAGGTGGGAGTTCTTTTGTGAAAGGCAGGAGAGAGAAGCACAGAAGTAGAAACCAGAGCAAACCAGCAGTGAAACCAATAGAAATCTGCTGCGTTGTTTCTCCTTCTTCTTAATACATTTTTTACGAGAAGTGAGATCTTTGATTACATTTTTGATTGGGAGAGACAGGCATTGCCCTGCCCAGTGCAAAGTTAGAAGGAAAGGAGCCTTTCATGTTCACAGATATCAGACATCAAAACAGCCATTCCCAACTCTTAAAAGGATCAGACAAAACTGCAGCTCAAACTGTGCCAGGGTACTTTGGTGCAGGCAGGTTCCTGGTGGAAGGCATTCTGAGAGCTGTAAGAAATCCTGTGGATGCTGACACTCCTGTTGAGAGCGGGGAGAAATATGGGAAATTTCTCACAGAGAAGTCCAGGACCATTGTAAGAGCATTTCAAAATGAGCAGACAGAGATCCATGACAGCCAGGCTGCAAAGAGAGCTGCCAAAAATGAGCTCCTGGTTGTAAAGAATGGGCAGGTGCTCCATCAGAGAGTCCAGGAAGGACAGCTCAGTGGGGAAAGCAGTCAGCAGAGCACAGGCAAGAGCAGGATTGTACAGATGAACTACATCTCTCCTTCCTGAAGACTCATGGGCTCACTGAAGCTCCCAAATCTGCTGATGCCAAGTTGCAGGCCAAGAGCCAGCTCCACCATGCAACACACCTGGTCTCTGTCTTCAGAGCTGCAGAGCCCCAGTGGCCTCCCTGGTTTAGAGGTCACCTTGACACCCTGACAACCTGCAGCAGCTCAGTTGTGTGAACAAGAGATCAGAGCTCTGATCCTGCATGACTTCAGTTGAATACTAACAAAGCCAACATGGTGTCCTGGCTTATCCCTCACCACCGCTGCAAATGGCCCTTCACCTGGCTGTGGGATCTCAAAAACTCAAAGGCTGAAATGGGACAGGATAACAAATCAATGCATGGATTCATTCAGAGTTCAGTCCAGCCTGGATTCAAGCACCTTCTCCTGCCACAGCTTGCCAGCATGAATTACAGAAGAAAAAACCCAAACCCTTGACAACTTTTCAGGTCCAAAGCAGGGTTTGTCTAGGTTCCTAGCAAACATGATGCCCATCTTCCCAGAATTTGCCTCAACTGTGCAAACAGATGTCCTGAAAGCATCAGCTGCACCTGAAACTAACTTGGATGCTAATTCAGACACCTGAACCTTTCTCCATGTGTTGCCAGTGCTGAATACTGGCCCTCAGCCATTACATGGACTTGCTGGTGCAGAAGCAGTCCTATCTCATCAGGCTCCAGGCTGTTTCTAATCCTTCTTTCCAGAGAAGTGTCTCTTAAAGCCTTGCAGCATCACTTTACCTTCACCATCATCTTCTGTGTTCCCTCTAAGTCAGAATATCACATAGGGAGAGCCTTGGGACTGCAGAGCCACCAACACCAGGACACCATCCAGTCCAGCCTGTCCCTGTGGCCTCCCTCCCTGGCAGCAATGATCCAAACAGCATCAAGCTGACTCCATGCTCAGACTGATAACAAATGTGTTCCGATGGACAATTGCTCTTTCTACCAAGGCTGCCATAGATTTTTACCCTGTTTTTCCCTTCTAATACAGCAATAATGTCCCACCAATGGAGTCTGGAGATTCCCACAACTCACCCTCAATGATGCATTGACACCCAGCCCCACATTAAGGATGAGCAGAGCCATCACTCAAATGCTGAGCACTGGGGTAAGGTAAGTGGATGACAAAGAGCTGCCTCCAGCTCAGGACAGACACCACAAAGGTGCTGCTGGAAAATTCAACCCCATCTTCCACTGAAGTGCCACATCTACCTGGGAGATAAACAGCCCTTATTTCCTTCTGCACACACATCTGCTGCTGGCATGCACCAGCAGTGTCTCTGAACATCCCTTCTGCTGCTCCCACCGGCAGCTGCTCCGAGGTCACAGCCTCTTCCCTCTGACGCAGGCTTAGCTGGTGGGATCCCAGCCTCCCATCCAGAGGGTGCAATTCACACTTCCCAGCTGGATCAGCTCGCAGCAGCTTGTCCACTTAGCACAGAGGCAGGTGAGAACTCACTGTACTCCAGTGCCGCCTCGTATCGGCTTGTCATTAAACAGCAGATACGCTGCCATTGATTTCAGTTAGATTTCTGTTCCCAGCAAACTCTCTAGAAACACTTATCCCAAAGCCTGAAGTACTCCTGAGCACACACCCTCCTTGTTTTCTACTGTTTATTGATGCACTCAGGATCTCTCAGTGTGGAAGGCAGACCGGAGGAATGCTGCAGTCTTGATTTCCTCCCCAACATCACCGATGGGATCAAAGCAGCAGTGGCAGCACAGCCATTCTGTTGCTCTCGTGGCTTTTTTGCTCTGTGAGATATGTAGACCTTTGATGGTGTTTGAGGCTTTGATTTTACTGGCTGCACTGATTTGATGACACCACCAATTGTTATTTTTTCATCTTTACCAAGCAATACTGAGCTGCTGAAGCTTGAGCACAGCCCCATGCAGTGATGAGCTGCATGGTGGAAGAAAAGCAAGGTTCCTCCAACACTGAGGCCTGAATAACAATGAGGTAGATTAATTTTTCTAGAAACACTTTCCTGCAAAGCAGCCTTTAGAAAAATCCAAGGGATATTTGGTCCCCTGGATGATGAGAAGAAACCACGAAACAGTTCATCCTGCAGCCTGAAGAAACATTCCTGTATATGATCTCAGAGTTAGAGGATGAACTCGAGGTATGGAAACAAACAACACGTGCCATGGGCTTGTGCAGAATTCCCCTCCCAAGTACAGCTGCCTCCTGTTGATGTCACCCTGGATGCTGCTCACCCCTGGGCCATCAGAGCACACTAAAGCCAGGACCCCAAGCCCTGTGCATGGCACACCTGTGGAAGCAGGCTGCTCTGTATTCTCATGCTACAAAGAGGGGAGAGTGAGGAAGACAAGGAGCAAATGCACATATCTAGATATCTGTGATACCTGAAGGGAACCTGTGCTGGTGAACAAAGGAGAGAGGCAGGAATGGATGCAGAACCAGGGAGTTAACAGGAACTGACTGGGTATGTTCAGCTCAAGCAAGCATTATCCCAACCAATTTATATGTAACCACCTTAGCTGAAATGCCACTTAATCTAAACCATCCAGGAAACAAAATAATGTCTTCAAGGTCAGGTGAGGCCAGCTTCTAAGGGCAGGACAATTTTACTTCCTGCTGACTTGCCACCCATACTAATGGTTCTACCACAAGAGCACTGTCAAGGTGAAAGGAGCAGTCCACAATTCCAGACTCAACAGCCCATGATGTGCAACCAGACCACTGGCAGCTTCCTTCTCATGGCTGGTACAATCAAACAGCCCAGTCCCAAATGCCCACCTGACTGCAGGGGCTTCTATTGAGTTGGAAATGAGAACAGAAACCTTAGAGAAACACTTCAAAAGCTGAGCCTGTGGTTCCCCTGCTCTTCAGCCATGTGGTGGGCACCAGAGGAAGGGACATCCCTTGACAGCACAATGACACTGAATACAGCCATTTACAAACCACATTAGATGCCAATGGCTCAGGAGCCCCTCTGCCCTGGCTTCTTGTGGTGCTGCTGGCACACACTGAAACACTAAGGAGGCTGGGGGCAACAAAATTCAATCCACTGGTGTCCAGGGACATCAATGGCTGTGTGGCCACCTTGCAGTGCTCTCCTCCCCTGCTCACAAATGACCCTTTCCATAAAGGCTGAGGGATTAGAGAGAGCCAAATGAAAAACTCCACAGCATCATCAGGAGACAGGTTCTGGACTGCCACAGGACTGCACCTGGTGAGCAAGCAAAGCCCTGAGGCAATGCCCAACCTGATTAAAATAAAGACATCTCCACATGCTGTGCTGCCTTGTACTCATGCTGTTCCTCAGTTTTTCAGTTTGTAAAGTAGAAGAATATTTGCTGTACCTCACAACAGTCCTGGAAGGCTTAATTCATGTTTGTGAAGTGCTTTCAGATCTTAAATTGGAAGGCATGAGAAAGCACAAGTTGTTATTATAATTGCATTATTAAGTGCTGTTAAAAAAAAATCAGCTTATGTTTCGTAGAATTCAGGTCCTTCTTCAGACTGGCTTTATGTCTCATGACACATGTATTTGACAATAACCCAAATAACCTTGATTTTTTATTCCCAGCAGGGTTTTCTTTATACCTTAATGAGTTTTCTTCTTAATATTTTTTTTTCCAAAGGATAAACACTTCATCTCAGTATAACCAAACTCCCTGAGCTGCTCGGTGTGAGCCTGGTTTCCCTCTGCCAGACTGCATCTGTTTCTGTAACACCAGCCCAGAGAGGGGTCCAGGAGGTCAGGAGGAACGTGGGTGGGATGTCACATACCCCTCACAAGATGCCACAATACACTCACAGATTTGCAAATGATGGCTCTAATTTTTCTGCCACCTAGGACACTCCTGCAATTCTCAGCTGCTCCCAAGAGCCATGACAGGTTTAGTCCCAAAAACAGAAGTATTTTTAGCCCTCTTGTCCATAGTGCCTGATATTCAACCTTATTTCTGTTGTGTAGCAGAAGAGGCTTCCAGGATATATTCCCATCTATATTTCTGCCTTGAGACTCCAATATTTCACTTCCCTTACCCCTACCATTACCAAATCACTCAGAGATCTACAGCCTTGTTGATATTGACTTTATTCTCTCCTCAATCCTTCTCTCAGGTTTGCTTTTTTTTCCTCTCCTATCATCTGCAAATTGCATCATTTTTATCTTTCGCTATGCTGGAAATCTTATCATGAAAGAGAGACTTTTCTTTTTTCTTTTTTTAATTAGTACTTGGTAATATTACCAAGCTGTGAGTTTATAGCTTTGTAGATCTTATATTTTTGACACTAATTAC
This sequence comes from Cyanistes caeruleus, assembly GCF_971803275.1. Classification (NCBI taxonomy): domain Eukaryota; kingdom Metazoa; phylum Chordata; class Aves; order Passeriformes; family Paridae; genus Cyanistes; species Cyanistes caeruleus. The sequence goes on from NC_141717.1 coordinate 11,952,947, forward strand.
TCACAAAGGCTTTTAAAGCAGCATTTCAACATAGCAACTGGCATGACTGTAATTAAGTAAGAAGCAGCAATTTTTTTTTTACATTTCAGAGAAAGTCTCTAGCATTCCTGCCCTGTATCACAGCTCAGCCCCTGGTATTGCTCCAATGAACGAGACCAGATGTCAAAAACATATTACTCCCAAAGCACACACAGCTCTCCCCACCCTCACCCAGGCCTTTGGCTGATGTATTAATAGTGCTGTCAGCACAGAGCTTCCACAGGGATTCACCACTTGCCTATTGCCAATCTGAAGGGCTTGGCTAATTTTAGATTTGTGGTTTCTGCTACCAGTGGGAGAGTGTTTTCCCTCTGTTCAAACCTCAAAGACTTATGTTGTACCGACCACATGACTGCGCTTGATTTATTTCCTCCCCATCAAATCCTCACTGGGACCCAGAAGGAACATGGAAGGATGTACTGGTTTCCATACTGATGCTGGATGTGCTGCCTGGAAGGTGCCAGGGCAGCAAGTGCTCTCATGATATGTTTGTAAACTAGCTGTTACAGAGATGATCAATTAAAGGCGTCTCAGTGGGGAGAGTTTCATTCCACTGGCCTAATTCATTTTCAAATTACTCCAGGATGCTGCCTTTTACTATTACATTATTTGTTCTGAAACTCCAAATTAAGATTTTATAGTGCCATTAATTTTTATGCAGAAATTACCATTAAAATCAATGTTTTCTGCTTAAAAGTTGACAGTTGGAGATGATTGATTGCCCAGCCTGTTTCCTACTGCCTTGGAAGCGGATGGGTCCATCTTCCTGTGCTGCCAACTCTGAGCAATGTTTTCACTGCCCCCTTCCAACACCTGAGCACATCTGAGGGAGCAGTGACATCCCCATCAACACGTGTCTCCAGCATCAACAGGTTGTTTCCAACACCTCCTGGAGGATGCAGATCCTCCTTCTGGAGGAGCCAAGGGTAGCGATCCAGCCAGGCTGGAGCTCTGCCCTCCCTTCTGCTCTGGCAGGGAGAGCTCAGGGCAAAGGGCATCCCTGGCTGTGCCAGCTCCTCTTACTGAACCAGAACAGCCACCCAAGGGAGGTCTGCACCTGGGGTACCAGCCTGGCCATGCTGCTGAGGTCACTGTCCCCCTGCTCCCTGCAGTCCCTTAGCTGCTGTCCCCATCTGAGCCTCCTGTCCTGTGAACAGCCTGAACACTGGATTGTTGGCTGCTTTGCACAAGCCACCTGGCCTAGGGCAGAGCCATGCCCAGCAGTTACACCAGTCCCCAGTGGTGCTGGCAGTGACAAGGACTATTCAGGTGCAAGTGGTTTTACATTTTACACTACGTCAGAAGCACTTGGTACTGATGCTGGCAGGGTGAACAGCAGCACCACCCCAGGAATCACTCCCAGGAATTTTGTTTTCGAATTCTGAGGGAGCTTTCAGGGAGTTAGGCAGCAGGAAAGGGGCAAAGGACAACATATAATGACAAAAACAGAATGGTTTGTGTTGGAAGGGACCTTAAATATCCTCCAGTTCCAACCCCCTGCCATGGGCAGGGACACCTTCCATTACCCCTGCCTGCTCCAAGCCCCATCCAACCTGGCCTTGGACACTTCCAGGGATGGGGCAGCCACAGCTTCCCTGAGCAACCTGTGCCAGGGCCTCATCACCCTCAGTAGGAAGAATTTCTTCCCTATATCCTACCTAGCCCTGCCCTCTGTTAGTTTGAAGCCATTTTCCCTTTGTCCTATCACCCCATGCCCTTGTAAGTCCCTCTCCTGCTTTCCTGTAATTCCCTGTTAGGTACTGGAAATCTGCTATAATGTCTCCCTAGAGCCTTCTCTTCTCCAGATGTTTTATTTAGTTCAAGACATCTTTTGAAATAAACAAAAGAATATGTGCCCATCCTGTGGCAGCCAGAGAGAAACAAAATAATAAAACAGAAGGAAAAAAGTTTGATCCTCAAAATATGAGGCATATTAAGCAAAACTGAATGTGATATGTAGTGAGTATCTGTGACAAGAGCAAACCGATCCTCCTGTTGGAATATTCATGCAAATAGGAGCAATTTCACTATGATTAAAAAGGCAATTAACTGAAAAAAACGCCAGCAATTTCAGAAGCAGCCTGTGTGTCAGTGAGGCCTCCACGCAGTGCTGAACTGACATTTTGCTCACTTTCATATTCCATCAACGAGATACTCACAACTACAGCTTGAGAGTGCTAATTACCCCAACTGGAGGCAGATGCTCTTAGAAAGACTCCAAGGAAGTCTCCACGAGGCTCTTCATAGGCCCTGCAGAGAGCAGGGGCTGTGCCAGCATCCTGCCTGTCCCACCCCTGCTCGCTCCATGAAAGGCACCAGCACAAAGAGCATCCTCAGGAAGAATAACCTGAAGCTTTTCAGCCTGGAACACAAAAGCATTCAGGGAATGGAGCACAGGTGGAATTGGAGCTGCTGCCACTTCTCCACTGTCTGCTGGTGGGACTGGAAGCACTTTCACCTTTGTGGTCAGATCCAGAATAGGGAGATAGTGATGAAAAAACTTCAGCTACCCATGAGATAATTGACAGGATGCATAGGATGAGTGCAACAGCCAATAATCCCTCACAAAGCAGAGGAATTTAGAAGCAGCATCTGCTGTTGACACCTGAATGCCCAAATGACTTGAAGGAAGCTGAGACACTGGGCAAAAGCACAGACCATTTTCAGAGCTCCTTAAATCCCAGACCACCAAAGATCTCCATGTGACGACCACGTACCCCAAGCAGCTGGTGAACTAAGTGTACAATGGGCTGGCTGTCACCTTCCAGAACCAGGCAATCCATCCCCACCAGCACAGCCTGCACACACCAAGAGGCATCAGCAAATTCTGCAGCGGCTGCCGCTCCATCAGCGCTCCAGCACCCGCACAGGCAGAGCCACTGCAATATGCATGAGGTGGCTTCAGACTTGATCCCTGTGCAAGCTGAGTGTCCTCTGCTTGTCTTTGATGATTAACTAAGCACCAGGCTCACCCTCTGCTCAGGACTTTCTGTGGCTGAGGTGTTTTGCAGCTAGTCAGAAACTCAAATATATTTCCTGTCCAGCAGATACTGTCTACTCTTGAGAGCAATTTTTATTGGATTTGTAATCCCCTTTTCAGTTTTTTCTCTCCCCTTTTAATATTGTCTTTTAAGCCCTTTACCAGGAGTTCACTTTCTGAAGGCCAGCAAGGAACAGTGGACAGAACCTTTGGGTTTAAAAAGGAATATGCACAGAATGTTAATGCAAGAGAAATACACAGCATTCTGACCCCTTGCAATTAAGGTGTCATCTCCATCACCTTTAGCTGTCCTCAAAACTTGGATGTGCCCTGAAACAACAAAGAAAAGACCCAAGAAATCATTGCTATGAGCTGAACTTGAGACATTTAACCATTTATCTCCCTAGATGACACGTGCTGTGACTGCCTTTACTTATACAACCTCTCTAGACCAAAGTCAGTGCCAAGTGCTGACCAAGAGTAAACAAGGAATGGAACTGGAAGTGTTAAACAGAAGAATAAAGGTGTTTATGCAGGGGTAGGTCTCAGCACAGAAAACTGCAGCCACTGGTACCTGGAGAAGCACTGGCACTGAATATATATATATATATATATATATATATATATATATATAAATAACAGATACAGCTGAAATGTGGCACTGAATGAGGATGGGCTACACCTGTCTGGATACACATGAAAGGCAAATCCCAACCATCCAAGGAAATTTGGTATATGCCCACATCTCTCCTCGGATCATGAATCCAAGCTGCAGAGAATATGGACAGGGAAAGAAAATGTTCCTTTTAATCCATCAAAGAGTAGGCTGAGAGGTCACATAGACACAGGAGGGTAAGAGCAAACCCCTCATTTTTCTCTAGAGGAGATGAGGCCCCTGCAGAGAGGAGGATTGCAGATGCCTTCAACAGGTTCTCCAGCCACTTGGGACTGCCAGGGTAGGCAGGAGGGAACAGCAGCACGTGCCCAAGGCAAAAGGCAAAGGAGCAGACTTGGTGTGGAGCTCTTGGGAAGCATTCCCACATATCCTGAGTAGTGGTCCCCTACTACACCATGTCCTCTTTGCCTTCAGCTGAACAAGACAAGACTCGAGGTTCAGTAGAAGAAAAAACAAAACAAAAAGAGTCATTTTTAGACCACTCTAGCAGGTGGAAATACAGGATTACAACTCCTTTGTACCTCCAGAGTTTGGATGAACCAGACTTCCCTCCTGTAATCAAGGGGTTTGCAGACCTCTGGGGCTCCTGGTGAAACATGTCTCCAACCCTGCAGCTCATTTCAGTGCTGCAAAGCCCTCTGCAAATTGAGAGGTACCTGAGGTTCACCAGGGTGCCTCAGCTCTGCCTTAATTAACAGCAACGACAAAGGGAACAGCATTTCCCTGGCTTGCCAGTCTCTGGAGAAAAGTAACCAAATGAAGTGACGTGTGGAAATCAGTTTGTCAAAAAGGAAATGGAAGAAACTCTTTTCTCTTAATTAGCACCACTGGAGATTGGGCTGGTGAGGTCTCCGTGGCTGCACTGCTGATTGTGGCCTGAAGCCTGCCCTGGGTACAGCAAAATAACCCAGCATGGACAGCATGAACTCCATTCTCCCAAACACACATTCTCTCTCCACCTCTCCTTTGATGACCATTCCAGTATGATATCCTTTACAGGTGAACAAAAGCTCCTTACATTTACTTTTCATGCTGTCCTCCTAATTCCTCTTTTTGGCGCTGGTCTCCCTGTATGGAACAGCAAACAGGATGCTATAGCCTCCCTGCATCATTTTGCTTTATGTCTGCAAACATCTGTACATGCAATTAGAGGGCCAACTCCTTTTATGTCCCTAAATGAGTAGTCTTAATCACCACCATAAGAAATTAAACCCTGGCTGGGTAGCACAACTCAGCAATGCAATCCTGAGCTGGGCTGGCACTACCTGCCTGCAGGATCAGCCTCAGGAGAAATCTCCCACCCAGGAGCAAGCTCTTCAGGCTTTTCTTCGCCATGGAGGCATTTTCACAAGTCTAATTACAGGGAAGCAGTGAGATGCTTCCCTGCTGTGGCCAAAGCTTTTCGGAGGGCGCTGAGAGGCCGAGCTGCAGGCGCTGGTGCTGCCTCACAGAGATGTTGGTTGGGAGCAAATGGCAGCAGGCTGGGGTTTGGCTGCCACACTGCAGCTTCCTCTGGCTGAGGGAGCTGTAAAGGGAATTGTGTGTTGATATAAAAAATGGTATAAGCAATGGGTGCCTGCATTCCTCTAGAAACACATCTCTTTTCTCCCCTCTCTTCACCTTTGGCCTCTCCACCAGCCTTTGATGTGTTGCCCTCTTTTTTCTCCACCTTTCTCTCTCGTTTCTCCATCACCACAATCAAACACAGACCCTCACAACAAGCCCCTTCTCCTCAGTGAAACCATCCATGCTCCACAGACCCCACACAAGAAACAGGCCCCCAGATGCTTGCTGGCACCTCCCTTGGCTGAGGAATCATAGAATATCCATGAATAGGAACGGATCCACAGGGATCACTGAGGCCAGCTCCTGGCCCAGCACAGCACAACCCCAAGAATTCCACCTGAGAGCAATGTCCAAACTCTTCTTGAACTCTGGCAGCCTTGGAGCAGTGACCATTGCCCTGTGGAGGAGAGCTGGTCCCATCAGCTGGTCCAACCCAGCTCTGGTGCTGCCCCATCACTGCCTTTCCACCATCTCCTCCTCTCACCTGTGCCTGCTTCTGCCTTTCTTCCACCCTTCCTAAAGTGATCTCTTGCTTCCACATCCACTTTCCAAGCAAGATTTCTCCCTGAGCAACCTTCAAAGTCCGTAAGGCCAGAAAAAATTATGGCAATATAGTGCACCTAGACCAATGGTAGGAAGCATTTTGTCCCCCGGAAAGGAGCACAGTTGGTTTGATTCGTGGACGTGCAAAATATTAACTCCATTTTCCACTTCATTGGCCCCAGTGCCTGCATCAAGCCTCTGCCTGTTCTCAGCACTCGAGTCTCAAGGAGTATTTTGTTCACCTTGCCATTAGATTTTATGGCATGAATTCCAGTGACCATTCTGGATTCCAAAGAAGTGCTCAAAATACACACAGTCCTGATTTTTCTCCTTTAAATTTATGGTCTGTTCTTCCACTATGTAGCTTTAAGTCATTTTATTTCAAGCAGGAATATTTTAAAAGAGTAATCTGTATGTGCATGTCAGGGAAAAGAATTAATTATTGCTCTAATTAAAAGGGCACTGTTGAAAATAATCCCTCTCTTTTCCTGCTGATTTTGCCCTTTTTCTGTAAGCTTTACATTTTTGCATGTATATGTTTCTCAAGTAGTTTAAAATTATCAGGGCTTATTTTATTTATGCAACAGTATCAACCAGGAGTTGTGCATCAGCAAAATGCACATTAAGCTGATGGCAAAGGCAAACATCAATGATTTTGTGTAGGTCCTAGCTAAGTAGTTGTTGTTATTATTATTATTGCTGTTGCTGTTGTTATTATTACATAAAATCCTGGATCCTTTAAAGAAGCCTAAAAGGCATTCCCTCTTCCCGAGGCTGCACTTCAGTTTTAAGACTCTGAAATGTGTCAATTAAATTTTGTGACTGCAATGTGCTTTAAAAGGCACATCCCTAGAGAACCTCCTCCTCCTCCTCCCCGAGCAGCAGAGCCCGGCTGGCAGGGCTGGTTGGACAGACCCAACCGTGGCTCAGTTCCCAGCCTGGGACACCCCTGCCTCAGGGTCCCCCTGACCTGCCTGTTTTCCTCCCCCTGTGGCTGGAAAGGTGGAAGGGTGGCTCTCATCCTGTCCCCAGCCCACCCCACTTCAGGGGGTGCCCAGGCAGGGCTGCTCAGCCATATGGGAATGTTGGCTCTGTGGAGCGCTGCTTCCACGGGGATGGGACAGCTGGATGGGGCCACCTGGCCCTGTGAGCTGCTGCCAAGCTCGAGCACAGCATCAGAGATAATCTCAGCACAGCTTACATGCATCTCCTGTTTTGCCTTAAGGGAGAAAAGGTTTCTTTAACCACAGTTTTGTGGTAGTGATAGACAGGGAGAGATGGGAACTGCACAAACCAGAACACTAGTCCTAGACACAGTCCCAGACATTTCCTCCTTAAATTAAGGAGGAAAAAGCCCATATTAATCCCTGGGAAGATGTCATTACACAGAAGTATCTGGCTATCAGAAAGCCAAATAAGTCAGTCATTTGAAACAAAACATGTGGGAACACAAAGTGGGGAATAAGCAGGAGTTCACGGTGGGATGTGTGGAGTGAAACCCAGGATTGTCACAGAATGGGTAAGGTTGGAAAGGACCACAGTGGGTCACCTGGTCCAACCTCCCTGCTCAGGCAGGTTCCCTAGAGCACCATACTCTGGATTGTGTATCCAGACAGCTTCCAAATGTCTCCAGAGAAGGAAACCCCACAACGCTCCATACCAACGCTACGGAAAGCCTCGACACACTGAAAGACTTGCCAAAGTTCATATATATCAAATAATACAAAATCCAAAGTGTTTTACCCAATCTGAAAGGAAATCCTGACTTCCCAATCGATCACTGCAACTCCTCTTCCAGCAATACTTAAAGGAGAAAGAGAGAGAAGAAAAGGAATACTGGACCACTGCATAATTCAGTGTGTTTTGACAGTCACCTTCGGGGCATGTCACACTCGACTGCTCATCATTCTCAAAGATGGATATGAAAGAGGCTGGAGAAAGGGATGCTGGATGATATAATGAAGAGGCAATTAAAGAGCACAGAAAACGAAAAGACAAACCAGCTGCATCTTTCTCTAATTTATAGGACATGGAGCAGGCAGTATGACTGATTCATATGTTTCTCATCCTGCGGGAGGAGAGTACGGATGGGTAAGAAATGATGTGCGAGGAGCACAAACTACATGGCCTCTGTTGACATGTCACTTTGTGACACCTCTCCCTCTTCCTAGGCAGATGCTTGTGGAAAACCCATCAGAGTTTAGCACTTTCTCCAAGCACTGACAGTTTAATGAGACACCACCATTTATTGCTGTAAATGCAGACTCAATTTTTGCACAGAGCTCGCAGTACCAGGGGAATGCCTTCGCTAAAGGGTGGAGGGACTTTAGCACAATGACCTCCACATGTGGGTTCAAACTTAAACAAAAGTCATTTATAGTTCAGAGCTGCTAAAATACAGTCTGCTGGTAATTTGCAGATCTTCCTCAGGTGATGCCTTAGAAGAGCAGAGCTTTCTCTCATTTATTCTTTCTAAATGTTCTTCAGGCAACTCTTCTTTACCTTATCCACTATCACCCCCTAGATGCTGACAGTTCATAGTCAAGTATGTCAAATAAATCTGTCTTTCCAGGGTATTGTAGCTGTATTCTGACTGGCTTGATCTCCTGTAAAAATGTTAAAAATATCATAAACACACTGTTATACTTAACAAGGAAACAGAAAACATGCAGAAAGCCAAGGATTGGTGTGAAATAACTTGTACTCGAATATCTTTTAGAGTGTTGTCTGCAAAAATACAGAGGATGGAGGAAAGAAACCATGCTGGAGAGATCTGGGTGGCTGCCCATAAATCCAGGAGAAAATTAAGTCCTTAAAGCTCTGAAAGTCGCCCTCTCCCTGAAATGAGCAATTGGGTAATCAGCATTAATATTAAACAGCTTGCTCTAAAGGAAAAAAAAAAAATAAAAGACAGTTTGAGAGATGCTGCCTTCCAGCACCAAGAGACAGTCAGAAAACCTTGGACTAAGAAATGGGACATTTTGCTTGTTCCTGAGCTCACATATTTGGCAATGTTAACTGTGATAAAGAAATCCCAGAACATGGGGGTCAGGCCAACATTGCCTGCCCCAAGGTCTGGCAATATATATATACATAAAAATAATAAAAAAAAAAAAAACCCAACATTTTTATATATATATATATATATATATATATATATATATATATATATGCTTGCCATGACAACTTCCCCTTGCTAACTTAAATCCAGAGCACTTTAGAGACAATCAGCAAGCAGAGTTTGTGTAGATAAACATGCCACTAAACTGCAGTGCATTAAATTGAGGACTTTCTAGGCTAGATGCAAGTTCTGTGGCCCCTGGAAAGCAATGCATCTTTTCCCAACAGGATGAATATTTGTTTCCTGACCACTTGACACTAAAGGGAAGATTTAAAATCAGTCTGAAACAGTAAGATTGTCTATTTTGAGACTTACACAGTCAAAATTATTTTGGGGGCCAAAGCTGGAGGCATAGATGAAACAAAATACATTAAGAACAGCAATTTTTCTTTTTAAAGTGTCATTTGCATGTCATGGCTGAAGCAGTCAGGGCTTTATCATGAGTCCCTGGGGAGAATCATCAGGTAGAGCCACTGCAGCTCTCAACAGACACAGCACTCATTCCTACATCCCCATGGATGCTCAGGCACGTTCCAGTTATCTCTGGCAAAGCCAGGTGTTTCAATGAATTTACCCTCAGACGGGTGTGAGTCCAGCACATGGGTAAACACAGTCACACACAGGGCTCCCACTGCACTGTGTGGAGCTCACACAACTGGCAAACACGGAGATGGATTCATTCCCTGCCTTTCCAATGGTTTCCTGCTGCACCAGTTAAGGGCAGAGACAGTTCCTGGTGAAATAGCATTTTGTGCCATTGCTATTTACAGGAAACCTGGAACTAAACTAGGCCTTTATCAGCAGATCATGGCTTCAGGACCATTCACTCCTGACCATGAAATAAAAATATACTGACTTCTCTGTCCCTTCCTTGCTCCAGTGGCCTTACAGTAGGTGCACTTATCCCACTCAGCTTTCTTGGAGGCTATTAATTTTTGGCTGCGTGCACAGGTCTATCACAGCCCATTCATAACCAGCCTGCAGAGCACTTGTGACGCCACCAGCCGTGTCCTTGAAAAGGAAGGTCGGCTGCATCAGGACCTCTGAGCTCCCTGTGCACCACCACAACACAGCATAACCCCGTGCCAGGGCAACAGCACTGCTCCATGGGCCCCTGCTCCATCAGCCTGAGGGAGCCAAAGCAGCAAATGCTCCCTTTTCTCTCTCCCTCTTGCTCAGGGTCTCGCATCCTGCTCCCTCCCTGCGCCCTGAGCTGCGAGCTCTGGGGATGAGTGTGTGTGCAGGTCCCCAGCTCCTGCCTGCCCAGCTTCACATTCACAGGCGTGTGTCTGCCGCTCCTGAGGAGACACAGCTCCTGCAAACGCAGCACTACCTGCCTGGAATTGAAAAGCTGGACATTACCACCCCGGCCAGCTCTGCTGACTTATCGTTTTGCTATCACCTGTGACTCATTATCATGCAGTTCCTCGCCGGGCCTTGGCTTTCCTAATACATTCCCCCGCTTCCTGGCTCTGCACCTCTCTCTCCCCTTCTTATTAAACATGGGTTAGATGCTATCTCTCAGCCCTGCTTGCTCGTCTCCCACCTTGCCTCTATTGATTATTTCCTGGGAGCTCCTGCTGGCTGCTCCCCCAGCACCACGTCTGACCTTCCCCAGGAGGAAACAAAGCCCCAATGTCAGGCGACTCTCAGCGACACAGCGATATGGAACAGCCACTTCAGCTCACTCCCATTTCACAGACAGACAGAAAAAAAATGGGAAACTTGGTCAGAAAAGCTGCAGAGGAAAGAGATCAAAATACAGCATTCCAAGTTAACAGCTCCTCCCTTGCTCAGAGCTGCCCGTGCATCACTGAAGCACAGCTCACTCCGAGTGTTTGCCATGCCCCAACCCACCTCCTTCCCTATTTTATGGAAATGCTGGAGATTTTTAACTTGCACACTGACTGGCAGAGAGAAAGCCTGGCAGCTTAATGGCATCCTGCAAATTCATCATCACTGGAGCTGCCAAGGGCTTTGTAATGACCATCCCACATACTCCTGCAAAGATGAGGTTGGTGCTACACACTAATGGTCTCAGGAATCTTTGCTTTGACCTGCATTTATGTAGCCTTCCCATTTTTAATGCATTCAGAGCAGAGCATGGGAAGAAAGAAAAGAAAAAAAAAAAAAAAAAAGAAAAGACCAAATGCAAAAAAGCTTAAGAATCACTTGGGTTTCTGCAAATCAGATGAGCTGGAGGGAAATATCCGGGACGTAGCATCAAAGGAGGGGCAGGAGCACAGCGGGAAAGAACAGAGCTGATGGCAGCCCAGCTCACTCACACTGCTGAGGTTGTGTAGAGAGCTCACACACAAAAGGAGGAACTTTAAATAAAGATGAAGTGGATGCAGTGACATTGTTGCACGGCCAATCAATTCCACCTCCACCTCAGGGGTCACCTGAGAGAGACAGACCTTTCTAGTGGCCTTTTCCAACCCTTCCATTTCCCACCAGCAGGTCTTTTCATACTCATATCTGGTCTATTAACCCTTAAAGCTTCCCATTGCTCTCCTCCCATTTGTTATGCCCATGCACTCCTTTAACTCAATGCTGACCTCTCTGTTTCTTGCCCCACAAACTCTCTATGTTGAGGGCAATCCTTGTTCTTCTCTTCTTTGAGTGATTTCCCCCTTTCTCATACTCAGCCATAATAATTTCTATGTCAGTAATTTCCAAGTTTACTTCTAACCTCATCTGTATTAGCTCTCTTGCTTATACATCTCAAAGGTATCTCTCAACCATTTCCTTAATTGTGGACTCTGATTAGTGCTTTCGGGGTAGTTTGAACTTGGAAGTGCTCAGAAAATCCCAGAACCTTCACCTTTTTGCTTCCTAATCATCCTGTGTTCCTCCTCTCCATCAGTACTAAAATCTCCATTATTTAGTTTGGGTTTTTTCTCCTGGAATAATGAACATCCTAAAGGATTAGCCTGAACAGTGAATGTATGACTCCTCTGAGATTTCAGCTTCCTGTGCACAGGATGGACTAAGCTCAGTGCAAACAGCTTTGCTGTGAGACACACACCTCATGGATTGCTCCCTCCTTTGGGCTGAGGAAGGGACCAGACAATCCTGTGTTTTAGCTCTTTCCCTTGTCATTCTGCTCTAAATGCCTACAAAATGATGAATGGATGGATGGATGGATGGATGGATGGATGGATGGATGGATGGATGGATTTACTGGGTCTGACATTGAGAAAATGCACCTGAAGGCAGGCACCTTCTTAGGGTAGGAGAATCGCCAAGGTTCTTCAGGAGAATCTGATACAAAGGCAACTTGTATCAGAAAAGAGCAAAAATAAATAATAAAGACTTCCCTGACAAGCAGCTTTAAGCATCATGAGACATATTTTGTCTCTTCCTAATGCATTTCTCTGTCTGTCACTTGCTGGGCAAGAGCACCTCATGACCAAGAGCATGAACTGCTGTGTGGACACAGAGCCCAGTTGTTCTGGACACCAGAGAGCTGCTTCACTGACCCAAACTCACAAAAATACCACCCAACATTAACTCAACAGCACGTATTTTCAAGCCCTTAAGCTACAAGATCCAGCCTAAGCTCTTTGAAGGAGAGAACATCTATAAGGGAGTAAAGGGCAGAGGGAAACCCTGCAGCCTCCAGAAGGTGAATCTATCAAAGGTGGAAATGGAATAGAACTGCAGCTATTGCTTTCTGGTGGGCTTGTAGAATTTAGAAAGATATCCAGGTGACATCATATGATTTAAAAGTTAATTAAACTGAGTGATATAGTAAAACAGCCCCAAGTGTTTATTTTAAAAGCTGCCTGTTTCCACAGCACTTAGAAGGAATGCATGGGGCAGGGGGAAATCCAATAAAAAACCTTCTGCGTGTTGCATTAAGAAGTAATCACACCATTAAATCATTCTGGTTCTGGAGCACCTCTAATACCCTAAAATCCTGGCAATTCTCTCCATATCAGGCTTGTTTCCATCGTTGTGCTGTCCTCCTTCCCAGAGCTGGCACGTTTTTCCTTTTAAGAATCCCAGGAGAGAGCTGCACAAGCCGGCAGCCCTGGCCTCGTGCACTGGCTGTGCCAGAGGCTACACCTTTGCTGGAAGGCACATCAGATCCCTTCTGAGATCCCTTCTGAGCACTAATGGACTGGCTGGGCTGGCACCAGCCCTCTCACACGGCTGCTGGGATGGATGGGAATCAGCCTGGACACATCACTGAGCACGTGGTAAATGCTGACAAACCTTAGGAAAATCAGGAGAGCGGCTGGAATGTGAGGTGTGAGTAGGGAGGAGCAGAAGAACCTATAGGAAAAGATAAATTTCATAAATTGAATGTTTGGGAGAACTACTTTTCTCCCTCAAAGACATTCTTTATGGAAAATAAAATTAAGAAATTGCCCAGGGAAGACTGAGGTACAACAGCTTCTGCTGCTTCTTGGGAAGTCTCCCAGCATGGATATTTCTCCTTCACAGGCAGAGATCTTTCCCAAGACCATGCTGATGGAGAATTCTGTTTTACAGGACATTTATCCCATGTGCCTCAATCATCTGATCCCAACAGCTGACTCTCTTCAGAGTTCATCACCTTTTCTTCTATGGGTTCAAAAATCTTCTATCACTTTTGGACTTCAGACCTCAAGATCTGTGAATTCCTAGCCAAACAGCCTCTCTATGCAGTGTAAATCCAGGTGACATAGTATTTGAGCAAGAGTAGGAAGATGGAAGTCTCAAGAGTCTGAGGTCAGGTGAAAAGAAAGAAAAGAGGTTTCAGTATCATCAGTGCCACCAAAGTCTCTGAGTTATCTCGAAGGAATCGTGTCTAGGAAAGTTCCTCTGCATTCTGAGGAAAAGTCCACTTTTCCATAATTCATCAGGTTAATAAATGGCTCCCTCTTCTCCCTACAGCCTCTCTTGTTACCAATTCTCTTGCAGTATCGCCAGAGCCTCCTTTCACTATTAATACCACTCACAGTGAAATGTAATTACCAGCTCTATCACAAAGCGTCAGGCACATTTATCCACTGTACACCCTCGCTGACTCCAGATCACATCAGTCACTGGTTGGCTTGTTCTGACAATCCTGTCCAAAGGAAAAAGTGTTTGCACTTTTTTGCACGGGCTCCCAGCTAACTTGGGCTGCCTGAGTGGATCATGAAACTTGTTCTGGGGGCTCAAAATGGGTCCAATAGGCAAACACAAAAACAAGAAGCAAAAAAGAGACGCTGAAATTAATACAGACTCATAATTTCAATCCAAAAGAATGAACGATGATAGGCAGAGAGAAGTGTTTGGCTGGAGAAGATGGATTAGTATGAGCTCTAGAAAGCAATTCAAATGATGGAGTGAAATTAACAGCTCCCTTCTCTAGGCTGACACAAGCAAAATCCCTCCTTTGCATTATGCTTTAGCTCTTCTCAGTATGTTTTGATTAAAACCAATACAAAAGAGCTCACTAACTGTCCCTTGCTCATGGCCTTCTTCTCCTGCCTCCTTCTTTACACCTCCTAGCAGCTGTTTCCACCAAGCACACAGGATACCAGAATTCACATTGCTCAGCCCTTTGTCATTTGGTGAAGCTGCAACTCTCACAAAGGGCAGGGACTCAGCCAGACATATCAGCTTTAGCTTTATTTAAGAATCCTATTAGTTAGAAGAGAAAATAACATAAATTCTTACTGATATCCAACCGACTCTTCTATTAAGTGCTTCTAATTCCATGGGGCTAGAAGCAGCTTTTCCTGTCCTGTCTGAAAATCAAATATGTGCTTTGAAGGTGGAACCTTCACTGTACTCAGTGTTCCTGGAGCTCACAGCCTATGTCGATAATGGGGAACAGATAAAAGGTGAATTTCATTTACTGGTTGAGTGTTACCATGGGGCTATGAATACTGAAAGAGAATCTGAGAAATGCAACTCAGAGTACTGCTGACAAAATAAAACAAGAATTATCAGCATACTCGAAGAGGAAAGAAGTGGAACTGAAAGAGGATTAGCTGTGTTAACTGCTTATCTGCCCCTGAGTCTCCAGTGTTTAGACTGTTGTTGTCCAAAGCCAGCTAATGATCTGCACACCAGCACTTCCCCAGGCTGAGACAGGGAGGAGATGTCTGTGAGAAACCAAAGTATTTTAGAGTTTTATTTGTGAGGAAAAAAAATGAAAACAGGAAAGGAGAGCTTGAAAAAACTTTCCTGTTCTAAAAAACCTGAGGATTAAAGTGCTGCAGATGAGGAAGGAAATGAGGTAGGCGTCTTTCAATTAAAATAAAGCACAAGAGTGTGACCTGCTATGGTGTGTTTGTGCTAGGTACACATCCCAGCAACACCCCCAGCAAATCTCCGTGCTCCCAGGACCATCACAGAGCTTCCTGGAGCCTGGCTGAACCCAAGGTGCCTCTTTCCACCTGAATGGGCTCCTCAGTTTCAACCAAATGCAACTGGAGGGGGAGAGGAGAAGGAAACAGCTGAACTTCAAACCTTTCCCACGCTCTCACCATTCTCGTGTCGCTTTCAATAATGATGAATTTGTGGATCATCTTCTTCTAATCTCACACAATAATGATGTTTCCTGCTTTGATTCAAGCCCTTTTAAGCGTGATGGTGGCAGATGGCAGGCTATTACACAGCATGGCCACACAGCAATGGGAGCAGGAAGGATTATCCTGCACAGAAATAGTGACTCTTCAAAAAGGTGAGGGCCCATGGAAGAGCTGTGGTTTTATTTTTACACCTAAATCACTTATTTGAATGCATTATGAATGCTGTAAATACACCCAATGGATATAATGAAAATACATTATTAATTGACACTCATTATTAATGAAGTTATAAATTCACAAGTGATGGAGCCATGACGGTGTGAGGGAAAGGTCATGAATAATAACTGGAGATGAATAATATATGCACAGTTAGCTCACAGGATACTATGTTCATATGACTGTAGTGCCTCATGTTTATTTAACTCAGCAGTGCATTGACTTTTTATTCTCTGCTAAATAATAAGAGAATGAATTACAGGGACTATAATATCTATTAATTCAACATAACAAATCACAATGGACAGCTGATACTTCTGCAGGGGTGCTCCTGCATCTTAACTAATGCTAAAATACTGGAGTCCTCCTCTCTTCTCCATTGTGCTCTTCCTCTATGACATCATGCTTTGCCTCATCCATCCACTGCTGGCACATGGAGAATGTCACATCTAGAAAGCCACAGCAGACCCAGAGATAAACTTGTGACCAGCCCAAGTGGCACTTGGGGGTGACTATCAGTGGAGAAATGCCAAAATCTCTGGGTCATGTCCCAGTGTGGCAAGCAGCGGAAGGCAAGCTGTGTGCTGTGTGCACATACAGACAAATTTGTTTTGGTTCCATCTGTTAGGACTAATTTGTTAATTATTAAATAGATAATTTATCATCTCTGCTTGCTTGATCGGTGTTTATTACCCACGGTCTGAGGCAGAGAGTGCTGTGTGAATAAAGATGGGATTAATTAATTACGAAAAGTTCGGGTGACTGCAAACTTGCAGTGACTGCTTCCAGCCCCTATCTACTCCTGAACAGAAAGGAGGCTGGGGGATGGAAAAAGAATGAGGAATTCAAGCCTTTGAATGTCAGATTTCTTCCTTTTCTCACAAATTAACCGCTGCTGGATGATGAAAAGCAAATTCTATCTCTTAAAGACTTCACCTCAGCACTTTCCAACCAAATTCTCTTGAAAAGCTCTGCACCCACCTACTGTGGGAATGACAAAGTGTGAGTAAGTGGTTCTCCAGGTCAGCATCACTGGGTCATTCCTGGCCCCATACAGAACAGTGTCACTGTCCCCTGGCCAGTGCCATCCAGGAGATGTGCAAACCACAGCCAAAGCAGAGCAGGTCACCCACCTGGGGCCTGGGGACCCTGGCTCTGCCTTTCCTCTCTCAGCTGTTGATCCACTGGTGCCCATCCTCCTCTCCAGGTCCTCCCATACTGTAAAATTCACCGTTTTGAGAGGTTCCTTCAGCAGTTACTCCCTCCTCACTGCTTTAGTATTTGAAATCTGCTCTTGTCATTCCTTGAACAGAGTCTCAAGACCGGCAGAATAACCAAGAGGTCAAAACAAGTAGGAAGCAAGAAGCTTTCAGAACATCCTGATACACTGAACCTTGCAACCCTCAGCTAATATGGTAGAATGTGAAAGGAAATCCACCTACTCTCACTACTGAAAGGTGTTCACCAAGGTTCAAACAACAACACTTCATGAGGAATGTCAAGATAGAAAAAAAAAATTCTTCTGAAAAAGAAGAAAAGAAAAGGAAGAAGTTGCCAGCCTATACAACAGGCTACAGGTGAAATAAACACCAACCTCCCTGAAGATACAGGAAGGATCCTGAAATTCAGGGATGCTGAGCTGCAGGAAACAAGCAAACACAATTCATGTGCTATCAACTGATGCTACAAACACACAGGAAAGGGATAATTTCCAAGGAGCCCAGCATCCAACTCACCAGCTATTCAGTCTTCTGAAGGGAGACATCAAGGGAAATCAAAGGCAAGAGATAGTAAGTTATTTGATCAAAGACACTTCTAAGGTTAATGGACAGGCCACAAACAGCAATCATGCCTCCAGTCATGCAGTCAGAAAAATAGATACATCATGTTTGGTTTGTGCTAGCCAAAGATTCTCCCCACAGAACTCATTCAGCCAGTTCTTCAGGGATTTTCAGGTGAGCTTTTGGGTAACTTTTGCCCTGCCATGCCTCTGTGTCACTGCATATTCGCTCCTTCAATGCTCATGACCAGTTTAACAAGTATTTTGTACCAACTAAAGTTTTCTTGCTAAATAAATTAATTATGACAGAGTAAACAAAAACTTTTTTAAAATGCATGTTTTGATGTGATTACATCTTTAATTGGCTGGTTTAACATTTGAAATTTGATTTAATTTTAAACTTGATTATCCTCACGGCAGGGTCAGGCTGCCAGAGACACAAAATGAACACTGAAGCCTTTGGCAGTCCCTACCCAGCTCCCAATGGAGCTCACTCTGTACTGCAGCATTCCTCCAGCCCCTTCCCTTTTTTATTATTCCTATTTAAGAAAGGAAGATCAAATTCAGGCCAACAGCACACATATGTTTCCTAGCACTCCATTAGTAATATTAAAATGAGATGGTGGCTCTGGAGCCCTGAGTATTAATCCCAGCTCTGACAGCTCTTTTCCCTAATTGTCTGAATGAAATCTCCACCCCACCCCAACTGTCTTTACCCATAAAATGAGCAAGGATAACGAGAAGCCAGAAAGGTATTCCAGGGAGTGGATAAATTATGTTTGGGAATTGCTTGAAAGGTGGATGCTATGAGCTGGGATGAAGAAAGCCACTGCACTGCCAGTCCTGTGACAGAATCCACATGGCATGATGAGTCTGATGAGGAGGCAACATCTCCAGCTGCCTCTGGAAAAACCAGCCTAGGGTAGGTTTGCACCCTGATCCCTACTGAAACACAGGAAAGCCATTTTCTTTCCAGCAGAATTACCAAGTTGTTAGTAAATGTTGCCACAGATTTCTCCTTCTTGCTTCAAAAGAGCCTTTTGCACTATTCTGCTGCTCCACAGTACCAGTATTTGTACTCTCAGGTGCTCTGCTCATCAGCACCATCCCTGATTTCTCATAGGTTCCCAAATTGTGGAGCTCAAAAGAACCCTAAGAATCAGCCAATCTAAAAACTGATGAAAGGCACAAGCTGGTGAATTAAGCAAAGCAGTTCCTGCATCAGGCTCATAATTACCAGCTGACTTAGAACATTTCTTGTACGAGAATATCCCATCTTCATTTAGACACTTCAAAGTGATGGCAAATCCCCTACGTACTGAGATAAATAGTTCCAATGGCTAATTACCCCTGTTGTAACAAAAGCATTTCCTTATTTCTAATCTTTTCTGGTTTCTACTTCCAGCATTTGATCTTGTTATGTTTTGTCCAATAGATTAAAGAGCTCTTCACTAGCCACAATCTCCTTCCCATATAGGAACTCAGACTACTAGATCAAGCTGCTTATTAACCCAGCTTTTGTTAAGTTAATTAGAAGGAAATTCTCCAGCCTCTCTAGTTTTAGATCTTGAGGTGAGGCAGAGGAAATAGAGACTGCTCACCAAGGATTTCCCCTGGTTTTAGAGAAAACAGGTTGAGATAATGTCTTGATAAAGCAGAGGCCCAGGTACCACGTGCTTTATGCTGTATGTCCCATTTTTTTTATGTCACCTTTCCTGCCTCCTCTTGTCCTGGCTGATGCAGGAGGTGATGCTGGAGACTGATTTCAAGCTGAATTTGCACATGTTGAAGATCACTGACCCCACCTCAAAAGAGACAGGAAGGGAGGGAAGCAGAGACTGAGATTCCAGGAGATTCTGCTGGAAGACCCAAAGGACTAACTCTGCTTTTTTGTCAAGAGGCTGCTAGCTAAGTCAGCCCCTGTCATCTTTGAAGGCCCTTTACCAGCTTTTCTCTCTTCCCAAGGCTGCTTTGCTCTCTCCTAGCTCCTTGGCAAACGACCTACACAATCATCTCCTCCCCTAATGCCAATGGGAACTCTTGGACTACTTCTCCCCTCTCCTCCTACTTCTCTCACACATGTTGTCTTCTCTTCACTGTCTTCTTTGCCAAACTGCCTCAAAGAGTGCTTTCTCCCTTCCCTTCCTCCTTTTGCTTCACATCTTCTCTGTGGGAGGACTCGCAGGGCTGGTGCTCTCCTCTGCATCCATACAATCCCTCTTCTCAAATCCTGCTCTGAACAGGAGCTGTTTTTCTGCTCCCTCAATGAAGATGTTTTTGGTTCCCAGCACTGGGAGCTTACATGAGCACAGCCCCTATGTGAAATACTCCAAACCCAGACACACCACACCCTCTTTCTCCTTCTCCCTTGTAACACTCCTGGCCAAGTGCTCAGCCCTGCCGTGCTTCCTGCTGCCCTCTGAGCATCACTGTAAGCACCAACTCCAGGGAAAAACTGCTTTGCTACCAGTAGGATATCCAAACATCATCTTTCTGTGACTCAGTTGCTGGGAAGGGAAGATGGGAACAGCTGTGCTGTTGCCTCAAGACTGATTCCTCCATCCCCACACTGCTTCACAGTCAGAAATATTCCTCCTCAAGAAGTATCTCATTCTGACTTATGCTAACCACTGGCTGACTTAATTTATCATTGATTGTCTCCTCTCTGAGAACCAGAGTGCTGCTGCAGATGCATTTTGATTTGCTTTGAGTGGTGAATTGAGGTTTCATGATGCTTGTGTTAGTGCTGAGCAGCAGCATGCCAGTGGTGAGGGAGCACAGTGCTGTGGAGGAGAACAGTCAGCACCACGGTGGATATCTGGGGGCAAGCAGGTATAGAAATCCACCAACAAATCTAAAACTGGAACTACAAACCAAGAGGTGTTGGGTCATTGAACAGCACTGTGCCCCCATGAATGAGGTCTGAGGGAGAGAAGGAGGATCCACCTTGCCACGGGAAAGGAGAGAACAGGAGACAGCAATTAAGCTGAGGGGGCTGGAAAGAGCTCACACTATTCCCCTGTTATCCCAATCTCATCTGTGGGAACAAGGCAGACTTGGGAAAAAAGGTTGGGGCCATCTTGGCATAAAGAAAAGCAGGGGGAAAATTGAGGAAAAATTGTCAGAAAACAATAGAGGATGAATGCAGAAAACACAATTCCTGCCCTTTATTTTCTCTACCATCTCTAGCACCTTCTACAAAACAATACCCCAAGGCAATAGTCAGGAAATGGTGGGATTCAAACACTGCTCAGCTCATCTGTGGAGCAGGATCCAAGGGTACTCTCCATGGTTTTCTCTCCCTACAAGCAGAACCAACCCCAACACTGCTCCCTCCTGATCTACTCAAGTAGTTTAATTAGAAGTTAGTTTAGTGAGGTGGGAAGGAACTAATGGCAAGCAGCAAGAATGAAATGAGCCATCCCAGGAGAAGAGTGGTGAGACAGGAGAGCTGGGCTCAGCCATACCATGAGGGGTGACATGCCCCAGTGTCCCTAGACAGGGAAGACCCAAGTCCTCTCCTCAGAACATAGATCAGCATGATGGATCCTGTTAGCATGGGCTGCTGGCAGCAGGACACAAAGCTGGGATGGTTTCTGTGTTTATGCATCTGCTCTTTAATAAGAACTAGATAAAGAGATAAAACCCTTCCTGAGAGAAACTACTGCTCAGTGTTAATGATTTTCTGCCACTTCTTGCCAGAACTCTGGGTGACAAAGTCTGGCCTGGGGACCTCTGGGTGAAAAAATCAGGTCTCAATTGACTTGTATTCTGGCAGTGAATACTGTCTAGTGGTCTTCTCCCCACTTGCAAAAGACAACTTTTCCCATCAGTTGAGGCTGTGATTTATTAGTACAGGGGTTGAAATTCAATAAAATGAGCTCCCCCATCATCACCTCCCAGCAATTGTCTTGCTGCTCTGCTAATTTCACAAAGACAACCTGAGAAGACACCCAAAGCCCAGCTCCTCCTGCCCAGTGAGGCAGGAGGCTCTCAGTACATGTGTCTGTGTCACCACAGTTTGTAACTGGCTGTTGTGGCACTTGGAAAGGCGGCTGAAGAGACAGAGACAGGTGCAGAACAAACTTGAAGCCTGTGCTGGTGGCACATCCAAGGCTCCACTGTGTCAAAAACTCCTGGATCCAGAGTGAATGCAGGAAGCTGTTAAAAGAGTCAGCATATCTCCCACTGAGGCCTTTAGGCAATAGAAGCACGGGGGACAAGAGAGAATCCAGCTCCTAAGAGTTGGTTTGGACCAGCTGTGAGGGTACCCTGGACATAAATTTTGATATATTAATGAGTCACAGCGGTCACATAACCGGCCATTCCACCATTTCTTCCCCTCTAACAGCTCCTTCCGGAGATCTAATCTGGAGAATAAAATGCTGGAGAAGCCTCTCAAATGGCCATGTTTTACTGCTGTCAGTCTATCACTGGTTCCTCATGCCAAAGGGCCACGGGGAATAACCTCTTATCTCAGAGATCAAAGCCCTGCATTAATGATGGTAGCTGCCACTCACGCCGTGTCAGACCACCCGAGGAACCTGCTGCTCTCTCCAGCTCAAAGCCTGGTTTGTTTATAGCAGCAGCATTAATCTGGAGGATGGCTTTTCAGTACAGGCAGTTTTTATTATTTATTTAGTACTCAATATTTATTATTTATTTAGTGCCCAAAACGCAACAGGTCTTTGTGACAACATGACAGAGGCAGAGTCCATTCCTTGAAAAGCCTTCAGGCTGATAAAAACTCTCAGAGAAGATGAATGGGGCTGAATGGACAAGAATGGGCTTGAAGAGATAAAGCACTCAATTGCTCCTCACTACTCACACTCACAAAGCTATTTTGTACAGCTTTCTATATGCAAGGCACACATGCAATGGGATGGCTCCTTTATTAGGATGCAAAATGGGGAATTGAAGGGAAAAAAGGAACAAGTGGCTGTAATGACTCCAAAAAGAATAAATAGGTGGAGGGATGGGAAGGATAAGGAGCCTGAGGTCTCTTCCAGGCTCTCCTTGAGGCACTTGACCATGTTAACAACATCCAATCTTCCTCTGGATCCAAGACTCCCCATGCAAAGCCCATCCGGCTGCAGCACTTCATGTTGGGCTGGCTGATACAAACATTTGCCAGCTCTTATCCAGTTTCTGTGGAGCCATATTATCTCTCTCTTTCCCATATCTCAAAGATAAAATATCAGGGAAGACTAGCTAGAGAACTACTGATCTGGCACAGCCTGCCCCAGAAAGCAATCCTTTGGACTCCATGAAAAGAGGGACTTAGTCTGAAGCTCTCAAGACTTTTACATTTATGTGCTGAAAAGTGCTTCAGGAGAAATTCCTGAGTATCTTTCTCTATTTAACATGGGGTGACTGTCTTCAATCTGTAGATCAACAGACAATGTACAAAGATTTAAGGTAAGAAGCAAGAGGAAACATCATTAGGATGTGATGTGGCATGTTAGCAAAGGCTAGCTAGGCAAACCTGAAGATTTTTGACTTGACAATGATCAGAATTGTTATTGCTTTTTTGCCAAGGAAATCTCCTTTTTGCAATGTTAACTTGGTCCTCCCATATATCACTTCTCAGCAAGATTCCCATCACAGCTGCATCTTCCAGATGAGAAGCTGGGGGGAATGGGATGCTTTGACACCAGGAGAACCCGTTCAGTGCAGCCACGCTGGAGCTGCTCTGCCTCTGCTCCAGATGTGTGCCAGTGCACTGACTGTCCACAAAGCACAGATCCAGCACAGAGAGAGGCTTCTGTGCACGAGCAGGAGCTCATCCAGAGAAGGTGTTACTTCTGCTGGCATTAGGAATGGTGCATGGAAAGCCATCTGCCAGGAAGGAGCACGTGCCTGGCCTTGTGAGGATGCTCCCTCCTCTTTGCCACCGCTCTCATCACTGCTGGACTGGTTTCAGGCAGCTGCCTCGCACTGGTACTGCTCTACAGGAGCATCAACAACCCATCATTGCCAGTCCCCTGCTCAGTGATGCTCATTCCTTCATTTGTTCAGGCTGCCAAATGTCTACTGGCTGTGCTGTCCTTCAGTCTGTACAGCTGCCTCCCACCCTGCCCTCTCCAGCCTGTCCTGACTCTGGGGACAAGCCCAAGATCAACGATGTAAAGAGATCTGTGACCATGCTGTCACTGCCACCTCTCTGCCTCTCAGCTTGCAGATGGAAAGAGGCAGAGGAGGAAGAATAATGAAATAGAAAAGAAAGGCATTGCTTGCAGAAATTGTATTGCTTGTGCTCCAAACATTAAATACAACAGCCTACAGCACTCCCCTGGGGACCTACTCCAAATACACACACACACAGACTTGGACATTTCCTGGATACAAGCTTCCCTGCCTGGGCTCATTTCAACTCTAACAAGTCCATTTCTTAAGAGAGAGACTGAGCTAACAGAAGGCAAGTTTGAAGGCTGCAGGCCTTAATGGGTTTGGGAAGAGCTGGGGGATTTTAGTCCTCCAGAACCTCTCAGCACAGCACCCTCTGCTCCCACAAAACAGCCAGTCTCTGCTTTGAAAGACCTTCTCCAGCATGAGAAGGGAAGCTGTGGCTGGGAATACACTCTCAACCCTACAAAAGAGGGAGTGGAACCAACACTGATGGTAGCACTTAACTAAGGATACCACAATGCCAGGCAAAACTGAGTGTTTCACTCTCCAAGAGAGCTACGTGACCTTTCCTGTGTGCCTGGAGATATTTAGCACTGCACAGTTTGGGTAAAGAGGGTTTGTAAAAAGGGAAAACAACAACAGAAATCCCAGTTGTCTACGCTGACAAAAATGCACACAGAAGGTAAAAAGAGCAACAGAAGAATTTCATGCCTTGATGGAAAGACTGCATTTAAATAGCACAGAGGACTACATTTCCACAATGTTGCTTGTTGAAGGAAATCCGTGTGGTTAACCTGGAAGGGAGAACACATCTCTGTGATTTTCACTGAGCTAATGGGAACCAACAACCTGCTACCTGTAACTTGGAGGCCAGCATCCCCACCCATCCCAATATTTACCTAATAAAAGGTCATCCCATTATACTGCACCTATTTGCAAAATTAAGAGCCTCTCTCCAGCAGCTAAATGCTTGCTTTACATTTGGAATTACTGTAATTAAAGTTACATTGTGCTCGGATTGGTGCCAATCACTGGGGAGCTCCAGGCGTGACCCGCGGCTCCTGGCACCGTGAGCCTGGGCGTCCCACTCCATTAGCTCCAGGGAATTAGCTGTCATTAACCAGGAGATGCACACTCCTTCGTGTTGTCAAACCGCAATCAAGCGGGTCACAGGTGAAGAATAAATACTTTCAGAACAAGCCCAATTACACCATTTACATTTCATTACAGAACCTGTTTAATCCACTGATGGGCTCCCAAAGTTCTTATGCCTAATAAACAGCATTTCAGAGGAATTAATAGGCTCTGCAAAACATGCTAATTACACTCTTTTGCATTGCATTTGCAATATTGATTTTAAAGTTGCTACTTCCCACCCCCCACCACCTCCCAACTCTCCTTTCCCAGCCCCAAAGCCTTAACTTTCAGCAAAGTACACTCAAACCAACCTAATTACTTGTGAGTTTGGAAGCTAATGCATCTCTCTTGTCAAAGCTCAGTTCCAGCAAAGGCCAACATACAGGGAGGGATTTTCATGTCCTTAACTTGTGCAAGTTCCTTCAGACAACCACTGGAAACAGCTGCTGAATAGCAATTACAGGCAGAGAGCAAGCATCAGCAGAGACTTTGCCATAGCAACGAGCCTGGCTGGGACCGCTCCCCAAAGACGCCTCCTCCTCCCAAAGACCAGAGCAGCGGAACAGGTACAATGACAACACCACCACCACAATCTCATTTTGATTTGAAACCCGAGCTGTTTGATGCTCTCCTAGGCACTGAACTGTTTAAAAAACAAAAGGAAAGTTTATTTTCAAATTGCGGGTCTCAGCTAAGCCGTTTGGAAGAGAGGAGCAAATCAGCCGTGCTGGTGGAACACGCTGGCTGGCTGTTTATTCACCCTGGCTATTCTGCCCTGCCATGGGCTTTCAGTTCTCTTCCTCTATGTGCTCACTCTGCCTTCCTCTCCACTTCTCTGAAATCCATTTTCTTTAATCACTTGGGTTTACTTCCCAACCTCTGACTTTTTTGCACTGGCTTGGTGGCTGTCATTTATGCTCGGGGTTTTATCCCAAGCTTACTGACAGCTAAAAGCTTTTGGAGGAGGAGCTGGGAGAGGGACAGAGTGCTTGTGGTGTTTCTCTACAGCACCTGCAGGTTGGAGCTTGCAAAAAAGGGCAGTAGCCTGCTGTGCTTAATTCCTTTGCTAACAACAATGCAAGAAAGGAAAGCTAAAGGGAGGTCTATCAGAAGATGGTGAGATACAGAGCAGCCAACCTACCAGAAGGGCTGACACCTACTCCTGCCCCTTAGAAACCCTCACCCATAGTAGCTTTCAAAGGGAAGGGATATAGAAACAGAAACTGCAAAAATGGACGTGAGGAACAGTCAGAGTTTAATGAAGACAACACATGCTGCTCAGCCCTACTGTCCCTTCAGTAGGAATTTGGGCATGCACCAGCTGCGCCGAGGAGCAACACAAACACAACCCATGCCCAAGGATTTCATCCCGTGGGTATCCAGTCTGTGTGAACGTTCATGCAGGAGCGAGTCACTGCACGAGTCAGAACGGTTTGTGTTTGCCCAGCCATCCATGTAACCCTCTTTGTGAAGTCAGAGCAGGTGCTGCTCAGTGCCCCAGGTGCTGCAGGCAGTGCCGTGCCCTTCCACCATCTGGCAGAAGAACGGCCTGGGAGCCACCTCCTGCACAGCACCTCCACCCCTGCATGCCCACCCTCCTCTCCCCTAATGAGAACATCTGCCCCACAGCAGGCAACGCTTGCAAGAGGCATCCAAGCCATGTGGGAAGGTTGGCTGTCATCTTGTACCATTTTATACCATTTATTTATCACGTGCATGACATTTCTGTTGCCTCTCAGAGATTCTGTAGGGATTTACAAACAGGAAATGCTACAAATAATACCTTGGGATCTATTCTCCCTCACAGGCACCAAACTGGATGAGTTATTGTCTGGAAAACACTTTGAAGTATCACTTAATGCTACTAATCATGCAGGACCTCTTTAACACCGTCTACCAGTGCTAGCACAGGCTGGAAAGGAGATATAAATACCAACCAAGCTTTGTAATTACACTGCAAATACATCAATATTTGTCAAGAACTACTCTTAATCTCATAAAAGTGCCACAAGAAATCAAGACCTACAAGCAGTTCTGTATCTCTTCTGCAGGGCAGACCCTTAGGCAATGCAACATCTCTTCACTGCATGCTGTGCCCATGGCTGCCACAGAAAAGGGTGTTTTTTACTGCAAAACCTTCTGACAAACCTTTACTGCAGATTTTCCAAAGCAGGGCTAACCCAGACCAGCCCTGCAGAGTTTGCAACAGCAGAGAAGATCACAGGACAAGGAGAGTTTGCAACAGAATGGCTAAGACCATCTCTAATTTAAGCTGACAGAAAAGCAAATTGAGAAAAAGATATAGTCAACTATTTGAAGCTTGGCCCTTCTTAATCATCCACAGAAAGCAAGAGCTCAGTGTTGCCATCTCATTGCACAGGTAAGATTAAAGACAGGCAGAAGATTTTTTACCCCATAGTTACAATGATTAATGTTCCTAAACAGACATGTAGTTTGAAAGCACTATTACTGGAAAAATAAAAGTTGTTGCCTCATATTCTCAACCCACTATTTTCCCTGGGCAGTGAGCCAGCAGCTGAAGAATAAGGAAAGTTGCTATTTTAAGAGTTTTCTTGAATTGCAAGGTTTGGTAATGAACACGGCTTGTTACCGTCCCCTTTGCTGAAATCGGGGCAAATGAAAAAGATGTGGATGAGTGCTCTGCTGGGACTTGGAGGAGGAAGACTGGTGATATGCTCCTGACAGCTGTCCCTCCAATCCCAGCTCCCCTGGTAGCATCAGAACAAACTTCACTCCCTCCTCACTGCCCACAAAGAGCCAGGAGCTGCTCTGCACAAGTTTGTCTGCTGCTCTCAAGAAAGATGCAAGAAAATTATTCATAGAGTCCCAGAATGGTTTGGGTTGGAAGGAACCTTAAAAATCATCTAGTTCCAACCCCCCTGCTACGGGCCACTGAATTCAAAGAGCAAGACACAGCAGCTTTGACTTTTTATACGAGATAGGACACTATATAAAGCTACTGGACTCATAATGATGACATAATACACATTCTACAGGTGATCATGCTGGGAAAAGAAAAGGTGTGAGCTTCCAGGAAGCCAATGTTCCTCATTAGTTGCTGCAATACTTCAGAGAACAACTCCTGACAGGGCTGGGATGCAACATGTATGCTGGCACCTTGCTAGGGGACACAGGAAATAAGTTGGAGTAAGTTCCTGCAAACGCAGCTTGTGGTCTGGCTGGGCATGGTGTGCTGCTCTCAGTTCCTATTGTACCTCATCATGCCCCAATGTAATTTAAATAGCTCACTGTGGGAAGTGAGAGGAGAATATATGCCATAGGTTTTGTTTCCTGCTCAGTCTCGGGAACACTGATGTTGTGAGTTGTTGCTCTAAAAACTCTGTGGAAAAAAAGCCCAACATGACCTCCTGCATCCAGGGCTTCCTGCTATTTATTATAAACTCAGCAAAACAGCATGCTGTGTCCTGCCCATGAGGCAGACAGACAACAGACTGTGGTCTAATTAGAAAAGACATGCTTCCCACATTATCCATAAAGCTGCCTCAGCCTACAACTAAGGACAAATAAATAACTGTCAGGGCTAATAAGCCCAGAATCATAAAAGGAGGGAAAAAACTGAAATTGGATCTACTCAGATCTCAGTTATGTGATCACAGAAAACATGTGGTAACAACTGTGAAGACAAACAAAACCAGCTATGGTTGAGCCAGCTCCTCTTCAGCACTCAGACATGCCCCACCTCAACAGATTGTGCCAAGCCCTTGGCATTTCTCTGAATTTCCAAACTAATAAGAGACACAAACTGCCATAGGTGATTAATTGGAGCATTTGAGCATCAAGAGGAGACCTTCTCTATTTCAGCATGCCAGAACACAACAGGAGGACATGAGGAGATATCCAGTGTGGGGAACTGGAGAGAATAACCCTGAAATGATGAAGACTGTGAGATTGGCACAAGCTCTGAGGGCTGGCTATATCAGGAAGCTGTTTAGGACATTCTCAGGATAAAAGATGTTAAAGGATGATGTCTAGAAGCTTTGTGTGCATTACCCATTTGGATCACAGCCTGTCATTAGACAAGTCTTGAATCTAGAGCCCTTCAATTTTGCATTCCCTCTCCCCATATCTCCACAGGAAAGGACAAACCAACTCCAGGCACTCTTCTGAACTTCCCTGGGAGCCAGTTGTGTTGTTGGCACCCTACACCTACCATTTTACAAAGCAAGCTACTTAGCTTGTTGTTGTGGTTGAAAAAAAAATTAAGAATCCATAGAAAGGATTAACTCCAAGTGACAATTTCCAGCAGAACATATGAAGAATGAGTTGGAGTTACCCAAATTGCCTCAGTTTGGTCTCTCCATTCCTTCCTCAGCCACTGAATGACAGCTCAGGAATCTGTTCAGAACTAATTTTCATCCATCTGTTTCACCTTTATGCTCACAGATCTGAGGCAGGGCATGGGCCCTGGACATCTGCAGGGTGTTGGAGCAGTTCCCAGTGGGAGCCTGTCCCTGCCAAGTGGCAGGGGAGCATCCACTGGGACGGAGCAGTGCCAGCTCCCAGCAGCAGCAGCACTGAGGCAAACGGCACCGCTCTGCAGCCACGCTCCACAGAAACACTGGTGCTCCCAGTGCCTCTCCTACGTGGTGAGGGGAAAGCAGGGGCTGGACTCGAGTCCAGGAGGCTGCTCAGAGCTTTTCCCACAAGAACAGTGACAGCAGGAGCCACCATATGGGATGAGACAGGAAGCAACTTGGCCTTGTTGATTGAATAGGTCTAATCAGGCTGAACTTGGGGCCCATCTGCTGACCACTGATGACAGGCTATGGAACCAGGACACTGCCTCTGAGCTGGCAGGACAGTGAGCAGGGAGCAGCATCCACACATTCACCTGCTCCTCAGTTCCTCCAACTCTGCTCTTTAGCTCTGTCCTGGAGGGATCTGTCTGGAAACAGCAAGGCAGTGCCATGTGCTGCTGCTACCTCAGATCACTCATCAGCCTGGAATACGCATTTTTTGAATCAGAGAGTGATTTATTCTAAAAGAAACATCTCCATACTGCAGAGACTCGATCCTCACAAAGTATTTTTTAGCTCTTGGAGGCCACCAGACTTCTGCTCTTGTGGCTGCAGTGTCTGACAGGAGCAGAAACCCCTTCAGGAGTGTGTGGAGCCCTGGCTGAGCAGAGGTCAAGGAGAGAACTCCAGGCAATGGAGCTTCTGCCCTTCCACAGCTTCTTCTGCCCTTTCACAGCTTCTTCTGCCCTTCCACAGCTTCTTCTGCCCTTGTAAAAGGTCTGAGATGGGCCCAGAGCTGTTCTGGTGGGGAACAAGGAGGCAGCCCTGGGGCAGTAAGGGGACATGACCTCAAGAGACACAATCCCTGTTAACATGCACTTTATTTCACCACAAAGGCAAGCTCAGCATGGCACCAAGGACTCAAAACCCTCCAGGCTTTTGTCCCTTCTAATTTGTGGGTGCATCAAAGCATCAGCCAGAAGCTTGGGAGCTGGTAAGATGGACATCCATCACGGAGAAGGTGCAAGATGCACCAAGGTAGCAGATTACAGCAGAAGTCCTAAGCCAGACTTTGTGTAACTTCATCTTGGCCTCCAGGACAGCTCTGCATCCTTGGCCCGTGCTGAGGTGGCTGGTTGGGGTGCCTGTCCATGCCAGATACGTTGATTGCTCTCTGCAAGCAGCTCATCTGCAGAGAACTGGACTAAACCCAAACTCATTTCACATAGGTCACTGATCAAGAGGGCAGCATGAAATGACTTCTCATCTCTGTCTGCACGGACTGGATCTAAACCACTGATGTATAGCACCACTGAAACTCCCCAGCTTCACCCCATCTCCTCAGTTAAAGGACATCTCCTTCCCACCACCACTCCCCTGGCACCTGTCAGAGCCAGCAGAGCTCTCCCTCCACAATGCCTAAAGGAAAATTCCCCTTTTGTAGGCTCAATTACAGAGGAAAATCTCAACATCTGCCCATGTGAGTCAGCTATTTTGCTGAATCCCAACAACCTTGTCTGTATTAGATGGTTAGGAAAGGCAAAACCAGAAAGACAAAAAGGGTTGTGTCCTAAATAAAAGCAAGTCCAAACACTTGGGGAAAAAAAAAAAAAAAAAAAAAAAAAGAAAAGAGAAAAACCCATTTAGCTTTAGTAAGGAAATAACAAGCAGAGCAATATGTAGCTTCAAGGCTACATAGCCAGGTCACAAAACCCTCCAGAGAGAAAGAAGTAGGCCACAAAACTCTGATATTAGCTGCTAAATCTGCTGCACTACCCAAAATTTGTGGGGGAGGCCCCTCTGATGGCTGAGCCAGCTGGCAGCTCTCCTTTGACAGGTATTTATTCACAAGCTGATGGCCTGTGGAAGCAGCTCTGAACTCTCCAACAGAAGATGAGATGTGACCAGGGTGCCAAGAGCTGTAGGTGATGCCTCCACCTTCCCAGAACTCATAGACCATGTTGGGTCTGTGACAGAGGCACCCACTGCTCCAGCAGCCAACATCTCCCTGCATTAATGTGTACAAGATCAGGAAATCTGGAGGAGAGCAATCCCCAGCCTGCTCCCTCTTGGATCCACTGATTCCCATGGTACAGGATCTTAAAGACCTTTTTGTTTCAATCCCCCTGCCATGGGCAGGGACACCCTTCCACTATCTCAGGTTGCTCCAAGCCCTGTCCAACCCAGCCTTGGGCTCTTTCAGGGATGGGGCAGCCACAGCCTCCCTGGGCAGCCTGTGCCAGGGCCTTATCACCCTTACATTAAAGACAAAAATTAACCTCTGCCTCTAAAACTTACACTTACAAATCTGGTGTAGTGAGAGATGGCTTTTGCTGATGATTTTATGGAGGAAAAGTCTTTGAGGTTATTCATCCCTATCCTGCTCAAGGGAAATCATTTCAGTATTATGAGCACTAGCACTGCTGAAGAGAACATGCAAAAAACCTGGAAAATGCCTCATTTTATCCACAGAAGCAAGGTCATCCAAACACGGAGATGACGACATTCAGTATTAGCATCTCCAAGCAGGGTTTGAACCTCTTGGTAACCATCCATTCCCCAGAGAAATGTCTTCCAGTAACTTTGATGAGAATTAATTAGGCTTGCACAGCTGGTAAGTGCCATCTGCTTGCCACAACAGTGCTGGAGAGTCCATGGGATGGCAGAGGATGGGCTGTCTCACCCCACAGCACCTGCTGTTCCAGCACCCCTTCCTGCATCCTCCTGTGTTTCGCAAGCCCCAGGCTGTCCCAGCATTCAGCAAAGGGAACAACTCAACAGGACACCATGCAAAAACCAAAACTGCCTCCTCTCAGACACATGCAACTTTCTCATTCCAGCCCTGGTTTATTCTCATTTCCAGGAACTCCACTTGTTTCTGCTGCCCCAGCCCTAAACAGTTGTGTACAATGTTCTAATGAGGTCCATTCCACTGATGTAAAGGGCACATCTACCACACTGCTCAATTTATTTCTGCTTGGAGCATCCAAGAGCTGCTTCTCAAGGAGTTTGAGAAGTTCTATTAGGAGTCCAGCCCCAACTGGTAAACAATGTCCATTTCTGGACTGGCACCATCAATCCAATCAGCAAAGGCATTTAAGGACAGGATGTACAATATTAGAAAATGAAATTACTTTGAAAAGATTCCTCCTTGCTTATTTGCCAGCTAATGACAGAACCAATGCCAAGCACAGCCAATCTGTGCGAGGGTGTTCAGAGAGACAGTCCTTATGACATCTTTCTTTCCTTCTCATCCACCTAAACACATCCCACATATTGGTCCTCCCCCTCACTTGAGCCTGGGAACACCTCCAGAGGCTTCTCCAGTGGTACAGAGGCAGCAAAATTCACAATGCTGCATGGTCAGGTGCCTTGTTTTGTCTCTTTTTATAAAATACCCTAAATATTGCACCTGTGGCAAAGTTGTGTTGTTGTCTTCCCCTTGTACATATTTGCTGTATTTGAGCCATTTTTAATGTAAAACTTCTCTAAGGAAGGGGAGAAAGGCTGATGCTCTGGTGTATTTGATACTATTCCCTATGTCATCCATGGTGTTTCCCTGCTATTTTTACAGGTATTTTCAAGAAAGACTGGCTCATATTCAGCATGCAGAATACAGAATAAAAATGAAGAAAGGCAAGACAACTCAGCAAGGTAAACTCAGAGAGTTAAGCCTAAGTTTGGGAGATCCAGGCTCAGTTCCTTGCTGTGCCAGACTCCCTGCAGGACCCTCCTTCCCATCCTACAAACATTCACATTAACAATGTTCCATGACAAAGGTACAGCCCCACAGCCCTCCTGGCAGACCTGAGGAAAGCTTTTGGGGGGTTTGTCCCCAGCAAAGTCCAAAGGAGCACCATTAGCCACAGCCTTTGGTTGCTTCAGCTGTGTTCCACAGCATCATCCAATCACACCTTGCACTCTGCTCCATCCCTTCCTCCTGTGAACTTCCATGTAATAACTGAAAAATGTGACAAGCCTAACTTTAATCATGTTTTAACTCGGGTTGGTATCATTAATCTTGCAGCCACTGATGGGTAATTTAATTAGGGTGCATTTGTAATGAATTACAATCATCATTTAGTGCTATTGTTCCTCACACGAGCAGAGGGGAGTCAGAAAACTGGCACAGTTGATCTTCTTAATTACACTGACACACTATGCAAGGCACCACCAACCCCAGCCTTTCTCTGCTGCCTTTATAGATAAAGAACATCAGCACCAGGGATGCTCCACGTCGAGCCTGGCAAACATCTCCAGGTGTGCTCCTCACCAGCAATCAGTGACTACCAGGCCTGGGAGATGGAACCTTTGATGGGGCAGGTGTCAAACGTGAAGCAAAGAGCTCAGGGCTGATTCAGAGAGAAAAGTCCACAGCCAGAACAGAAACGGGGCTTCGTTCTTTCTCACTGCCTGTGAACATCTGACACATGCTCAGGTATGGCAAGACACAAAGTATGAGTCAATGGATGCATTCTAAGTCCAAAGGATCCCAACTAAAGGAATGGGTTTATTAAAACATGCTCACTTGATGGTGTATCGTTGCACCAAAGCTACGTGGAAAGCTGTAGTCACTAGTGATGCTGTAATGGAAGGAGAATATTTGCCCCAGAGCTTCAAATCCACCTCTACATGACAGTATAAGAAATTTCCAGCCAAAACCGCTCATTTCTGCTCAGCCCCTCCAGTGCTCCGTGCAGGATGCGCAGCAGTGAGTGCATGTATTCATTTCAGACATGACTTCAGTCTGCAAAAGAGGAGCAATCTGTTGCTGTGGCTGAGAGCCAGCCCACTTCCTCCTCGCTATCTCCGTGCAGAACAGACAGACTCCACCGTGGATGCCGTGTGGTGCCATCCCCCTTTGGCAGCCAAGCTAACCTGCCTCTGAACCAAACCCTTCTGAAGAGCTGCTCAACTTTTGGTGCTCTCAGTGAGGCGTTTTATACAAATTTATATTTGTTTTTACACACATATGATGTGTTTTACGCAGCAGGAATTACACACAGACAAAAGGAAAAGCAAGCCCTTTGTATCTCCTTCAACAGGGTGGTCAGGAACCTTCTCTCAGTCTCCACTCTGAAGAAATCTGGATTTACAGACCCCAGAGCAAGGAGGAGGAACAGCTGTTCCCAGTATTCCCCAGCTGGGACACCCCAGTTCTGGCACATTCCTATGGGGAAGAAGAACCACCAGACTCCAGTGTCCTAAGGGCAACATGACTTTGTCTCTCCCCTCCTCAAACATATTCACTGAGGTTCCAGAGAAACACCATCTAATTTGACTAAAAGTGTCCCAAAGTGCTTTTTTTTCCCCAGTTAATTTTGTCATTTTAATTTTTATCATGAAGGACTCCTCCCTATGCGTGTGGAGTTTGCCTGGAAATCAAAGAATTCTCGGGCAAGGCAAAACACTGGGCTCTTGTCAAACCTGGTTTTTAAATAAAGGCTTGGGAAGGAGCTTACCAATTTGGACTGGCAAACCATGAGCCCATGCCAGCAAATGAGCAAGGGAAAATTATTAAAACCATGTGCAAATCCTCTTTAATAGTACTCTTTTATAAAATCCTCTTTTATACTACTTTATAGTATACTATATATATAAATAGTATACTATTTATAGTAGTATAGATAGTCCATAGTATAATATGGGGAGAGAAATATGTGGCTCAGGGCAGAGGACAACCAGGCCTCTGTTTTGGTAGTGCTTTTTCCAAGAGTTAGCAAAACTTGGACAAAGTATTGGACAGTAATGAAGAGAAAATAGGGAACAGTCTGGATTTTACAGTAATGCAACTTTTTAATTAGTGGATTATACTTATCTGAAACATTGTGCAGTTTCTTTAAGACAGACCTAGGAGAGTACTGAAAAGCACCAGAGAAAACAAAGAAAGAGGTTTTTATAAATCCCCCAGAAATTCTGGGAAAACTGTATGAAGGGACAAAAACCAAGAGGCTCATAAAAGAGGTCTATAAAATATCAGGATTATAATAAGGGAAGAAAGAGCATTGCTCTTTGCTCTGAAGAGAACAGGAGAGAACTCATATGAAAAAAATACAACGTAAGGACTTCAATTTTCATACAACATGTGTTAATTAACCTGTGCAACCATTGTTGTAGGGGAGCAGAAGCACAGAATTTAATGAAAATTAGAACAGACAACAACATCCCACTTTCTAAATGGTATTTCTGCCATTTCCATTTTGCTTTTGAGAATGGGATATGGTCAAGAGGAACCTCCTTTTAACCATGTTATTAACAATGCAGTATTTAATTATGTTTTCCTAAGTCACCAGGAGCTTCTGCAGCATGCTCACAGCTGGGAGCTCAGATGGCAAAACCCTTGTGAGTGACTCCTCCTGGAAATGGCCCTGCCTGCTGTGCCCCTGCTCTGCTCTAGGGACAGGTGAGGAGCAGGATGGGTGTCCTGTCCCTGCTGCCAAGCACCAAGCGTTGCTGCACATGGGGATGGAGCACAGCTGGAAATGTGTATCTGCTCTCACCCACCAACTTCAGCATCAAACCCTTCCCATCATCTCCCAGCCTGGAGCTCTGACAAGCCAGAGACATGCTGCAACTCCACACAAAGTTTCAGGCAGATGCCTCACCTGCTCCCATGCCCTGCCATTATAAAAGCTGAAAAAATAGAAGGGGGAAAAAAAAAAAAATCTTTTTATCGTTGGATTGCTCGCCAAATGCAGAGTCGGCGTTTTTGATACGTTGCCATCAGCATTTCTTTGTCAGTCGCTTTTCTCCACTTGCTTTCACGTAGTGAGTGAAAAGGATAAAATACCTTTTCTAGCAAAATGATTGTGAAGCCACTTCAAACTAGGGGAGGGATGCAGGCGCAGGTGCAGCTCTCAGCTGCTGCACTTGAAGATGACAGGGCTAGAAGCTGGCAGCGTCGCTCTTCGGCTGCAGAACCTCCACTGCAGCAGCTCTCAGCCCTTCCACTCTCAACTCTGTGAAATCCTGACTTTTGAGAGCTGACATCACTCAATTATTTTCTCTGCTGGAATCAATTTTTTTCAGGGATGCACTGGTAAAAAGCACACGGTGCTCATGAGATGTGCTATCCCAAGTGTAATTTTCCGTTTGTAAATAAATTTTGGCCACCACCCAGTCTGGGTAGGATGACTGGGAAGCAG
Source organism: Cyanistes caeruleus (assembly GCF_971803275.1). Lineage (NCBI taxonomy): Eukaryota > Metazoa > Chordata > Aves > Passeriformes > Paridae > Cyanistes > Cyanistes caeruleus. The sequence goes on from NC_141717.1 coordinate 11,989,293, forward strand.
CTGATATTTGAAATCTCAACCATAGCATGAAAATAGTGTTTAATGAACTGTGCATCTGAGGGAAAAAAAAAAAGAATTGGCAGCAAAATAACAAGCGATAACCATTGGAAAAAAAGGTGAAGCATATGCAGGAGGAAACTCCATTAAAGCAGCAGCCATGCAATTAAAGATGGATGTGGGAAATGTGTGTGCGAGCAGTTCACGGTGCTGCTCTGACCCACAGGCCCATTAGCTCTGGAGCACTGGTAAGCTGATTAGCTCTGGAGAAGGATGATGGCAGAACTCATCAGCTAAGCTTGTTAGCTGCCACACAAAGTTGGTGTACCTTGGAAGCTTTGCACAGCGATTAGCTTGGGGTGGGAGGAGGCAGCAGAGCCTGCTACAGGAGATGAATAACCCAAAGCAGTCACTGCGTGGGCACGAGCTCCACACACAGATCGGCTGCCTGGCAGGGCTGGCAGTGGGATCTGCCTCTGCTGGGCTGTGGGGGAAAAGACCCCCATGCCAGGGCACAGCATGCCTGCAGCCTCCTTGCACGATACAGTTAAAGCCCCACGCTTGGCAAGTCCCTCCATAATCCCCGCCTGCCATGGCTGAGTGCACTCAGGTCCTCACTGTGGAAGGCTGGGGACATGGATGCTGTCCTTGTCTGAATGTCTTCAACTCTCCCCAAAATACCTCTTGACCAGAGGTATTGGTCTTGATTTAAAGTTTACTTTAAATAAAACCAGGGGAGCAGGATAACTCAGCCCAATGAAAAATGACAATTTTCTCCCATCTGCCTTCGTTCTGCACAGCGGTGCCCCGCAGCCATTCAAGAACAAGACCTCCTATCTTATTTGGGAAACCATTTCAGAGAGGTTCAGCTCTAAATGCCTCTCCTCCTTCTGTGGTGGGACCCTACTTCAGCCACAGAATCACAAAATCATTTTGGTTGGACCTTCAGGAGCATTTCAGCCCAACCATTAAGCCAGCATTGCCAAATTCACCACTAAACCATGTCCCCAGGTGCCGTATCTGCTTAGTGGGGAATGTGACCTGCACTCCAGACATCTTTATACAGCAAGGTAACCATTTTATCCCAACTTAAAATGGTTCATATAGCTGCTTCATATTCCCAAAAACTGCACAAACCTATTTCCATTGCATGTCCACAAACTGAAGCAAAAAAAAAGGAGTTTTGATCTTTATGCCAGTTCACAATGACAGCAGTCCTGTACATGTCATCTTCTGTTTGCCTTTTTTTTTCCCATAAAAACAAGACAGAGACCAGAATATCAAATATTAAAACCCCAAGGAAGATAAATATTTAAAAAAGCTTTAATCACAAACCCACAGATTATTTAGGCTACATGTGGCTGTAAGAGTGTAGCAAATGCCTTTAAGGGTGTGGAAAGTTAATTCTTTAGGGTAAAACCATAGAGAGAAAATACGTGTTTTAACTTAATGCTTTCTAATTTCCAAATGCCTACCTGCAAACATTCATTGTGAATGCATGGAGATGTCTGATGCATTCATTATGTCTGTTTGGTTAATCTGCTTTTACACAAAACTAAAAGAGATTAATAAACTTCCCTAAATGCCCTACCATTGCCAGCATTCTTCCCTTTCTGAAAAGCTTTGCAAGACTTGATTTGATTAAAAACTTTTCTTCAATTTCGATATCCTGAAGTCAAGGTACTAGAGATGGCAATCTTTGTTTTTGTTTCAAAATAAAGAAACTTCACAGTTGCAGAGAAAACATGATGCAAGTATAACTGACAGCACAAAACCAGATGGCAAATAAAATTATCTCAAAGCATATTGTTATTTTTTACATTGCATTTACAATTTTCAACACTCGTATTTGGCAACACTGCTGTCCCTCATTTTATATAGGTTAAAAGTGAGAAGCAGCAGTCTGCTCACTTCAAAGTCAAGAATTTACCCCCAGGTAGGATCTATTTATGTGCATTTAACCAACTATTTATAGCCATTTGAAAACAGAAGGTTTTCATAAAAAGTGCTGGCACAGCCTTCACTATAACAGCGTTGATAACATGTTCTCTCTGCTCCCACTGGACCTTCTAACTTGGTAACTCCTTTGGTAAAGATGAACTGGAATGTGGGGACCTGTGATATTAAAATTTCTTTAAGCAGCCAACCCCTCTGCTTCCCCAGATGCTTTTCTGCTGCTTGTAGCAATAAATCTTCCAGTCATGCAGCAGGGCACCAAGGCACTCATGGCTTTTATGAGATAGGCTTCCAGGGCTTTGGGAAGTATTAATAGTCCATCAGAGGAGGCACTGACACTGATTTCCAGGTAGGCAAGGCAGAACATCTCAGTGTGACGGGGCTGGTGATGAGCACAGGACAAAAACACAACCAGAGTGTCACCCACAGACATCACCCCCCTCCATGCCACGGATTTATTCTCCCTACTGTCCTGTCTAAGAAACACAAAAGGCACACTGTGAGATTTCTAAAACGAGATCTATGCCCCAGTCCCTCAGCAAAGCAGCAGCAGGAGCAAGAAAAACAATTTGTTTCTAGAAGCTGATATTCATCAGCAAACCCCACCTCTCTGCTCTGTTCGCTGCTCCTCCACAGCAAACAGGGCCTTTCTCATCCCCGAGCTCGACTGCACAGAGATCCATTAGATAAAAAAACATATCTAAATGAGAAATGCAGCAAAAAGAAATGAGTTTAGACAGCTCCTCCTCTCTGATCTGGGCTACAATAATTATGCCCACGTCATGTGAATTCATTGCTGCGTACCCTCAGCAGAGCTCATTTTACCCAATAACTTCAAGATCCTTCTCCAGAGGCTCTTCTCTCTCCTCACCCACCTTTCCAGGTGTCCAAGTCACTCATTTCTCTTCACCATCACAGCTTTCCATTGCACAGCCCTTCCCTAAGGCAGGTGCTCCTCGGCAGCCACGCACACACCTTGCTCTGCCAAGGAAGGCTTGCAGCTTTGAAGCCCAGACAGTTTCACCCATGCGCTCTCACATGCTTTTCCCCATGCTAAAAAAGAGCCTGGAAGAGAATTTTGGGAGCAATCCATGCAGACATGAACACATTCTTCTTGCAAATTTTTCCAGACGTCCTCCTGCAGAGAGAGCTGCAGATCTCTGGCAGTGGCTCAGGACGGGCAGGTGACGCTCTGGCTGTCCCTCTTCCCCTCGCTGGCTGCCAGGCTCCTGCTGTGCCCTTCGACCTACCTCTATTCCAATTAACAAACCAAATGAACCAACAGCCTCAAGTGTAAATTCATGGCATTGTGCCAGCCACCACCAGTTCATCTGCTCATGGGCTGCTCCTTCCTTCGATATTCCTTCAGGTTTGGCTTTTGGGCTGTGGGCTTTCTGGAGAAAACATCTATCTCCACTAATTCTTCCTACAAAAGCCAGTAGTAATGTGGTTAATAATAGCAGCTAACCTTTGGCTGCTAAAGTATTAGCAATGCCACCCATAAAGCTGTGTCATATTTAGTGAGCTGTCAGAGCAGCAGCATCATTAAAAAGCCCAAGCACATAACTAATGTATGTAAAGCACTGCAAGAGATAATCATTTGGTTGGTTGGTGATTTATTCCAAAACTGATGGAAGCACAGGGCTTGGCAGTGAGAGCTGCTGAAGGAAAGGAAGCAGGGCAGGCTAACACTCACACTACAACAGTCCCTACCACCTGGCTTGCAGTAGGAGCAAGTCCTGGTGAAAGCAGTACATGTGTTATTTGAAACTCAAATGACCCTTCATCGTCTGTGGACTCACTTTCCTAATGATTTCTGCCTGGATTTGCAAGCTCTTTTCTTCCTTCTCTTCTCCCTTCACATCAGAGGGATGTCAAGACTTCTGCTGCCCAGTGTTAACTTTGTGTCTGTACACGATGTTCTCCCTGTGCTCACTGGGACCCGCAGGCTTCATAATTAGGGCCGGATTCAAGCAGCACCAAGCACACTTGCCAAGATTTTCTTCAAACCCAAACTTGCCCACTCCTTCCCAGTGCTGTCCTCCCCTCCCCTCCCTCCCACCATGGCTCTGCAGGATAAAGGAGATCACTGAAGAAGAAAGCGACGCCTTCCCCTCCCCAGCACGGTGAACCTGGCTGTCTCTCCATGGGCTGCAGCTCCCGAGCTCTCCTGAATTACCCAATCTCCTTGGAGCCTCTCTCCCCGTGGAGCTGGGACCCACAGCCCTCCCCAGGAACACCAATTACACCAATTCCATCTTGCACAGCCACCTCAGCCTCTGCCCACCCCTCCTGACCCACAGAACCCCAGCCCTGAGCCTGACAGGGCCCAGCCCGTTCGGCAGCTCCCATGGTGGGAAGACAAGACCTGTTGATTTCTGTGGTTCCATCTAAGTGTGGATTGATGAGCTACTTCAGGAAGCTAATATTAATTCCTGGAATAACGTGCAAGGGCTGCCTGGCTGATTACCCCTCATTCCTGTCTGCTTACAAACAATGATTACAGTCTAATCTCAGCACTCTTGGAGGAGCTGCGGAGAGTACCCTTCATCTACTGTAATTACGTTCCAGCTCCCTTGGAGCTGGAGCTCTTATTCACTCCTAGCATTATCTGGAGGTGAAAATTACTCCAAAGAGCTGTAGTAAACCCTTGCTCTAGCTCCAAAACCAAGCTAAAGAAACCAAATTGTTTTGTGATGGTCAGACAAAGGCACAGGATGAAGGAGAGATGGATCCAGCACGTGGTAAAAACAAGTGTTGCTGGCACTGCCAACATTTGACATCAATACAACTCAGTCCTGTTTTTTGCAGAGATGTCCACCCTGCTGTATTTCCTTCAGCCTCTCAGCAGGATGGAGACACAGCAGACATCTCTGCAAGCTCATTTAAAAGAAAGCCTTTTCCCAGTGGGACCTGGTCACGGTCTCCCCAGGCTGCTCCTCCACACTTCAGTGAGGCCTCAGAAGGTGCTACAAGGCATAAAGTGTCAAAACATCACCAGCCTTTCGGATGTGATGGGAAGGTTTATCTGCTTCCAGAAGTTTTGTTCTAAATATCAAGTCAAATACAGTATATGCCTGATTTAATCCTGCAAAGACTTCCAGGCAGCTTCACTTGGCCTAAAAACCAATTCTAGGTAACTGTACAGGTCAACAACTTCTAAATCCATTTTCTGATCATGTTATTTTCTCCAGTATGTATAGATTAAATATAAATTATACATATATTATATAGATAGATTTAGATATGCAGATAGCTATAGATATAGATATATAAACATATATATAATATAAACATGAGTATAAATATACATATAAATATACATATAAATATAAACATATTGATATAATATAAATATAAATAACATTGCTCCCCTGTGAGGGTGGGGAGGCCCTGGCACAGGTTGCCCCAGCCCTGGAAGTGTCCAAGGCCAGGCTGGATGAGGCTTGGAAGAACCTGGTCTAGTGGAAGGTGTCCCTGCCCATGGCAGGGGGGGTTGAAGGGTCTGTAAGGTCCCTTCCAACCCAAACCATTCTGTGACTCTATGAAATCACATTTAACTGTTTCCCTTTAACATAACTACACTCCAGAACATCAACATTTCCTGATGCTCTGGTTAAAAACACATGTGGTTTTACAGCACCTCCTTGTGCAGACACAACTGAGACCCTCTGCTCAGGTACAGAACAGAGCTCTCCCTCCAAGGCTGTGCCCAGGATCCTGCTCTGCCTTCCCTTGCTGAGATGGTTCAGGACAGAGATAACTTGAACTGGCAACCACAGCCTGCACTGGGGCTGTCAGCACAGGCTGAAACCCTGACCACTGCCTCTTTTCACTGCTGCAGGCACCTGTGAGATTGAACATGAAACAAACTGCACATGCTATGATTATATTTTGCCTTTGCTGGGGGGAGAGAAGCCCCCTCTGTGAACAAAGCAAGGGCATGTGCTCAAATGATGCCTGAAGCACACGAGGTTTAACTGCAGCAATCTGGGAAGTGAGACATCTCTCCCCCCTGATCTCCCAGAAGGCAGCCTGATACCTGGGCTGCCAAAGGTCCTGTGTTCTAATTAAGTGTTAAATCTAGTTTGTTTTTTTTTTTAAATCTAGTAAGATGTTTCTCCATCCTACAGTGCAATCACTCTTTGCTGTGCTGTAATTCAGTAAGGAGAACAGTTAATTAAGTTTGAACAACAGTGTCTAATGACTTCTATTTAAAGATGTTAATAAAAAAAAATATTAGAAGCCCTTAGAAATTACCTAACTTTGGAAGCCAACATGGTACCTTAAGAGAATGAAACATTATAGTCCTGCACACTTGCACTTTGAAAGCACACTCCCAAGTGCAGTGGAGCAAGGCATCCCCTCCTGCCCTACAACTGCTTATTTTAGATTTAAATCATGGTGAGAATACCATGAAAATAACAGTGTCCCTGGATGCAGAGATCAAAATGAGTGCTGGCAGCATCACTGTTAAGTGCAGCTCCATTTAAATTACTCTCAGATGCTGGAGCAATGCACCTGTGGAACCTGGTGGGGAAAGGAGATGGGGAAGCAAACAGGTCCTGAAGAGATGGGAAATACTAAAGAGACAACAAAGTGACACAGCCTAGGAAACCAGACAGCAGTCCAAACAAAGCAGGATCATCCAAGATCTCAACAGGAGAAGGCAACCTCAATAAAAATGGCTTGACAAAAGAACTGAGGATAAAAGAAGGGGGAACAAAGGATTACCTATCCTGTTTAACCCCTCAAGATCTTAATCCTTATGTTCATCTCTAGAATTCAACAACACACACAGAGGTTATGCTGAGACACATAATGGCATAGGAACATTGCCAGCCCATGCACCAGAGAAACTCCAAGAATAAAACACACAGAGATTTAGACTGGTAGATGATAAACACTGGAATTATCAGAGAAATTAATAAGAAGATTGTTTAAATATTAGCCTAATTTAGCACAAAAGAGGAGATCTAGTGCAGCATTAACCTCAGACAGACCCTTTGAAAACACATCCTGGGAGTTGTGTGCTCACTACACCCACTCACCAAAGTATCTCTAATGAATTTCCTCCTACCTGGTGTGTCAGATCTGGAGGGAACCCCTCGAGGTAACTTCCTTCCTAGCCTTGCCTTCTGCTTAATGCATAGACTGGAGTTGTCTGGATTGCAAAAGGGAAACCTTATTTTTCTTATTCTTCTTGGCAGAGAAGAAGTGACAAAGACAACTATCCATCACTGCTCTTCATGAGCATCACAGAGCCATAATGCAAGGATTGTACCTGATTTATCTTCTACACAGTCCAAATAAAAAAAAACCAAACCAACCCTCTGGTCTGCCTCTACTCAAACTGAATCTTGCCAACATAATAAATTGAAACATTATAATGAAGCCTAGTTTCATCCTCCTTTTTGAAGTCAGCAGAGGGACATGCTGAAGGGAGTTCAGTCTTCCCCTGATGGATTCCACAGCTGCCCCATGGTGGGGACACATATTTACCTGCTGGGTGTCATTGCTGCATATAGCTCTCCCTGTGATTTGGAAAGTTTGTTCAACTCACAAAATCATCTGCAAGCTCCCATACCGCATCTCTTATCCTCAGAGGATCATGAATCACCAAGGCAGGATAATATTTGAGGACTTAAAAGTATTGAAATTGTTAAAAAATAAATTAGCCTTAAAATCAGACACATATACCAGCAGGCAAGAAAGGAGCAATATTGTAGCCTGACTCCAGGTTTTGAAAAATGATCCAGAGAATATGAGGCCTTTAAAGTTACTTCTGTATCAAATAAAACTAAAAAAGCAATAATAAACCCCCAGCAAAAAATTATGCTAATAAATAAATAAAAACATTCCCTTTCTACCTAGGAGAATTCCCTAAAATTCTTAAGAAGAAAAAAAAAAAAAAAAAAAAAAGAAAAAAGAAAGAAACCCTAAGGATTAGGTTCAATTATTTGGATTTTCAAAGCCTCTGTGACAAACTACCGCCAAGAAGGCTACAAGAAAACTGTCTGAGCAACGGAGCAAGGGATAAAGTGTTATTACAAATCCAGAAACTAACTGAACTAAATTAAAAAAGGAGGTATAACACACGATCAATATTCAACATAGTGAAAGATTACAGTGGCTGTTCCCTGAGGACCAGTTTTGTCTAACATATTCTTCAGCTATTTGCATAGGAGAGTGAGCTGAGATGTGGTGAGACTGCATATGACACGATTGGTTTGGGGGGCATTGAGCTGACCTTGGCTGCTCTGCCTCTCAGGAGCACTGGAACACTTCATCTTCACTCTGGGTTGTCTTGGGAGAGGTTTGCTCGCTTTAGTTACAGAAAATATAAAAACACAGCTGTTTAGCAGTTAAGGAGAAACCTGAGAAAGCACAGAATAATGAAGATATTTACTCTTTTCTTGCAAGATGGTAGGGAAATGATACCCAGAGGAACAGAATGGCAATTTTAAACAGATATAAAAACCCCTCTTTTCTCAAGTCCTGCATTGACCTCTGGAGCTCACTGTCACAGGCTCTCTCAGAGATCAAGAGCTCAGAAAGTCCAAAACTGAATTAGATACATTCAGAGCAATACTGGTGAAACACATTTAGCAAAGCTTATGAAAAACATCTTTTATAAAGACACCACAGTAGTTTCTTGGGCAGGTTTACACCACTATGTGTTTTGAAACCTGAAAACAAACTATCTCTCTTTTTGAGTGAGGGTGAAAAAACCTCCCTCTCCCTTGCAAGCTATAAAAATTAACACTTTACTAGGAACTTGCACAGCAGAACTGGAACACCTGGACAAGCTGGCAGAGCCATTACTGCTCCCCAGTCCCAGATGGGGAATGGGGCAGAGTGAGGCACTCAGTGGCAGTGCTGCATTACAGTCGGGGATCCCTGGGTTTTTTGGCTGTGTGCTCACCAACAAGCTGCTGTATCTGCAGACCAAACAAGCACAGAGGACCTCAGTGGGGAAGAAGAGGTGCTTCCTCAGCTGTTCCCAGCCCTTCATCCCACCCCAGATCCGCACTGCAGAGGAGAACTCCCCAGGGAGCTGCTGCTCCATCAGCACCAGCGCCGGGTATGGATGGGATAACTACGGACACTGCGGATGGGACAACTTCCCAAACCCCATTCTCCCAGCTCCCTCAGCTCCCTGCAGGGTGATTTCCATGCAGATCCTGCTGGCAGTGAGGCACTGGCAAGCTCTGGAGGAGCAGCAGAGCTCTCATCCCATTTGGCCAGGAGCTCCAGCAATGCCCCCTCTCATTTTCACAGCAGGTTGCACACCCAGGTGGATCACTGAGGCTGAGCCTGGCTGCTCAGCTGGGAAGCAACAGTGCAGAGCAGGAGCTGGGGAGCTGAGGAAAGCCTGCCCTTCATGGTTCCTCTTCGATATCAAGCCAGGGCTGTGGCCAGCCACCAGCTCCATACACAATCCAACCCCTTGCTTCCCTCCAGATGACCATATTTGCTTTCCAAATGTTCCTTTGACAGACACATGTCCTCCCCCTGAGCTGTACATTCCAATGTCTGCACATATTCACTTATGATTAAAAAAAAAAAGATAAAAAAAATTAGAAATGACTTTAAAACCTGTAACTGCTTGAGGAGTCTCTAGAGTGAAAGGGAGGAGGGAAGGGGGAACCTGGGTTAATAAAAGCTGTTAATTAGAGTCAAATTTGCTGCTTAATGTGTCAAGAACTAGTGAGTTACGAGTTAATCAACTGTCTCAGTTCCTTGAGAGAGCAATAAAGCTGAAGCCTGAAAATGGAAGGACAAGGTCAGAGCCTTCAAAGGAGGTGTCTTTAAAATCACTTAATCCTAAGGTCCTCAGCTGTGAGACACCAGGACTTGCCCTATCCTGAACATCCTGTTCTATCACTCCTATCAGCATTCCAAGCCTTTCACAGTATGGTCAACCTTGCTTTTTACCTTTCTATCTGCTTTACTTGGGACTTTATCATGTGGGACGAAAGGCACAGAAAAGACTGGTAACTCTTCAAACCTTTCATTTTTTGTTTCTGCTGTTCCCTTTCAAAGGATATTGCAAAAGCCCAAAGCAAAAGGCAGAAAAGGAAACGTGAAGGAGCTGTAGAACATCCATCAAACCCTGAGTTCAGAATCCAGTGTTCCTTGTGCAAGACCTATCAACATCTCCCTACCCCATGCAGTCAAAGGAGTTGGCACAGCAGGAACTGCCTTAGAGAATAAATTAATAAAAACATCAGAGAGGAAAGAGTGAATAAAGCTTGTCAAGAAATGAAGGGTTTGGAGATGGAGCATTTCCCATTTTAATGCATCTGGGAGAGGGAAGGCAAATGATGGGTGATTTACTTTTGCCATTGAACTATGGAAAGATTTAATCTATTTTCGCTCCAATTTACTCTTTGCAAGTCTAGCCTAGATGGAGTACATCCTTCTTCTTCCCTGCAACATGCCAGCCATCACTACTGTGCCACTGTCATTGCAAAGAGAAGCTGCAGTCACTGTGGGACCTCTGCCATCACCCAAGAGCTTTCCCAATGAGGGGAGGGTGGTGCAAAGGGAGCTAGAAGATAAATATTAACAGCAGAGGATTCCACCAGACTTCCAAACTTCTGCTAAAACAGAAGGCATGAAAAACTTTTTTTTATTTTTTTTTTGAGGCACTCAGTTATGCACCTCCGAGGCAGGCATACACCAAACTCCAAGGAAGCTGTTAATTCATGAATATCATTCATCACTGGGCATTGCTCAGTGTGGGCACCACAGTGGATCTCAGCTTCCTGCTCTTGCCACCACATCTCCCTCCCTCTTCTCTTCCCTGCACAGCTGGAAGTTTTAAAAGAAAAAAATGCTTTTCCTGAGAGATTTCTTCTCCTGCCTCTCAACCTCTACTTAGTTTAGGGGGCAAATGTGCTATCTAACTGTTGTGAAGACAACATGATTCCCAAAGGTTGGGACTTGGCACAGAAAGGGAGAAGAACAGATGTTCACAGATTTCATTGCAAAATGTAATTACCCATGGTTCTGAATACTACATACAACATATTCTAGTAGATGTCAAGCAACAGGAAGTGCCCTCTGTGTCCTTTTGGGCATTTTGGGTGCTCCTCCAGATCTTACCTGTCTTGTCCATACTGCAACATTTCAGCACAGCAAGCAGCAGCCTTCTGAAATGTGGGGAGCATGGAGGATCACTTCACATACAGCCAAATAATCTTTTTAGCACTAATTTTCTTGTTCTCTACAACATCCAGGTCCTGAGGGAAAGCAGAGCCCGAAGCTAGCACTGGATGAAAAGATTAGTTGCTTCTGCATTAAGATGCTTGTAATGATTCAGCAACTTCAAGCCATCTTTCTACCAACAAGGAGTCTTTGTGCATCTTCTATAATCTGATAGTTCAAAGTGACAAATAAAAGAATCTGACAGAAGTCATTACCACCTGCAAAGCTGTTGTACATTTTTGAGTGCAAATGGGTCAATTGTGCCCCAAACTTGCAGCTTTATTCAGCTGGGAGAATAATCCCATCCTTCTTTCCAAAAAGAAATCTACAGTTTTGCCTTCCCCAGCAAACAACTCACCTGAAGCATCAGCAGCAGAGCAAAGGCAGTGTCACACACAGCTCTAGGTGTGATGGTTGCTTCCCAAAGAGCAGGTGGGGTGCACTGAGGGCACTGCCATCGTGAGAGTGGCCAGCTATCTCCTGTCTGACACCCCTTTCAGCCTCCTTTAAAAGCAGGCACAATAAACTCCAGGAGCAATCAATCCTCCGCTTTTGTTGAAAACTGTTGCTGCACAGAGGAAAATAAACTACAGAAAATCTCAGCAAACAATTCAGGGTCCGAAATTCTTCTTTTCTAACAATTAGTAGAGAGCCTTTTTGTATCTCCTTCCACAGCTGCCTAGTGCAGAGGGAAGTGGAGAGGGTCACAACCTTAATTCTGGACACAAATTGGCTGCTGGTTCTTCGCTGCTGAAGCGCAGAGAGGAGGTTACGCTCACAGAGTAATGAGCGAGATTACACTGCAATCAGGGAACAGAGATGGGAGCTGGAGAGACCTGCTGAAGGCAGGGAAAACATCCCCTAAACTAAACCCCTATTGTTCACCTCATCTCTGCCTTGGTGGATAACGCACAGAACTCCGAGCTCCTGCCAGGAGCCTGTGTGAATAATTCCAGAGCATTTTTCCTACCTGTTGCTAACATAACTGTCTATGAGCACAGGAGCTTTACACCTTTTTGAACCACACATAAGGGAAGGTAAATTTTTGCTTAGCCCTGGGAATATCCTTTTCCCTTTTCCCAGTAAAATCTGCACTGTTGTTTTTCAGGATGAAGGGTGCAAGTTGCACTGCAGAAAAATCTCATGTGCAGTACATGACTCCTCAGCACTCTGTGCATCATTAGAGTGAGGTTATTAACAGGATTATGGGGGGGCTGAGGGCAACAAGCTCTCATCTCTCTGGAGGATGATGTGTGAAAGCAAGGAAGGCAAATGAAAATTTGCAGAGGAACCATGCTTCATTCCAGAGATGAATTAGTGTTTCCTTCCCCTGAGACACTGTGGAGATCCTCACATCTGAACATAACCCCATGGTAGTAAAACTCTTTCCTGAAGTCAGCTGAAGAACAAGAATTCCACAAAGATGGCAAGACTAGAATCATTAGTGGACATCTGACTGAAATTCCATGTTGGCACCTGCTGTACAAAAATATAAACATAGACACAGCAACAACTGGCAACTGCAGCTCTCAACATTTTGGGAAATAGAATTTGGGAAATACTGTATAGGAACTGATGCAATGTGCTTTGAGATCTTCCATCAGAAGCCTTCGTGTGAGACTGTAATGGCATCTTATATCCAGTGATGCTAAATATAGCCATGCCCACCGAGAACAGCTTCAAGTCCTATCTTTGAAACTGCTGTGGATATCAGCTCTTCCTTCATCTCATTAACACTGCTGTAAAGTGCCTGGCACAAATCTACATCAAATGAATATAATTGCAGGGGAAAATACATTGCATTAACTTGTATGTCTGGCCTTCCCTGGCTTTTTCTGTCTTACTGCTGCACGCAATTTTGTTTCTATTTTTCTTCACAATTAATCTTCTTTGTCCTTCTTTTCTTTCAGCCTTTCACCTACTCCTTATTTCAAGCCCAAAGCTGATTGCTTTCCTTTTTTTTTCCCCTCCAAGTTTGATTGATTTATTCTGCACTTATGTAAATTATTTTATAAAAGGTATATAAACTGTAGAACTCCCTGCAGAACAACACAAGTGCTGCTATCAATGTAGGTAAGGAGGAAAAAAAAGTCAAGTTAACAAAATGCTAAATTAAGTAAGAATCTCTTACATCATACTTTAAAGCCTGCCAAATCTGACTCTTCAGATGTACTGCAACAGCAATTTTCTAAGACACAGGTCCTTTGCAGGTAAAATTCTTTAGTGCCAGACAGAAAAAGAAATAGAGGTTCTTCCAGCTGCTCCAGCAGGGACTAGGGAATGATGTAACCTTTCAAACAACCAGGCTGCAAGTTGTCAGAAGGTCACTACTGCATGGCCCCAAAACAATGCCATTCTCCTTGCCTACTATAAAATACAAAGGAAAGGAAGATGAGGGGAGGTATTTACTTTTCATATCTCGTCTGAAACACCTGCAGGACTTCAGGCGAGTGATCTCTGCTGAAATTCATTGTATTGCTCAGTCCATCCTCTCTTAATTCATCTCATGAAACTCTTAAATGGTACCCAGGCTACAGGCTGGCTCTCTACAGAGATGGGAATTACATCCCTAATTACAAGATATGGTACTGCCCTAATAATAAGTACTGTGCTCAAGAAGTCCCCACCCAGGGGAATGAGCCTTGACCTCCTTTAACAAAGACTGCAAAACAGTTGATAAGAACATTAAAGCAAGTCCCTGCTCCAGAAATCAGGCTTCCTCCAAGTGCTCCAGGGCTGGCTGCAGAAATAAGCTTTGAGCACTTCTCACTCAGTCTGAGCTGGTGATTGTTGTCTGTTCCCCAGCTCAAACAGATTCCGCAAAAAACATGCAGAGGTGTAGAAGAGGAACTAGAAAAGCAGAGTTTTACCTCCACAGTATTCATTTGTTTCACCCCACAATCCCCAAACAGCACCAGGACAAGCTCAGCTCGACAGGTCCATTCCAGAAACTGCTGGAGAAATTAATCTGGATTTTCATGCACCTACAGGATGAGCCTTCACAAGCCCTGGAGATGACGGGCTTCTCTACAAAACTCCCAAAAGAACTGGGCCTTGCTAACCTATCATTATTGCTCCCTGAATTTCTTTACAAACAGCACCTCTTGCCCTAAGAGCTCCCCCACCTCACACTGCAGCAATCTCAAACTGGGGCCAGGTTTTCTTCTCCAGCACAGATTTGTAGCATTTAACAGCAAACCTTCAATTACCACAGTGCATGACCGTAAAACTTGCTCAACTGGAAATGTTCACTTATTTCTAACCTTGCCTGCAGTTGTCTTCTTTCTTTTGCCCCCAAAGCCATCTCAAGCAGTGTTCTCCTGGAACCTCTGTGCAGCCTGCCGAGCACAAATCTAAATCGTAAGTCAAAATGATTTAAATTATATGGAAATATATATCTCTCCTTCAACACCAAACTGGGAATGTGGCTCCTAATGGGACATCACTACACATTACTCATAAGGCCAAGACATGTGGCATTTCCCAGGCAACATGCACATTCTCCTTTTTATGCTGGATGACTGATAAGCAGCCATCAGGCTTTTCCTTTTGGGGCTGTGCCTTCCATGTGCATAATTTGAGTCCTTAAAGTGAACCCCTTGATGTAGATTCCACCTGCCTCAGAGAAGAAAAAAAAACATAATACAAAAAAAAAAAAAAAAAAAGTCTTGGAAATATATAGCAACAAGAAACTGGCAGGACAAACTCACACTCCCACTGTGCCAAATTGCAAGTTTAGTAATTCTGTTTTCTTCCCGCTGAGAGGAAGGTGTCATTAGCTGCTGTATTTAGAGCCACAGAAAAGGTTCTTGGAGCAATCCCCAGCCTTCCTCTGAAGCAGGTGGCTGCTGACCACAGGAGCTCTCTGCAGCTGGGGACCTTCACCTTCATCTGCCTGCAGTCACTACCTCCATTTGAATGGAAAGGGAATAAACAGGGCAAGTGGCACTGTATGAAGAGAAACCCTCAGGCTGTGCTGTCCTCCTCGGGGCTGGAATTCATCCCTGCACCACCAGGGCCACTTTAAAGCCCCTGCTCTGCATAAAACACTCTTGGGTGCTTTTAACTCGAGAATAGCTTTCCCTCTGGGAGAGGATTTCTCCTCTAGGCCAGTCTCTGTGGACACCCATTGAACCAAATCCTCATTTCTAAAGATTACTACAACAATTCAAAGAATCGTCCTTTTACTCTGAGAGCCTTGGAAAGGGAGCACAAAGGCTTTGAAAATACCCTGCAATCGTGCAATGTGCACCTGGGCTGGAATCTTGTCTGCTGGCAGCATTCCTACAGGCTTTTGGGAATGCCAGCCCACCAGACCACGAGGAGAAGCGTGCCCATCCACTGCTGGAGGTTTTCCTGTGACAGAGGAGGAATGGCATCGAGCGGGGATGTGATGGCTCGATGGGGTTTCAGATAAATAAAGATACAAATCCATAACCATAGGGGGTTTTTGTGATGCCTGCAAGGAGGAGGGAGGGGAATTGTGAGGAATTGCCCCTTTGGTGTGGTAACCAAGGCTGGGAGCACCCTGTGGTTTCCAGAGCTGTTTGGGATGGTGGAAGCGAAGACCACCTGCACTGACAGAGAATTGGGAGAATCTGTGCAAACATTCATTATTTATAAGATAGCTGTCCAGAGGCAAATTGCCTGGAATCCATTAAAGGGAGAAATCCCAGCTCCCTCTGGCAGTTGCCTGGCACAGGCCTTTTCCACTGGCAGAAAAAGGGAGGGGAAAAAAAAAATCACTTTCATTTCTAATTAATCTTCTGGTATATAATACTTTTAATTACAAGGGGAAAAAAAATCCCGTGTGCTCTTTGAGAGAGGAAGGAAGGAGCCAAAAGCGAAGCAGAAAGCTCTGGCATCTTGGCTGTAGTTCAGACTTTGTCTTCTTTAAACCTGAGGAGCAGGTGAGCCCCAGCTCCTTCTCTCCTCATGATGTGACCAGAGCCCCCCAAAGCTTCAGGGGCTGCCCTAGAGATGAGGAGTGGGACCCTGTGTGTGCAAACTTGGCAATCTTCCCCAGAAAAGAAAATCCAGGTGAAAGCGAAGCAGGAAGGAAAAATACTGGAAAAATGCTTTGGACAGAAATGAAGCAGACTCTGTTGGACACAGCATGGGCAAGAAAGGAGAGAGGCCCAGGGAGAAAGAAATACAACCCATACATTATCTCCTCAAATTAATAACCCCCCAAAAATCATTCCTTTCTCAACCCCAAATTTCCTATCCCTTCTTTTTCCTAATGTCTCTCTTCCCTGCATTCATTATTAATGCCACTGGGGGTACAGATTTGCACTTTGGTTTCTGAAAAATTAATTCAATGATTAAAATTTCAGTCTCTGAGTAATGAAAGCAGCTCAGGCAAGCTGGAGATGCCCCTTTGCAGTCTGAAGGCCTTTGGGGTGCTGCCCACTTACCCTCTGCATGAGAAGCTTCCCTGTAGACCTGGCTCAAGGGGGGAAATATGGTAGGAAAATGTGGTTTTAAGTTGATTAAGTTCTGGTTTTGTGGAGAAGCCATTTCAGTGGAATCATCTACCAATTCTGTATTCACTGCAGAAAGTTCTTCCCCAGGTTCTTCCAAAGCTCAAGTACCCGTGGCTTTCCACATGACCCCTTGGATAAGGGAAGATCTCCAAAGAATGTAAATATTAATCAATGCTGTATATCTGTCACTCACTGACAGGCTGATTTCAGGCTCAGAGACTTTTAGTGTGGCTAGTGAAATTTTCTGTGACACTGTGCTTAAAATGAAAGAAGAGTAGAGAAAGGTTCTCAGAGAAAGACATCATCTCAACTCACAAAAAATATCTATTTTCTCATCTGTACCCACGCCATCAGCAGAAAGAGCAAGACTCCAGGAGCCTTTTAACTGGTGAGGAAAGGGCAGGTGACACAGCACCCGCCCCTGGATGGCAATTCCACCTCATTCCAGAAAAACAGAAACTCCCACAGCAAATTCAGTATCAGCTCAAGGAAGGTCCTTTCCCAGCCTGCAGCAGAGCTACCCTTCCCACCAGCTCCATGTCAAAGCAAAAAGTGGGCAAAAGACCTGCATAATTCTCCACCCTCAGCTCCCAGCACTGTTATTTTTATTTATTTTAAAATAAATGTGAGAGGGATGTCAGAGCTCTGAGCAGCACAGGGAGCCAAGAAGCTCAGAACCTTCTCCAGACTGAGACTACAGAAGGACAGGGAAGGACTGGATTTAAACTTACACATTCCAGTTTCATTCCTAAGGTGTTAAAAAATAGCAAAATAGAACAAATACACACAAAAACCCACCTTGCCTTTTCAATGGCATTTTGCTTCGAGGCTTCCTTGGATTTTTACTTAGTGGAATAAAGACAGCTGAAGTGAACAGAGTCCTTGGGAAGCAACATCCTGGGAATATGGTGGAATCTCAGGGCAGCACTGGCAGGACATTCCCCACCAGTCAAAGCAGCACTGCTTGTGCTGCCACCATGGGGAAAAGAAATGGACAAAGAGGAGCGGGAAGCTCTGCCAAAATCCTCCATGGGCAGGAAAGTAGCAAAGCTGTGAAGCTGAGATCTGATTTTTCTCTGAAGCAACAGGATTAGTGACAGCCCACATTGCACTTCACCGGGGTCATGAGAACTGAAGGAACACTGAGCGCTGACTCAAAGCCAGCTCCTGGATTCAGACGCTGTGCAGCTGCTCCTGGAATATTTTATCAAAGTTTCTATAACTCTGCTGAATTGTGAATTTTTGGGGGGAGAACCAAACGTCTTTGGTAGCTCCAGAAGAACACATGCTGTGTGTATCACCCTCACAGCGCTACCAGGAACAAAAAGCAATGCACAGAAACCTATTTTTCACCACATTTGCTGAAACTTTGCCGGGTGAATGCGCAGAGCATTGGCTGCTTGGGAAACTCGCTGCTTTTCTTCCTCAAGATGCAGCTTTGTGGAGGTTTCTGAATATGTGGGCTTTTTTGTGCTGTTCAACTCTTGAAGTTATTCTGAGCTGAGCCTTTAGCACTCGGCCCTGTATCTACAGGGCAGACAGAGTGTCAGGACATGCAGGATGAGCTCCCTCACAGGCTTTCATGTGCCAGCCTTCCCACCTCAGGACAGGTTCATTCATCTTGCTCTTAAGAGTCCAGGTGGTTTTACTGAACCTGCAGCTATTAAATTTTCCCTTCTGAAGAGGCTCCTGAGCAGGATCCATCCCAGCTCGATGCGCTGGGGGCACAGCCCCGACGCTCTGCGCAGAGCGAAGAGGAAATGGAAATGCTGGAACAAGCACTTTGGCACAGCTTCTTGGCTGGGCTAAAGGTTTATTCCTGGGATGCTGCTTTCCTGCAGACTAAGGAAAATTAAATTTAGCACTTTGCAAATAAATAGGTTAGGGCTGAAAGGACACTATTTAGGAATTTACTGCACACAGCAGCCTCAGAGATTATAGATCCATCACCGTCTATTACCTTGCTAGTTACTGCTTCCACTCTGTCTATCTTCCCTACTTACAGTGTGGTCCTTTCATCAGGTCTTTTTCTGTTCCAACTTGAAACTGTCATCACTCTAATGGAATTATATGAAAAAAAAAACAACTTTAGGCTGCAGTGACTGCCAAAAAGCCAAGGACAACTCCTGCGCTTCTCCAGGACAACGCGGTGAGATTCCTGCCTGACAGAGACATGCACAGATGTCTGACACCCCCTGAGCAGCACAGCAAGAGACAGCTGTTTACACCTGTGTCCAGAACCTCTGGGCCTCCCTGAAACTGTCAGCTGGGCCTTTTCAACACCCACCACACAGGAGGCTGCACGGGGACCAGCAAACTGACAGCTGATGGCAAGCCTTGCTGCAGATTCATCATAGCCACACGTGGCAGTCACCAAAGGCACCGACGCAGTTATAAACCCCACCTTGTGCTGCTCTCCACTCTCGACTTCAGAGAAAAATCATCTGCAGACAGCTCCCTCTCCAGGGTCGGATACGTCCTGGAAATGCAGAGTGACAGCCAGCACATGGAACACTCCCCAGAGCCTTCCATTAAGACAGACAAACCCTTCTCTTAAAGGTTTAAATTTATGGCAGCTCCCCAGAACACAGCTGAGATGGAGCTGCTGTTATCAGCTACCTGCTTTAGCTGAAACAGATTAGGGACAAATTAAAAATTTCAAGCCTCAGTTTGATATATTCCCTCCAAGATACAGGCAGACTGGTTTGTTTTCTTCTGGAAGCAAAAGATGCCATCAAAAGATAATCTTGGGAGCTACCAAAGCTGGAGGTCATCCTCAGCTCTCAAATTCCCTGCTTCTCCCACGATGTGATTTAGCTACAAATCCTTATAAGAAAGATTTGATATAAAATACTTTTCGGAACTTCTTCCTCAAAGGACATTCTCATGCAATTGGCAAAATAGAAAAGACATTAGATACAAAGGCCTAAACCAGCTCTAAGTTACCTGTTCATAGCACTAACTCTCACATGGGGCAGCAGGAATGGTTTTTGTGTGGAGTTACAATGGTTCAGGGACTTGCCTATGTGAAGCAAATGTGAGAACAGGAGATGTTTTTCTACCATTTCCATGAATGTGAATGAAGGCAGCTGATACATTATCAAATCCTTAATATTATCCTTGATATTAAATTATTAGAGCTGCATCCATGTGAAGTATTAATTCCTGAAGTATACAGAAGGTAAAGAGCTGAGCTGCAAGCACTATTGCTCTATAGTGTCAGGTAGAAACCCACCAGAATCCCAGCAGTCAGTCCTTGCACAAAGCTCTCCAGGAGGATTTTCAGGTCACTGCTGCATTCTGTCACTGCTCCATGGACACAGCAATATTAATGGATTGACACTGCAGCACTGATGGGACGTGTTGTGACCTGGAGAGCCCATGTGGCACATCATGCTTCAGACTCTCCAATGCTGCAAAGTGCATCAAACTCTCAGAAAATGCCACAACTCAATGCCTGATGTGCTTCCAACCCTCTCCAGCAGTAACTGCCCCCAAACAGTGGTAGGATGCCTTGGAGCAAAGTAGAAGGTACACTCGGTAGTTCTTATTTTTGCTTTTCTACAAGTGGTTTCATAAAAATAAATACCTCAGTTTAGGTGAGGGTCTTGGGGAAAACCCAAGCACAGTCCAGACTGGGATCCCATGAAGGAGGGCTGCCTACAAAGCTCTTATCTTAAGCTGGCAAGCCAGTTTGAGAGAAAGCACATTAACTGGTTTATGCTGTGCCAACTTCATGGTTAAGAACCATGTAAGAATTGAGCTTTTAGGCTGTGAAGTGTGGAAGAAATACAAGGATGACAGAGGAATTGTATGGCTGTGAGATGCTGGCTCCTGTCTCACTCCTGATGAGTGTGACATCCCTTTGGCTGCCAAAGGGGACCTGTGACCATGACACCCCATTCTCTGCTTCTCACTCGTCCCTCACTCCATCCTTCCCCCTCACCTGCCAAACGTGGTGACAAAGAGCCAACCACCTCATCACCCAAACTGAATTTAGGCTGAACTCTTTCAACTGAAATACTACACAAAGGCACAACACAGGCATTTATATTCACAACAAATAAAGGAGAAGACCTTTATTAGGCCAGACACACTTTCAGATGGAAGCAATAGCTATTCCAGGGCCACACCACCATGGGAATCTTTTGCCATGTTTCTATACTTATGAACAATTTTTATGCACACAAACACACATTCACTTCCCTCCCAGAAGGTCATAAAATCTTCTGCAGCCAAGCACAGGTAGTAGCTGTAACTCCAAAAGGAGAGATATGCCCTAATTATATTTGTATTTAAACAACATGCTGCTTACTGAAGACAGAAGAGAGGCAGAGACTGCCACCCACTCCCCCTGGTGCCTTTGTGCAGGCTGAGCTGTGCTGCCATGACCTGGCCACTCACATGCTGCTGGGTGCTTTGCTGGATCTTACCAGCTGCACCTCAGAGCTGTTTTTCCTAGAGGTCTTCTCACAAACCTGTTGCTGGAACACACAGGGAAAAGGTGAAGGAGTGGTGCAAAAGCCATCTTGAAGTCCCTGGGCAAGGCTCTCTCTGCATGCCCTCTGCAACACCAACCAGCCCTCACAGCCTGCTGAAGAGGAGCTTTGGGGTGTTCATGGGGAATCACAAGTGGAGGAAAGGCCCACAGGGATTGCAGAAGTCCCTGACACCATGTGTCACACAGGGATGGCACAGAAGATGATGCTGTGACAGTCTTGCTCTGGCTGAACGTGCTGCCTTGGAGCAACACCTGCACAGAGGTGCAGAACATACCCAAGGCACAGGAGCTGACCTGTCCCATCCTCGTGTCCAAGGACAAGAGCAGAGACTGTGGAGCAGCCAGGGAAGACGGCTGAGATGCAGGGTAGCAGAAACTCCAGGCTTTTCCCCCACAAGAGGATAAAATCCTCCTGCAATTTCTGCTCCTTTTCATGTGCAGCTTTGAACAGAACCATATGCCAGCGACCAGCGAGTTGTGGCTTGCTGACACGGCTCTGCATGTTCTGCAAAATCACAAGAGAGCAGCCAGGGACAGTAACAAGCGTGCATCAAAAGCTGCTTTGCAAAACACCCGTTTCATGTGTGCTGCAGCGAGGCTTGGTATTCCCCCATTGCTCAGGCTCCAAGGCACTGCCTTCCCCTTAAAGAGTGCTGATCACACAACCTCTAAGTAGAACATCTTTTCAAACTACCAGAGACTCAATTAAATAAATAAATAAACATTTTGGAAGATATCTAATGCCAGCTGGAGGTGGTGGGCACCCACAGAAAAGGGAAAGAGCCCCTGTGGTGCCCCAGGCCCCTCAGGATGCACCATGTGCCAGAGGGACAATTTCCTGCAACCATTGCTGTGCAAGAAAAAGCTGTCTGCCCTGGTTACATCTCCAAGCCATCCACATGCAGCTTCCCCAAAACAGGACATTTTGAACAGCTTCCCAAACCCCTGTGAGTCCACAAATTGTAATATCCTGCAACCAGGTGAGAGGTTCAGACAAAACCAGGCTGACTGACCTAGAGCCACGTGGCGATTCAGTGGCAGAGATGGGAACAGGGATCCAGGAGGGGTTTTGCTTATGTTCCCTCTGCTTTATCCCCTTTTTTAACACTGTCTTCGTCTCCCATTGCGTAAACACATTCCTGCCAGCCCACACAGTCCTTTGTAAGCTGTTCAAACACAGCAGCAGGCAGACACAGACATCCTCCTCTCCCGAGACCTCCCACAGGGACACCGGGCACAGCCAGCCACAAGAACCACTCTTCTTCAGCAAACTGCAGTCAGGAGGGTGCTGGGGACGTGGTGGTGGGGAGAGAAGAGGGAGAGGGTTTTATTTGAGCAGGTAAGGCAGCCAGGACCTGCTCTGCCTCCTCTGTGCTGGGCAGGGC
The DNA here is from genome assembly GCF_971803275.1 of Cyanistes caeruleus. Taxonomy (NCBI): domain Eukaryota; kingdom Metazoa; phylum Chordata; class Aves; order Passeriformes; family Paridae; genus Cyanistes; species Cyanistes caeruleus. The sequence continues at coordinate 12,011,831 of NC_141717.1, forward strand.
TGCCCGGCTCTGCCCCATGACACAAGGATGGAGTCACAGGCTCCTGGTTGGGGCACAGGCATCACCTGCCCCGTGTCCACCCCATGTCCTTCCAGAGCCACACACCTTGCCACATCCATCCTGGATGTGCACTTCCAGCCTGGATGCTCTGGTTTAATTAAATTCTTATCAGTGACCTGTGCTCGTTGATGGTGCATGTGACTCACCCCAGAAAGCACAGGCTGTCACTCCTGTTTCATTAAATAGGAGATGTTTCAATGAAGGGGATTTGAAGTGAGATAAATTGCAAACTTATTAAAAAATAGGTGCATTCCAGTAATTTTGTTACTTATTGTTACTGCAGAATCATTTAAGTTGGAAAAGACCTTTAAGATGATTGAGTCCAACTGTAAATCTAATGCTGCCAAGGCTATCTTTCCTAGAAGCCCAGGAAAGATGGTGAGGTCCTTTTCAGCTGGGATGGCTGATGCCTGTCACAGCCTGGATGAGGCTATCAGCAGTTCTGACAGTGATGGGGGCTGAAGTCAGGTGAAGAATTTGTGTGGATAACTCGAAAGCTGCCTTTGCTCAGCAGCCTCCTTTGCCAAAGGAAGTGCAGGCAGCGAGGCAGAGCTCATGCCAGCACAAGGAGGGTTCTGTGGGGAGGGAAACCTGGGAATGCTGCAGTGGCACTGCTGTGTCCTTGGGGAATGAAGGAGCAAAAGGAAGGGAAAGTGCAAAAGCAACTTGGTGGTCAGCAGCTGATGACTGCAAAACAAACGAGAGACAGCCTGAAGCTCAGATGGCATCTGAGAGCCAGCCTCGTGTTTCCTGTCCCAAAGCAGACCTGCTTCTGTGAAGAGACAGGTTTTGTATCTGCCTCACCAGGTAACACATCAGTCACTCCAACAGAGAGGATGCACCCATGAGCAAGACAAACCTCTGAGCTTTCAGAAAGCCTCACCCATCCCATTCTCCTGCTAGTCAGGAAAGAGTCTGTCACTGGAATAATGCCCCAATATCATCAATACTAATTACCTCCGTGCCTGGGTCTACCTTGGCAGACTCACAGGCATGGCAGGAAGGGGAGCAAGTGGTGCCAGCAGACTGGAAATGGCTACTGAGCCAGCCTGGCAGGTAACAGGGGAGGGAATTCCCCAGCCCAAAGGTGCTCTGTGCTCTCCACCAGCACCATCCATTTATTCTCAAACAGTCCAGTGACATTGGCAGGAGCATCATCCACCTTGCTCAGTTAGAAGAAGGCTTCAGCCCAGCCTCTTCAGGCCTTTGCTCAGAAATTCTGCAGTCAAAAGGAAAACCTTGTGTTAGATTTTTCCAGTGTACTTGAGATGACTGGCTTCATTAAAAACAAAAGAAGAAAAAGCCCTAATGTGCACTGGGGAATAGGCAGTTGTTCAGGGAAGCATATGCAGTAAGAGAGAAACTGTGTAAGGAAGAAAAAAAAGCATGAAGAAGAGCAATTGGAAGATAGCAGCAAGAATTAAAGTTAGGTCCTAACACAAAACAGGCTGCTACGATATCTGAAAAAAAATTACGTGTGGGAAGTTTAAACACAGGATTTGATGCTGTAACACCATAGGTTGCTCAGCAGCTCCTTTTAGAGGCTGCTGATTAGTGCAGCCCAGGATGGATGCTTGCTGACCCTTCCAGGAATCCCAGCAATCATCCAGCAGGAAGGCACCACGCTCGCACAGCGACGGCCGGCGCCCCCGGGGCTGAGCTGAAATCAAGCCTCCAACAACCATACCAGCAAATTGAAAACAAAACATGAAAATTAAATAACTTGCAATTAGCAAGAATGAGGAGTTAAGAGAGGCCTACAGTCCCTAATCAGTCTCTTGCTGCCTGGCCTGCTCCACAGATGAGGCCCATTGTTAGTTTTGATTGTGTGTGCAAGTGTGCGAGGAGGCTGCTGGAAGAATAGCTCTCCATCGAAATTGTCATTTCCTTCTCCCCTCCAGACTCATCAAAGGTGAAGAGGAGGGGAGAAGATAGAGATACAAAAAGAAACAAACAGCTAGAACAGGCTTCTCCAAGCCACTCTGCTAGGTTTGAGGAGGAATAACTGAACCTGCAGGTATGCCAAGAATGTGGACTCAAGAACCACAGCTCTCAACAGTGCTGTCAGCTTCAAGATGAAACAAGAGCACTCAGGAGAATAAAAGTAATCCCTGCATTAAGCATCCTGCTTTTTCTGAGCTGTACATCATTTACCAGCACTCCCTGGCCAGACTGGCACTCAGACTGTGCTGGAATCTCAGCAGACCAGATTCTCTCTGCACGTTTAACCACATGAGTTTTGCCTCCCCCTTTCAGCGAGCAGTTTGTCAGCATCACTTTGTGTTTAAAAAACAGCCTCTAAGTTCTTTCTTGTCCAATCCAGCCTCACTTCCCTGCTGAAGAAAAGAGAATTAAATTATTGCATCTTGTGCTCACTGCTGCCCTGCTGTGTTTTACACTCCTGGTCAGTACAGAAGAGGACAGTGAGGTGCTCAAGCCATGGGGCAAGGAGGACTGGACAGTTCAAGGTGGTGTCTGTCCTTCCACCACACCCTTCTTCCATTCAATGGGAAGAAGTATCCCATATCCTTTTTACACCCTTATGCTCAGCCTCTGCACTCACAGTGATCTACATCAGAAGCAATTGTTCACTTTTCAGGTGGCCCTGAAGTTTGGTAGTTACAGTTCCCCTTACAGATCTGCAAACTAATTCTGCATTTAACTCCTTAAAGAGGTGTGCAAAGACAGCGTGGGCACACCAGCTTTGCACAGCTTTTTAATTCATCAGGTTGTAGAGAAGCTGTTAATTTTACTTCATTTTATGGCTGTATTACCAATCCAACAGGACACCAATAAAGGTTTTATTTTGCAGCAAGAAGTGCCAGCCCTGGAGCAGGCCACATTCTCAAGCTATGTCAAGATGCTTCTGGTTTTGTTTGCTGTCTGTCATCTAGGGTATTCTCTCTCAAGGAATACAGCTTATCAACCTGGCAATGCTCTTCAATGAACTACTGCTGGTATTTGGGTTTTCATTTAATAATTTTGACAGAAAATAACAACATGGGTGAGACCTGGAATCAGAGAAAATTCTGTGCTCTACAAGACTAAGCACTGAGGATATAGAAAATATCTGTCTAAAGGCAGCCTTGTGGCCAGGATTATTTATGAGCTCAGACACATAACACCACTGTGACAATGGAAAGAGTTTGTCTGCTTTAACTTCCTTCCCAAACAATTTAGACCCAAATAATTTAGGTATGAATTATCAAGAAATCTGAGCACTCCTTTCTAAGCAGAGGAATCTGACACCAGAAAGGTTGCCAACATTGACAATTTCACAGGATCTGATTGATTACCTGTTTAGCCCAGGATCTTTTCTAAGTGACCAGCCCCACATTCACACTGCAACACTGGAAACAGTTTACCTGAAGCATTGAGAATAATCAAGAACAGATTGCTCCCTCTTCTTCATTCAAGTCTTTATTCCCATTTCCAGAGGATGGACTTGAATGTTGCCAAGTACAGAAGCAGCAAAATCATTTGTATACCCAAGCCAAAAAACAAGCAGCATGAAGGGGAATGTCTCTTCCTAACCTCTATGGTAAGGAGCTGCCTTTACACCTCCAAGCAGAGACCTCTGAATGTCCCTACTTAAGGTAAATGTACATATCTAATGTAACACTAGATATTATTATTTGTCCACAAAGATATCTTAACATTTCAGAAAATGCAGTGGCCTCCTGCTCTCAGTAGTTCCTTGAAGTCATAGGGTCTATCAAATAAAAGGATTTCTACTCTTTTTCTTTTAAATTCATTGACTTCAAATGCTTTGGCTGGGACTATGTCCTTGGGCACACAGAAAGAAAAAAGCCTTCGATTTAATTTCTTTCCACTGTTTGTTCATTTGTACAAGTGTCTCCAAATCATCTCCTCTTCAAATTTGACCAGTCTTTCTGTTTACTGAAGGACTTTCTTCATCTGAAACAATTGTCATTGCCTTTCTAAAGGCCTCATTTCCTTACTCCCATTCAGGACAAAGCCAGAGCCAAGGATAAACATCACAATGTACACCTGGCCAGGCAGTGACAGCCTGATCTGCCACCTCCTCATTCCGAGCTGGATAAGCTGATCCAGACACTCCCCAGCAATGTTTGTTTGTTTGAACAGGTATCTTTAATGGCTTGTTACAAAGGGAGTTGAGGCAGCTCCTGGATATCTGATGAGTGGGCTGGTCTAGGCACACCATCACACAGAGCACAAAGTCTGCACCACGGCTGGACACATCTAATGGAGCAGCAACAGGAATGGAATATGAAACTGTCGAGTGCCCCAGGAGCTACAATGCATTACAGCTCACAAAAAAAATCAGCAGAATCTAAACTCCTGGTGAGGAATCTGTAACAGCCTTTCCACAGCATTTAATTGAAACAATAAAAAGGAGCAAACAAAGGGGGGCGAGCCCTGAAGGCTGAGATGTGCCTTTCTGCCCACGCACTCACAGAGGGGCTGAAAATCACTGGGACATCCTTCAAGCTGATGAGCTCATCTGTTGCACCAATAGGGATCACAAATAAATACTGGTATGGTTTCATTGGAATTCAGTGCTCATTTATAGATGCAGTCATTGACATTCCCAGCACAGCACTGTGATTAACCCTTTCACAGGAGCTGTAATCCCAATTAATGCAAGCTGCCTGGACACATACAGCAGGTAGATAATAAGCTCCACTATAGTAACAGCACACCTTGGCCAGGAAAACCAAGCACATCTTTCATCTTCATTTAGCTTTGAAGGGGTTACATTACAGGAGCTCCTATTGCATCCCTCACTTAAAATTAAATGCCACCAGCAGTGCTACTGAAATATGCTTTTAAAGTTTACAGCCGAACTACAGAAGCTTGTAAAGTGCCAAGGGACTTCTCTGGTTTAATTATATAGACCCTGTTCCATAAACTGCTTGAACAGAATAAATACAAATAGCATCCATGCTTTGTGACCTCTCTGGGTTAATGAAATGCACACAAACACCCACAGTCTGCTATGGCTCAGAAATTTCACAGCATAAACACACAACCCTGCTAGAAGCTGTAGTCAGGATTCAAGCCTTCATACATATATGAGAACCAGCTGCCTGGACTCAGCAAGGAAATAATTTGTTGTTTATATTCTACTACTATTCAAAGCTGCAGTCGGTGGGAATTGTCTGCGATTTACTGAACAGGGAGAAAGAGTCTGAAATTTTCTTGTTCATGTTGTAATTAGCAAATCTGCTCCTCTTGTCCAGAGAGAGGTGGTGAGATAAGAGAGGCTGAGGAATTCCAAGAATCAATAAATTACCTACTCCTGGCTCTAAGAAATGTGCAGAGAGAGAAATCTGTACTTTTGTATCCCCTCTCCTGCATATAAATTATTTATATTGCCATTTCACCAAGGAGAGTTTCTTTCTACTAAAGACAAGTTCCTGAGCTGCCATTTCTCATGCATGTGGCCAACACAGAATTTTCTCACATTTTCTTAACTTTCTCCAAGTATGCCATCTCTCCTGTAGTAAAGAAAAAACTGCAACTTGTACTGTCCAGCCATGGCATCCAACAGACACCTCCAGGAGTCTGCTGAAGTTTCATTCATTAAATGTTTAACACTACAGGTGTGAGCACAGCTCTCTGGAGGTGTTAGAGCAGCACTGCACCATCTCAACAGAGAACTGTTTTCAGGATTCTATAGCAGCACCTTAAAACCAACAGAATTATTCTCTTCCCTGGGCACAGGGCTTTAATTTCTTACTGTCCTGTGCCCCAGCTCATCCAGAATTCTCCTAAGACCAAGCAATGTGACTGTTTTGGGGATATTTTCCTAGTTTTACTAAAGTTTTACTAGGTGCTATCTTATACATACCCTCACTTGCTTGATTTGTTGGGTTTTATTTGTTTTATTTTCTTTCCTGAGGCACTAAAATAGCAGAATGGGAAAATATTTGTCCTGTTATGCAGAGAAAGAATCTTGCAGCCATCCACACGTGGCACACAGCTGTAGGTCTGCAGAAACAGAACTTCCTCATTTTCTGCTACAGAGTTCCCTCCTGTACTGAACACCTCCAAACCCCTTCATAAAGGAGATTTGCCCTAGGGAGGATCAGTGGGAGGCAGGTATAATTTTAAGTGCTGTTGTGTTTGCCACAGAGAAGAAAGTTTTCCTACTGACCTGTAAACTTGGGCTGTTGGCACTTGAACCAACCTAAATAAAGACAGGACTTAACATCTGGGTGACTTCTAACGTCACACCTCAGCTCTCTAATGCATCTAATGCTTCCAGCTTCATCTGGAAGGCAACACAGCAGAAAAACAACCCCTCTGTCATGGTACAGCCTCACAGCCCACCCAGCCAGACCAGCAACATCACCTGACAGACAGAAGACAGACTGTTATTGCTACTCGTCTGTGCCGTTCACATAAATGGCACTTCACACACACCAGGATGAGTTGCTGCTCAAAAGGGATTCCAATTTACATAAAGACAAGATGATGACACGCAGACAAGCTAGAGGATGGTAAAAAGACATAGGGACATATATCTCATAGTGAAGTAATGATGAGCCTTGATGGTTACATAAGGTTTTATTACTGCGGCATATAACTGATAATATAAAAAGGTGAAGTGCCAGGCCAGATGCCTGAGGTTTTATGCATATATAGTCTCTTCTCTTTACTCCAGACTTTGATATATAAGTGGGAGACCAGATGTCAAACCTCCTACTTTTTAACAGAAGAAAGGATCTTTACTTCCCTCACGAGGAACACTCTGCCACGTAGCAGGGGGCAGTGATTTTCCAGTCTAATCACTGAGAAAGAGCAAATACACCCTGACACGTTGAAAACCATGAACCCAAAGAAGCAGGTGCAGCCAGGGGTGCACAGACCTACCTTGAAAAGCAGGCAGTCCCCCTGGTGCTCGGCATAGATGGAGCTGAGCCTGTACTGGTTCTCCGTGGTGATGTCGATCTGGTACCCCGTGAGTGTGTAGCACACCTTGCGGAACTCCTGGATCTTGGTCTGGAAAACTTCTTTCAGGCGCTGGTTCTTCAGTTCTGCACTTTCCACTTGCTTCTTCAGCTCTGGGTAAGGGAAGAAAACGGGTACTTTCTTATATGTCACCGGCACAGAGCCCTTGTGCTGTATTTATGGTGCTAGCCAAACTGAGTGAATTGAAAAGGTTAATTAAAAAGTGAATTAAGCAGGCAGAGTAAAGAAAGAAGCAAGCTGGATGCCTCTCCTCCTGGCCCCAGCAGACCAAAAGATAGTAAAACCTGGGGAGTAAGGAAAACAGACATGTCTTGGTAGGATGGATTTTTCTTTTGCTCATCCAGTCTTTTAACAACACACTACAAAAATTCAAAGCCATAGCATCCGTTTCCCCACATGCACACGACTTGTTTTCTACACAGAACCCAAGTGAAGGGTGCTCCTCTACACAAAGAAATAGAGTGGGAAAATGGTCCAAAATACGCCTCCCTATGGTTGCATCAGGAGGAAGCTGCCTGCAAGGGAAATCTCCTCCAATGGAGGAGATTTGAGGTAGGTGCTTTGATCTCAAATTGACACACTCAGGTTTTGGGAAGGGGCTTTTATTGTGATAAAAAGCCTGGAGAGCTCCTCTGCCTCTTTGCATTTACTACCTTAACTGGACTAGTCCCTATCAGAGAGGTCCTGGGAGACTGCCTGCCACTCACCCTGTGTTTTATTGCTACAAAGGGAGCTGCCAGTACTGTGAATCCTTCAAGAGGATACACAGCAATTACCATGAATCTTTCACCCAAGGTGCCTTCTGAGTAATTAAACCTCGATTTATCATCCCATTAATTACAGAGATTGGCTTTACTTTAATATACACTAGAGATGTCTCCCAAGTCAGCCTGTTTTATCAACACTGCAGTCCAGGGTTAGGAAAAATCCTGAGAGTCTTTCTAACAGCAAACAAATAGACTTCCCCAGTCAAATACCTCTTTGTCATTCTGAAGTTTAAGGCTTGGTGCTGTGATCAGAGACATAACTGCAGCATTTGTAGCCCATAATGTCTTTAGTTTAGCTAGTTCAGGTCCAGCAGCAGGACAGCAGGAACTTCACAGCAAGGTGACTGCTGGAATATGAGGAATGTTTTTTGGCTGGGTTTATAGAGCCCATACTAAAACATTATCACTTCCCAAGTGAGCTGGAATTTTTTTTTTGCTTGAGTACTTGCAGGGAAGTGTTTGCATTGGCCTCCCAGGCACAGTGCAGGGAGGATGTGGGATGAAAACTGCAAGGCCATGGACTCAGCAGCAACATTCACCTCTGAGCAGCTGCAGGCACACCAGGAGAATGCCAGTCACCTCTCATCTCCTGCACTGCCTTGGTTAGGCACAGTGGGTGGAACAAAAGGATAATTCAATGTGTTAAGTTAAAATGCCTTAAATGCCACTGAGGATGCCCCTGCTCAGAAGTACTTTGGCCTTAATCCAACTCAGTTTAATCCCCAGGCAAGGACAGGAACTCTTTAATGGTTAAAGAGAACAACATGTCCCTTTACTTCTGAGTGAGAGCATCCACACAAGGAGAGTTTACACTGGCCAGCTCCTTACCTTCAGCAAACCCAGCTCCACCTTCCTGAGCAGCCTCTGGTGGCGATGCACAAGCAATGATTGCCTTTACCCTGAGCATCCCCCAGCTGCATCTTGCTTTATGAAAGGAGCAAACCAGTCATGGGGAACATCACCAGTTGGTTCATTAAAAACCTGCTATACAGGGAACCTCCCAGTTGTAGGGGGATGTAAAGTAAGTAGAGAATGTCCAAACCACCCTTAATGGCACAAAGGGTTCTGTCTTACACACAGTCCCTTCTCATGAGCTCAAAAAGGCTCTTTTCTGACCACCCACCTTCCCACTCACAGCAACTTATCAATGTGTGATTAACTCAACCCTTCTCTGGATTATTACAACCCTTTACCCATCATCTTAGCTGTACTGATCTTTGATTAATCAAGTAATCATCCTCTGAAATTGGGAGGTTAATGGGTGGCTCTGACCTGGACATTCTCAGTTTTCATTCAGCTATGCAACTGTTAAGGACAAAATCCTATATACGAAAGTAAAAATTCAGTGACCACACTGCAGTGGTAAATAACATTTCGTCACTGTCAGACACAGCCCTGCCTTTAATATATTGCCCATGTCCAATAGCAATATTTTTTTTCCCTAATAAATGCAGCCTAGCCTTGGAAAAGTAAATCTGCCTCTTCCTGCTGCATCTCAGAGGTTGCCTTTCCCAACTTTTATAACCTTGGAGGTGGATGGCACCCTAATTCATTAACTCCTTGAACAGCTTTCGTTATTTATGAAGAGTTAGTGCCTTTTCCACTGTTTTGTCTCTCAGACTTGGTCCTGCCAGGGACCACCAGGAGCATCCTCACCCCCACCCAACAGTGCTGGCCCAGTTAAACAACCCTCTGACTCTGCAACTGAGTGATGGCAACTGCTTCCCTCCACTACCCTCAGGGTGAGAAAGGGAAAAACTTTGACTACAATCACTCTTTCATGCAAGAAATCTGGGGCTTTCCAGTGCAACTGAAGTACCAGGGAGCCTTCACCCCCGGCTGCCCTTGTCGCCTCCCTGCTGCTCCTCCTGGCCCTCTTTCCAGAGCCTGCGGCAGTGTTGGTGTCCTGGCTGGAGGAATTCATCTGCATGAAAAACTCATCTGCTCCTCAGAGATGCCTTGTGTCAGCCACTGGCACAAGGTGCTGAGCTCGGGAACTGCTAATGGAGATGCAGCTGAATGTGCCAGGGGTGGGACAAAGCCTTGTCATCCCTTCCTGACTCCCTCAGCCATTGCCCAACAGGGATTCTCGAGCTTAGGGACAGGAATAAAACCCAAGCAGGCACAGGGACACGATAGGAACGCCTGATTTGCAGCTGCCCCCAGTGAAAGGTCCATTGAACCCTGACTGTAAAACAGAGATTGCTCTTCCTTTACGCCCAATTAAGCTGCAGTCCTCAGTAGCTCAGCCACAGCTGCTGGTGCCTCCCTCCTGCAGTGTTTATCCCCTGGGAACAATTCAACCCGGGTCTATTCCTGGTTTAACTCGGGACAGCACAGCACTGGGACTGCTCCCCACTGAGGGATCTGCTGACACAACCAAGAAAGCACACCATGAGCAGGATCCACGGAAGAGTAACTTCAGAGGAAGGGAAACTGAGACCTGAGAGAATTCAGATGGGATCCCACTGCTGAGACAAAGCTGTTCAAGATGTCCTAGGATATCGTTCATACCTTTCCAGCATAGTTCTGCAGGTTCTGTGTGATACCAGCCAGCCCAGGCCAACATCTCAGCCACCTTGGGGTGTCTAAAATGGCAAAGAATGTCAATTTTTAGGGTACCTACAGAGCCTCTGCACCATGGGTCTGTCCAAGTACAGACCTGGCACCACAGAGTCCCTGCACCCAGCCAGCAGGACAGCAGCACGTGCATGCATTTGGGGACAGTAATTAATCTTTCTAATATATCCCCCATCAAGTGAAGATGTTCAGCTAAAAGGCAGCTCATTGTTTGCTCTGCATCTGAACTCAAAGCTGTGGAAACGCTAATTCTTAAGCCTCACCTAATTCCGCTAATTCCCGCCAAATTTCTAGCACAGTCAGGAAAAACTGATTTACAAGTCATCACTTGCACAGAGTGCAGCTCAGCTGTTTCAGCTGTGCTTAAGGCACAGCCACAGAGGCCATGGAACAGAGGGAAATCCTTTTGGGATGATGGGTCAGGTGCAGTGGCAGAGCTGGGCTCCAGTGACAGCACTGATGTGTCCACCCCTTTATCTACCACCTACAGAAAACTGAACATCTTGATCCATTCAGATCTTTCCCATTGTTTGGAGAATTAGATTTAATTACATCTTTAAAAGACAGCATTTGAAAACTAGAATCTCTGTATTTAGAGAACCTGTTTGAGTTCCTGCATTTGGCTTTGTTCCACTTGCACAACACAAGTGAGAGAAGTTGCAGAGGCCATGGATAGGGAAGATCACACCAAAAACACCCTTCATCCCAAAGAAGGGATGCCAAAGCATCTCCAAGTTTATGAAACAAATAAGAACTGAGAAAATAAGCATGAGGTTGTGCAGGCCATGTCTTGGTTGGGGTTAACAACTGGCCTGATTAAAATAAAAAAGTAAAAGAGAACAGAGAACAGGAAAATATATAGAAATACTGTCCCATCTCCTTTGTATTCAGGCTGAGAATATGTACGAAAAGTTGCCTGTCCTGAAGAGCTTGATGTGGAAAAAATATCCTCACTGAAATAAAAAATCATTAATCTGTTAGAAAATTAATATTGCCAAATGATTAATTCCTCCTAATGATACTCCTTGAAACACCTTGTATTTTCACACACTTACACTGACTTTAATGAATAATTCAAACTATTTTGGATAAATAAATAAAATATGAGTTGGGCTTTTTTGGTCTCATATTGGAAATGTCACTGCTTTTTATTCCATTGCTTTGAGACTCCTTACATCTGAAACTGTTCAGAGCAGCCTGGAAATACCACAGCTCTGGCTCTTGCTCCAAGTTCAGCCAGGTCAATCAATAACAATTGCAGCCTCTACACCAAAGAAAACCAAATTCACGCTTAGCCTTTTCCGCAGGGAAAGAGGAGGAAACAATGTGACTCTGAGCATGCCAAAAGTGGCATGAAATTCAATGTATCACTACTCTATTCCAGGAAAATACAAATTTGTTCTGCCCATCCTCAAAGATGCCACAAGCTATGTAGCTGCATTAATTCAGCTGCAATCCCAGCTAACATACATCTCTCTCAGAAAGGCCTGCAGTCCTTCCTAACTCTCCATTAAAGGTTACTTTCCTTCAGTGACATGTTTGGGGGTCACTCACTCCAGCACACACAGGATAAAGAATTTACACATCAATTCCTGTCCCTGCTGACCCTGCCAGGGTGCCTCAAGACAGACACCACCCAACAGTGCCCTGGACTGCATTGTCACCAACCCTGCTTCACTTAAACAAGAGATGGCCTAAATTTTCTTTCCAGCTTACAGAAGGGATGTCAGAACCACCTTGTTCACACAAGGTCCACAATGGGAAGAGGAAACACTTTTCTCAGTTCCAAGCAGCAAGACACAATTACCTTTATTCTCCTCCATCTGCAGGAGCTGCTGCCCTGCAGTGGCACCCCTTAATCACCCCCCTGCACCCCAAACTGGTTTGAATTAATCCATCCACTGCAGGTCTGTCCTTCCCATCTTTCTCTCTGGGACCCTGCCAGTCATTCCCCTGCTCAAACCCCGAGCTGAAATTTTCTTTGCCAGCCTCAGTTTATGAGGAGCAGCAAAGTCTGAAAAGAGTTCTGCGATATTCTGTGAAGGGCACAACATAAAAATAAATTGTATCGTGTTAAATAAAGGCTAATAGGAGAAGAGCTGAACATTTCCTGATGTAGGCAAGTTTACGACCATTGCTTTTGAGAAATAAAATTCGCTTTGCTAGATTTTATAGGCGTGTTTTATGCCCTGGGGGAGTGGGACCACACAGCCCCACACCACCCCTGCTCGACCTTACAGTCTGGCAGCCTCACGCTGCTCTCTGCAAAACTTGAAATTTGTGACATTACAGCCATGAATTATAACTTTTCTTGAAGGTAAAAACAGTTTTATATTCAACAGACCACACTGGCTGTTCAATTTGAAACCTAAGTGGTATTTATTTGATCAGTCAACATTGGTTTATTTTTAAACCGTGTATGTACCATATGGTTCAATGCACTGCCCAGCCCCCTTTCAGCCACCAGCTTGCCCTTCCAGCAGCTCTGGGGAGAGTTTTCAAAGGCAGCACAGCACAAGTAAAGGTCTCCACCACCATGACCAGCTGCAGCTCTTGCACTGCCCGAGAACTCTCCACTAAAAAAACAACTTTCCCAGATGTTTCTCTTCACTGAAGATGGTTGGCTGAAGGCCCCATTTCAGACAACCCATGTACCTTTACAAAGGCACCTCTTCTTGGAAAGAAGTCCATGATTAATTATCCTCTGATAACTTGCAGAAAGCAGCTGAGGACACTGGAAGGGCAAGGTGAGAGCAGCAGGACACTGAGGACCAAAGAGAGGAAGCTGTGGACAAGCATGAACTCTCTCTTGCAGTACCTACACACACACAGAACATGGGGCAGGATCAAGTAAAGGGTGATTTTCTTTTCTTCCTTTTGCTAAGGCCCAGATTACAACACCAAATTGCAAAACTCAAGCACACCTGAAGTTGGCCAGTGAACCACCACTGAGCAAAAGGTTCTCTCAGGGCATCCCAGTCTGGGCACTGCTTGGAGCTTTCTCTGTCCTTCTTCTCCTTGGTGGCAGTTTTGGAGTGGGGGCAGGCAGGAAATAATTGGGCTTTTGGAAGCTCAGCTCAGTTCCTCAGCCACCCCTGCAGCTGTTCTCAGTGGAGGCAGCACAGTGTTGTGTGAAGAGACCCTGGGTACCACTAAAATCTGTGGCTGTAATGATGTGAGCAGCCTGCTTGCAGGACACAGAACTCAGTGGGGGCAGCAACACACACCCCAGACACAGGAGAAATTAACCAAAGGAGAACTATTTATTGCCCAAGATGGACTTCATCTATTAGCATGACATGGCAAAAACAGTTTGGAAATGAGGGTGGTCACACTGGTCATAAATCGTGACCCAAGCAGGAAGACATCTCCCTCCACCTTCCAAACCATGATTAAATTCTGCCAGCCACATTTCCCTTCCATATGGCAATTACAGCCCAACAGCACTTCTCAGAACAAAGTGATGTCAGCCAGAGCTGCAGCAAGTCATTAACTTCGGATGCAAATACAGCCTCACCTTAAAAACACAAATACACTGTGTCACTTCAGTTTACAGCAAAGTACTTCTGCTTCTAGAACTAGCCAGAAAATCTCAGGCATAAGTCTTCCAGCCTATATGTTTTCCAGGTAATCTATTTTGGAGTTTAAAAAAAAAAAGTCAGTGGGACTTTTCATGGGCTGTAGTTCAGGGAAGTCAGGTAGCAAAAAACAGGGGCATAACTTGTACCACTTGTCAGATGAAGGAAAATCACTTCTCCACTAAGTTGCTTCCAAGAAAAAGAGTGCTTTGAAACCACTCAAGTGTCTAATGAAAAGATTAATCCTAAGAACTATATAATTAACATATATAATATGCATTGTTAATTAGACAGGGTGGTCTGCAGAAGCATCTAATAGATTCATTTATCCTCTGCCTATCACCTCCCCTGCACTCTGCCCATTATTTTGTTTCCATTGGCACATCACTGCTCTCTGTACTACCCCAAAACACTGGAAGCATTTAAACCTCTGAAAAAGCAACCAACATCTGCTATTAAACCAAATGAGAAAAACAACTCCAGAAATAGCGATTTGTTCTCTCTCACAGTGAAGACTTTTTGCAGGAGCTTTAGTAATTCACAGCACAGGGTGGACAATATTCAATCATGCATTAGAGAGTGCTTCACAGTCTATTAGCTGATGATGCTCACACCAAAGCTGTGAACGGGAGATTTCCACCGCTGGCAGGAGATGATTTCAAGCCTTCCCAGGAGCAAAGCCATTCTGCTCTTACTCATGGAACTTTCTATAGTCAAATTCAGGTGCTGAGACTCATGGAAATGCTATTTTGACTCAGCGGTAGTGTCCAGGATTATGTTACAGTTTCTTGTCTCCCTCTGTTCCCTGCACTGCAAAGGCTGTGCTCACATCACACAAAGTTTGTGGCTTTGCAGGCAGACAGTCAAAATACAGAACTAACAAATGCCTCACAAGGTTCCTCCCATGTCTGAAATCCCTATCAAACAACTCTGTGATGTAAGACAGACGTAGGGCATCATACAGGTACCCTTTAGTTCTGATTTGGGATGCACAGACCAAACTCTCAACCCTGCAGTCCCTGACTGGGAGCATGGCTGTCAACAAGCCCTTCTGCCCATACACAGACTCCTCACAGTCATTATAACCTGATTCCCATCTCCAGAACTCCGTTTTTTGTGACACTGTACCCTGCCCCGTGGGGTGGCTCAGAAAGGTCAGCCAATGGCCCCATGGGCACTGAGCACTGCAGGGCACAGCCAGGAAAATGCACAGGCTGCAGCCAGCTGGGAGAACACAATGGCACTGCAACAGAGAAAGGCAAGGCTCTGCAGCACGCCACATTTCTTGTGTTTTTAATGGCAGAAGATTGTGGAGTTTGTTTTAGGGCTTTTGTTCCAAAGGAAATTAAGCTCTAAAAAGCCTCCACTTGCTCCTTCTATTCAATCCTTTTTTCCTCCCCAGTTTATCCCCTGAATAGTGTTTTGAAGTATTGGCACTGTAAATGTATTGCTCCTGGCATGAAAGCTCTCTCGATGCCAACTAGTCAAACCTTTCCCAAACCCTTCTCCCTGCTCTTTGTGCTCCTGCAGCAGGACCCAAAGGCACTCTGCTCGAGAATCACATCAGATGTTTCCTCTGAGCACTCTTCTGAGTGCCCCAGACCTCCTCTCACGGGATAGCAGGTTCTGCCCTGTTTTTATTGGCATATTTTTCATGTTCTACTTCATTGTCTGGTGTCCACTTTATGAAAACAATCCTTTAAAGATGCTCATGCTGGAATGGAGCGCTGGTTCAGAGTGGAGCAGCAGCAGAGCAAGAGGGGAAAAAGGACTTTCAAACAACAGAACTGCAGGACTGTGACATAGATGTAAAGACAAGCAAACTTATTTCCCTGGAGCATGAAAGATGTTTGGAAACAGAGCCATCTCCTGGATAACCAGGCTTTCAATCATGTTATTCCAGCCTCTATTTCCATTGCAAGAGTCTGAGACCTCAGTATGAACAAGGGAGGGTTATTTCCCTTAACCCTGTGCTGGTACTCTGGGCCAAGAGGTAAAGGCTCGATGTCTCCAAGCAATGTCCACAAACCATGCCAAAGCTGGAGGACACCAAAATCATCTCTGGGCAGGGAGACAGGAAAGGTAACATCTGTCTCAGCCCAAATGCCAAGTCTTCTCTCCTGATCCTGAATTATTCATCACGTGCTAACTTCCAAGCCAGTATAGTTTTCAATTTTTAAATATTTAATAATTGGGTATTAAATATTCATGCAATTTTATTAGAAATTTTGGAAGATGGGCACTAGGGCTCTAATTGTAAAGTTCATCATTAGGACCGACTGCCTACTGAGAGAGACCTTCTGGCTACCGAGAAAGAGAAGGAAGAACAGAAAAGCTAAAATAAGTATTAATGGACCTCTCTGCCTCTAGATTGCAAAAGAACAGAGGCACTTATGCCATTTGTTTTCAAAAATGCATCACCTCTTTATGAAAAAGCTGAGAAACCTACACTGGGAACGTGCTAGTCAGCTGCAGACTGAAGTTTCTAAGAGTTTCATTTCAGTGCCACAGAGATGTCCACCTCAGACAGCTGCAGTGGATCTGGCTGGTAAACAGAGCCTCTGATTACAAGAAAAATATGCAGTAAGTCTTGGTTAGGATTTGGGGCAGAGGCAGGGACAGTTCAGCTCAATACAGCCCTAGAAGGACACAGATTCCTCCCTTTCTCTGATGCCTACTCAGAGGGGACATGGTCTCCCCTGAGCTGGTCTAATAACTTGGATTCATTGATTTTCCATGGCTGTTTCTCTTGATGTAGTTCCTGCAGACCATGTTTTCCTCCTTTTTAGCAGATGACATGTCTTTAACCCTGATTCCTGCTGAGAGCGAGTCCATGTTCCTGTCCCTCTGTATTATGAGCACACGTTCCCCACTGGGATGGAAATTGTATGGTTTACACTAAAGATAACACAAAAGGCCTGGAATTATATGCAAATGAATGGATCCATTCCTCACTTCTTACCATCAGAAGTCTGACTTTCAAGCAACTGCATGAGGTGATTTCTGCACCAGCTTACAAACAAAGGGCATCTCTGTGTTATTAACATCTCACTGTGGCAAGCAGTTTGTCACCTTTCACAAGAATTATCTGAAAAGACACCAGCAATTATTCCCAAGGAGATTACTGGGTGGCTATGTCCCAGCAAAGCAGCTGGAAGCTCAAGAGACACAATATTCACCAGGAAAACTGCTTTCTCAGGACAAGAGAACATGGAACAGATTAAAAAATGAACTAATTGGAAACAAACACAAAAGTAGAGGCAAAGTCATGCTTGTTCCCTTCAGTTTTGTTCATCTCTATACCAGCATTAGGAACACATCTTCAAAAGAAAGCTAAAAGTCTTGATTATGACACGAGAAAACAAGACATCAACTCTGCAGACTTATCCTGGGAAGAAGCTTGGTATTTACAAGAGAAGTCCCAGAGGAAGAATGACTCCAGCACCAGTTCCAGCTGCAGAAATCCAGCTGATTTCTAGGTCTTGTATATTTGGGTTTTCCAAGAATTTGAAACACCAAGGACAGTACAAACGCAAGGTAGCCAAGTGTTCTATTCCTGGGATTGTTGTGTAACTCCTGGTTACATCTTATAATACAACCCAAGAACCAGCTTCTGCTTGGCTGATGTTCATGGATGGAGTGGGGCAAAGAGCAGAAATCCTGTGGAATTCCAAGAAAGCAATTACTCATGGCTCTTGACAGAAATGAGTAAGGTCCCTGCCTGTGCAAGAAAGACCAAGAGATTCAGTCACACAAATTTCTTCAGGGAAGACGGTGATGTTCTGCTGTGTGTCCTTTGATGACATTCAGCCATGAGCCATTTCCAGTTAGACAGAAACACAAAATGGTTGGGATTTTAAGGGACTTTAAAGATCATCTTGTTCCACACAGGGAGGCCACTCTCTGGATCAGGTTGCTCAGAGGCCCATTCAAGCTGGCCTGGGGGAATTAAATCCCATTAAGTGATGCTCCAGCAGCTGCTAATTCCACATTCTGACCAGAAAATACACCCAAGAAACCAGGGATGTAACCCTGGGATCGTAACCTTGGGATGTCAAATTGATATTCAAAAACCAAAAAAAACCAACAAATCACCACCAACAATAAAAGCAAATCTGACTTCAGAGATAAAAGTGGAAATCTCTTACCCAGTGAAATACTTTTGCTAGTGCTGAACCACCTCGTTACCTTCGGCTCCGTGAAAAATACCTCTTGTTACTTTGATGGGAATTCTTCTAAACACCAAAACCCATGATTAGAGATCTCTTTGGAGCCAGAGAAGCACAAGAAATCTGAGCAAGTTTCCTGTTTGATGGTGGGAAAGAAGAACACACTACTGCTGCACTTTTGGGTGCGTATTGTCGACAACTCTAAGCTCAGACTTTTCATAGAACCTATAAACATACTAAAAAAATTATGAGCTCTGCTTGTTTCAAGCTCAAGCAACATCCACAGAGCACATAATGGTCCAAAATGGAGCACTTTAGTGTGTTCATTTCCTCACTGATGTTTTTAAAAGTTTCTCTGCATCATCTAGGAGATGTTGTCCAGAGTTAGACTTCATGTTGCTGTAACACATTCACACAGGACATTGTACAAGCCCACAGACAATATGTACAATAATACAGCTGAGGACAGAATAGATCCACGAGGAGATAAGAGCATGCAGTGACTTCACAAAGTTAGCTTAAAGGGTAATCCATAATAAGTAATTAAATAAAAAGGCAGAGGAAAAATTTTCAGAGAGAGAATATGGGAAAGATTTCAAGACTGAGTCAATCGCTCTGATATCTAAAAAATTAATTCAAATAATTAAAGAGTGGTGTTTGGAAGAATGAGAAAACAGAGATGGACAATTGCAGTCAGCCCATAGCTATCCAGAAGTCTGTATGCACCTACCTGCTCAAGACAACACCTTCTGTGGTTTCAACAAGGCCAGTTTAAATAAAGGATCAAGCCAAATCATCCAGGAGGATAAAATAAATACCACTTTTAATTCTCATCAGCTATGGGAGTGTGATGGAGGAATAAACAGTGGTGGTGAGTGATTTCACACCTGCACATTTGAGTTACCTCAAGCAAAGTGAGCAGGACCATCTGGGAAGAACTCAAATCATACAATAGCTGTGGATAGATCTAATAAGACAGAAGCACAGTCTTTTTTCCTAAGAAAGACATTTTATTGGCCTATAAGCCTTTTTGTGGCAGCAGAAAAAACCCACACCCAAATCAAAGATTCTGCAGAAGGCTCAGCATATTTCTTCAAAGGAAGGCTACTGAAAAAGGCAAGCAAAGAGACTTGATAGCTTGAGAGTTTAAACCAGAGCTCTTGGCATAGTTTTGACTGCAAATAATAATAAAACACTCTGACAGCAGGGGTTAGGGTGGAGAAAAAGGGTGAGGGGAATAGGAACATATTCTTAATTAAAATCTCATTTAATTTTTTTTTTTTTTTAATATGCTTAAAAATTCCACCGAGGTCACCATTCTGGAGAGATGACAAACTCCTGGGATAAAGGCTGGAAAATCCTGGTAGTCATGTCACATTTAGCAAGTCAAAGATATGTTTGTATAAGGCTGTAGAGGGCTAAATCCATTTTACATGCCGTATGTATTATTAATTTCTGACAGTGGGCTTAGAAAAACCTAATTCTCTGGAATACGAGCTCCCTTTGAGCAGAGGGAAGCCTTTTCAAAACTCATCTTTTATTGACTGAATCATTTTTGAGTCAATCTGTCTGCTTTCGGCAAGACAAGAGTTTTAAATCTTCTCTCTTTTTTTCCTCCTTTTTGAGTCGTGGCAAGTCTATTAAAACCTGCTAATGTATGCAGCAAGGCCTCTGATTTGAAATGTAATGAATTCTTCAGATAGTGGCAGATTAGGGGGAGAAGATGATAGAAACAGCCCGAGCTGCCAAAAAAAGAACTCTCCAGAAAAAGAGGAGGAGAAGGGTGAGTGGGAACCAGAAAGATTAACCCTTTTTATCCAGGAGAAGAAAATATTTAAGCTCCATTAATAGAATGAGTTAAAAAAGGAGAACTGGAAGAGGCAGAGCATCTTCAGGCTTGCCTGGGGCTGAATGAGACAGAGAATAAATGAATCTTTCCTCCTAGAGTCTCTTGTAAGATTAGGTAATTCCCTAAGTGAAAAATGAATAACATAGAGAAAATTAGCTCCATCCATATAAATAAGCCTTCATATTCCAAACTCATCACCCAGAGCTTCCCAGGCGAACGCCCTGAAACATTTCTGCTGTTGTGTAACAGATGGTTTCCTCCTCCCCCTTCCTTGGGCCGGTTCCAACCGCAGTATCTTTCAGGTGATCTTGTTTTAGCACAAAAATGAGCATTTTGCGTGTAAATCATCAATCCTGTTAGTGAAAGGAGGCTTGGCAGTTTTATTGTCTTTGGCATGTTTGAAGTGCTGGACAAACCTTATGGAGTCACACAAATGAGAGATTAGCACTGTCTCCATTTTACAGATAGAGGAGCTAAGGGAAAGAATGTCAAGGATACTACTTAATTCGACAGCACGCATCTGGTGACAGCCCTGAGAACACAGAATCTGCTGAATCACGGCACAGACCTGGGATATCTTCCTGTTTAACAGCAAAATTCACAGCTCAGCCTTGAATTTGATGGCTTTAAGAAAATAAAATTAGCCCCATAATAAAGTTCTAATGAAACAAAACCTTAGAGAATACAGTCTGATGGAGCACAGGTGACCCAGTGGATTAAAATGAAAATTAAGCTCAGCAGAACTAATGCAGGTGAGTAAATGTGGGAGATTGAGAAACGGGTTCTGTCAGCCCAATGTCCCTTTGCTAATGACAGGCACTGAAATGTTTTAACAACTGAGAAATCCCAAATAACAGAGGCAAAATCCTTCAATTTAACACAAAGCAGAGATATCTAAGTCCATGCATGTCTTGAAGGAGAGACTGTCTTTCCCTACAGATGCAAGGCATTCAATCATCTATTACACAACTCAAACTACAAAAGACAAGAAGTTTTAAGAGAAAAGTTAGCTCAAAAGCTGCTGGAGGCAGAGACTGTGGAAACTAAGCATGAGCTGGAAAAAACAGCAGCAGGAAACCTTTGCAGGGGGATACAGGAGACAGGTAAAAGTGTTATCTTGGAGGCCAGCAAGCCATGGGAGCTAGCCTGGCTTTTCAAATTGCTGCCAGGTACTGCCTGCTACTGTATTTGCTGGCAGAAACACATTTTCTTCCACCCTGGAGAGTAACAAGGGCTGTTTGCTTGTGCCCACATCTCCTAAACTCCATCAGTCCCTTGATGTGCTTCTCCCCAGCTGGGAAGCTGCCTTTTCCTACCTGTCTGTTTGCTTCCAAGCCTGACGTGAGTGCTGCAGAATTCACAGAGAACTTTTACGTTTCCACAGATTAGTGCTTTTGGGAAGAAGAGGCTGTGCTTGCTTTCATGTACGTAGGCACAATCCCGACCTTTAGCTGGGTCCGAGCCCCGTGATTCAATAGCTGGCACTCGCTCCCTGAATCAGTAATGAGCTAAAGGTTATGGCAGGGAGCACGCTGTGCTCTGGATATAACATTTTTCAGAGAAGATAAGAGACTCAGACCTGGAATGTTACAGAAGAGGTAAAACATTTTTCCTGGCAGAGCATTTTTTACTTGGGGCCGAGGGCGTGACCCAGGACTGTGGCATCAGTCCTGTACAAATGCCATTTGGTCACCATGTTCTGCCTCCTCCACTTTCAGGTTGAAAAGACACTTCTCACTTTCTGCCACCAGGACTGTGTGGCACTAAGCAGTTCTGTGCCTCACACACACTCATTAATGTGTATTATTGTTTTTGTATTGTATTATTTGTATTTGTATTGTATTATTGCAGCAAGCTCCACCATACCAACTGTAGGAGCAAGCTCAAAGAACAGCCTACTCCAGAATTTCACTATATTTCTTTTCCAACTTCATCTTGAATTCCCCCTGCACAGCCTCTACATCCTTTCTTCCTGCCCTACTTGTTGGGGAAGATCCTCTTGCTTTCCCACATTGCTTGAACTCTTCCATCTCTCTGTCCCCTGAGAACTCTGCACCAAACACTGGCTTAGTGCAGGACTATCCTGTTTGGAATAAGATCAGTCAAAAAATCGAGATCTCCTGTGCTTAGTCACCAAGGAGATTATTTTGGTATAGAAAAAAAGCACAGCACTGAGGTAACCTTGACTCTTGGTTTCCAATATCCACCCCACAACAGGGAGCAAGTGCACAGAGAATCCTGATCTCTTGCACTGCAGCACAAGAAGGATTCACTTCAGGTTTAGAGAACATTTTACTCACTGCTGCTGCTGCTGTGGACTCTTCCCACTGAGGTCAATGACACCAAGTGCCATGGAGACCATTCTGCTGGTATGAGCAGCTCAGCCAAAACAGGTCAGAGAGGCTTAGGAAAAGTGTATGCTGAGGAAGGAGTGAGGAAAGGAAAAAATGGTACACACAAAAAAAATCTGTGTGCGTGGTTTGTGCAAGCAACGAGAAACAGATTTACCCAACTCAGCTAAATCAGTGTATTAGCTCTGTGCTCGAAGAAAAAGTTATCCTTAAAGGCTGTGCTATTCAGTAGCTCACTCTACATCTGAGAAAAGTCTGCAAAAATCCTCCTGCATTATCTCTAGCCTTATAGATTTCTTCTTTTCATCTGAGGCTCAGAGTGGGGATTACCCATTAAGGTGCAGTGGCCAAATCACATTCAATCTATTCTCTATAAAAAGAAGAAAAAGCTTTGGTCTCTCCTGTTCTCTTCCATCTCATTCACTTCCTGTGTCCACATCCAAAGCATTTACCTACAATTTTCAATAGGTCAATTCAGTAAGTGAATACCAAGAGGACACAAAGGATGATGCTAAATAACAATTCTCACTTCTCAATCCTACAGGCTGCATCCTACTCCTCTAGCACCACAGAGCAAGGGTTCATTTAAAATCTTCATGTGTTTCTCAACCCAATAAGCAGACAGTTGGCAGTTTCCAGCCAGCACTGACCAATTTTGACCTGCACAGTTTTCACAGTTGTGATCAGGGCTGTAACAGTGGCAGCAGCGCTGGCAGGTTGGTATCAGATCATCTGGGCTCAACCACACTAAAACATCTGCAGTGCTTCACATCTGGCCACCCCCACGCTCGACCTGGCAGCACCAGCTCGAGCAGATGTGTTCAGCAAGGAATGATGTGACCAAGAGATGCAGCCCTGAGTTGTGCCAGCTCTGCCTCTTCCCCTGCTCCTGCAGCCCCAGTGGATCCATTACCAGGTAGAGTTAAACAAAGGAGTTAATAAGTACAGCTGGAGAGAGGTAATAAAACAAAAAGACAACTAGAAAAATACCTTTGCAAGCACGTGAAGCATGTAACTACAGGCAACTAAAATGCTTTTACCACATTGAGATTTTATAGAAATGTGTTTGCTTTTCCTCAACCACAGAAGTCAGAGCCTGTAAACATCTGCTTCTTCATGCCGTCTCTCTCCCACAATGTTTTGATTTAAGTATTTTCCTGTAATGTCTGTAACTTAAACACATCAGAATCGTGCCAAGGCTTCAATAACAAACAGGAAAAGGGATTGAAGGTATTAGAAAAGTGAAAAGCTAATAAACCCAAAGCCATTTAAACGAACTGGCAAGAGCCCTGGCATCACTCTGAAGCATTCCAAAGCAGAATTTCCTGAGCTTAAATTACCTTGAATGCATCTTTCCAGTAAAACTGAAATTACCTCCCTTTCAGCATGAGACCTATTGAAGTACTTGACCCTTTGGACATTATAATCTTCTTGGCAGCATTATCAACAGTTGCTTCAGAAGCTGGTGAGCTGGAAGCCCAGCATGACTGTTTGTCATGGTTTAACCCCAGCCAGCAACTAAGTGCCACACAGCCACTCGTTCACTCTCTCTCACCATCTACAGGACTCTCAGTGAGGCTTTTTCTGCTCTCTGTTAATTTTATTTACTTGTATTTGGATTCCAAAACAAAATAAAAAAAAGTCAATTATGGTTTACTAGGAATTGTAAAGAACGTATGTAATTGGGCTTCTGATTAAGTTATCAATCCAAAAAGACATTCTCTACTAAGAAGTAAAAGATAAAACCATAAAGCAAGGTTTGCATTACTTGCAGCTGCTCAGATTAAGAAAAAGTATCAAAAAACAACAAACAAAAACCAAAAAAAAATAGAGAAAACCTAAAGAGGTTTTTATTAATGCTTTAGATGAATTAGAAAAAAAGTCACTTAATCATAACATTGTAAACAAGGAAGTTCTACAGCAGTATTTAAAAATACCCAAAATTGTTTCAGGAGCCCCATTGATTTGAATTAGGCAGCTGCATAATCACAGGGGCTGCAATTTTAATGAACATTTCAACAGGAAATGTAGAGCTGATTATATATATCAAAACAGGAAAGATCTGAATGCTGCAGCAACTCTTTTTTTTTGTTGTTTTGCTTATTACCTCAGTGTGCAGATCCAAACCAACTCCAGAACTAATACAGAACTTACCTGACAGCCCCTCTCTCCTTGGCTCCCAATGTTTCTGGCTGCAGCTCTGATCTCACTGTCTTGATACATGTCATTAGGCACAGCATTTTGAAAAATAATTAGTGATTCAATCAGATTTTACACTGGATCAAGTGGCTGGAAACTTCAATGCTGTGCTGCAGTTTTCCCTTAAAATACTTTAGGGCATGTTATATATACTTAATTAGATAATGTTTATACAGTGCTTTGAAGAAATAAGGAACTCTGTAAGGGCTGGGTCGCATTTTCAGAAAGGAAAAGAGCAGTGTTGAGACAGCACAGGCACAGAGGGAGAACAAAGCTCTCAAAAGCTGAACACCACCTTGTTTTCAGAAAGGTTTCAGGACATTTGAGAACAAATATGTCAACAGCTTCCAACATCCAGGCACTGAGAAAGAAACAAAAGTTGTGAAAGGGGATGCTGCAGAGGCAGTGCAATGACAGTGCTGCTGGTACCAAAGTGAGAACAGCAGCGCCAGAGGCACAGGGACAGCAGCTCCAGAAGGGAAACTGTGCTCATACCCAAGGCCAGGGCATTATTATTACCTTCTTACAGCAATTTGCAACATAAGGACTCAGAGCTGGAGGCCTTGATAAAACAAAATGCATTCCACTCCTGTGAACACTCTCATTCATAAGAATGGGAACTAACAGAATAAAAGTATCTGGCTGCTTATTATTTTGAGGTGAGGGAAGCAGGGCTTTTTTGTTAAAGTTAGGGTGCATTTGGGTTGCATGCTGAAATACGAAAATACACTGCAAAACACAAAAGGTGTCTTCCTAGGAGGAACAGGGAACAGCACATGGTCTTCCCCTGACTGGGCACCCAGAGCAAGCACCAGAGGGGATGCAGAGCAGAGAAAGGGCGAGGGCCAGGTTCTGCTCTGGATCAGGGTGAGGCACCACTTAAATCCTTCATCCAAACCTCTGTTAAAAGAATTTGGAAAGCAACAAAGCTAAATCCACTCAGAATGAACAAGAGATGCTGCATCCAGACATTTGGCTCCCTACAGGGCAAGAGGCACAGAGAGTGCTCCAAAGAGTTTCCAGTGAGCAATGAAAGCAAACAATGTATGCAGGGAGCTTTACAAATGATTGCAAAGAGAGCCCTGAGCTTCTGTTCTGTGCGTTTTTGGGTTTTTTATTTGCCTATAACTAAATTACATGATTTCTTTGCAAGTCTAATTAAGCAGTTAATTGATGCTGGTGCCCTTTAGCATCTGGCATTTAAGATTAAGTAAATAATGGAGAAAAGTGCATGCAGCACCCAGCAATAATTAAACACAGCAAGGGTTTGTTCCCCCACCCTCCCCCGTTCTAACCTGTTACATATAAATCTTGGAGGATAACTGTCTTTAATAGCCTCAAATACACTTACACACCATATAATGGATACTTGACAGCAGTATTTTTCCTCCTAGAGATCATGGATAGTAGGTGTATCTTTGCTCTTAATCAGGAGATTTCATTTTATACCTTGCACTCAAGGGGAAGGAAAAGCTTCACTGCGACAACGTTACCCGACTGAAAAGCATTTTATGGATCTTCATGGGAACATACTTTTAAATCCAGGACTGTGACTCTTGGCATCATGCATTAAAGATTTGTGGTCAAATTTTTCCCTTTTTCACATGCTTGCTCCTTCCTGATGGACCATTCAGTGTTATTCATGTATTTCCACAAGTCTGTGGAAATGCAGGTTATGAAAAAGAAAGATTGAGTTGTCTAAAATAAAGCTCCAGGAAGACCTTATTGCTGCCTTTTAGTTCTTAGAGGTGGTTTATAAGAAAGACCTGGAGAGACCTTTTAGCAGGGCTTCTGCAATTGGTTTTAAACTAAAAGAGGGTCAATTCAGACTAGATATAAGGAAGAGGTTTTTTACAATGAGGATGGTGAAACACTGGCACAGGTTGCCCAAAGAGGTGGTAGGTGGAAGCATTTGAGGTCAGGCTGGACAGGGCTCTGAACAACCTGACCTAGTTGAAGGTGCCCCTGCTTATTGCAGGGCTTGGACTAGATGACCTTTAAGGGTCTCTTCCACCCCAAGCTAGAATATGATTCCACGATTTTTCACATGTACAGCACTGCACTGGGATTATTTCCATCTGATCTTAAGAGCACAGTTTCCTCAGAAGGCCATGGTTAAGCACTGGACAGAAGTTATAAGACCTACTCCAAGTCTTGTGCTACAAGAAACTCTGAACCAGCTACAACAGACCCAGCTTCTGCTGCTGCTCCAACAAAACCACTCAGGAGCACAAGCTCAGTCCAGCAGGTCAATGTCAGCCAGACTGCTTCCCTAATACAGCTTTGATTCAAACTAACTACACTGTGAAAGGTTTTCAGTTCTTCCAGAGCTGCCTGATGGAAGGAACTGTTGCCCAAAGATTAGTGCCACAATCTTTTTAAACTCTGCAAGCAAAAAAAAGCTTGTGTGGAGATTCCTGCCCACCTCCCATGGGTGCTTAATTAGTATCTCTGGCATACTCAGAGACCTTTGGATAGAGGGTGCTAAAGAAGTGGAAAATATTATCATCATTATGCCTGCTCCCACCAGTGCTGGCATCCAAGGGAGAGCTTTCCCAGCAGATGGTGAAGCCGTGAACACGGCTGGCTTTTATAATTTCCCTCATCACAGACTCTCCTTGTTGGAGCAGTTTCCCTTCTTGATGCCTGAAGAGCAAACCAGAACCTGCAGAACAGGACTGCATCCTGCTGGTCAGCACCACTGACACATTCAAACCAGCCAGCACTCAAATCACTGCAAACTAAATCATCCAAGGGGCTTGCTAATTAAAAAGAGCTTCTCTTGGATGGCAATTTTTTCTCCCACCTGTCACAGTCAGCCCTCCCCTGAATTCTGATCATTAAAGGGAAAAAAACCCAAAACATTAGTCAGCTTTTGTTCAGTGTCAAACATTCCCACTCTAAACAATGAGCAAAACAAGGAGAGGTGTTTAATAGCTCTCAGAGCAACTTTATACCTTCCTAAACACAATTTCTGTACCTCTTGCTAATTGCTTATTTGCCCTGGTTGTATGGAAGAGCCTGGCTCACTCCAGCTTTGACAGAGGAGAATAGCAGTGTTTAACATGCTGCAGGAGGTGTGATATGCCTGGTTCTAATTTTTATCCTTATTTATTTCTGTTGGGGTTAGCAGCTGAGTACTCTGAGCTACCTGAGGCGTAACTAAGATGCCATTAGCTTTAAATCTGTTCCCAAGTGCTGCAAGCAGCCTCTCCATTTGGCTTAGGACATCACCTTGCAGATGAAGCCTTTGCATATGTGGGAACATTCTGCTCAAAATGTCTCTCTTCACCAAAAACTTCCTAGGGACTCTGGAATAAAAGCACAGGGTAATGCTTCCCCCTCCTCTTTCCTGGGGTTTTTCATTGTAAGAGGTGAAGGATCCTGTAGTAGAAAGAAGTGCTTTGAAATGGGAGCGAAGAGTAATCTCTGCTACTCCTTGTAGCGCCATGGGAGTCCAAACACGTTCTGCAGGGAGCTTGCACACGCATCAGCACCCTGCCCACGTAGCGAGGAAGGGACTCATGGTGGAAACAACCTGACCTGGAGTTCCTCCCCGAGGCGCCTGAGGATGGAAGCGCCTTTAGCCCGCACCTGCTACGCGGCTCGAACACCACCCGCTCCAACGCGGGATTTATTTTTATCGCTTTTCTAAAACGAGACAGAAACTTCCCCTCGCCCGAATCCCGCCTCATCTCAGGGAAGGCGCCGCAGCATGGCAGTCTAAAAGGGGAATCACACGCCGTCGTCATTACCAGCCTATTCAGAAAGCCTTTGCTGAATCTCTCAGATCTGCACGGTCGCTTTGATGCCACCAGCGGAGAGATTTCTGATGACACATCCGCAGTCTCCAGGAAAGGTTCTGCTGCTGCTGCTGCCGCCTCCGGCCCTTCCTTACAGAAGCCTCTGATCTATTTAATTTAGGTACTTTGGCTGCACACCCATGACGGTGTCTGATCATGGCAGAAGGTAACTTTACAGCATTGCATACCCGCCCAACAACCCACTGTGCCACAGTCCTCCAACAGGATCCATCGAGACTCTTCTGTTCAACGTAGACAGAAACACACTCAGAGAGCCAAAAAGTGAAAAGGCAGTTTGTGAATCTGATCTCATCCTCAGCTTTTCATCTGTTTGATTTTCATCCATTGAGCTGGAGCTGGTAGGTAAGAATGAATATGCTGTTCCCTAATGGAAGCTGGATTGACTTGCTCCTCTCTAAGCGGAGATGCCAGACAAGCTGGCACTGAAATGGAGAAAACACAGAAACACTGCAATAGCAAGGGAAGATACATCAATGCTGTGACACACAAACCACACCTGGTAGCTTTAGTTTACTGTAAAGAATGGGCTGCTCCCAGATGCTCAGAAATCCTTGATGGGCAGACATGAGTGTCCTGCATTTTAGGATTTGCTATGATTTAACAACACCTTTGCCTCCCTGGCATGAAACCACGCCAGCAGCACAAGGTGCCCAGACCACAGCCAGCAGCACAGAGAGCACTGCATCTACTTATTGACCTAACACTGGGTGTTAGCAAGCCAGGTCGATAGGGGTGAAGGTGCTAAGGCAGGCTTTTCTCCCTTCCTGCTGACACCCTTATGTCAGCACCACTTTCTAAAGGATAACACAACTCTACCACATCGTGGTACTGATGTCGGTGCCATGATTAAGACACCAAAGTAATTACAAGTGTCTGCTTTTGTATGCTGATTGCTTTCCAAATAGATGTTCTCCATTCCAAATAAATCCACTATGGATTAACATTTCTCCTACTTGTTCACTACCTAGAATGTATTTGATTAGAAAAGCGTGATCAAAACTCTGCTTGACCATTTTTCAGCACTTCACCATTTTTCTTTTCCTCATCAGGGAGAAAAATGTATCCATTAGTTAACCTTTGCAAACACATTCTTTTTGTAGCCTAATTCAAAGAAGGATTATAAAAATATCGTCAGACTCGGCATGTGAATAGCTTTTTGTGAGCACAGGGAAGAAGCATTCATATATCAGAACATCAGCATGGGGAGATAAGGGAGCTGTATACTGAGAGCTTATCAGAATGCAAGATCAGCCCTGTGAAACCAGCATAAACATCAAGGACAGAATCCATATATTGATGTAATTCTTAGTGCTACTAGTGCATTTGTGCGAATTTGCAATTAAATAAAGCTTATTCCTTACAAAGAAAACAAGAAGTTAAGGATACAATTCAAGGTCCATTGAGATCAATGAGAATATTTTTCATTGCATTTGAATATAGCTCCCTCTCCCTCCCTCCCAACATGTCTAGTAGAATATTAAGAAAGAAATTACCTGAAATTCGTTTGTACTACTTTTAAACAGACCAAGAATTGAATCCTGAATTCTCTTAGTCTGCTTTGTAAACCAGAAAATCCAAAGCTCTCCTTTCATCCACAGCTAACACTTAATGTATTTAAATCCACATTGGTTTGGTATCAAATAAAGTCATTGAAAATACCACAAAGAGATGTGGGTGACAAATTAACTGATGCAGGCAACATAACTTCGAATTTCCTGACTTTTAGGCAATTAAAATATCAACTTAATTGTTGGATCAGTGTAGCTTCTCTCATTTTAATATGTAAATCAGTCTCTATTACGCTATAGCTCAAAGAATGTGTGACTCTGCTTACTTGATTAGGCTGGGAATTGCTGGTCCTGCTGTCACTGTGTTTACACTCTAGTGACAACTTTGCACATCAAATTCACGTAATGCCATGTCATCAACTTCCTCATCAAACATAAACTTCTTAAATACAGCCGCCGCTCTAAAATATTGAACCTTATTTTACTTCCTTTGCAGCTCCTAAATAATCAGCGTAAGTGAAAAGAAAAACTGGAAATTCAACTGCACAACAGTATTTCTCAGGAAAAAACAGCTTCCCACAGACAGGGAGATGAACCAGAAAAACAGGCCATGCTAGAAGTTATGCTTTAGCTTCCAAATTTTTAGTTGCACGTTGTCCCTTTAAAATGTGGTACAAGGAGACAAACTTTTTCTCTCAGTCTCCACACATTCACTGGGATTGTGTTAAGGAGCCCTGATTTATCCTGTGAAGACAGTCAGATGTCAGCTCCTGGCCACATATAGTTACCTGTAAATTGATATGAGGACTCCAGAGAAAACCAGAAAACTCAGTCATTTTATTCCTGTTATGACCTGATCACAACAGGAAAACCATCTTGGGTAGTATGGAGTGGGAAAGGATAAATAAGTTCAGTATTTTCCCATTCCTGTAATCCTTCTTGAATCCAATAAACAACCCCAACCAAGGGGATGCTCACCTCGCCAGCACAAGGCTTTTCAAGACTTCCCAGTGTCCTTGACACCCCTTGCAAAGTCCCTCCACTGGATTTTTACCACTCTACTGGCTCACAGAGGCATGGGGTTTTAATTTCCAGGAGAAACACTACGTTGACAAGATGCAGAGCAGAGATCTGAGGCTCTGCGCTGCCGGAGCGCCCCGCCACGCTGGCAGGCTGGTTTTTCTGATGTCAGGGAAATGGTGTCAGCCTGAATTTGAGACATCAGCACAAGCCTTTCTTCTCAATCCTGCTGATGAATGAAAGAGCATTTTCAATTGTGTACATCCAGAGGCCTTGTGGCACAACAGGCCTAATCAAAAGCTGCTCCACGATGCAAAGTGCTGTCAGAGGCAGCTCACAGCAGAGCCCTGCAGGAGCCAAAGGGCAGCTGCAGATAATACTGCATCTCCTTCCCTTCAGGACTGGAGAGATCTAGCAGGAGCATCCCAGCCACTAAGGAGGCCACAACCAAGAAATGAGATCTTGACTCAAATATCCCAGGCAGGAAAACACAAATGCCTAAGTTTACCAACAACAAAACTCAACAGGCTGCTGGCTTATCTCTGGTTGATAAAGAAACCATCAGTACAAGGGACATTGAAGAACCTGGGGGATATAGAAGAACTGTGGCCACAAAGGGTGTTACCTTTCATGTGGCATTTTCTGTACAGTACAAATTTGGTGGTGTTTTACAAGGATTGTGGGGGTGGGAAGGAGTTAGAACACAGAGACGAGGGCTTTGGATCCTTCTGCTGTCTTTTCTCCTTTGAAAGGCTCTGAACATCCTCTGAGTAGAAATGAAGGAGCATAGCTACTTCTGGGGGTTACTTCTGGTAGTGAGAACAACTCTTCCACATGCTCACTTTGTATTTCACTTAGCTACTGATGGACTGGGAACTGGAATTCCAAGTAATCAGGCTTAAAAATACTGTTTCTATCACCAGTTTTTCCTTCGCAGCCACATACAGGAGACAGAATACTCCTTGTCAGCCCAGGTTTCTCTACACATTTTCTCTTGATTTATCTGCTCCCTGATGTCAGCTCTAACCTTTCTCTCTGCCCACCTGTAACAACTTTAGCTACCTCTAACCTTCCCACCTACCTCAGCAAAGGCAGCCTCTTCCTCCCCAGATGTAACAGCACACCTTTACTGTGTCAGGACCAAGTAAGGAAAATGCATTTGCCCAGGAAAGCAGCAGCCTTCTCCTCAGCTGTATTTTCTTGCAGTGCTACTCATTTCCATTACACCCAGACTCAAGTCAGGATCAATAAGCCCAGAGAATCTTCCCTTGGGAGCCTCCTTCCTCATATTGCTACAGAAACCATTGCAGATGTTGTCGCACTTGTGTTTAAATTTGGTGCTCCTCATCACATATACATTTTTATTTTCTTTTCCATGTCCTTCTCTCTCACAACTTATTTTATTATTTTTTCTTTGCAGAAATGTTGGGGTTTTTTTTGTGGAACAAAGTCTACTTCTACTAAATATTTTGTAATCCATTTCTACATAGTGCATAGCAAGAGAGTAGAAGATGCTTTAAAAAAACACCCTTGTAGGACTTGCTGGAGCTGTATGTAAGTATTATATAGCTTCACAGGCTGCCTCTTAGAAAAAGAGAAATACTGAGTTCTCCAAGAACTTTTCATGTGAAATTGGTAGAAAAGGAGGGCAGGAAGAAATCCTGCAGCTTTTTTTGCTCTTTGTGAAGGCTAAGTATAGTCTGGATAGTAACCTTTGACTGACACCAAGTTTTACACATTTGCCAGCTACAACAGAACTACTTTACAGAATTTATTACAAACCTCTGGCTCCCTGGACAGCAGACAGAGCCTGAAAGTTCCAGCAATGTCTCAGTGGCACGTCCCATCCCAGTTTCACAAGAAGCTGCAGCTTCCTTGGGGGTTTGTTCGGTCAGCAACCTTTGGCCCTCTCGCAGCACACAGATTACACCCAGCTCGGGGCAGGTCTCTGGTTGTTCAACAGACTCATGGCATCTTGCCACAGGCAGGGCACACTGTTTGCAATACCCTCAGTGCTGCATGACTTCATATCTGTATTAACTCCAAAAAAAAAAACTAACCCTGGGAGTCTTTCTGGATGATGAGTACTATATATGATTAAAGCAATTTTTTTAAAGATCAGAAAACATTTCTTCCAGCCCTCTTGAGATACTGGTCTTTCATTCAAGCCAGGACCTTTATAGGTGGCTGCAGTGACTTCAGTAGTGCAGAACATTTACCATCAAAGGCACTCTTGCTGAATCAGAGCACACAAAAGCTTCAAGGTATTTTCCCCTTATGGCTGCTCTGCCCAAATCCATTGACATCACTTAGGGACTCTCCCCTGACCACTGTAACCCTGTCAATATGAAATACAGGAGATCACAACTCTGCTAGAGTTATTTATGAAAACAGGTATATTTAGCAGCACCACCTGGCTATCTCTAGTGCTGGGCTGAGACAAAGAGATCTGGATAATAACGAAGGGAATCAAAGTAAGCTCTATTTAAACTATCAGCTTATTCCCAGTCTTAATATACAATTCAGGTCCCACACTGGACTAAATGTCTTGCAGAAGAGAAAGTAGCACCATAAAAACAATAATAAGGAGAATTAGCTGAGAGCTGGAGGGATTGCCCCACGGAGGCTGTGGAGGAGGGCAGGGGAGGGCAGGCAGCTCCCAGTGGGTCAGGACTGCTGCTAATAACTCTCAGCCCTTGTGCTGCTTTCCACATCATTTGTGGTTTGCACACCAATGCTACACTACATCTCAGATGCAGGTAGCAGAAGGGGATGATTTCTTCCCCCATCAAGGATATGTGGCCATCTCTGGAGTGAAAGAGGACAGACCTTCATCAGTGCACTGCAAAGCACCAGAGGCAAAGTCAAGCTCTTTATTAACTTCAGATGAAATTGGGATATGCAGAAAGCAATTTACTGAGATACAGGCAGGGCACAAAGGCTAACATCCTGCTTTTCACAGAAGTCCCCTAACATTTGAAGGCAGCAAATGCCCTGGACCTTTGTGTCTATTTAGAACAAAGGCAGTTCCTTCAGTACAAGTGAAGGAGAACTGTCAGGTTAAACATAAGTGACAGAAGGGCCACCTAATGAATCCTTCCTGTGCTTCAGGAAGAGGCAGGATGAGACTGAAGGAGAGCTGCCCTCTGTGCACTCACCTGGCCCAAGCCCATTTGAGCAGTGGGATGCTGGGAGCCACTGGCACAAAGTGAGGAACGGAGGCTGCACTTCCACATGTGCACCCCACCAGCAGCTGAGGTCATGGAAGGATCCTCCATCAGGTGGACTCGGGTCCCATTCACAGGTGCAGCCCTCATCATGTGTGGATTCCCTACACAGATGGCAGGAAGCACCAAAGCTTCCAAGCACCAACAGCTCAGCCAACTGTGGATGGAGAATGGCAACTTCTAAATTCCATCTGCTCCTTTTTTGTACCTTCTGTACTCAGAAACACATTCAACAGAAGCACAAGCACACTGGGACAGTGACAAATTTTACCATCTCTGCCTCACCATTTCAACAAGATTAGATTATTTTAATATTAATTCATTACCCAATTTAAATCAAATTAAATACATTTTACAAGGCCCTGGCATGGCTGTGATGCTGGGGCCAGCCCCTGATGAATGCCAGGTGTAGCATCTGTGTTAGGGCCAAACACCTGCCTCAGAGTGAGATTCCCCAGTCCTTCATCAAGGACCCCCTTCGCACACCCTTTCCCTAACAAGGGGAAAAGGACACTGAAACCATTGAGATGGATGAACGGATTTTCTTTTTGGTGGGATTATGCTCAGGAAAACAGTTCCAAAGTTCTCCACAGATGGCTGAAATCAGAGTTGATTTCCCCATCTTCCTTCTTGGTAGGGGTGCCAGCCTCTCTCTCACCAGAAAGAATATTAAAAGCACTTTTCCTCTTTCTCACAGGGAGAAGCTGCGTGAAGAAGGGAACACTCCAGTGTAGCTACGGGATAGCAATAAATCATGAGAGCTGATGGAAAATTCGCATTACTGCATTCTTTTCGTCAGGAACCGGCTTCCATGGATCATCCATTCCTACCTTCAGATACATTACCTTTAAGTTAGGAACACAGATGGAGAAAAGGAGCACCTGCACCATTCTGTCTCATTTCTACCTAGGCTTTGTTACAAAGTCATTACTTTTCTCATCTTCCCATTAGCTGCCACCTACATATTTGCTTGCAACTAAGATCCAAATCCATCTCTAGCAGTGTCAGAATTCAAGAGGTCTACCAGGACCCCACAGGGCAAAAAAAGAAAGATCTAAACAGAAGTGGCCTGGAGAGGAAATGGGGGAAAAAAATAGAAGAAGCTACGGAGATGGAAGGAAAAAAGTAGAAGATGCAGACTGAAATACAGAAGGGGCAGTGGAGGGAAGGTGTGAAGAGCACAGGAAAGGGAAATGAAGAACTGGAACAGATTTCAGATCTGTGCAGCAATGCCCTGTGCCACCTCTCCAAAGCTGTCACAATCTGCATGCCTGTTTCTGAGGCAGGAGACTCGGAGCCTCTCCCCAGATGGCTGTGTGACCTTGCTGCTCTCACACAACCCAGCAGAGGAACACAACACTCACAGAGCTCAGCCCACACCCCGAGTGTGCTGCCCACAGCTCTGCCCCCCTCAACACCCCACGGGCCTGCACTGCCAGGCTGCATTTTGGAAAAGGACAGGATGTTGTTCTAGCCCTCCATAGGTCCCCATCTGAACAGGGACTACTACAGCATAAATGAGAGGAAAGGGCCACTGAACCATGTGGCAAGTTGCCAGGCTGTGCTGCAGCCTCCAGCGGTTATGCTCAAAGAGATTTAAAGTCCAGCATAACCTTGATTTTTAATAGAGTCACATTTAATGAGCTTTAACGTCCACAGTAATAATTTTCTTATTACCTATGCAGGAGTTGGAAATACGATCAGAAGAAATGTGCTGCACTCCAGTCCAATGAAGGGATTTAACAATGGCCAATACATTATTATCAAAACCATCAACATCATTGTCCTTAATGCCTTTTTTTGGTTGGTATAATTATAATTCTGTGAACCATAAGCACAGCTGTTGCATACCACATAAGCTTGCTGAATGCATCAAACCTGACTGGCTGGAGGCCACCCAAATCCCTCACCTCACCAAGCAGCCAGTCAGGTTATATGGCAAAACAGGACAATAAAATCTTACATTTACCTCTATCTGTCTAAAGGCAAAATGCAAACTTACACATGACCTTTGCTGTCCTCCTAGCTTTTATCCACACTCTTCCTACTCTGCCCTTGCTCTCTCTTCATCCCATTCTACTCTGACACCAAGGACCTCCCTCCTCAAAAGCTCAGAGAACTGAATTTGCCTCTTGTGTGTGTCACACAAACGAGCTGGATAAACAGACAGATGGGGACTGCAGCTGACAGAAAGGGGCGAAAGAAAAACTCCAATTCTTGTTATTTTTGTACAGAAACAGCTTCACAGAACACACAGAAATCCACTCCCTTATCATGCACAACGAGCCTCCCTCCCTGGGGTAGCCAATTGGACAGTGACAAACAAAGCAGAGGGAGTTTCTGCCACATGTTCCTCACTTCACACCTTGAAAATACACTGAAGTAGAAGGCATGTGGCAGCTGTTCCTGTGGGCAGAGCTAGGAAAACAGCAAAGGCTGGATCTTCCATGTCTAATCCAGAGGGAGACTGTGTGAGTTTTCTGGCCACACAAATCCATGTTGTCGAGCCACTGCAGAACAGCTGCCATATGCACACTGTGGATGAGGGATGGAATCAATGCAGAAATGGATGCAGCTTGCACAGCACACTTGATCAGCTGTCCCCAAACCCACCAGAAGCTCTCCCTGCTCCAGCAAGGAGGCCAAATCTGGCATTCACCTGGCTAATTTAAAGCCAGCTCAGAATAACCCAGTAACCTTGTGGTCAGCACTGGAACACCCTCAGCGTTTCTTCACATCCCAACATTTGCAGTCCCCATGCTCTGACCATGCTGCTGAGTGCTCCCACAGCAGAAATGAGAGTTAAAGTGTATTTATGGCAATGTTCCCTGTGCATGACAGTGATGCACATAAGAAAAAATGCCCAAGATCTTTCCACATAATCTGGCTTCCTTTACCTTCACCCTGTCCTCAAAGAGAGCCATCCACAGGACTGCTCCATCCTTCCACAGCTTTTTCCCATTTTGTTTACAAGAACCACCTCCAGATGCACTTATAGGCACTCTGAGAATCCAAAGGGTCCTCTTGTGACTTTGGTAAATGACACTGAAGTACTTCCCACCCTTCTAAGTTCTGAACCTGATGCTTTCTTCCATCTGAGCTGGTCACCAGAAGTCAGAATGATGTAGCTTGGGACTGGGGTAAAAGGTAAAAAAAAACCCATCACATACATGAGGCTGGAAATACCCTGAAACCCAGCGAGCTGTTTGTTTTCCTGTTGGAATCAAAGGCAGAAGAGAAAACAGCTTTAAAAATGCATCCCTTCTGAGCTAACTACGAACCTGGTAACATCCCAGCACAGAGGCACCTCACAAGCAGCTAAAAGCAACTGCGTGGAAAGGCAGCAGAATAATAATCCCAGCACATCACAGGAGGCACACATGAGGAACACATTTCCCCAGAAGAGATGGTCTAATTACTGCAGATGTACCCCAGAGGTTCATTCATCAGTGACAGAGACACTGGACTGAGCTCACCTCTGCAGCCTCTCTGCCCCTGCCCCTGCTGGGCGCTGTCAGCCCCTGGACCTGCAGCATCAGATGTGCCTGGTACTCGGGGCATAAGGACAGACAAGGGCACTGGGCAGCAGCATCTGCTGCAATTTAAGCCCCTAAAACCCAGTGCATTCCAAATCCAAACTGCAATGTGAGAGCTATCCCAAAGAACTGCCCACTGGGGCTCTGAGACTGGAATATCCTACAGACAGTGGTCTTTTTAAATGCTTGCCAAGTGTTTCATGCTTATGCATCTGTTACAGCATCCACTAGCAGGAGTGACAGAACTGTCACTTGTAACAGGCAGTGAGCTCTTCACTTTATAAACCACCCCATCTGCACTTCTCACCATCATATTTTTAAGGCTATATAGTACCATAATCCACTTTGAGATGCTGGAACAAATACATTCTCAGCAGTAATAAAGTGCCATTGTTTGAGCGATGGGGAAACAGACAAGCTACTTTCTGAGAATTTCAGTTTCATAACAGAGAAAGATGGTGATGAAAATGAAAGTGCATTTTCTTCAAACCAGGGCTCTGTCCTTTTGTGGGTCTGAAGTCTCCAGCACTTGTGACCTTTGGGAAAAGCTCTGCTCTCTCAGTCTCATCTGAGGGAGGATCCTGACCTCCAGACATTGACCATGTATATGCAGTTGGAACGCACCAGGTTTGCTCCACACAGACCTTCAGTTCCCTTTCATTTTTCTCTTCTCTAACAAATTGCTTTGAGGCAATGACAGAGTTACAGCAGTAACTTCTCCTGGGCTCTTCAGCATAGCTTGATTCTGCCTGGTCCCTCTGAGTGTTACAGGTGATCTGTTAGGCTTTATTGATATCCTTACCTTGATTTTCAGAGTCTGAGAACATGTCTGGAGGTGTTGATTTTTGGGGTTACTGTACTAAAAAGTCTCCCTCAGGTATATGAAAGGAAGACAGACTGTACTGGTGTGCCACAGATTCTGTGAAATGTATTTAGCTCAGTGAAAGATGTACTCTGCTTTCATGGAGTATTGAATGTAGCTGTGATTAATGGGGCACATATACACTGATAAACAATATTAATTTGTTTTAAGCCAGGTCTGAAAAGATTCCAACCACTTGCTTCCCTGCAGCTATGAAAGTTATTTCCTGCTGTCTGTACTACCTCAAGGGCTAAACCAGCCCTGAAAGGAAGGAAATATTTCCTTTCACTCTGTCAGCAGCATCAGCCTATGAAGGCTGTTGTATTGGTATTTCATTCATCATGAGCAAATGATATGAATTATTATTATTTAGCCTTACCACCCACCCTCTACCACACTGCCACAGGATTGCCACTGCACATTCACTCTCTCCTGCACCAACCCAGCTTTTTTCATTTTTCATTTTCCATACAATCACTCCATCACGCACACCGCACTGCCTCCATCTGCTTCTGCACTCAGTTCCTCTGGCAGCATGGATGAATAAATGCATCCCCAGAACCAGAAGCCAGCAGCCTACCTGCAACTTCTTGTGGGGACTGAAAACCCCCAACTCCTTCCAGATTTCCAGAGATGGAGCCGCCTCCTTGGAGCACCCTCACGAGCTCCCGCAGCCTTTCGCACTCCTCCTGCAGCTGCTGCTGCTCCTCCTTGCGCTGCTGCTTGGCCAAACTCATCGGGTTCATGCTGAAATGGAGAACTTTGGTTCTGCTGGGGTCGTAGTCACCCTGGGTGGCAGAAAAAAAACAACAAAAGCACATTGAGTAACCAACCCAACCTCCAAGCCCACCCAGCCTGTACCACTCCATGAAATTAAAAAATGTTACAGCAGAAAATAAGGTGACATTTATGCAGTGACAAGGTTTTATTCCAACAGTTGAAGGCAGCCAAACCCAGTGTTGTTTCTCCTTCTCTTCCTACTCCATCTTTAACAAAACCCTGAAACAAGGCAAAGAAACAACAAACAAAAAAACAACCAAACCAGAAAAAACCCACAGAAACACCCCACTTAACACAACTTGTTCCCTGGCTGATACTTCCACAATCAAATTTAACTCCAGAAATGAAGTTTTATAGCTGCATTTAAAATCTCTTGATAGCAGGAGATTATAATGAACACCCAAACGCACCCTTAAATGACAGCAGGACACCCAGTGCCAGCCTGATTTATTGCTCATATAAACCACCAACATCCATGGCATCCAAAGGTGGAGTCATTAGCAAGTTGTATCAGCTCATCCCAAGCAAGGGAACAGACATTCCATTCCTTTTTTCTCAAAGGACAGTTGCATTTACAGCGGTTTAAATAGTCAGTCAAGCCCTAGGATAGCAAATTAATATTCTTTCAAAGAGAGAGGAAAACACTGATGTTTCATTTGTGATTTCAGAGAGACAATTTTCATATAAACTACAGGAAGCCTCACAACCATAAATGTAGTAAAACATGTGCTAACACTGGCTGCCACGGCACTCTGCCCAGCTGAAGCCCTATAGCAGTGCCTGCATAAAAAGCTATTTTATATGGTAATATTTTTCCTTCAATTAAATCTCGAGACCTAAAGTGATTTTGTAAACATTAATTAACCCTCAAGAGCAGCATGAGGTAGGTATTATCCCAATTTTATCATTTCATTTCCATTAAAGACGTGATAGAACTTTATGTGGGGTTTTTTTCCATGCAAGCCAGA
Organism: Cyanistes caeruleus; assembly: GCF_971803275.1. Taxonomy (NCBI): domain Eukaryota; kingdom Metazoa; phylum Chordata; class Aves; order Passeriformes; family Paridae; genus Cyanistes; species Cyanistes caeruleus. The sequence goes on from NC_141717.1 coordinate 12,052,069, forward strand.
GCAAAGACTGAGCGACTTCATCCTGCATTGCTGATCATTGCTGCTAAGAGACCCCAGAAGATCCCACTCCCAAACATCTTTTATTGAAAAAACTCTCTATTCACATACTGTGAAGCTCCTCATCAGGCAGTGAACTGCTGAAACTCACTGCCCAGAGCCTGGCAATAGACACAAAACAGCATCAAAAACAGGTTTGACAAAATCAAGGACCACTCCAGCTCCAGAACTGGGCTGTGCCAGGGAAGGACATGTGAGAATCTTCCTGCATCTCTGTTTGCTGGAAGAGTGCTAAAGAGTCTGGACAAATTTGTAGGCTTTCACAAAATAGCAGCTTCTACCACTGTGGTCAAAGATGCTCTTCTGGGATTTTCTTCCCAGAGTTAAAAAAAAAAGAGGGATGTGGTGGTTCCTCATAACTACTCTGAGAAACCAGTTTTCCCTCAGCTGTGCATCTGGGTAGGAGAGAGTCCCTGTTCCACAGGTTCTCCTGCACGTTCTCCTACTGCCCAAGACTCACTCCAGTGACCTCAGGAACACCTGGCAGGGCAGCACTGCCCTGCAGCCCCACAGCAACAGCTCTGTGATCCCATTCCCATAGCCAGGCTGAGAAAAACCTCCCCTAACTGCCAAGCAGGCAATTCAGGCCAAAAGAACAAATAATCCCACAGTCAGCCTTGATCAAGAGAAATTCAGGTGAGACCTGAAGGACACAAACAGCATCTTGGAGATGTCAAACAGAGGGAGGAGGAAGACAGCTGCAACACCAGCTCATTAGATATATTTTCCCCAGCACACACTGGCATTTACAAACCTGCTCTTGTACTCAGCTCGTTACCTTCTCATGCTATTTGCACTTCAGGACTCCTCCAGACAGGTCAGGGCACTCCTCACTCTCGTGTTTGTCTTTCAAGGGAAGAGATTCAACTCCAAGGTTTGCAACAGAGCTTACTCTGGCTGGCAGGAGGATGCTCTGTGGATCCCAGCTCTCCTTGGGCAGCTGCTGGTGTTTCTGACCAGCTGGGAAGGGCTCTGGCCCTGCTTCCCTTGCCAAGGCCAGGCAGAGCTCACAGCTCCTCACCCTGGCTGCCAGCACCGTTCCAGCTCCAGTGCAGGGATCACCATTGCTGCAGACACAGCAGCAGGGGCCCTGTGAGGAAAGCCTTGCACACCTGGACGCTGCTAGGGCTGCTGTAACCCACACTGCACCAATCTGTTTATTCTGCAGGTTATTTGCTCTTTTCCATCATCCATCTGGCCTTTCCACAAAGCCCTGCCATGAAGCCACAGTGCTTTGTCTCTCACAAATCTTTCAGACTATTTATCTTCTTCTTTCATAACATGCCCCCCTTGAAAAATCTTGCTCTAAAACTCATCACCAGGACTCAGCCTTATTTTCAGGGTTCACCAGCTCTCCTCAGCACATCAGTCTGAAACTTCACTAAGACAAGAGAATCTCTTAAAAGCCCACAGTGCAATGAAGGCAGTGGCAGAATCCATCTTATTTAACATTTCTGGGAGATCACTAACATATTTGCTATGCTACTCACATTTCTGGGCTAGGGGCAGTAGCTTTCTCTTTCTTCTACACAGCACACATCAAACCAGTACATTTCTCCCTACAGCTAAAATATTAGTGCAGCTGGTTTATATTATAGCAATGCCTAAAAGAAACCAAGTGAGACAGGGATCCCAGCATGCCAGGTCCTGTACAAACCCCATAGGGAACTACCACCTAAAGCCCAAAAAGCAGACAAGAAAGCCTAAAGATGCAGTATGTGAGGGGAGTGCAGGTATGGAAAGATGCAGTCTCTGGTTCCAGGTTCCTCAGCAGCATGGCAGAGAAGAAAACACACCTTCAGAGCTGCTCCTCCTAAGCACCAGACCATGCTGCCACCTCACAGTCCTACCAAGCACAGCATTTCTTAAGTCTCCAGGAAATTCACTGGCACTCTCTGGAGTTTCAAATAAATGCAGGAAGCTTTCCATGGAAACGCTGCAGACCAGAGGCAGTGTCTGATGAAAGGGATGGGTCTCGTGTAGATAATACAGAAAGTCAAAGCAGCATCACAGCTTGGGACGTTTGGAGTGTTTTTCCCAAATTTCTGAAGGCTGGGACTGACTTTGTGTCATGAAAATGTGGTTTAGGGCTGGCTCTATGAAGACCCATGGCTGGAAATTGCTAAATATAAGAGACAGAAAAGCAGCATTAAAATCTCACTAGCTTTTGTCAGACATGAAACCATAATGCTGGTAGGAAACCAGGGACTGAAGAAAGCAAACAACATCCTCCTGGAATCCCTTTCGTTCTGGAAAATGTAAATTGCTGTTTTTCTCTGTCAACTGCGCTTCCACCTACGATAAATTAGTCTTACTGATCATAATTTTGTCCTTTCAGTTGTGCAGCAGAAGCCTGGAAAATTGTTTCAGGCACTGGGAGAGAAGACCTAAACCAGATTTTCCCATTTAGAAAATCATTTCTAATCTTGGGTGACTGAAGAGGAAAACCAAACAGTGGCATTTGAAAGGCAGGCACAGAAGACACAGCCACGTTCCTTGAACAGGAGCTGGGACTCCCCAAACAGCTGCCCAGGCACAGCTCCAGATGCTGCTTCTGTGCTGAACCAACACATGCAAGGAGGTATTGCTTAGCAGAGGTAAAAAGCATCTTATAACCAACAGTAATGTATCCCTGGTTTCTCCAAGAAGCATGAAAATCGTGCTGCAGGTTTGGGAACTTGGCCTGAATGTGAGGTTTGATCAAACCCACTCAAGCTCATGGTGCCTTTATATGGAAATGTGGGACATTTGGGCGATGCAATCGATGTCTGACCCACAGAGCTCTGCTGGAAAGCCATCCCACCCCTGGCTCGTTCAGCAGTTTCTTGGTAGCTTGTTTTGCTCATCAGCACATCATGGCCAGTGTCTCAGAAAGCAAAAATAACACATTACTGCCAGTTTCTCAGCAGCATCCCCTCTTTACCCCTGTTTTCTCCAATACCTTAAAAAACAGAAATTGCAGAGATTTTGAAGAGTAAATGACTTGGACTAGAGAGAACTGCTGGCGTTCATTGATTCTTTTCAGGAATAACATTGAACAAGTAATTCAGATTTGTCAGAAAAATGTACACAGAGCTTCAATTTAGGGGAAAGCAATAAATACCTTGATTGATTGCAACCAAACCTGGTTGGCACTTAAAAAAATGAATTACTCATTCCTGGAAAGCAAGATACCAGTAGCTGATTTGGTGCTTAAGGCAGCAAAACCATTTTTTTTTGGCTCACAGAAAGGTACTGGACATTTTATAGAGATGACCTGTTGATTCCACACGTTAATACCCTCCACAATTTGTGAAATAATGTTGTTTTGATGCATTATCCTCAGCCTTACAGACATATGCCCCAGGGTATCCACAAGGGAAACTCTCTCATGAACCACCCCATTGCTGCTGCCCCAGCTGTGGAGTCACCATGTGGGACAAACACTGCAGATGCCACACACAAATATTAATCTTATTTTATTAATATTAATCCAAGCACACTCTGGCAGAACTATTTAGTAAGACTCTGGCTATCAATAAACTTTCTGACAAAAGACTATGGAAAAAAGAATTTGAAACAGGGCAAATTTGTCATCTAGAAGCGAGGTACAAGCTCAAGTCAGATTCTGCTGCCTCCCCTCTCACTTCCATCTTCCAGCTTGAAAAAAAACCACCACCCCAGGGAGATAATTGTGCTGATGCTATGTGTCATTTTTTAAAAGTATATTATTGTCAAACAGTCAGCATGTTGGTCTACGTGTTGAAATTACTGCTCAAAAACTTCCTAAGTAATCTGCCCATTAGGGAAGAATCAGTCAAGTGCCAAAGCAATGAATGAAGACAGGACTGCTTTAATCTCTGAAAAACAGAAACTTTTCCTTTAGAAGAGGAGTTGTTTAGAAGAACAATGAAAGCTGCCAGTGACAGCACCTTGAAAAGGGATGAACTTATTTTGGCATCTCTCCTCCTGGTTGTTTGAAAACTGCACAGTCCCAATTCAGCGATGTCTTTCTCCAGGAACTATAAAAGCTTTTCTCTCTACTCCACTCACTTTCACAGGCACACGGGTAAGAATAAAGTACTTAAACCATGTGGACCACTTTACATTTGATGAAACATTCAGTGCTTAACAACTCCATTTAAGGTCTATTCATCTGTTGCAGGTATTTCTGATCAGAAGGTAGAGCTGGTAGCAAGGGGAATGGTATCCATTGGTGTGAATATGTTTCTCTAACGTAACTAATGAAATTAAAGAAGTCCACACATCCCCAAAAAAGGCAATGAGTGTCGGGATACAATGTCAGCAGGCACTGTGAAGGATTTTCAGCTGACTTCACATCCTCACAGGCTCCTTCTGTTTAATGCTTTGGCAGGCAAAATCATTGAAACCCCATAGATGGGACTGACATGCACTTAAGTACCTCATTTTTTCAGTCTTGGTATCTCAATCAGCCTTAAAAGATTGTGATTTCTAAGCAGCACAATAAATTCTGGTGGAGCATATGGACAGCTGAGTTTAATCGCTGCTGGCTGGCAATACAACAGCTTGTGCTTGGCCCTGCTGAGAAAAGGCTGGCGATTGGAAGCTCTTCAAGGAAAGGACCATTTCCTCCTCACACGACTCTCATGAATGGTGAGAGCCACCCAAACACTGCAGCCTTCTGAGCTAAGGAATTTCCTCCCATGCTGACTTCTGAAGAGAGAAATCTCCGAGGTTTCTGGACTGGGATGCATTATTCAGTACTGGAGAACTTAAATAGAAATGATTTAAGGAGCTTAGTAGATTATATCAGCTTTAAATGGGTCAGTAGTTACCTTGGAAGAATAGTTGAAATAAAGACTGCATCTAGCAGTAGGAGACAGATGGGAAAGTTTCTTTTGTACAAATATAAAACATAAAGCATCAGCTGGGGGGATGCTGGAAGAGACGTGTTTGAAAAGCATCCAACTGGCCAGGGAATGCTCTTGCTTCCATTTACTACCTCTTGTAGGCAAAAGAATAACTTAAATTGTAAACACAAACACACAGCAGGTAATTGGGTATATGCAGGTGGTCAATGTCCAAAACTGAACCTTTGAACTCTTGAGCAGAGGATGGCACTTCACTGCTGGCACAGCCTGGTGCATTATAACCCTATTTAAACATAAATAGATAAAATCCAGGTAAATCCTGGACTAAAACAGAGGTGGCACATCTTGAATCCCCCAAAGACAGGACAAAATGTGACAAAATGTTACTCAAGGAGTCTGGCTGGTCTTTCACTGTGTTGGGCTCCAGCCACTGAATTCTTGCATTATCCAGGTTTCTGATGCTGGAGGAGCTGACACTGCTTTTGGGGACCTGCAGGTTTATTCTTGAGGTTCAGTGCCTCTTCCTTACCACAGATCCTTTACATTGCTGAAACACACCTTTCCCAAGGCTTGGAGTTTCTGGAATGACTGTCTGGCTTCACTGCAAACATGTGGTATTTGTGGGTAAACAGCCACACAGGCTTTGCACACAGCTAATGAACACCCCGTTGCTCCCACTGAGTTATGAAAGCAGACAAGTCACATATCATTAGAAGTTGTCTTTGAACGTGTTTATCTTCAGCTTACAGTTAATGGCTCAGCATTTATGTCAGGAATTGTCTGCTGTTAGTCCTGCATCAATACCCATTGGAAATTTCACTCAAAGATGGAGAACAAAAAACCAGCGGGAAGGCAAAATTGGAATTTATCACCTGAAAAGCACATGCAAGGTCCCCAACAACTACAGCTCTTGCTGTAGTAGCTTATTAACTAGAGTCTGCCTGGATATTCAGGTGAGCAGCTTCTCTTGATCTACCTAAATTTTAACTTTAACAGCTTAAAAAAAAAAAATAAAAATTGGTTACTCAGCTTTCTCACACAAAAGGCTATTGGATGCATTTCTGTACCCAGTACAAGGCAGCCTCAGAGAGCTTAATCCTACCTCAGGAAACGCCATTTTAATGGAAATTCTGTTTCTTGGTTTTGTTCTTTTTGTTTCTTTGCTCAGGCTTGTTAAAGTGATTAGAATAATACCCAAAGTAAACTGCATCCCAAAGAATTCCCTCTGTACCCAGTGCACAAAGCACAGCACGCTCACCCGCCCCAGCTCCCTCTGTCACACAAGATAACCACACCAAGGGATCTTTAAAGCCTGTGGAACAGGAGCTGTATTAACAAAAATGGATTGCAAAGATGAGACAAAGCAAACTAACAAATAAGCAACAACCACCACCTGCTCCTTGTAGCTTTGCCAGTATGTGCATGCTTGACATCAGAAACAGTTGGGGGAGGAAAAAAAAAAGAAAAACAGAAGGTGCTGGATGTTGGGAAAAGGCTCATTTGTTCCCACCAGGTCTCACGTCGCTTCCCTACCCTTTTTCTCTCTCCATCATTTTTTTGTGCGCATCTGCACACACACAGCACTGAAACCTGGCAGCAGGAATTCACTTGGGCAACCCTTCCATCGTTATCTTAGCCAGTTCTTAGCACAACACCTGCTACTTCTTCTGCAAAACAGGAAGATCTTTCTCCTTGCCCAGGTGATGCAGCCTCTTGTTCATACACCTTCATTCAGGCAACCTTTCACCTCTGGCCTCCTGAACACCCAACATCAGCCATTTCCAGAGCAGTGAAGACACTCTGTGTCAGCCTGGGTTGTGCCTCTTCATCCTTGGTAACTCCTCCAGCAGCACCACAGATTCCACGTCCATGATCTCAGGAGCAGTGAGTCCCACATCACCTTCCCCACTCCACTAGCAATGCCACCTGCAACAGCTGCTCCTCCCACAAAGGCTTCTACAGGGGCTTTTCTCTTCCTTCCTGAGCAGATCTTCCACACTGTCCATACCCACTGATATTCCTCCCTGTGGCCTCTTTCACCACAGCAAATCAGCAATGAGACAGGGAGGTGGTTGGAGTTAGACTGTGTCACAGACAAAAAAAGCTCCAATCACGCTGTTCTGACACCAGACCATATCTTTGGGTACAACATGTAACACATTTTGGACGCTGCTACAATGGGAGTAATAAAATAAAATGTCTTAGCAGTGGTGCAGAAGCCCTTCAGGTAGTTTTAAAAGGAGATCTGTTTCCTGTATCTCTTTCAAACATGTTGTTCCCTGGAGGATGCAAGACTGTAATTTGCATTGAGTGAGGCATTCAGATGAGGTCTGGGATGCAAACAAACGTGACAAGAAGGTTAAGAGTCAGGACAGAGAGACATGGAATGGCATGAAGCTGGTATAATCTGAAAGAAAAAATGCATCCAAATGTTCACTGTCCTGTTCAATTGCTGCTCTTGCTTTTATTGAAATGGAAGAAAATCATAGTCTGCTCTAGGATGGTTTGTTACCACCTAGAGATTTGAATTCCAGGGTTTCTACACTAGTTTTTTCAAGTCAAGGATTCCTGTCTTTCCTGAGAACAAAGTCCATAAAAAGTTGCTATTATTTACAGTCTAGTAGCGTGCAGAGGAGACCTGTGCTGGTTCAAAAACCTCTGATAAAGACACTGAAAATAAAAAGCACAAAGGTTCTGAAAACAGCCCCAAAGAGCTTATAGTGTGAGTTATAAAAATTCCTTTTCAGAGATAAGTCTTAACTTTATATGGTGAGAAATGCTGGCTCTCACAGATCTGAATTTCAAAAAACCATTCTATCAACTTTCCCATACAAATGAAGTAACTTTGGTTGAGAATATTGTTGAGAGGTGTCAGACCAAATCTAGGTTTTCAGTAAAAGTACACACTTCACCAAAAAGTTTAACTATTTCTTTGCTGCTCTCTTGTTTATTCTACAACATGCACATACAGTTACTGTTCAGGAGACCAGAAAGACAGGAGACACTTGAAGTGTGTTTTTTTGTAGTGTTCACTCCAATCCAGATATGCAGAGACTCAAAGCTTTCCTTCCTTTCCTTCCAATGCTCTATAAATCTTACTTTAATGCCTCCATAATCCTGTGTTTGCTGGTAAAACTCGATTTTGGAATGAATTCAAGATGGGACTTCAAGGAGAGATCCCAGAGGAAAGAAGCAACACAAATTGGCTGTGCTAGACCAGGACCCTCAGTATCCAGATGGAAGGGAAGAGCCAGAATGAAGTATGGCAGCAGAGCTCCTGCTTTCAAGACTTTATAAAGCAAAGTGAAACTGCAATGTAATAGGATTTTCCAGTTAATGGATCTCATTAGCAAAAAGCAAAACCTCTACGGGTATTTTTTTTAGATACTATCTGGTATAAAGAGAAAGATGAGTAATTAAAAATTATGTAAAAGCCTTCATGGAAGCATCAAAGTTCATCTGAGCATATAAAAGCCTGAAAAACAAGTGACAAGAAGTGCTGTCAATCACGTTGTGTATTTGTACAGCAAACACATGGCACAGGCTGGATGCTGAGGTCAACCACAACAGCAATGCTGAGTCTCCTAAAGGTTTTAAGTGCACCAGGACATTTTGATCCTGTAATTTATTGCATATAAAAGTATTATTTTATGTCCTTGCATGTCTCATTCCAAGCTGGCAGGGTACAAAGCAAACCCACTGAGTTGAAGTGAATGAATGAGCACCCTCAGCCTTGGCTGCCCCCCTGAGCTGACCCACCACCATCACCAAGTTCCTGTCTCAAGCTGGAAGCATTTCCACTCAAAGAGCAAGTCAAGTTCCCTCTCCCATCACACAGAGACCCTGACAGACACGAGTGGTTTGGAGGACTCGTTTCTGACAGTCTCCTGGAGCAGCTGGGCAGTGTCTGAGTGGGATTTACAGCAAATGTGTTGCAGGTTAAACAAGCTCCAGTGCTGCCTCTCCCTGCCAGGGGTTATTGCCTCCCACACACCTTCTGCTGTGGCCAAGCAGGCAGGGAAAAGGAGGAAAACCAAACCCTGCAACACACCCAGGGGAAAAGCAGCTACAGCAAAGTTTTATTCATTCTGTCACAGTCACTTCACAGTGATGTGGTGGTTGTCTTGCCCCTGGGGAGAGCTCATCTTCCCCAATATCTCCTCAATGTCCAACCAGGTGGAAATTCCTCTAGTAATGGATAACTGGGTAGAGGGAAAAGTGAGAATGCTTCCAACATCCCAGAAAAACATGTATCCATGTACATACCATCCTTTTATCCATGCAGTCACCTACATTATTCACCATGAGAAGTCACTGCAGGTTGCCTTAGATGTGTTGAGGCAGAACCCTCTTCTGTTTGCTCTGATCTTTCTCAAGTAAGAGACCTGACTGTCTAAAACATCCAAATATCGATTCAGATGGTACATTCTCTTCTATCTCCTCAGGGCAAATAGACAAATGTTTGGTTTTCCCTCCCTTTTCACCATTTGATCAGGTTAATTCTTTTTTAAATTTAAGCAAGTGGTAGGATCCCTGAAGAAAAGTGTTCTTTTCCCCCTGCTTAGGAGCATGAAAAAGGTCTCCTCCCCATCTCCTTCCTTCTCCCCACCTTGTGATAATTACCTTTTATGCCTCAGATTTCCTCACCCAACTCCTCAGAGAGCTGGACTCTGCTCCCTTGGTCCCTATGCAGAAGGGCATCACTTTGTCTCCTTTTATTCCTTGAATATTAAAAGTTTCTACAGACTTGGGATTAAGGAACATTAGAGATGTCCCAGGCAGTGAGAACAGGGCTGTCAGGGAAGGGGTTGCTGTGCATACAAAGAAACCCTCAACTAGAAGAGCCAGCAATGCAAGGAGAATTAAAAAGCACAGCTAAATAACCCTAAATCCTTATGCATATTTATAAACTACATCACATCAAAACTAAATCAATACCCTCACTAGTTACATATGGCCTGAGAAAGCAGGAGTTGGTAACTTGGTTGTGCTTTACCCATTGTACTGGTGAGACCCAGAAAGTCTCCACACAGGAGTAAATTCCTGGGCTGTGAAGGGGGAATTTCAGGCTGTAACATCACAGGGTAAGACAAAGCAGAGGGGAGAGAAGGAGCAGCCACCCACAGATGACACAAGGAACTCACCTGAACCTTGGCAATGGAGCAGAATTTCTGTTCAAACCCTTCTATTCCTATGACAAAGAAAAACACCTCTGGCAAGAGAATAGGCTTCACAATTTTAGCTGCATCTCTGGAGGTGACATAAACTACATCCCCCAAAATTTCATACTCCATGTGCTGGGTCAGACTGTTCACACAGGGACTTCCATCAGCACAACCATCTGCTTAAATATCCCTTCTTGGCTTTCCCTGGGGGAAAATACTTCTTGGTTGCCTGCAAAGCTTCTATTACTATTCATGCCTTCTCAAGTAAATGCAGTTTGAACCAAAGATATGGGAAAATGCTTTAAAAAGTCACACTGGGATCACCAACCCATTAGCAAAATGTCTCTGTCAAACATGCTAAACCTGACTTACATCACTTCATCCCCAACAACACATTTTCCTTATTCAGGCTTAGACTGCTGTGAAGTTGAGCCAAATCCAATTTGGATCTACCTTGAAATAGATTTTGCAGGCACAAAACTGTCCTAACAACAGCACATGACTTAGTGGTCTGAAATACAACTGTCCTGCCTCCAGTTTGATTTTATTTCACCAGTTTTACGTCACTGTGCTAATGGACTGAAGGGCAACCAGCACATTCTGCACAGAGATGCAAAGGGACAATGATTTTAAATTTCACTGCCAGGTTTTTCCAGAATTATGACTGCCAGGTCAATCTCTAAACTGTTAAGACTCTACAAAACCTCCTTTAAAATGCAGCTTTTCCTACTGTATAAAACTCAGGCTTTGATTTTTATCATCACTTTCCTCATTGCCAACACCCATCACAGCATTTTTATGAAAGAAAATGGTGGATAAGGGGAAATTTTACTTCTCTGGTGTTTCTCAGTGAGAATCCAGTTCTCCAGCCTTTGTGTAATAATCCAGGGAGGAGAGGACAGCTCAGCCTTACACTACAGCTACCACACCATGCTCCTCTACAGTGGTAGTTAATTCCTCCCCATTAAGTTTTAATGAGACAACACAAGCAGAGCTTGGAAACACAGCCTGGCTGCAGTTGAGAAAGCATCTTTTCAACATCATTGGAGCAAACCTGAAAGAGAGCCTTCCTGTACTTGTCTAACCACAGATTTTCAGATGGTGTATCTTTAAGCACACAATCACCCTGAATTTTCAGGGGTCAGATTACATTTGCTAGGGGGAATACATCTTTTCTTCCTTGTAGGAACTACCTGGTCCTTTTCCATATTTCAGTTACTGTGTTGTTTCTAATGCAGTTTTAATGCCTTAAAATTACTGTTACTTCAGCTGCACTCTTGGATGGTAATAACTCAATAAAAGGTATTTATTGAGTTATTTACATGAGAAGAACCCCAAAATTGTCTTTGGTATGGAACATACTGACACAAACGAGGGATTTTCTGCCTGAAACTGAGTAGTAGACAAGCACCTTGGAATTAATCTGACTGAACAAGCAAAAAGTGGCCTCAAGAACAACGATAAACATCTTAGTTGCATAAATTTAGACATTTTTATCCTCCAGCAGGTCAACAGCAGAAGAAAAAAAGATCAAGAGGGGTGATAAGGGAAAAGCACATTTGATGTTAGTGATTTCAGAAAAAAAATATTATTTTCTGTAATCACTGTGAAAGGAGTACAAATCTCTGCCATCATCTTGCTTAACAGAGCTCAACAATACTTACATTTCACTTGAGAGGAAATATCCATTTTCATTATTTCAGCCCACTCAATCACTCCTCCTCCACTTTCTTCTCCAACTTCAAACCTTGACTCGGATGTATTCACTTACTGGAGTTTGCAAATTGCTAATCACCCATTGGCAGTATTGATCTGCACGTTTTACTGCAGTCAGAATAAGACAGCACTGGCTGGTGAATAGACTGTGAAGACTGAAAAATGAGATTAACCAGCTCGCCTCATACAGATCGAGTTATCTGCTGCCTTGTTCGCTTTTCACGAAGCTTCCAGAATGCAGCAAACTGAATCTCCTTAACTCACAAGACAGGGCTGATACATAACTCCATTAGAAGAAAAGATCAGAAAAAGAAAGTAACACAATTTCATGGAAAATAGGTCTTGTCAAACAGACTTGAAGAGATTTCAAGTCTAGTTAACTAAGATAACTGTGTTGACATAACAGAATAGGAATTCTGTAATATATTTGCCTCGGTATCAAAATCACGTTTTCTTTTAAAAGTAGCATGATGCAAAATCAGTCTATGGCAGTTTTTAAATAGCCCAAAAGCTGATGAACTAATAGTGGCATTTCCATGTTATTTTCTGTCCTGGTTTAGGGACACTTTCCCAGCAAGAACTGCTTCTTTGGCCGATTGTATGCAGCACACATGCTCTAAGATACGTAAGAAAATAATAAAACCTTACTAAAATATGCAGATAACACAAAGGCAGAATTGTAGCAAACAATAAAGCCCACAAAGATAGCTTAGAAATCTGATTTTGCATAGGCACAATCATTCCTTATGAATTCAAATGCACCGTGAGAGATCCCAGTGAGCGGAACAGTCTCAGGTACAGAACACAGCGGGTACTTTCTGCAAGACAGTGTCTGTGAAGAGGCCACAGTTAATAACTAAGGGTTACCTCTAATTTAATGCTGTGAGGGAAAAAAAAGAGACCAAGGAGCAGGCAGGATCTTTATGTATCATTGAGTAGGAAGGACTAAAGAAACAATACTGTCCCTGAAGGCAGCGCTGATGAGACCCCTACAGTGATAACACACCCAAGGGAGGTGTGCAGGCATGAGGGTGCTGTTGAAAATTAAGGAAAGTGGTGAGAAGATTTCCATGAATGATTCATGGTCTGAAAAAAACACATCTTCCACTGAGAAATTAATGGAAATCAAACTATTTCATTTGCTATGGGGAAGGCAGAAGCAATTTGATCTGGGTTTTCAGTGGAAATCTGACACTAAATGGTTCTTTAATGTAGCAAACAAAAGCATAGAGAGAACCTGATAGCTTCACTTCATAGTGAAGCCAATGAAATGGAAATAATATATATTTTTAATAGGGATGGCTAACCAGGGAAACCAATACATTGTCAGTTACTCAGTGTCTTTAAATCAATATTTGATATCTTATTAAAAAGAGTCTATGAAGCAACCACAAGTCACTGGGCAGATTTCTCTTAAAACTATATTTTTGTGTTATATCAGACTAATGGGTATTCTTTTTGGCTGTAAACCTCTTAATTCAACTCATTCCACTTCCCCCAATTCAAAAAAAGTGTTATCCAATACTTTTATCCATTCTCTCTCATACGATTAATTCCCCCTCTTACTTTATAAGCCTCCAGACAATTCTGTAACTTCAGCATTTATTCCTCTTAGACATAACAAGAACTTAGATGTTATCACTGACAGTTTAATCTTTTTCAAGGAGAGTTTTAATTTGTAGAGAAATTATATTAGAATCAATGCCTCTAAATATAAAAATACTTTCAAATCTATGTTCATTTCAATATCCTAGAGTGGCAGGGCTGCTCAAATCCTCAGGTGATGGAAAATCAGAATGGCACTTAAGACCCAGATACTGAGATTGTGGTTTTTTTCCCCCTAAAGGAAATGTCTTTCTCACAGTCATAATGACAACTTGAACATGTGGATACTGATCCATACAGATGTAATCCAGCTCATTGGAAAATTACATGGGTTATTTGGTGATTAAGAGTGCAAAAAAAAATCAGAGAATGGAAACAGCTTTGTCACCTGCCATCTTTCTCGATCCCTAGGCTTTACATTAGGGAGTCTCCATCCTGATTTAAAGGGAGTAAAGTCAATTTAAGTCAATTACTTTTCTGGGAGATGATGAAGAGAGGAAACAAAAATGGACTGAGATGTGAAAGCTCTACAAGTCACAAAACACAAACACACCTCAATCTGCAACACCCCTGACCATGTGTACACATTCTTTGTAAAATAACCATTCTGCACATGTGTTCACCTTCATTAAAGCCAAAGCTTTAACGAATTATTTCTCACATTTCCACCCAACATCCTGCTGCCAGTCTCCCACCCTCTGAAGGCAGCACCTGACATCAAGTCTGGAGCACTTTTAGGGAGGCACCTGAAGGATTGCAGAGTGGAAGGGGAGCAGAAAAGCAAACACCTTGAAAAAGCACAATTTCCCCCTGTAATGCCATATTATTCCTGCTCCAGCATGCAGGAGTCACAGTAACAAAAACATGACTGTGATTCTTCATGTATCTCAAGCACAGCTTCAGACAGATCAAAATGTATGGTTCTGCCCTCAGGAAAGACCTGGAACATCATGAGCTGCCACAGTGGGAAAGCCAGCTCCACCAGCCAGCTGCACACTGGTATTCTGCAACAGATAAAACCCAGCCTGCTACTCTCAGTTCCCCACAGTTCCCTCCTTGCCATGGCCAGTAATTCTAACCCACGTTAAAAATGCCCTACAGGAGTCCAAAACATGGCTGCCTCCCTATACTAACAAAAAAATAAAGCACAAATATCTATAGCTCCTCAACACATGCCTGGTTTCTCTGGATCCATAATAAGCTTGTCCACATTCAACTTGAAAATACTATTCAATTTTATGAATTCTGCCTGGATCCGTACCAACCGCAAACTCTAATTTGTTTTCTGAATGTTATCTCAACTGTAAGAACTGATCAGTGCCTTCACTTCAGCTCTGCAGCCTGTATATTAAGTTAAACCACACACGAATGTGTTTGCCTCTCTCAAAAGCTATTAAATGAGATAATCTCCAATGGAAAAAAAAAAATGGAATACTACCAGGCAAAGAACAAGGAGTGCTGCTCTGCCAGGGGAGATGGTCAGCAAATTTTGGGTTACCAGGCTGGGCAGTCCATGTAAGCTCTGTGAAGATCAGCCAGGTGTGCCTAAAGAAATCCAGAGCTGCTCCAGGCAAAGTAAACTCTGCCAGAATCTGACAATGGACCAAACCTGGTAGGTTTGGACAGGTGTAATAGATGCTCAAAAGAAATGTGTTACTGCAAAACCTTTTTCTTTCAGAATTGCTTCCCTCCCTCTGTGATCTCCAAACCACACCGTGCCAACAGGGACTGCTGTGGCCAAGGGTCTGAGCATCTCCCTCCCAGCACAAACGACCATGTTTCAGGGATATTATCTGCAGATTCCACAGAAGCCACATACACTCAGTCACACCCACAACAGAGCTGGAAGTGGCATCACCTCCTGCCTGCCAGACCTGTGCACTGTCAATAACCCAGCCTCATCCCCAGCTCTGCTTTGGCACCATCTTCCTCCTGCTGCTGCTGAGCTTTCTCTCCTGCCTCTCCCCCTCACCATCATTTATGTGGAGGTTTTACTTTTACAGATATAAGCTAAATTGACCAAATACTTATAAATAACTGAAGAAGAGAGTCTGAGTCCTGGGTTTTTTGCTTACAACAATCTTATTGCTAATTTGGGCTTCTGTCAGATACAGGTTTTGTGCTATCATAGTCCCAGACAGCCTTTGCATTCAAAGATATTAAAAACCTGTTCTGGTGTTCCTGACACGGGGTTAGGAGTGGAGAAATACTCTTATTGTGAGTAAGTTACTGTGCTGCACTGCCAGTTCTCATCTGGGCAGCTGCTGCTAGTCCAAAGCATTATCACCACTGAAATAGTCATGTGTAAACAGAGTGAAATAGGCACCCTCAAAGAACAGAACAAGATACTTGAAGCCAGAAGATGAATCAAAATCCAGTTTTTTATATATTACTTTCTACAAGTGAACTCTCAAGTGCTCAGTCTCTAAGCTCTTGAGAAAGAATGGTAGCTGAAAAAACACAGGGACACAGGGGAGCAATAGGGGAATGGAGTGACGAGAGATTTGTCTGCTAGTGCCAGCATTTCAAAACACAAATTTTACTTATTTTCAAACCAGACAAATATTTTCCAATTCTCTTTCAGGAAATGGGAACATGCAGATTGACAACAGACCCAAGGTTGCTTAAACCCTGATCTATAACCTGGCAGCCAGGGGATGCTGCGAGGGATTTGTAACCTTCAGCCTTGGCTGGTCTCTCAGACATGCAGCAGCCTTCCAGCAGCTGTGACAGGCATCCCAAAGCAGCAGAAAAGGAGTCGGTGTGGGGGAGAGGAGCTGCAGGAAGAGGATGCAGGTGGGTCAAGCCAAGAGAGCTGAGAAGGCCCCTCCATGGGAACACACTGTTCCTCTTAGCCACAAGCAAATCCCTCCTAGGAAAACCAGCATGAGGTAAGGTAAGATATTCCAGGCTCGATTTAAATAGCTCCATCCCTTGCAGTCACATTGACCAGAACCACCTGAAATCTCCATTTATCACCTCTGTATTTTAAAACTAATCGATACCACTGCGGGACAGCAACTTTCTGGATAAGTAGAAAACAAGATGGCCTTGAGCCCTGGGAAATTCTCCCTGCTCCCCACAGCTCTGATCCCGTGTCTGCACCATGGCCTCAAACAATGCAGCAGCAGCAACTACTTTGCTTCCAGCAGCTGAACAAGCCTCGAGCTGTGAGTAGAGAAAGAGCCCCCTCTGCTTGCTTCTCCACAGCAGTGTGAGCACGGGACCAAGGGTTTCACCGAAGGGAAGGAGTAGGTGGGATGTAGGAGATGTAAGTGCTATTATAAACCTGTGTGTGTGAAGGGGAGAGTGAATACCTGAGAAACAGAGGAATGTCCAGAGGCACAGGCAGCACTCCAGCTGTAATCTGTGCTGTCCAGGAGGCTAAAAGCTTGTGAGGATGTTGACTGACTTGAGCTGTACTCTGTGGACACAGGCAGCAAAACGCCACCAATTGTCCCATGAGAGTTTTTAAACATTTGTCAAGAAAAGCTGGGAAGGACGTTAACTAACCAAGGAGGGTCCCCAAGAGAGAGACAGAGGATGGCAAAAGTGCAACAGTAGAAGGAAAAGATGGTAAAGAATTTGTGTGCCCCCTTGACTCTCCTGGGTTTTTTCAGATGCATAATTCCTATGGTTGGTGACCTGCTGGTTTGAATGTCAGAGCCCATCTGAACCTTGTCACCACAACAACCTATACTGATGTTACTTCCAGGGGAGATACACTCATGGGAATTAAATATCCTGGCACAGAAAGGTTTTTAAGTAACTGCTCTTTTCTTCATTCTGTACTCTTGCTAGTAGCATAAACATTAAAATAGCTGAGGAACCACGCACACTAATAACACAAACCACAAGTGTTTGCATTAAGTTTTACCGACCTCATATGTAAATCAGCCTGTAAAGCCTGGTAGCCCATTATATACAATTCAATTACTACAGCAAGCATCCATCCTATGCCTTTCACAGTGATCTGTAGCCTGGAACAGGTTCATAAACAGCTCAGAAAGGCAGCTGCTGTAGATTTCACTTAACTCCTTATCTATCTGCTTTAAACGGATTAAATGACTATGTCATTAAAATGCTCAAAGTAAGCCTTTGATCATAAACTTCTCATCGTTTTACAGTTATTGAATCTGATCCCTAATGAATCTTATTCTGCCATATTTCTGTCTCTGCTCCCGGCCTTGCTCCCCATTAGTCCTGGTTGCTCAGTGCTCATACAACTGCTTTGTATGCCTGACCACTGCCTCCTTACAGCCCTCGATTGTAGCTGCTGATTGCCCAGCCCAGAGGAAGGATGAAGTGCAGGAATTTCATTTGAGGTAGGGTCAGAAAGAGCGAGGAAATAATCCACAAAATACAAACCACACCAAGCACCCTCTCCATATTCACTGCACGGCTGCGTGACTGCAATTCCTTTCCGAGGGCCCCGCACCGAGCAGAGGGGGGCTTGGGTGCTGTGCTCTCCAACATCTTACAGAAAAAATGATGTTTTATCTACATAGTAAAGGGATACAAGTAAAAAGAAAAGCACTAGTGAGATCAAGGGATTTTCTGCCACGGCACACCAGCAGATTCTATCAGCTGGTGATGAAGGATGCGCCTGATCTCAGTATGTGCAGAGGTGGGGGAAAGCTTGGGGTGTCCAGCACGAACACCAGACACCAGCCCATGTCTAGGCACAGCAAGCAGAAAGCCACTGCATGCCCTGGGAAAATGGAGGGAGACAAAACATCCAATGCCCTGATCCATACATGAGCCAATAGTGCTGGTAGTAATCAAAGCAGAACAAATGTTTACTTGTCTGCAATGATCGCTAGAGATGGGGACCACTGAGGCCATTCTGCATTCCAAGTCTTGCTCCAAACTCAGTCAGGCTACAAAACCAGCTATTAAATGTGCTGCTAAATCTCATTTCTTGCACCAGTTTAGTTTTGGCAAACCCAAGGGCCCACACACAAGGGCTGGCAGGAGAAATCTGCAAACATTAAAGATGATAAATAGGGACGGTCTTCTGACCCTACTATAAAGTAGACTTTACAAAAGTACTTGTTTTTAATATCAGCATATGATATCCTAAAACCCTGTATTTTCTCCTTGAGAAGAAGACAACCATGTTCTGAAATTTCAGAGACTTTTTTTCTAGGGGAGTTCATTTCCATCAGGCACAACAGGAAGAAAATGCCCAGGAATTCATGTCTAGCTGTCATTCAAAACAATGTAGAAGAATTCCATGATGAAAGTGGCTTTTATCCTTTGGTAACAGTAGGCACAACCGGGAAAAAAAGAAAGTCCTAGTAGCCACAGGAGAGGAAAGGTACTGTGCAACATTACATGAGCACCAAATGCTTGTTTCAGCTGTGAACTTCAATAAAGTCACATGAAAGTGTTAAACTGAATGCTGAAAAACTGCATGTTTGATATGGAAGAGGCCCATTATGTCAACTTGCACAGTCCTTGCCAATGCAGCACACTGACTAATGTTAATCATTCTGTGTTCTAATTATCTTACCATTATAGCAATTTCCCTGATGATCATCCTTTTTTTTCACCCCCCCCAACTTTGCTGTTGTTCAGTGGTTTTCAATGATGCAAGCTGTAAGGCTTGGACCACCTCTTGGCCATTCGAGTGCTTCCAAAGAATACACCAAAGGGTGTGTTATTATCTCTCTCCATCATTCCCTTGGCTTTCCAGGACATACTTCACACTTTTAAACAACAGGATGGGAAAAGAGGCGGGTGCTGCTTTGCTTCTGTCCCCTCACATGCTGTGCACTGAAAGAGATTGGCTGTGGAACCCTCCCAGCTGCCCCAGTGCTAACCTCTGCTAGCCCTGGTCCTCTGGCAGAGTGCACCAGTGTTGGCTACGATGGGACAGCAGGAACCAGCATCTTTGCTATCACCAGCTGGAGAGAGACTGCCTTAGTAAATGCAGCAGAGCAAGAATGGATTTAATTTATTTTCTGCTTTACTCCAATGGGAGAGAGAGAGAGAGGGGAAGCCAGATTTACCCAGTGGCCTCATTCCTACCCCCAGAGCATGAATTACCTGCAGATTTCACAGTGAGTAGATAGAAGCAGGGACACAGACAAATTCCTAGAACCAAGGAAGTGATTGGTCTTTTCTGGCTCATCACCCTCATGTACATATTGTGACATTTTAATTAGTTTCCCCCATGTCTGACAGACATCCTGCATCACGCAGGGAAACCACAGTTTACTTCCTATCTTCACAAAATTTGAGATCTTTAAAAAAACCCACCAAGCAACCCCAACCCAGTTCCCTCTCCCTTCATACCCAAGCAATTCAATTACTTGCCAGACAGCACTAAGAATCCATTAGAGAAGAATATATTCTGCATTTGCTGTGGAAATCTCCTGGTGATCTTATCTATCTCTCAGTTCAAGCTTCAAGCTCAATTGTTTTTTCTGCCAGTGCAAGGAGACTTCAAGCAGCACTGAAATCTTTTCAGATGGGGACAGTCGTCACAGCTTCATTTCAATTTTACAAGAGTAAGAGAGATTTGTGGATAAACTGAAACAATAAGAGGAATGGCTATGGGGCAATCTATTGGATTCTGAACAGCTTTGAGTTAACTGCTCCAACCAGCAAATTCAACATTATCCTGAGCTGCCTGCCTGAAGAAATAAATACTTCAGAAGCAGCCTTTCCCAGATACAAGTTTTCAAGTTATCATTGAGTAAATCGGTAGAAGGGCATCATCTCTAACTTTCACACATATCTAAAGGACTCAGACTACCTTTTTGATCCCCTGGAAGCAGGAAACATCAGTAACAAGCATTAAGTTGAACGAAATAGCCAAGGAACTAAAATGGGAAGGATGAAAAGAGGAATACACTTGGTGAACTGACTGACAGGTCTGCTTTGAAGCATATCCAGTGTTGCCTTTTCTCTAGGATGCTTGGGAGAATGGACCACACAAAAATCTCCAGATACAGACAGAGATCTGCCTTAGCAGTGTCAACAGAATCATCACACTCAGAAGATGTCAGAGACCTTGAGAAAGCAGGAAAGTCAAAAGACACTGCCACTCAATCCTCAAAAAGCTTGGCTGTAGGAGTTACTATGTGCCACCATGGCACAGCCACTTGGCAGCACTGGGGAAACCATTCCATGTCATACAACCACTATTCCTTCCCCCCATCACCTGAAGAGGCTCCTAAGGAATGTCTCCAATACTGCCCCCTCCTTCATTCCAGCTTCTGTGAGCCTGAAGGGCACAGTCTGACTTGCTGGTTGTAGCATATCCAAGGAAGAAGCCCCAGCCCACACCCACTGTCTGCTCTCCCTCCTGAGCAGGCATTTCCCCCACTGTTTGGTGACATTTGCCATCCCTCTGACCACCCTCCAGCTGGATTCTGTTGAGCCACTCTAGCTGATATTCCTATTTTACACCCATCTGCATCAAGTCATGTATATGTTGAAATACTTCGACACACATTCCAATAATCATCTGCAAACATATATATACATAAATAAAAAATTAAATTCCCCAGTGTTGTATTCAAATGTTCAGGCAGCTCCACCATGTTAATATTAATCATAAGAGCTCACACATATCTAATCACACTTTTCCTTGCACACTGAACAGACTGACCTCTGAGCAAGCCCTGACTCCTTGGGAAATAACCTTAAGGTCAGCAGCTCTGGCTGTGATGGATCTAGAGGGAGAGCAGCTCCACAGCTGAGCTCCTTTGCAGGCTGCTGTCAACAGCTTTTCACATCCCTCTACTCATAAAAATGAGAAAATTTCTGTAATTACTACTGATTGGAACTGTGGTAGCACTGCACAGAGAGAAAGAATGTATCCACTGGGAGACAACCAAAAATACACAAGGAGACCTCTGGGGAGCTCATCCTTGCTGCACAGCCTTCATGTTACTGGTTTTTCAAGTTTTTCATCTTACTAGAGCCAGAAGCACAATGAACCCCCTTTTCAAAAGCAGTCTCTTTGTTCTGAAAGGTCACAATCTCAACTGAACATCTTCTGTCATGTCCAACATGCACAACAGCTTTCAGGGAATTTTTATTTCGTTTTAAATGTCCTGCCAAAAAAGGAAAGAACGGGCACAGAGCTGCTGCATCATTTAGGAAATGTGGGGTTTAAATGCTGATTAGAGGAAGCAGCAGAGTTCCAGACAGAGCTGAGCCCTGTGCTTGGGTGAGCAGGGCTGAGATGGATCACCTGGGAGCCCTCCCATCTGCATGGAACACAGCTGGGCTTTCCTGACACCTCCCCTCCCAACCACACCGAACCCCCTCACGGAACACTGCTCATTTTTTGGTAAAGATATGAAGGGGATGCTCCTCCCACAGCACTTCACTTACCCTGCCACTCCAACTGTCCATCCTCATTTAGACAGAACAGTCTTTCTACCTAAATTAGGCATCATCTTCCATTCCACTGTCACCTGTCTTTCAAATCTAGCTAGGGAAGCTGTCAAAAACAATTACTTTTTTCTGTCTTGTCTGGATCCACGTCTCTTTAAAGTCTTATCAAACAACAGCAAATGGAAATTGAGCCAAATTTGGGTTAGGAAGGGCCTGCATCATGATCTGTGGTCAGGGTGTGCTGACAGAAATTCTCTGTTATTGGGCTGTTACTTCACCCCACTTACCCTGAGCCTGCACTGCCAGAGGAACGCTCAACACGCTGCTCATCCGAGTGACAGAGGCATTTCGAGTTTCCTTCCTACTACTGGAAGAAATTCTTCAGAGAAAACCCATTTTTTCTAATGTAAATCTCTGCCTCCAAGTGTCACGGAGGTGGTAGGTCAGTGTGATCAAAGAGAAGAGTTCTGGCATATGTAAGATAATGCACCAACATCTCACATGCTTGAATCTGCCTGACAGAGGTCACACAAAAATGTTTCTCTGATGCTCACTGCCACCTCCACACCCGTGCCTCAGCTCAGAGCATCTCCCCATTTCCTCATGTATATTTTAACATCATTACAAAACAGTGCCCACTCTTCACTGTGACATGAAACAGGCAGATTTTTCCTCTTCCCCTCATCACACACTCAGAGAAAACATTATTAAATTCTGACTTATTTCTTTTCCATAATCTGGGTGACACATCCTGGCCTTTTGTCTCCTAGAAATGGTGTCAAGTTTTACATATACCAAGTAGTAAAGGAAAAATATGGCACCATAATCAGAGTATCTTTATCAGAAGAATAAAACTGCTGAAGAACATTACTGAAAACTTGGACTTTACAAAGCCAGACCACAACAGAAATGGCAAAGACAAGGGCAGCATGAAACTGTGACCTTTTACTTTGTTTTAATCAAAAACTCAGAAATAATTGGGTCGTCAACCAAAGGCTGAAATGGTAATGAGTAATGAAAAGCTAAAAGCCTAATGTGGAGAGAGCTGCAACTTATGGACATGATAACTCATAAAAGGCTGAGACAAAGCACAAAAGCTTCAGTAAACAAACCTTTGAGAAGCGTTATTTGCGTTATACAGGTCTAAATGACATTTTTGTTTTGTTTCTGTGACATGGAAGCAGAATTCAAAGCAGCAGAAAAAAAATAATAGAAAATGAAGAAAGAACAATTGAAAACTAATTTGTGCCACTGAATGACTACAGTGAAAAACAAGATAACTATAAAGGGACAGTCACTCCTATAGCTTCCTGAAACTTTGCTGTTTCTTTGTACGGTAAGTAGGATTAGAGGAGTTTAAAAGTGAAGTCTCATTTTAAAATGGTTGTTTCTCTCTCATCAGCCTTGGCTTTCACCCACAGGCTGATTCTGGGGATCAAAAGCCTTCTGGAGTTGCTACTTACTACTTCACTGGCACACATTGCAAGTTTTTGGGTGGGAATCTAAGTACAGAACTGAGAGTTTGAATGTGCAGTTGGAGCTGAAATTACTAATTTGTGTACACTGCTGCTCTTTTGCCATACAAGAGCACCAACAGGGAGTGGTATCTCTGTCCCCATACTCCCATGAAGGCCATGCACACACCCCAGATTTAGTGGTCTGGTGCCATAAAACCAAGCCTTGCACAACTTCTAAAACATCACCATTTATTCTGCAGCACCTGTTCAGAAAACCAAGGTTTGTTCCAAGCCAGCTCTCTTCTACCACAGGAGGACTGGAACAGCTTCCTGCTGCCTGCCCCTGCAGAACACACGTGCTGTAGGAGCAGCCTCCTCCTTAGTGTAGCAGCATCCTCATCTGCATTTTGCGTTCCATTTTTCTACTCCAGCATGGATGGCACCTCCTAAAGTTCATGCTTCTTATGTAGTGGTACAGTGACCTTTTCCAGCAGGACATTTCCCATGGCCCAGCTCTCCCTGCCTGCTCTGAGCTCCCCGTGCTGCTGCTCAGGTGCTGACACTCAGTGCACTGACCTTTCCTGTTTCAGAGCTGCTCAGGAAATCCAGTGCTCACCCTTCCTCCCCCTCTGCTCATCTAATGAGCTTTGTGATGCCACACAGCCGCTGATATTTTCAAGGGTAGTGGCAGGGGAACATTAATGAATTTATTCTGGATTTTCGTGTTAAATGTATTATGCAAATGTTAATCAGTTTCTGCAGAACTTTGAGAAAGGTGCTGCATGAAATAAACAATACGGTGGCAGCTCTGGCAGTAGAATTTATAGAGCTTCAGGTGTTTAATATTCAATGTGCAAATTTCTTTAAAAAAAAAAAAATTAAAGGGCATGTTGGTAAAATTTTCCTGCACAAATGTGAATTTATGCACTCGTAGTCCCTGATGTTAACAAACATTAGCAAGTCTGTTCTGTGCGTGCCCTCGTTTCATTCGACATCCACTTTGCACATCACATTTATCAGGGCCACCAAGGCCATCTAACAGCTCCTCCTTGAACCACCTCATGACAAACCTACAAGTAAATGACAGGTTTATGCTTCTCCTCTCTGCTCCCATGGAATGTTTCTAATTTCTGTTAATTCTAATAACAGCAGTGGATTCAGAATTAACACGTACAAATATTTGCATAGCCCCAGCTAATTCAGTGTCACGTAATCCCCAGGGGCTGGATCACAGCAGGTTCTACACTCCTTCCATTTTACACCAGTTCTAGGATTTCCTGCACTACCTAATCCACACAAGATACACAATGTTTTTTTTCACAAATAACACATATAATCCTTTCAGCACAATTTATGGGCACATTATAGGGGAAGCTCTTTTCCTTCCCATTCATTTGGGTGCCACTTCAGCACATCCCCTTAGCAGCTCCCTATGAACACCAGGGACACCCATACAGAAGAGCAGTTCAGACTTAGTTTCTCCTACCCAGCTCAAGAGATAATTGAAGTGAAGGTGGTGTAACAGCACAGGTGCTGCTCAGGCCAGCCACCAGGACACTCTGGGTGACTCCACAGTGCTCCTCTGCCCCTCTGCTGCTGCCTGTGCCATCCCATCACCACTGCTGCTGTCATCCCCAGAACCCATTGGCCCTTCTTCAATCAAAGCCAGCTTCCTGTGTGAATGTTCTTCTTGTTTTATACAAGCATGATCTGGCATAAATCAATACCCATGATGTCTGTTTACCATGGTTTTTTTGTTGCTGTTTTGAGCAAAACTGCAGAGTGATCCCCAGAGTGGTCTCTGCATATGTATGCTTGAGCAGATACATTTAGGTACAATTCCTTAGGTCAGTGCAGACCTGATGCTGCCTGTGGAATTTAAACAATAAGCTCTGCCTGTAAAAGATGAGCTTATTGCAGATCAAATCTGGGAGTCTGTGGAATGGATCACAAATCACTCTGTTCCCCATCCACTCCCACACAGTCCCATGAACTGGATGAGTGGGGCAGCACAATATGATCCAACCTTCTGCAGTCCTGGACCTGCACTGCTCTTCATCTTCTCTTTACAGGTGTCCTGTTGGATGCTCTCAGTTATTCTATCTCATAATTAAGTCCCTCCGGAGTACACGCAAATTTTTTCCTACACCTTGCCAAAAGCAGTACCTGATTGAAGAGATGCCAAGTGATTTGCCCAGAACCATCTAAAGAAGCCTTCTAGAAAGGAAAAAAAAAGGCTGAACTTAGGTGATGTTTTGAACAGGGACCAGCTGTGCCACAGGAGCTAGCACAGACCTCAGCACGCACAGAAGAAATAAAGAGAGGAAGTTTGTGAAAAGGGAGGGCATGGAGATAATCCAGGAAGAAGACTTGTGAGCATTTGAGAGGCCAATTAGAGAACCTTGAAAGGTTGACTACGTCCTTTTAAGTTTTATAACAGTGTAAATGATTCATTCATCATTCTTCACTGGTCACAAAATGAACAGTTAGACTGTTAAATGACCTCAGCTTTGCCTTGGGTTCTTAACTCCAAGCTAGTCCCTGCCTGGCTGCCAAAGCCCTAACCATAAAATGAGTCATAAATGCTTAAAGAGGAGAAACATTCTCTGTCCACCTTCCCCTGGGGTACAGCTCCCAGATGTTCTGTTATTCCCTCAAAACACAGCACTAGAAGAAGGAGGCCAACCCAGCCACAAAGGTGGAAGAAATAAGGGGAAAGAGAAATATGTGAATGCTCTGGATGTTCAGCACCTCTGTCAGTCATGGATATTTCACTCCTGGAGAACTAAACCCAGTAGCAAGACTGCCATAATAGGCAATCCAGTCCCTTCTACTCCAACTGCAAAGTTTAACATAAATCCCAGCTTCTGTCTGGGGTGAGCTTTCTGATGACTGTCCCCACATTATGTAGTTAGCTCTTCCTGAGCTTCGAAATAATAGGCAAAAACTAATCATTTCAATATATATGAATACCACTGCATTTTTGAGAGTGTTGTTGTCTTATTACTGACTGGCAGAGAGGCTAAACACAACCAGTTACTACTGTGAGTAGGGACGTAGCAATTAAAGTTGGACAACGCAGAGTTTGTGCCAAGTCAGGACCCTTTCCCACAGACAAACGGCCTTTGTTGGGTTTTGTCTACTCCTGAGACCTCTCCCAGTTTTCTGTCAGGTTTTCTTGACTGCCAGCATCCACAGGTGATTCTTTTTACTCAGAAACAAGCCAGAAAATACAGACTCTTTCCATTTAGCCTCATAAATACACATGCACACAATCAGAGGGATTAGCCTGCCAGCTTGGCTATGGGACTAGAGGTGATTTTCAAGCCCAAACACATCCAGTGAGGAAAAAACCCCAAACATCTACTTGCCTTTTATCCATACAGATCCACTTATCTGAACTCTAACTGGAGTTTCATTTTTCTCACCAACCAGCTGTGAACTAATTATGAGGACTTTAACTAGTCCTGCTCCCTCTCCAAGCATATGGATCCAATTAAGTCAAACTGCAGCTGATTTTAATCAATCTTCCTTGAAGCAGCCAACCTTGAAGAATCTCTTCTTCAGCTGGAAGAGTAGAGGAGAGCAGGAAAAGCAGGAGAGTAGTATTTGCATAAGGAACACTTCACATCCGCTTGGTTGCCTGTAAACACAGGGCTCCTAGCAGTAAGAAATGCTAATTGAACACTCCTCACAACTCTTTCCTCCCACTTTATCCAAAAAGCTCTGATTTGATCAGTCTCTTTTGTTCCTGGCATCAAGCTGCACTTTTCCACCAGCACCTCTGGAATATGGTCCAGATCATTTCAGATAACTAAACAAACCAAGCCTTTCTGAGAAATCTCTGCCTGCCCACCACGGGCCAAGCAGTAGCAGCTCAGATTTCCTGGAAATGTTTTTTTTGCTTCATTGAAAGGAAGAATGGTAGAGGAGATAAAATTGTGTGTTTAAACCCACTCTTCATATTATCTGAATCCCTCTCCTGAGCCATGGTTTGAAATGTTTTCCTTAAGATAATATCCTGGGCACCAGGGAGGCAGTCTCAACCGGGTGTCATTGCTCTACAGCTCCTGTGTTTTTGTAATCTGAGGTTTTCATTAGCAGTAAAGACCTGGCCAGTGAGTGATATCCATGCTAAAGTCTTTATACCAGTGAAGGAAAATCAATGCATCCTGCAGCTAGGTGTCAAGAGGCAAGGGGTTTTGCAAGATAGGGTGTGTGGAGGTGGAAAACGTCTTCAGGCATAATTCAAGCTGTCCCCACACAAGCACAGAATACAAAACTGTGTCAGATGTTATACACCCAGCTGTGGAGAGCTTCAGCACCTCAGTTCATTCGCTAATACTGAGCTCAAGGAGAGCGAGTCACACACCAAAAGCACATTTCCAGGTGCTCCTTTGTCCTCTGCCCAGCCCATCAGGGTCCCCTTGCTCACAAAGTGGGCTTTTGTGCAGTAATCAACAAAATTCCTGTGCCTCAGATACAAAAAGATGTGAGAGGAGGAATTCCTGTACAGAAATGGAGATGAGACACTGGAATGTGCTAGCCAGGGAAGTGATGGAGTTGCCTTTCCTGGAAGTGTTTAAGGGAAGACTGGACATGGCACTCAGTGTCATGGTCTGGTGGTGTCAGACCGTGTTGGGTCATAGGTTGGATTCAATGATCTGAGGTCTTTTTCAATCTAAATGATTCTGTGATTTGGAGACAGACATTTTTGCAACTCCTTTCCATACCTCAATACATTCAAACTGACATTTTTAATTACAAGTTATTAGCTGTATCTCCGTAGGTTTCATGCACCAAACACAACTTCATGAACTCAGCAGACTCAGTGCTTTACTGAGCCTTAATTCTACAACCTGTCTCTTCCAAATTCCCAACTTGAGTATGTCCCTTCTACATACCTTTCCTTTGGTAGACACAATTCCAGGAGTCAGAGGTTTTCATTTACAAGGAGGAACTGCAGATAAAGCTTTGTCAGAAATCACTCTCATTCTACCTGGTTTAATGTCAGCCCCCTCTCTTACGCTTTTATTGGATTTGAAGCCATGCTTCTCTCATGTTTGCAGTTTTAATCATCTTCCTGTTCAGTAAAACTTCCTTGTGACTTCTGTATGCAATTTGTCCTGCTTTTTTTCCCTTCATGATACAGACTTTATTTTAACCCATCCTTTCCCAATGTTTTCTTTCAGAGGTGGGAATAAATAACATGTCAAACTAGCAACACTTCAGTGTCCTTATCTGAGTGTATAATGACATTTTCAGCACATTTGCTCAGCACTGATAGAAGAGGTGAATTTCTAAACTTATCCCTAACTTCTTGAGTTCTCACTGTAACAAACCTTTTTTCAATGTGTTTATAAAAAGAGTCATTTTAAGCTTGGCCTGTCAAGGTATTTGATTCACAAGGTGAATAAAAATTGGGAAGGCTGTTTTTCCCTCCAAGGAGTTCTTGGCCATTCAGGTGGGCACACACTGATCAATACTGACACTTTAGCATTCACCTGACATATTCCAGTACTTGTACTTTCCTCTCTGCTCCTTCTCTTTCGAAAAAACTACTTTAAGGCATCAAGTCCTCTAAAACACAAGTAAAGTGAGACTTTAAGGACAGGGGGAGCTACCTCCTGTTAAATAAGGAGTTAAAACCATGTCCTCAGCCTTGGCAAGGGAGATAGAAGAGCATCATTACCTGAATTCAGCTCACTAACTCAAAGATTTCTCTTTCCTAGACATGCTACTCAAGACTTGGCATCTCAAGTCACTTGGTTCATCCTTGTATGAACAAACAAAGCAGATCTTTGTGATATTTCCAGACACCACAAATAAAATAGGGAATTCCTCTGGCCAGGGCTTCTTAGGAAACCAGTAACCACTCTAAGACCATGTAGGCAGATTAACCATGACCTGAGCTGTAATCTGCTCTGAAACCAAAGCTGCTCCTGTGTTTGTTGGAGACCTAAGCATCCAAACACCAGCCCAAAGCTTTCATCTCCTTCTGATGACTGAAACCCAATTAAAGGAGAGCAGGGTGACAGGTTTCACACTAAACATGGCTTAGCAGAGATGCTCAGCAGCTCTTAGCTCCCTGCTTTATCAAAGCTGTCACTTTCCCTGTCTTCAGGAATGGGTTATAAAAATAAAAAATTTTGATTCACGTCTAATAGGTGTCAAGATAAAATCAGTGGTCTGGCTAAAATCTGGGTAATTTCAAACCTGCAGGTGTTCTACCATGAAGCAATTTGAAAAAAAATGGGGGAAAAAAAGAAAAATTAAGATAATAGAATGCTACAATAACAAATTGTTCAGCACATCAGACAGAAAAGAAGGAAGAGATAACACTCTTCATAGAAGGGTGGGCTTTGATTGAACAGGCTCAGGTTCTTGTTTGATCCAGCATCTTTCAAACAGGAAACACCTGGAAAGCTGGAAGCAACTCCCCTGCCCTTCCTCTGCACAGGAAAGCTGTTCCTAGGGTGACAACAAGCTGAACAGCCACTCCACTCATCTGCTGTCCTTGTTTGAGAGCTCATGGATCTAGCCAGAGTGAAAAGCTGAACACATTCTGCTGTAGAGGACAGCACCAGGAAAAGGGAAAACACACAGAGTAGCAGAGCAAAAGGAACACACTCCCCATCCTCCTGACTCCACACCTTCTGCTCTGCACATCTGTGGATGCTGCCAGATCACCCCCTCAACAGCACTGATGGTTCCTGGCTTGGACAGCTTCCTACTGAGGTGGTCTCTGCTTCCATCACCAACACCAGCACAGAGGAGACTTCATTGCAAGCAAAACTCAGAATTTCCCATCCACTCCCTGCTGCTCAGCCCTGTCTATGCTCCCACTTTGTCATGAATGAATTCAGGGACAGACAACTTCTAATGGTGGAGCTACCTATCATGAACCAATTTTTAAGGCTCCAAGAAGAGAAGTCCTAGAGAGAGTCATCCAACAAGACAACTGAATCTGTGTGATTCCATCTGGCATCAAACCTCCCTGATGGCATGGTCAGAAGCACAGGGGTGACAGAGCAGCCAGCACAGGCTGCCCAAAGGTGCCTTGCCCAGAGGGAGGGGAGGGAAGCTCCGTGCTGGGAGCACTCAGGCACATCTGTTGGAACAGCCACAGCACATGGACCATGCCAGGCTCTCCAGCTGCTCTGGACCTCCACACTCCTACCTGCAGAGTGAACTTCTCCAGCTTCATTTCCAAAGATGTGTTCTCCTCTGACAGCCTGCTGCGTTCAGCTTCCAGCTCCTCAATTTTCAACCTGGAGAAGAAGGGAAAATTAATAGACTTGGGGTGTCCCTGCACAGTCCCACCACAAATAATCAAGTAAAGCATGAAACCAGAAAGAGTATCAGATTGTTACTCCATTCAGTACCACAAAACTGCACTACTGAGGCAGCTAAAACACATGGTTAAAAGTGACGTGCTTAGATGATGCAAATATAATTTGTAAAAGTGTATTAAAAATATACAATTTGAATATAAAGCAAGTTCAGCTTGGATACCTTCTGAGCCACAGACTGAGTCTAGACCATCATGTTTAATAACCACCAGCAGCTAAAACATCCATGAGGCATCAAATCTCTTTTTGATCTGATTTATATTTTTGGCCTTCACAATACTCCTTGGCAGTAAGTTCCACAATTTAATTATGTGCTGTAGGAAAAATTAGTTCAGTTTGTTTTATACTTCACATGTGATTATTTCACTGAGTGCCCGTTAGTTCTGGTATGAAAAGTCATGAATAATTGTACCACACTCCCCTCTCCACACCACAGTACAGGCCTCCTCTAGTATTTCCTGAAGAATCTCAGTTTAATCTTCCTTCACAGCAAGAATTTTCCATATTTTTATTATTTTTCCTTGTTACAAGTTTCATATAGACTTTTTGACATTAAACAAGCTGGAACCACAAAGAGCACTCAGATATATTCAGTGGTACAATGAAGATTTCTGCTTTATTTTCCACTTCCTTTCCAACAGCTTCTAGTATTCTATTTGTATTTTTAACTACAGAGCACCTACCTGGTGTTTTCAGAAAGCTGTTCACATTAATGTAAGATCTCTTTCTTGAGTGACAACAGCTCATTTAGAGCTCTCTGTTGTGGGAGTAAAAGTAAGGGTGTTTTTTCTTATGTGCATGGGTTTGGCAAATATTGACATGCAACTTCATCTCCCATCTCAAGCAGCATCCTCAGATTTCTTCTGAAATTCTGAATGTTCTGATAAGCTGAATAATTTCATATTCACTCAAAATCTATCACCTCACCCAGTAGTGACTCACTAGCCCCTTTTTTGTGTTGGACAAGCTCCCAGTTCCAAATCAAAACCATTCGAGGACGTAGTGGAAAAACCCTCAGCATTGTGAAAACATTTATTCTTTGATTTTCCATATTTTAACTTTGTATTACATAAGTAAATTAACAGACAGAAAATTCATGAAGTTTTACAAAGTAAAAATATGTTGTATTATCTCTGGCTCAGGAAATCCTGGAGACAAGGCAAGGAGAAGCCAGGAGAGGCTCCTGGCAAAATACCCAGAAGCTCTGTCCTGTTCACATGGGCACCCAGCAGACACTACACCAGGACAGACCTCTAGGGTTTATACATTCTTATCAATCCAACAAAGAATCTCCTTTTTTTATTCCATCAAAGTTTCTTTATGACCTTTGGCTCAAAGCTTTTTGAAAGGTCAAATACATTAGATCAACCATACCCACCTTAGACAAACAACTGGAGAATCCTCCAGAGAACTCTATCAAACTTGTTAGGCAGGAGATATACGTATAAAAGATTGGATGCAAAATTTTTGCTTGCATTGAAGTACAGAGTACAAAAGCCTGATGCTTCTTCAATACCCTCCCCTTCCACATGCTAACTTCTTGGGATTAATTGTACAACTAATACAGAACTTTAATTGTACTAGTATAGAATAACACTGATCTTTGGATTCAATTTTCTCAGGATCCTTTTCTCAGAATAGTCTTAAAATTTAATTATCTTGCTTAATAATACTTTTAAATGATCTAAATTAAGCTGAAAATCCTTGCACCATACAATAAGGAATGCAACCATCTGCCAATATCCCAAAATTATGCAACAGCCTTTTCAGGTACAAGGAAGAAATCATCTCTCCTATTCGTTTGGCAACAGTTCCAAACTTTTCCATAGAAGCAGGTTGATCTACATCACGTTCAGCACAGAAATGTCTCCTTTATAAATATGCAGCTTGGATTGCTTAAATTATTTGTAAGCCTGACCCCTGCTGGCAATTTTCAAATATTATAAAGTCTCATCTTTTTCTGCTCTTGGAAGCCTCTAAAATGCCGAAGAACAGTTTTAGCACTGTCCAGGCCATTAAAAAATATCATCAATAACTTTCAGAAGAGACACAAAGCTAGTGGGGATGGAGGATGCTGAAGCAGGAGACTGAAAAGGTCAGAAAAAATGGAAATTCAAAGTGGAAATAAAGCTTTTAATGATGCATTTCTAAATGGATTGCAGAATAGGCCACGAGGAGAGCAACACTTCTCTGAGGAGCAACAGCACAACAGCTCCTGAGAGATCAGAGCCAGACACAAGACTCTCATCAGTACTTTCTCCATCCTTGACATGCTGAATTTTAATTGGGAACAAATTTCTTCCCATCCAGCCTCACAAATAATCTGACACTGCTGTATCTGCCTGCAGAACTTGTCTCCGTGTGGAGGTTTAAGATCAGTTACCCTTTGAATATCACTCATAGCAGTGGCCAGAAAACACTTCCCAAAGACCTAAGACACAGCTGTAATGAGGCTAGATTCAAGCCATTACATTTTTGTGCTATTTCACCTGCAATTTCAGGATTCAATAATCTGTTTGTGCCCTTTGTGCCTCGCTGCTGAGCAAGCGGTGATTTAAAGCCCGGGGCACTCCCAGGCAGGCAGCAGATACCAACCATGGAATCCTGAAATGCTTTGTGGTGGAAGGGACAGTAAAAATCATTTAGTTCCCCACTCTGCTGTGGCAGGGACACCTTCCCCTATTTCAGCTTGCACCTGCATCCAACCTGGCCTTGGACACTTCCAGGGATGGAGCAGCCACAACTTCTCTGGGCAACCTGTGCCAGGGCCTCCCCACCCTCACAGGAGAGGATTTCTCCCAAATATCCCATCTAACCCTGGCTTGTGGCAGTTAAAAGCCATTGCCCCTTGAGCTACCACTGCATTCCATGGTCAAAAGTCCCCCTTCAACTCTCCTGTAGCCCCTTTAGGTACTGAAAAGCAACAATAAGGTCACTCTTACTGTGCCTTCTCTTCTCCAGAACCACCTACTCTGTGACCAGCAACAGGCACAGGAGCACCCATGAGCTGAGCCTCATCCCCCTGATGACTGCTCCTTCCCAGTGCCCCAGCTGTCAGGGCATCCTCCCCTCCTGGCACCACCTCGGGCTGTAGGGCTGCCTGCCCTGCTCTGGGCAAGGTCAGCCCATCGAGGCACGGGACACCCCCTGGCTCTCCTTCAGAGACAAAATCTCCTCTGCACTGAGGAACAAGAACATGGCTGTAACCTTTGTGCCAAGAGGATTTTGAGACTGACTAGTGCTTTCACCGTTTATCCCTCTCCTATCTTATTTTTAACACTGCTAAGTGTCCTGGATCTCCAGTGGGAAAGCATTCAGAACCATTAGCAAACAGTTTGTGCTATTCCAGCTCTGCTTCCCAGCCCCCTGGGGAAAGCTTCCCAATGGCAAAGAGAGAGAAGCAAGGGAAATCCTATCTATATATAAACACAGCAAAGCATTTGCAGCTGGTGGTTAAAATATGGAAGTCAAATATTGAAAAATATTTACTGGCTTAGCACTTGGATTTTTTTCATTCACATTAAGTTGGTGTATAGGGATGATTGTGTTCTGCTTTGGGATGCACCAGCATCCACAGAGGCAGCCATGGTGCACACTCCTTGTGCCTCTTCTCTCCAGGGACACCTACACAAGAGAAGTGATGTTATTTTATCACCAATTTGCAATCCTCCACTTGTTGCACATTGGAGTTACCTTCAGGTAGGGAGAACAAGCCAAGACAAATCCATGTGAGTACCATGAAAAGCAGGCTACAGAAACACCTGGCCACAGCACAGTCATTGCCAGCTCAATTTTTAGCCCAGAATGTTCTGGGTTAAAAGGGACCTTAAAGATCATTCAGCTCCCCCACCATGGACAGGGACATCTTCCAATAAACCACATTCCTCCAAGCCCCATCCAATCTGGCCTTAAAAGCTGGTATCTATTCAAGAAACAGCCTTGTACCACAAGAAAGGAAGAAACATCAGTTACTTTCTGAAATATCAACACCTTTGTCAAGTTTTGTGATACAGGATGAAACCGTTTGAATTAATTTCTGGAGAATTCATTAACTTCTCCATACAGGGGTTTGAGAACATGAAAATATTTAATCTCTGGTAAGGATCTCTTCACCTGTCTAGAAGATTTTCCTGTGTTAGACAGCTGAACCAAGAGTTGAAGGCTCCACAGGCATAAGGTAAATTGATGCCACCTCCACAACCTTTCCCAAGATGAAATTAAGTGCAAGAATACAGATTCATTGGCATTTGCTCAGCCTCACAGATTTTCCCTCTTTTAAAAACTGAGCTTCATATTGCCTCTACTGCATATTTCATTATCTCAAATCAGAAGAAGGAATGAGAAAAAAAACCCCCACCTACAGCCTCAGGTCCCCTGAAATGACACTTGTGAGAATCAGGAGACATCCCACTGTGTGTGTTCAGCCTGTCTAAAAACCTTAGATCGTGAGACAAGGCTGCTCCTACTTCAGAAAGGAAAAAAGGGGGCAATCTGTTGGATTTTCAACAGCAGCCAGACACTCCAAAAGTCTCTCTGAGTCCAGAGCTCTTCAGTGGAATTAACCAGTGGAAACTCCTCCCCCATCACCCTTTTATCTTTGTTTTATTGGTTTTTAATATACTCAGCTATGTTATGTGGTTGCCTGTGGCTATCACCGATGAGGACATGTCTCACAGAGACCCCATCTGTGAAGGGGACATGGCCATGTGGAAAAGCTGTTGCAAAACAGGAAAATCCTGAATGGAGCAGAAAATGTATGTGCTGGGAAGATGCTATTAAGGGATCCAGATGGCACTGAGATGGTGTTAGGAGCAGAGCAGACAGAATTCCAGCAAGTGTGACTAATGGGCATTGGCAAGGACATGAATTTCTTTTGAATTACTGTAACTCTACCCAGTCACTAAATCCACAGAAAACATTTAGGATTTACCGGGGTTGCAGCTTGACAGCAGAAAGAAAAAGTTCAGATTTGTTCCAGCTGAAAAGGTCCTTCAGGTTTTGCCACTTAAGTCTTCAGTGAAGCTCTTTTTAAATATATTCCTTTTATTTATAGATTCTGAAACACCAGTTTCTGCACAGTTATCAACTTCCCTCTAAAAGGTGCTAATGCCCAAATGCTGTACCCTGCAGCACAGGAACTCAAGGGGTTGACCACTATTTATTTTCATAGGATCTGCAGAATATAAACAAATATTATTTCAGAAGGAGCAGCAAAGAGTGTGAGAAATGACAGCATTTGCACTGCTTTTATTGTCTCTCCAGAAATTATGATGCTGGGAGAGAGTTTCACATTTAAAGTTACAAAAGGTCTGACGAAATAGCACTTTGTTCTCAAGAGAAGGAGGAAAAACTGATAAAGTCTTTCAAGTTTCTGCCTGAAAATTTACTTTCCATACTAAAGAAAAATGAGACAAAAGGTATTTTTCTTAAAAGCTCTCATTCACTCACAGGAGGTGAATACAGATTCAAAGGATTAATATGGATTTTTTTTTTTTTTTCCCCTTTATGTCTCCCCTGCTTTTGTTTTCAGAATTGAGCTCCTAACCACGGGGTCTGTATGGAAATGCCTGGAGGCTCAACAATCCATTGCTGCTCTGCACACTCCTCTTGCTGGCTTCAGTGGTTCCTCCTATTTTTCACATTCCTTCGAGACAGCAGCTAAGAGGAGAGGCTGGGATCAGCCCAGAGGAGCAGACACATCATCCTGGAGGTTACAGGATTTCAAAGACTACAATAAACTTCAGAAATGGAAATAACTCCTTCATAAACTGTGGCATTTCTTTCCCCACTTTCCAATTTGGAAGTTTGTGTTCTTCCCTGTTTTCTCCCAGAATTAGTTTCTGGCAGTGGTGTGTAGAAGGAAAGAGTGACAGTGGAGTTTGTGTTGTTCTCTCCTTAGCAGCCACATAAAATTGAATAAACTGGTGCTGTTGAGGCCCACAGGAGGAGGATGAGCACAGCAGAACTAATCCCTTGCCATTCTGATCCCTGTTCTCCTCCAAACCCCTTCTGTTCTTTAATCACACCCACCCAGTTCATCGCTGCTGTATGGAGGGGACACATCCAGCTGAGCCATGAGGAGTGTTCTGATGTGGATCACAGCACACTTTTCCTGAGCCCCAAAGGACTGGGGAGAATATAGTGATTTATTCTGTGTTTCTTTGAGAAGGAGCCTCTTCTGTGAAGAAAGAACTTGGCCCAGTTTCTTGAACAATGCACAGAAAATGCAAAATAAAGTCCAACTATATCCATTGACTGCTTAAGTCTAGAAACATAAGAAAAAATCCTTATGAAGTAAATTCTGAAATTCTCTCCACTCAGATGTGGAGTCCCTGAGAGGGTGAGGAGATGTCTGAAGCAGTAATAGAAGCCAACAGTAAGGAAAAAGGAGCAGGGACTGGCTTACTGTGCTCCAGCAAAGAAAGCTCCAGAAGAAAGAGAATGCCTTGCATCAAGTCATTTACTGTCAGAGCTGAGCAGTGAAAAGTATGATCAAAATCAAACAAATCCATGCTTTGTGGAACAGCTCTGTAACTAAATAACCAACATCAGGGCCTGGGACAAGTATTTAAATCAGCCATGACAACAAAAAAGTGGTTCAGTAAAGAAATTACAGAAAAGAACAGTCTGGAATTAGAATGTGAAACTCTGGCTGCTGTGCACCCACAGCTTCAGGAGCGAGAGAGAAGATAAACCAAAATATCAATGTGGAACAATTGCAGAAGCTTGGCCTCTGCTGAAACAGCCTTCTGAGTATGGCCCATCACTGGAAATCAGCTCTGCACCATCAACCACCACACTGGGAACTGGCCTGGGTTTGGGACAGACTGTGTGTGAAAGGTTTGACACCATCCAGGGAAGGGAGAGAGTGAGATGAGTAGTCACAGAAATTCCTTAAAAACAAAGAGAGAAAAACATTATCTAGGAGCTTTAGGGCTGCTCTTGAGCTGAATCAAACACCACAATCCCATAACAAGCAGGTATTTGTGAGCTCCACTCATCCCTGCCCAGGAAATAGATTTTCATTCAGGGCAGAGCCAGACATCTCCATCCTCACGGCTGTCACACTATGGAGTGGTCTGGATTATGTGGCAATCCAGCTGCCTCCCCCTACACACACTGTCCCTCAAGCTGCTCAGGTAATAGACAGCAAATGCTGCTCAGGGAAGCTAAACACCAAATAATGAGTCTTAGAGGGGAAAATAAAGAGCCTGAATGTCTCCCAGATGAAAGGGTGCTTCAGCAACACCAGCCAGGGAGGGAGAGACCAGGGAGGCACTGCAGAAAAACTCTGTAAACCTGCAGGTCCCAGAAGACAGCAAACAGGCTGCTGGTTTCACTGATACACAGGCACATTATTAATCAGGAGTGACAGGTTTCATGTTGCCAAGGAGGTGCTGAATACTCCTGCATCAGTGTAAACCTCAGGTTTCTGAGGGTCCAGTGTGCCTTAGCAAAGGAAAAGCCTGAATGAGGGAAAAAACCCCACAATAGGCAAAAGTTGCTGGAGACAGCTTTATATCCCTAAAAAAGGGAAATCACAGCATTTTCTCCTTTAGCAGAACTCAAACATACGATAAAATAAAAAAAGGAGATGTATGCCTTGGGCCTCCAGAACTATTACAGCACCTTGAGGGAACTACAGGAGCAAGTCCCCAAGATTCGATGTACAGCTCTAAAATGTACTGGAACAGCTTAGCTGAGCATGTGTTATTTTCAAACACCTCCCTCCTGCTATAGAACTGGGCTTTCAAAGCTGTAAAACAAGCTCCAGAGGCAAAGCACAAGAGCAAAGCCATAACATACAGGCCAGTAATTTCTGGTTTCTGCAGGATTCTGCTCGCTGCAAAACCTTGCTTTCAGTCCTATGAGGCAGTCACACTTTATTGTGATACGGCTGAAAATATAAAAGAATTAAGAAGTGAAAGTCCAGCCAAAGTCTTACATCAGCTGAGAATAAAATGCTCAGCCTGTGAGGACCTGACTCGCCCAACTTAAATAAAAGGAACTGTATTAAACACTCAGAAACAAATGAACTTTTCTGTGCTCAGTATTCATTGTGTCACCTGCTTTGCAATGGAAGCTATAAATGCTTTAAAAAAAATACATGGAAAGGTTGTTTAGCTTCACTGTAGCTTTTGTAAATGCTCATGTATCCTCTGCTGAAATGCTGTTTTGTAACTTCTCTTTCACTGAATCACAACAGGTACCCCTCTGCCATCTCCAGCAATGCACAAGGGGAAACATCCTTCTTTTATCTCCAGTGCTACACATGCATCAGCAGTACAAAAGCTGCATTCTATACCTCTTCACACTCATGCCAACAGATCCTGTATTTACAGTCGAGATTTGGTCAAAATAACAAATAAACAGCAATGCTATTTCCACAGGAAAGAAAGTCAACAGGGGGAATAGCGATGCAGGAGCCAGCTTTATGAATTAACTGACAGACTCCAAACATCAAAATAAAAGAGCCTGAAGCCTCCCAAAAGATTGCAAAGCTTATAAAGTATCCAAATGCAGGAGAGATCACGGGCTGAGTGTTTCTGCTAATGCTTCATGGGGATCTGATGTCCATAAAAGCTGGTGAGAAAGTAAAACATGTGCTCAGAAAAAGAACATCCTGCTTCAGGAATACAGGGGAAATATGTTCTGATCATCACCCCATTGCCTGAATTGCAGGCAGCCTATGGACACAGACAGTCTATGCACAGAAACTTCTTCATGCACAGTGAGCTCCTGTATCTGCTGCTCCACCAGGAGATAACAATAACCACAGCAGGCAGTGAAAATACCCCAGGCATTTCCCTTCTCATTAGTTCCACCAAAAAGAGTAGAATCTGCTCAGCCTTCCGCTTGCTTTGCCTACCTGAGCGTGTCCACCTCCTCCTTGGTGATGACCGTGCTCTGCTCAGCCGTGCACTGCTGAGACTTCAGGACCTTCATCTCCACCTCCAGCTGCAGGAGACACAAGGAATTAGTTCCTGCAGCACTGCTGAGGGCACACATGAACAGCAAAGGGAGGAGGAAATCATGAGGTTCTGCACAGGTCAGACTCCTCATGATCCAGATGTGAAGCACAACTTTTCTCGTGTTGAATGTCAAAACCCCACTTAACCCTCCTTCCCCTTGCTATTCCTTTTGCCTTTCCCAACATTTTCTCCACAGTAGATGAGGCACAGAAAGTTGAATGTTACTAGCAAAGCTTCTGCTTCTCATTCAGATGTTTCCCCTATTTTCCCCCATGGATAATGGGATGTAGAAGACTGTGTGGCATTAGGAGCTCACTGGGACCTGAGTTTTAGTGTAGATAGTTCAACCTCACTCAATTCCTCCCCCAGAAGAAATGAACCACAGGATTACACTGTCTTGTCCATGACAGCTCTGAGACACATACATTGAATCCAAAAAGACTGGGGAATATTTCCAGCACTTTCCAATACACACTCCTAGCTCTAGTTGCTCAGGTAGCTCTGGCTGAACAAACAAACAATTAAGAATATTTTCTGCCTCTGGCTTTGTTTGGGTAGGAACTCACAAAAAAGTATTTCAAAACTCTACAGACATGAGAACTTCTTACCCAGACTCAACAATTCCCAGGCTCCCTGACTCGTAGCAGTCTGGATCCCTAATTCAGAGATCAAGACAATGCACAGATTGATAAAGTCCATATGTTACTTGTTTCTATACCCTTCAGAAAATGATTTATTATGAAGTATAAGCAGAGATAAACTACCTAGAGGATACTCAAACTTCTGTTCCAACACCTTCTCCCAGCTCAGACCTTCTTCACACACTCATCCTTGAGATTCTGGACTTCCTTTTGTCATCTGTCTTTTTACCACCTGTCGACTAATTCCCCTAATAAATCTGTTGACAGAAACAATATTTTTTCACCCAGGAGGAAAAAACAAGCAATCCAGCCTTAATTATAGATGCAAAATTATGACCAGAGAGAGTTCAGCGCTCAGCATCAGGGAAATAATCCATTAATACACCATTCCCTGCAACAGCATAGATTAGACTTGCAGAGCAAAATCACATTGCAATGGCAAACTTCTGCAAGCTTTTTGCAGCAGCTCTCCAATATTACAAGAAAAAGGAGCATCTTGTCACAGACAGTCATACTGCTCAGACAGATCTGAAGTTCTGACACGCTGCCTCTTTGCCCTTCCATGCTTACCAGAAAAGACAGGCAGAGCATGGCAGTGCTGTTGGCAGGAAAAGACAGAAAATGGATGGTCAGATTATGTTCCCACCCCTTCCTGACACCAAAGGAACAGAGCAGAAGAAAGAGCACCAAAAAATGTTTTAACCTAATTCCCCCTGACACCCCAAAACGCCCTGCATTCTCTCCCTGCCTGTCAAGAAACATCCAGGAATAAAAAATAAGCAAAGGCCCACCTGCATCATCAGGCTGTACAAATGTTAATGCATATTAGCTGCCTGATAAGATTATCACAGCCAGAAATGCTTCCCTCAATTTTCTGATTACTGAGCTTATCTCTCCCAGCTCAGCCCATCACAGATGGCTGGGGATAAAGCAAGCACACCAGATAATTCCAGGAATGTGAATAAAAGGTACTGGGATGAGGAGCAGGCTTCAATTCCAACCTACTTCTAGCAGGAAAACACTCATTATGCCTCCTGCTTCCCGTGTCTGCTATTAGGAGTTTGAGGATGTTTTCTGGGATGAGTGAGGGCAGCATTTGAAGATGGGAGTTGTGAGTTATTTATCACTGCCTAAGAGGACTCAGCCTCAAGTCCCTGTGGCACCTGCTCACCCACACAGATAAATCACAGCCACCTTCTCGGGGGACAAGGGGGGCACAGATGGGTGAGGAAGCTGCTGCTGTGATCTGGGGTCTCTTGTGCACAGAGAGGGGAGAAAAGAGAGTGTAACAGGAAAAGGAGATGGGAGAGTGAATGCACACAAGGCTTGAGGGAGCTCAAGCATCTCACTTGATACAGAGCGGTGACAAATTAGTGCCAGGTACACTCAGCAGCGGCAGGATGAGATTCTGCTGGCTTTCTAAGAATAAGCTGCTGAAGGAGAATGAGGAGGGAAGGACACATGGGCTGTAAGGGCATTTCATGTCATTTTCATGTCCTCCCAATTTGCAAGCGCCAAGACACCCTGGACTGAAAATCTGATGTGCCTGAGGTGAGAAGGGAGAGGAGGACACAGTGGTATCACTACAGATGAAACTGGCTCGAGGAGTGAGATGTTGACATGGACCTGCTTCCCAGAACTAGGATTAAAACTACTGGAGAGTTTAAAGTTCAGGCCAAGAAACAATTTTGTGCCACAGGAAATTATTGCCATTCAGAGCTCACTAATTGTTAATGAAATAAGAAAGTAAAACAATTAAAACTTCATTCAAAATGTGTTGTTTCTTGGCTTCATCCCTAGCAATCACTAGGAAAACATCCCTTACTGCCAATCTCACTGAAGATATTACAATATTCAGATATTAAAAATGGTGTTTGTTATTATGTTATTAATGTTTTCTCCAGGACAAAAACAGTTGAGATGAGATGGAGTGGGTTACTCTTGGGACCCAATTCTGCTTTTCTGAAGGCAATATAGTGCAAAACACAAAACAAGAATGATGAGAATGCCTAAAAACAGGGAATCTGATAAAATCCTAGAAGCAAGGAGCTTTCCAAGACCATTCCCTTGGACACGGCCTCAGGATTGCTCTGGGAATGGGTGATGAGCATGAAATAATTCACCACAGGGGCAGTCTGTCCCTTCCTGTCCACTTGTCCTCTCAGTACCTGTGCCAAAGAACAGCCTCAAGAAGAGATAAAGGAAGGAAGAGCCAAATCCCTCTTGCTGCTTTCTCTGCCTAATTCCCATCACTTCCCTCTTCCTAAATTAATTTCCACTCCTGGTCTCTCTTGTTCACCAGATGCCACTTTCAGCATGCATTTTATGCTTTTTGAACCAACTCGCTATTCCTGGCTAAACTCTTCCAATTTTTATCAATAATTTTATGTGACTGGCTAAGCTAAACTTTTATTGCTTTGAATACATTAAACTAGTAGAAGCCATTAGCAAGCAGAGAGGGGAAAAGGGCTGCTCAAATTACAGCTCACTGCTGTATTCCCCCATTCCATACCAAACGACCCAGGTCAGCCTTGATCTTTTAACTGGCATTGAGAGCAGGCAGGGAACATTGTGAAATACAGCATTGCATCTCTTGTTCTGAAAGCTGCACACGAGGGACCTAAGGACCTACAGCATCTGCAGGAGTTTCAGGGATTATATCACCCAGGATCAGACCCCCAGTGATAATCTGACCCTACAGAACACATCAGCAACTTGAAAAGAAACCAAGCTGTTATTTTAATAGTTTTAAAAGTTATCTAAGGTTTTTATGATAAGGCAGAATAATGAGCAATATCAAAGCCCATGAATGAATAAAACATATGAACAGGTACTTAATATTTTGAGGATGTGTTGCTCTCTTCTCAAAATATACTGGGGCCCCTTGTTCTCAACCTACAGTGATCCCATTTATCCTGAACTTTTTTAATGTCTTTTAATTCTTAAGCAGGAATTCCAGCACAGCTTTATTACTCACAATAAAAAGTGATCAGGACACATACAGGATATGGACTATTTTTAGAATGTCCATTGTCAAAAATATGCAGAAGATGAAATGCAAATAATTTTTCCAAAATAAGAACCTCTGTGATTATTTACTCAAGGAAAAGGAGAGGAAGGAAGAACATGGGTGCATTTTCATCTAGTATTTAATTATATGAGATATCACTCTTCTCTCAGCCTTACTTTTAAACCTGCCTGGACAAGATTCCAAGAAGGTGGTTCTCCTCCAAGTGTTAATGACATAGCAAACACCCACAGCAGGGTAAGAAATATGTTCCTCACTGCTTCTCTCTTCTGTAGCAATTATTTAAAGACATATGAGATGACAGGAAAAACAAAATTATAAATTCATCTCCTGACAGCTAGAAGAAACAGAACTTTAGTTGATTTTCTTGATGTATTTCTGGCATTTGTCATTTCTGACCCATATTTGTCCCCTCCACGCAAGCAACCCTGAGTCCCTGCAATGCCATGGACCTGTTGCTCCTCAGAGTCAACTCCAGCAGATTTCTGCATTGATGGAGAAAAGTTTTCCCAGAACCTCTTACTGACCACTGCTGTCCCCACTCTGTCATCAGAGTGAGGCTTATCACAGATCAGATCAGTCAGCCTTGAAAACCACGTACAAACTTCTGAAAATTTTAAAGCACTGCCCAAACCAATGATGAAATCTGTTCAGGGGACTCATTTTGGGTAATAAAGGACTCAAAATCTGAAGTATTTCAACTCACTGCCAAAGTAGGATTTGCATGTTGAATAAAAAAAAGGGGGGGGGCTGGTTTACTCGCCCACATCATGTACACGCATTTCACAGAACACATGCTGGAGACATACAGTTATTATTTGAATAATGAGTGCATTTCAGTGAGGGGCTGATACAGCAATCCTATCCTGATGAAGAGTGTCTGCACGTCACTCAGCATTTTTGGAACTGTAAAAAGCAGGAAATGCTGAATCCATTATAAATGTCTAAAGGTTTATTTAACAATGGGCTGAT
Source organism: Cyanistes caeruleus (assembly GCF_971803275.1). Lineage (NCBI taxonomy): Eukaryota > Metazoa > Chordata > Aves > Passeriformes > Paridae > Cyanistes > Cyanistes caeruleus. The sequence continues at coordinate 12,096,221 of NC_141717.1, forward strand.
GCAACATCCTTTGAAAGGCCTTCCTCAGCAAAAGAGCTGATTTTGAACAGCAGCGATAAATGGGAACTGAATTGCACAGAGCAGGCATGGAAAGGTGAATTGAGAGGTTGTGTTGGACTACAAGGCTCAACACAAGTCAAGGAGCTATTTCAGTACATAAATATTTAATATGTATGAGCACCAAGCAGACTTGGAAAGGAAGAGTGTACGCTAAAATAGACAAGAACAGAGAAACGGGACCCTGAGTATGACCCTTACACCGAGGTCTGCAAACAGACAAACCAGAACCTTGATGTGACAAAATGCCATTTGTGCTTCTCTCCATTGGATGTAGCAGAGACTAAGGAGCTTCTCTGCCTCTTCCCAAAAGGCAGCACAGCAAGCTTGGTGTTCTCTACAAGCTTATAAATCTGGCATCAAAAATCCAATATACATGAAACACCATTGAGTTTAATGTGGGTATCCAGCAATACCACAGCGTGGTAAAACACCGTGCTGAGCACCTCAGAGATCATTCTGCTCAGCAAAAACAGCACCACCAGCTCTTCCATATGCCCATCCCCCTGGCATTCCCAAAGGCTGTTCCCCCACAACTCTGCAGAGAAGCACACAGAGGGAGAAATAAGCCTCATCACATTTCCCAGTGAACTTTACTCTTCTTCAAAAAGTAGGACAGTACTTGTAAAACAAAATATTGCCTGTCATTTAGAAACAGGTTAAGCAGCCCAGGATTAGTTGGTACATTTTCTTGGGAAAATTAATCTTCAATGCCATTGTGAAACAAAAGCAATAAAGTAAAAAAAAAAAAGCAGATATTCAACAAAAAGTGGTTTGGAACTACCCATCTCCCAACTTGGCTGAAGCAAAAAATATGGTTTTGTTTTTTTTTTTTTTTTTAGTTTTGGAAGATGAAGGCTGGCTGGATCAGAGTCACCAGTCTCTAGGGGTTCCACCATCTGTAACAAACTTGTTGTGCTTTTATCACTGAGAAGTCAGGGCTAGGAGCAACCTCTCAGCAAACACTTCCCTAAAAATGTACTCATGCATATATATTATTGTAGATACACACACACTGGGAAATGGACATATGCTGACTTCTGCTTCTCTCCAGTACAGCCTGGATTGTGGCTTCTCTCCTCCTGTTGCAGTAAAAAGAGAGCAATTTTTCAAGTTTATACCAAATGTCATTCTATTTCATTTCCAAATATAATCTCCCAGAGAGAAGGTTCGCTTGCCCTATTTCCAATCTCTAAAGTTAATACACAAATTTATATTCCTTTCTCCCACTCGCTCTCCTAAATTAAGAGGTGTAATTACTAGGAACGCTTGCTACAAACGAATGGAGTGCCAAGGGAGAAGGAGCTGTCAGGGCTGGACGTCTGCAGCAGCCACCCTCCCCTCTCCCCATCCCTGGAGGACCCTGCTTATGAGGCAGTTTCTATCTTTCCCATTAGCAGGGGTAGCTCACACACAGGAGCAGATGAGAACCTCTCCTTTCCAGGCAAGGCAATCATAAGGGACAAAATTACAAAATTAACTTCAGCCTGCCAAGGGCCCTCCTGTGCTTGCCAGGATGATTCCTCCCAAACCCACCTTTTGCCCCTCCTCAGCTCTGCTGACCTCTCAGGCAACATTGGGTTCCTTAACAACGGCAAAGAAATGCAGATCTGTGATCTAAAAATTCAGCCCCAGTCTCATCCCTCTCCCCCTTCCTCATACCCAGCACCCTCTCCAAAGGAAGATTGATTATTATAATCAGACTTAGCTCTGACACAGCATTTGCATTTTCAAAGCACAGCAAAGTCATTAACTAATTCATCTACCCCAAGGGAGCCTTAACGAGCATTCACCTCTCTCCCCTCTGATTCCCAATCCGCAGGCAGCCCGCAGCTTTCCTTCCAACACCTCCCCTCCACATGGTGTGGCACCAGCAGAGCTTGAGGGAACTCCAGACAGCGAGCCAAACTCAGCCCTGCTGCAGAGGAACAGGAGGACAAATGCACAGACACCCTATTTAAACCAGCCGCCCCGTGGTTTCCATTTGTAATCACGGTGGGACAGGATATGGCAGGGAACAAATTACTCTGCAAAGTAAGGCCAGTGCCACATGGGTCCCAAAATGGCCCAAGCCTGAGCTGCCTGCTCAGCTGCAGGAACATGAGGAAGGAATCACCACCATATCACACCCCCAAACTCCTCCTGCACAGCCCATCCAACAAACTCTTCCCCAAACACCTACAACGCACCTCTGCCCCATGACATGGCCTCCTGCCCCTCTCAAGTGTCTTCTCACATCCCACCACTACCAGATGCCAACCATCCCCACCCACCCACCTTCCCTGGTGCCATATTTATTTCTTTTCAGTTATCCGGGGTAGGTGCAGGATGTGATTTTGGAAATAAGCACTACTGGACATTTCAGATGCATGGAGCTGTCTCAGAGCTCAAAATTAACAAACCTGGAAAGTTCATGGGGAAGAAGAGCAAACATCTTGTACAAGAGACACACCGAGCAAGGGAACTGAAGATGTTAATTTAAACCAATGAGTTTATTCAAGTATAATTACACATTTCAACCCTCACTCCAAGAAAGGAGCAGACAAGGAATCTCTTCCTCCCAGCCTGTCCTGCCCACGCTCGCAGGCACCGCTACGAGACCTAGCTGCCACTGCTCGACAGCAAAACACCTTGACAGCTCCACGTCCCAAACCCCTCTCTTTGCTCTAACAACTCATTCTGAAGAAGGATCACCTAATTTCCATGTTCATTCAGCTCAGAGCTCTCTGCTGTTACCAGCCTCGCTCCACCACTTCCACCAGGCGTGTAGATGACTGTTTCCTTTAATTACTACCGAAAGCTCCTCCCAGCCAGGGAGAACAAAACAGCTGGTGTCCACGGAGAGAAGGCAGCTCTGGAGTAATTAGCCTTAACTGGCTGACACCTCCTACCCATTATTCCTGGTTAGAACAGCAAAACACAGAATAAGAGGCTGTTTAGGGAACCTGTCAAGGAGCCAGACTGGATATGCCACATCCCTGCCCAGTGTAGCCACGGTGTTGGCACAATGGAGCTGTCTACTCTTGAGAAGAGCATCACACAGATCGCTTCTTTCATTCAGGAATAGGCATATTTTGCTAAAATCAAGTCTTCTAGCAGCTGTAATTTACAGGCAAAGCAACAAATAAATCTGCAAAGTTGTCATACCTCCTCCGTACAGAGTTTGAATACAGTTTGTTTCCTGGAAATATAGCCTCGAGGAGTTTCCAGAGCATTCAGTCAACAATTCTCATCAAAAGGGAGCTTGTAATCCCATCTCTCACTCCCCCCCATCAGTTTTCTCGCTGAAAAATCATCACATAATAGACAGTCAGAGAAGAATCTATGCAGTTACCAAGCACCTAGGAAGATCAAAGGGGAAAGAGGAATCCAACATCCAATTTTGTTTCTTTGTTTTCTAACATAAATACAGTAGAATCAATCCTGCTTAATACTGTGAAGAGAGCAAAGGAGCCTTCACTGAATGCTTGAACTTAATCTTCTTTCCCTTGCTCACATGGAACAGCACACAGCCTGTGCTTTTAGGAGCAGCTCTCTCGCTCCCACTGCAGCTCCAGACCAATTTTGCAGCTCACTACAGCTGGGAGCACTGTGTGCTGGCACATCTTGGCAGGGGCCAGCAGAGCTGCCTGCTGAAGCTGCTCTCTGAACTCCCAGAGTTGGGAAATGTGAGGATGGGGCAAGGGGCCCAGCTATGGGAAAGCAGCAGTTCTCCTGACAGGGCCTCCCAGCTGCTTTAAAGGAGGCTGCAGAGCCTTGAAGGAACCTTGTTCCCCAAAACCCTGCCCAAGGAAAAGGCTAAATAGAGAAGGTTAAATATTTCCCAGCTAAATGACCCATCCTGAGATTAACCTGTGACAAAAAGCAGTGGGCTTTTAATGTATAAAAAGTGAGGAATCTCTCTCCTAGTGCCAAAACCCAAAGGTCACAGGGCCCTGCCAAGACTGCTCTGCCCATTTCAGCCTCTTGGGATGATGCCTGCAGGGCCCTTCAGTTGCCAGCAGCAGCCACAGAGTGTAAGACAAACAGCAATTCCCTCTCAAATACCATATGTTCAACTGTGGTGCCAAAGCACAAACCTGGCATTTTAACCTTTGGTGAACATGTTCTTGCTGCCACCAACAATAAACTCTGAGGCCCAGCTCAGAGGAAAGGTGTACTGGATATGCAGTGATGACATTAGCACTGAACACAGCATCACCAGGACAGGGCCTGGCAGGAGCTCGGTTTTATACAGCCAGTCTTTAGAGGTTAATGAAAAATTCATAAATAAGTTAAAATTCTCCTGACAAGCCAGATCCTGTAATACAACAAAGAGTTGTCAGCCTCAATTAAGCTATTCCAAAGAGGCAGGGCTCTGCCATTCATTATTTACCAAGAGGTCATAGGAAAAATTCTGCTCTATGATCTCTTTGTCTCTGTGGATAAATTGGGTTTTATAGCTCCTGCTGGAGGACTCTGCTGCCCTGACAGACCCCAGCCTGCCACAGCTACTACCTACCCCCAGCATCCATCAGCCAAAGGCAAGAAACACTGGGAACAAGCTCTTCTAAGGACACTGGGACACAGGAAGACTGAAAACAAATGATGTAACAAGCTGATTAGGCTGTCAGTGTAAGGACTAAGTCTCAAAACTTAAACTTTTCTTTAAGCCTTTATCTCCCTTTTTTGTATACACAAAACCAGCCCCAGGCAAGAAGAGAAGTATCCAGCAACTTTGATCTGCAGGCACATCCTCTCAAAGTGCCCTCCATGTCCCCCCCCAGATCCCATAGCTGGAGAGCTTCACATCCCCCTGCATGTTCAGGACAAGCTGTGCTTACAGAATTATCTCTCTTGCATCAGATCTCTCAGGATGGTCCTCTTCTGATGCAGGCACAGCTTCCCAGAGCTGTGAAAGCAGGAGGAAACTGGCCTCCATCCTTGTCACAAGGAAGTTGTGAATCAGTTATTATTTTGTCCCATCTTAACACGATTGTTCAACAGCCCCAAGTCTTCCTTTCCCTCTCTGGACATGCACTGGAACTCCATGTTCCTTCTACAGCTTCTCCAAGCTGCCTCTTAGGAAGGCAGAACAGAGAAGCAGAAATGCCAGAATCCTTGAGGTATCCCAGACCTCTCACCTGGTTTTCTCAAAGTTCTTTACATAATGTAGAGTGCATTTCTCTGCATTCTCCAGGAAATTTTAGCTCAGCTCAACAAAACCAAGTGAGTCTGAGGTAGCCCATAAACTTCTTACAGGCTCTGTAGAGATGAATGAAGCCTGGAAAAACACAATTCTTGCATGGCTGTGTCTCCAGGCTGTACCTACTATAAAGCAGCCTCTGATATATCACTATCCTGTTCTTATTTAACCAAGTAACTCAGTGTAACTCAGCTTTTAGTGACAGCAGTGACACTGATAAGGACCACTCCAGCTGCAGCACCTTCTAAACAGGACAACTACTCACTTTTTCTCCTCTGGTCACCAAAGAGAAAAAACTCTCCCCATTTCTCCCTCTCCAGTCCTTGTTCCTGTTATCCTCATGCCTGCCAGCACAGCTCAAGTTTTAGGGGTACACCTGTGGCATAGAGGCCACCCCAAATGATGGGCTGGGAATCAGGGCAATGTCCATGAGTCCCACCTAAGCTGGAATTACCCTTCAGGTCTGGGTCAGACCACTTCCCCCCAGTCTGGCAGCAGTTGTTCCACAGGGCAGAGCAGCAGGAAGGCAGCTCTCCACTTCAGGCTGCCACACTTCTTCCTCTTGACAGTCCGAACCCCGTGTCAGCTCTTATCGCCTTGGAAGAGCAAATGAAAACATTCCTGCTGAAACCAAACGGTGCTGCTGTGTCCCATAAAACTTCCACGTTAATGGATCCAACAGCAGGTTCATTTGTGTAATGGGACTTTTAAACAGACCGTTTATTTCTTTTTAATTTGAAGGGAATGTGCTATTTGATCCCATGTGCCCGGCTAGATTTTTAAACCAGAGATAAACCACAAGAATTGACTCACTAAGTCTCTCCTTCTCACCTAATTAAAATAGCATAGAGACAGTAATGTGCAGAGGTGTAATGTGCTGACCACCTCTCCAGCCTACAGGCAGTTTCTCAGCACTCATCCCCCAGGATCCCAAGGCTTTGCCCACAGTCACGAGCGACAGACGCTTCCGACGGTGCCGCGGTTTTGTGTGTTGAACATGAATTTTCCAAGAGGGAACACGCAGCAGGTGCAACACACCAACTGAGGCTGTTCATCATTCCCCAGGCTAAGAGAGGGAGAAAAAAATAACCTTGTCTGTGTAGCTCAGAGCTCGCTCTATTCCTACCCCGTGGGGAATGGCAGGGACCAATTTTAATGTAGTTGTTTACAACAGGCACTGAGAGCTCTCTGCCAGGCAAAGGACAAGTGTGCTCCCATCCCTCTATTCTAGGCTTCACTCCACCTTCAGAACCAAAGCTCCACAGTTAAAACAGGGGGAAGACTCAAAATAGGGTGGTATCAGTGACTTCTGCACAATCATCCCCCTCTTCTACCAACTCATAACTCAGAATTTACAGGATCACATGATGAAGTGAATAATTACATCAGCACCGTGAAGTGAACAAGCAACAAATGGCTCTGCAGAAGTAAAACTAAAACTACCTGATAGAGAAAAAGATGTCTCAGACACATTCAAAACACAAAATTCAATGAAGACCTTGGGTCTAAAAATACAAATGCGCAAACACAATTACTGATAGCACAGAGGAGCATAAACTGATCAGAAAGAGGAAGCTAGGTGAAAACTGAAGGAGCAGCACAGAATTGAAATGTCAGAGTGCCAGTCCCAAAACAGCTGGAATCCCTCCTAAAACTGAGCCTTCCTCAGCCAGAAACTCGAGAGGAGGACAGAGTGGGGCAGATGAAGTGATCCCAGGATGAACATCAGCACTGTGTGGCACTGGAAATGAGGGATGACCTGGATACAGCTCAGCTCTTTCACCACAAGTGGAAGAGGTTCCTGCCTGTACTCCATGACCCTGTGGAAGACACTTCTGCAAAAGCTACTGCTGGAACATCACAAGGAATGATGTGAGCACTCTGATTACTCATCTTCAAAGGGGAGACAGAAAGAGGAAGAGGTTTAAAGAAAGCTGCAAGATTCATGAGGAAACTGAAGAGCCTGTTTTAAGAGAAGGCTGCAAGAGCTTGATTTGTTTAACCTAGACAAATGAAAGGCTGGGAGAGAACAATTGTTCTCTATAAATATGTCACAGCATAAATATGAGGGAGGAAGAAGAGTCACTGTAGTTTAAGCAGAATATTAGCACAAGAAAAAAATGGATATTAACTGCACATATATTTTCAGTTGGCACTGGGAAGATTTCAGCTATCAGAGCAGCCTTTCCATGACAGTAATGGTACAAACAACCAAAGCAGTTTCAAGGCAAGTTTGATAAATTTATGAACTGAGATATATGCTGCATTTGCCTCAGTTACTGAAGGACTGGACTTTATGATCTAAAAGTCCTCTTCCAGTCTTCTGTTACTATATCATTTCATTCTGGATTAGCTGCTTCTGCTGTCTCTTTATAACCAGGTTCATGCTTTTCAATCTGATTTGAGAAGTGGATATTTCTCTAAGATTGCCTTACTAAAACTATTCACCCTGCTGCTCAGTTGAGTGCCACGCTGCTCATCTATCTTGGCTTTGCTGGCCTCACATAAAGTGTTAGGATAAAATCTGTCACATGGGAAAGAGATTTGCTGTCACCTGCTAAATCAATTCAGAAATTATGTAATACACTTTTGATAGATGGTGACTCCCTGCATCAGCCAGTTGTCTCCTGTCCCTCCTAACCTGTTGGTTCTAAAGATGTTCCAGCAAAGCTTCATTTTTATTTATAAGTACTGTGGTTCAGCCCTCTAATCCCACATTTAATTGCCTTCCTATTACAAATCCAGAGAATTTACATTTCCACTAATGAACATCACTTTTGTTCTTGTTCTCGGTCTGTTCTATTTCTTGCTTTCTGTTCAGTAACTCTTAAACAAGAATTAAATGAGCTCTATTGGCCAGTAATGCAGGGCAGGTCTTTCCATACTAAAGTTCATGTTTTTTCCTACTATCATTGGTGTTACCTGTAAATTAAAAACATAGGAAATAACTTTTCCATGTTGCCTTCCAGCAAAGTTCCCAACTACCTCAAGCTCAGTGTTTTGTGAGTTTATTTCCTGAATGTCCTCTCCTTTCTATCTCCATTTCTACTCCTGATAGCCATCAGTGTAGGCAGTCATTGACATTTAAGCTAATCCTAAACATTATGATTTCACCAGACTGAACTCATGAGTGGCTCTTTAACTATTGCTGACCTGCTGCTCTCAAATAAAAGTCTCCTCTTCTCTGCAAAGGGTTAACCAACACTTTTCCTCAAGGCAAGGGGCGTTGGTTACATTCATTTTAAGGTGTCTTTATTGCCTCTGTAAGGACACTCAATTTATGCCATTCATTTGGTGATGGCTGCATTCTTGGACTTCAAATCTTCTTTACCTCCCATCCTGCTAAGCAATTCTTCTGATTCTTATATCCATCCTTTTTAATCTGCTGGAGGGTGAAATTTAATTTGTTCCAAAGAGCAGTCTATAGATTTCAGAGCCCACATGGGCCAAGCTGTCTTTTGAAGATGAAAGCCAAAAGATACCCAGAGCACCTCAGGGTAATGAAAATACAGGTGATGCTTTTTTAATACCAAGCTGACTTCCCTCAGGGATTAATGATGGAGAACAAAAAATCTTGACATGAACGCCCCCTGCTACAGAACCAGACTGGAAGAAAGTGTAAGATCAGAGATCAGAGCTGTTGCTTGGATGGCAAGCTTGAGCCAAACAATCTCCTCGTGTCCATAAAGGGATATGAAAAAGGCAAACGAAAATTACAAAAACGAACACGTCTTCTGTTTCCCTCCCTCAGGGAGGGAAGGAAAAATAATATAACAAACAGGAAGGCATTTTCTACAAATAATATTTTGGTGTGAGTGAAGCTCTCTCTCAGCTTTAGGCCAGTAGAGCACTAAACTAACACACCATGAGAAAATAAGATCCTGGGACCACAGATCAGGGAGCTGCATGAACTCTGAGCAACCTCCTTGCACAGCCTGGAAATAAAAACACTGCAGCACCAGCCTCAATAAAGAAAACTTCCAGTGCTGATCAAATTGTCAGAAAAGTGCACTTTTATACAAAAAAAAATTGGAAACAACAAGCATTCAGCAAATAAAAGACAGAAAAACCCCATGGATCTGTGGGACAGCTGAGTGACCTGAGCCCTAATAGGAGTGGTGCCACTTATGTGTCTTATGGGCAGACACTGTTCCCTTACAGTACAAACATGCTTAAACTGTGAATAAAGAAAAAATAAATAAGTGAAGGGTTAGAGGGAGAGGAAAATCAAAGTTTCATTGTTAATTACACAGCACAATGATAAGGATAATTTTTCTTAAATCAGAAAATAAATTCTAGGTTCAAGTTCCCTGAAGGATATGAAATATTAGAGGGTTTTTTATGGTTGTAATCACAAACTCATTTCTCCAGCCACTACTGGCCGTATCTAATTAGGGCAAAGTATGTTAATGATACAGAGGCACAGCCCAGAGATGTCTTCAGTTGCAATATTAATTGCATTTAGGGAAAGAGGCATGAATTGTGCTTATACAAGCTAATTAGTATGGGTTTGCTAATTAATACTGGAAAGTCAAACTGCCTTTGTCTTGTCAACTGCAATTAACTGAAGACATTTAAATTTCTTTTTTTTGTTGTTGTTCCTTCAGTAGCACACTCCCTTTTAGTTGACAAGCAATGAATCCCTGCTCTGAAGCAGCCAGAACAGCCCCTCCATTCCAGTGGCATTCCATTTTCCTCTAGCAGAACCTTGTGCTCTGGCCTGGCACAGGGTTCCCCATCACACACACCCCCCCTTCACCTGCCATTGTCCCTGGGGACACAATTCCCTGGGCTTATCCTTGGAGGAGAGGGCCCTGAATAGGCAGATGCTGTTGTATTGAGGCCACCATCCCATCAGACCTATCCCACAAGTATTGTACTTTTAAGTATAGCTATGTAAAGAATGACTCATTTACCAGGCCACCAGAGATGCTCCCACTGATAGCAAAGTCCTTGGCTCTCCTCATTGAGGTGCCATCAGCCAGTTCCTTGCAGCCAGAGCCCAAATCTTCATTTCCCATGCCCAGGGAGGGTGGCAGAGCCATCAGAGCTCTTCAGGGTGGCAGCAGAGATGTCACCTGCACAGAGTTTTGTCCCAGGAGCAGCCCAAAGGACTCATCAGACTGCACAAGAGCAGCTGGCAGGTACTTGTTCCATTTCACCTGGAGCCACAGACAGGCCTGCTTGCAGAAGAGCTGATGAAAAGTAACATCCACAGCTGTCAGCACCCAGAGCAGGACAAGCCTTCAGCATTCCCAGCTCAACATCAGACTGAGACTGGAGGCTCACAGGTGAAAGGGATGAAAAGGAAGGCAAGAGGCCAACAATCCAAACCAGGCAAATAATTTTGCCCAAGTGTCACATTTAAAGGAGCCTGAAAATCAGGCCATTCAGGTGAGACACTGATCTGGAGCGGGGGGAGGAAAAAAAACACATAAAGAGCATTTTGCTGGATGGCAGGGAGGAGAGTGGGGCTGGTGGCATATCCACAGGAGCCTGTGGCAGGCAGCTATGGAACAAACCCATCTGAAGGGGACAGACCTCAGTCACCAACACTGCAGAAGACAAAAAAAGCAACAACTTTGCCTACCAGGGAGCTTTGGACAGGGGATGCAGAAGAACCATGAGTCTCAAGAAGGAGCCATACTGTTTCCTCAAAAGGGGATAAAAAATTAATCTCTTTTCCTCTGTATGAATTAATTCTCCTGTATTTACTGAATAAATTCAAGCTGCTAAATAAAGCTCACACCTCACAATCTGCAATCCATGGTCTACAGCACCACAGAAAACAGCCTGTTCATGGGAGGCTGATGTAAGAGTTACTGGAAGATCACAAGACCAGCAGTTTTCCACTGAGAAACCCTTGGGAATAGGCACAGAACACTGGCTGTTGCTTTATCCTCTGCTGATGGATGATGCACAATACCAATTAATGCTTTAACACTGCAAGTTTCTCCAGCCCTCTATTAGCCCGCTTAATACAACAAATTTTTGAAGGTAAACAACTCAAAAACCAGGCTTAATGAGCCCAAAAGAAAAACTTTGAAATGTTTAAAAAAAACCACAACCCAGAACATCAGAACATTTAAAACATAACAGCAAATTTTTCCTCTGATACATCCAGTGAGCAAAATTGATTGTATAGAATTTGAAACTGTTACAAGGCAGCACATAATGAGATCAGATGGTAAATAGGATTAATTCAGTTTTCTTTGGAAGTATCAGTTGTGGCCTGTGTCACCACACAAAGCAGCTGGGCATACAAAAATGTTTGCCCACAATGTGAGACCACCCCAGAACTGGAATCAATTAACGCCCTCATGATGGAAAATCTGATGTTGAAACAGCAAGAGGCACAAATAAAAAACAAAGATCCTAACAGACCTATGGCAACCTATTAATAGCACAGAGGGGCATCTCACCCTGCCCTTCAGTGCCCTACTAGAGCTCAGCACAGTCTAAAAAGACCCATGTTGGCACTCTAGTTTATGATTTGGATTTCAGAACAGATGTCTGTTTAGCACCTACTTACGAGCCAGTGCTGCAGGCCTGTTTTTATATCAGTAATAAAATTAATCACATCTACAGAATGAGTCTCTGCATCTTGGATACTGCTCAGGTTTTCCTGATGACTAGAAAAAGTTGTGGGAATACCACAGTTCATCCATTAAGCAAAGACATCAGTTCACAAAACGGCTTAACACTGACACTTCATTATTCCTGAGTATAAAAAAATCATATTCAAGTCATGAAACTGCACATAAACCTCCCTGCTACCTGGTTTTGTGTCCTTTTATTATTTTTGGTCCTTAAGGGAAGTGCCAATAGAATAGATGAACCCAGCAGAAAATTAACAGATATTATAAAAAAATAGTTTGTGGTAATTCTCTTGTATCTCATCTGCCTGTCCTTTGAACACTGGAGACTGAATCAAAGGCCCCCAAAGAAAGGAGTTAATTCAGTATGAAATTAAATGCTTGCTTCTGATCTGGAACTTCTAAGGAGAAAAGGAATTGCCAAAAAGGAAAACAGAACACTAGATTCCATCCAACACTTTCCAGGTGAGTATGGAGACACGAAGTGCCAAGACTGGCAGAAGCAACACAACTTTTGTAATGTTTATTTGCAGCTCATTTCTGAATGTTTGGAACTGATCCACTGTTTAAATGAACTGAACTTTGCATATTATGGCTCTGTAAAACAACTGGGGGGAAAAAAAAGGCAGAAATTGAACACTTACCATCTCTGCTCTTTGCTTGTGGTTTCCTACTTCTTCCAGAGCCTGAGACAGCTGAGCCTTCAAGACACAGAAAAAACAAAAGAAAAAGGGGGAAATTAAGTCTAGGATGTAATTTTGGAAGTTTAATAAGACTCTCATCCCTCTCCCCCAAAAAATCACATATGGAACCATGATTTTCATGGCACTGAGAAGGAATTACAAGTGTTTGGTCTTGTTCTGTCCTGTCAGCATCCCATGGCATGAGACAGTCCTGCCCCAAAGTGTACAAGAAAAACCCAGGTTTATTGCAGAGAATGCCACTAGATGAGCCAGCCCAAATTTCAATCCCATGGTCCAGCCAGGATTGTGCCTCCACATTTCTGTGAAGCTGCAGAAAGAGTGCTCTAAAACCCACCCAGTTTTGCCCAGCTTGACTTTGAAGACGAGGAGGTTTAGCTCCATAGCTCCTGAAAGGAGTGTGTGTTTTAAGCTAACTTGATAGAAAATGTTCTGTTGATTTTCTGGGGTCCAGGGTTGGCTTTGGAAGCCTTCCCAAATGCTGTGGTAAAACATGAAGAAAATCTGCGCTGTAACACAGAACTCCTGAATTTCTGTGAGAAAAGATCTCAATGCAGCATTTTTACTTTTTTAAAAGGGAAATTTGAAATGTAAAGAATTTCAAATAAGAGTAGAAATACCTTTGGTTATCCTGGCATAATCTGAGGGGAAACAGGAACTTGACTCAGAAAATGATATTTTACAGAGTTTTGTTTATGAAGAAGAATTTTAAACCAAATGGGTATTTAGGAGATGGTTAAGAGAAGCCACACAATACATGAGTGCTATTACTTCCCACATCCTTGATTTTCTAACACTCTGCTAGGCTGCAATCAGCCTCTGCTTAGCAAAAAGCCCAAAAAATAGTCACTGATGACAGATAAGATAATTTAAACAATATAAACAAGTAAAATAAATAAAAACAACTTTCCTACAAACTGATTTGTGTCATTTCAAGCAAATACTCATTAAAATCCTCCAGAGTCTCTTAACTTCTCACCACATATGAAATGAGTCTGTTGAGTGCCACATCCAAACCAGAGACAAACAAAAAGCAGTTTATTACAATAAAAAGCAAAACATTCAGCTTTGGAGGCTAACTGCACTGAAATGCAAGAAAACAAATAAAAAACTACAGTCTCAGTGTTCAGCACAGCAGAAATTCCATTTTACAAACAAACAAGCAAACAGTTCAGAATTTCCCTGGCCCCAAAGCTCAGCAGAAACTGAAAAAGTTTCAGCTTCTTGCTGTGCAGGGCCAGGGATTATGTGATATTATTTAAGGAAGAGACACTGAAATAAGATGAAAAGGGTTTTAATACAGCCCTGACACAGGAGAATGAAACACACTCATTAAACACTGCAGGAGATGCCAGCCCCAACCAAAACTGGAGTGCCCAGACAAGCAAGTGAAGAGAAAAAATGAAATGATCACCAGGTTTGATGTGGAAGCTTTAGGGAACTATAGATTTGCAGACACCTGGGAAAGACTTTTCCCTACTGCTACTGAAACAGGTACAATGACAGCAGCAGGCTGGAGTCAGGAGTTGCTTGGGGAAGAATTAGAAAACATGGCCTTAGAGAGGGTATTTAGGAGAGGTGCTGGCATAAACTCTGCAAAACACCCCAAGACTGACTGAATATTTTTGATTACAAATAACCCCAACTGTTCTGTATATTTAACAGCTTTCTTTATATGAAGATGACCTTTAGATGGGAACCACTAGCCTATTCTAAACCAGATATAAGAATTACTTAATTAAAAATTATATTAAAAATCATGTCTTTTCTTACAGTAGCTATCAGCCCTGAATTTGAGGGTCAAGTCTCCTTTCAGCCTCCTGTTCACACAGACTCCTGTGGAATCACAGAGTAACCCACACTGGATGAGTGGGAATGCCCTCAAAGTTCAATCCCCTGTGTTTTTTTGCTGAGCACCTGGCACCCAGACTGGATCAAGCAATCACACTGTGCCAGGCTTTGGTCACCCTCACAGTGTAAATATTTTTATTTATAACACCAAGGCAATAGTACCCTAGAAGCCTGTTTAACTAGATGGGTATAAGAGCATTTTATAGTATAAAACCTCCATAAAAGTCAGAAAAAAAGGATAGCAAATACTCCCAACACACTTTACTTCACCCAAAGGCTGGAAAAACCTTTTAGGCAAGATGGGAAATAATACAAAGGGATGGGAAAAATTGAAAATAAAAGCAGGAAATATGCCATAATTTATATTAGATATAATATGGCTTGGGGAAAATAACCATTTCAAGGTGCTATGCCAACAGAGACACACAGAGAAAGCTGGACAGCAAGTCTAAGCCAGCAGCATAACAACAGCAGATCAATATGATTTGGAGAAGAAATCAGATAAGAACTAAATCACAAACTAGATTTTCTTCATTGCATTCATTTCTAGGCAGCTCATCTCAAAGGGAAAGAGCCAGTAGCTAGTGGGAATTCAGAGAGCAGCTACTAAACTTACTAGACTGCTGGAAGAAATGATTTATGAAGATTAAAAGATTTTTAAACATATGGTTTGACTGCAACTCTCACAGAAGATCAAAAGGGACATATTTAATGCACTGAGAGCTGTTAGAGTGACAAAGCTGGAAATGAGGAGGCTTCCCCAGGTTCTGATGCTGTTGGATGCAGTCGCAGTCCAGAGTGGGGAGTGCGCTCCCTGTCCCTGCTCAGACAGCTGGGGAAGCACAAAACAAAACCTGAAATTTCAGCAGGGTCCCCAGTGCCTGCACTTGCCAGGCTGTGATACAGCTGATCCTGATGCTTTATCACGACCAGTTTGTAAACATCAGCCCTATCCCAGACTTTTTATTAGCTTAAATCAAATATTGAACCTCCCTCAGCTGTTGGAGGACAGCTGCTGGCGAAGTGATTCACTGCCATATTCCTTCTAGGCCGCAAGAAAATACAAACTAATCACCAGCAGCATGACAGATGCACGCATTTTTAATTATGAAGGAGAAATTAGGCTCTGAACTTATCCCCACATCTCACTTAATCAGAGTGCTGGGAAGGAGCTGCCAGCCCCCCACAGCCAAGGAGCTGAGAGGGCCCTGGACCGGTGCCTGGCAGCCTGCTCAGCCCCTGCTCCCACTCCCCAGGCACTTGCTGGAAAAAACCTGAAAAAAACAGTGTTATGTTGTTTTTTGGAATGTATCTCTTCGGGAATGAGCTCTTGGGTTTCTCTGTGCAGCCAAGGAAAACACAGGGGTTGGACATGGGCCTTTCAGGGAGGTGGGAGGGCACAGGGGGTGCAGCAGATGCTGGAGCAGTTTGCCAGTCCCATCTCAGAGTTCTGCTCTGGGAAAAGCCATGGAGGTAGTGACAGGACAAGGGGGAATGGCTTCAAGCTGGAAAAGTGTTGGCTTAGATTAGACATTAGGAAAACAATCCTCACCATGAGGGTGGTGAGGCCCTGGCACAGGTTGCCCAGAGAAGCTGTGGCTGCCCCATCCCTGGGAGTGTCCAAGGCCAGGTTGGATGGTTCTCTAAGCAACCTCATCTAAGAAGGTATCCCTGCCTACAGAAAGATGATTTTTAAGGTCCCTTCCAACCCAAACCATTCCATGATTCTCTGAGTAGCTCAAGCTCTGCGTTAGGGTCTTTTCAACTGATCATAACCACCTTGGTACCTCAGGAATCTTTCAGTGGGATAGACTTCCGTGTTGAATTTTCAAGCTACGCATAAAAGTTAACTTAAAGCTCCAAGGAAATTCTCTTTACTTAAGATACATGTTAAATTCCCACAGATCACCGAGCTCAAGCATTAAGAAACCTGATATGCAAACAGATATGAATCAGATATACAAATACAGTGCAGTTCACCCACTGAAGGCAGCACAACCAGGTAAGGGAAAATCAAGTAGCAAAGCAGGGGAAAAAATCCTCTCAAGTACTCAGTCAATTACTTTAAGCTTTCAAAAAAGGGTTTTGTCAATTCAAAACACTCATCTTACATGACAACATAGTCTAATCTACTGTCAGTGGGTTGTCATCCTCAAAAGAGAGTGGCAGGAAGAGAAGAACCTGTGCTCCAGCCTCATTGGGAATCTGCAGCTTGGGCTGAGAGAGGAGCAGGAACTGTTTCCAAGGAGAGGAACCAACTCGGCTCCACAGAGACATTTCTGAATTGTTTAACTTGCTTCCCTGCATCAATAATTTGTCTTCTGTACCTTCCAGAAGTTAGCCCTCACTAACAGCACTGGAGGAGGCTGGTCAGGGAGGGTTCAATGAATGAAACTGAAGCAACCTGGTGGTGGCAATGCAGCTGCTAAACTGACTGCATCCAGAGCCCCCCACTCCCCTCTGGGGGCTGACGGTGAGCTGGCTGCCCTGAATGATGGGCATCAGCTCCAATGTGAGCCCCATTTGTAGGGAAAAATTAACTACTCAGTCTCTAATGAACAGTCTTTCTCTACACAACAATACACTCTGCTCTACAAGCAATTAGCAAATCGAAGCTCTCTCTTTGTGGACTGCATTAATTTACTCCTCGACGTGGCACATTAAATAGCTCACAGGTACAGCACAGCACAGCAGTGGCAACAGCCAGCACCATGAAATAAAAGCTTGCTTCAAAGAGTTCAGGAAGCAAAATTAGGCATGCTGCATACAGGGAATAAATCAAAACAACCTTCATTTGGAAACATCATTTTAGTTTTATGCTTTCATCAAAAAACATGATTATCGTAGCAGTCACGTTAATACAATGTCAGTACTCTACAAGGGACAGAAACAAGTAGCACATTCACTACCTCAAATTGCAAAGAGCAATTTTTATTCTTCCTCATCAGGGGGAAATACCTGAGAACATACACAGCTGCCTATTCTGGGGTTGTGCTTTCACAGCTAGAAACCCCAAGTGTGAGTCCCCAGAAGGAAGGCCATTGTTAGAAGGGCAGCACCTCTGCAGGGAAAGGGAGAAAGAAAAGGTATTCCCTGGCAGACCTGGAACACAGCTGCAAAAAATAGCATTTTTACAGCTCACTGAAGCCCAAGATACCCTTAGAAGTATTTTATATGCAACAGTTGTATGCAAATCCAAGTCAAGTGTGATAATTGGCAAATTTAGGTATAATGTTAATTAATAGCTATTTCAAATTAATTAACTTCTAAGATAAATTCTTGCCTCTCCTCTTTGAGAAAGTTAACACACAATTTAAATTTACAAGGATATATCGGGCTGCTGATCACAGAAATAGGGACTCTGGTATGTTCTAACATGCCAAATCACTTCAGTTTCCTTGTGCTGGCTGCTCCCCATTCCCTGGGTAATTTCACAGTTACTTATTTTTCTGATCACTCACAGAAGAGGACAGAAGATGAAACCTCTTGGCTCAAGCTGGATAGTTTGAGTGTGATGTGACCTCTACACTGTCCAAGCCAGAACATCTTATCTGGTGCCATAGGCTGGGGGAAGAAGGGAGAAAAGAAAAAAAGCACACGAATATCATCTTTTTCTATCAGATTCAGGAGACACAAAGCAAATAAAGTCCATTGAAGCTGCAGCTGAAACACAGAAGGAAACTTGAAAACATGGCAGCACTCCCAGGACAGTTCTGATAAGGAAAGCACCGACTGCAACAATTAGAATTCAATCCAATGTAGAAACATAAGCACCACACTGATGAGTTACACAGAACAACACAGGAATAGGATGAGAACAATTTGAAGAGAACTTTGCAATCACTAATTACCTCTCAGCAAAGAATGAGGCTCTGGCTTGTGGGGAAAACAGAAGGAAAACTTTGATTTCACAAAAGCCAAAGACAGATTACTTCTGGGGGTAGCAGAGACTGAGCAGAAGTAACTCATCAGCCACTTGCAGTCAGACTTCGCTTTATTTGCATATTGTGATCCTGCATATTAAAATACTGGGAGAACTGAAATGAAATTTTCATTAGTGTTCAATCTGGAATCTCACCCATGGGATTCAGCTTTCAACAGTTCATGCAGGCATTGCCCTGTTTACTTTAAAGTCAGATATCCATTTATCCCATGCCAGCCAACACTTGTGGCCTTCAACCCATTGCACACCATTATTGCCCAAGGGCAGCAGTGCAGGATTGTTTCTGCACCTCTGAACTGCACTCCAGAATTACTCTGAACTAACTGGTCGTTTCTAAATTAACATCTTTTGATGCTTTGTAGTTGAAATTGCCAATCTTCACAGAATTGCATCATTTGAGATCACAATCAGGAAGACAGTTTAGTACCAGCCATTGCTAAATAATTTCCTTGCTGCTTTACAGGCTCCTTTTTGCTGTTCTCAAGAAAGTTCTCCTGGTTATAAAATCAAATGCACATCCTTTATAAAGTGGGAAAGAGCAGCTACAAATAAACCCTGCTGCTGTCTCAAAAGCATCCAGAACACCATGTTATCTCTCAGGAGCTGGACTGGAGGTGGCAGGGGGCTCGGTCTGATGCAAAAGTGAAAAGGAAAATTCCCCAACAACTTTTGAATGTGTTTCAGAAATTTAAATTCAGTGAAACCACACTCGCTCTGACTTGCAGAAAAGCTGCAATAGGCAAAGCAGACACCATTACTTACTGATATAATTTATGAGGATAGGCTTGCAGCTCAATGAAAACCATGTGTCTCAGGCCATAGCTTATGTAGTTTTCCATGTAATTTAGTCCTTAATTTTACCCCAAGCAAGGACAGGAAGCACAGGAAATGAGAATGCCTGCAAGACAGATGTCCCACATCTCCAGGGCATCACAGCCAACCACAACACCCAAGGACTGAAAGCCACTGCTCTGTCCAGAGCAGTGAGAGTGTTTTCCACCAAAAAAAGAAGAGCTGCTCCATCTCTGAAAACCAGTTTTGTACTGGATTTGTGCAAGGAAATGCCGCCCCCCCCAGTGAGACACAAAAAGCAGCTGGTTACCAAAATCAGGGAGGAACAAAGCAGAGCTCTTGGGCACTAAACAAAAAAAATGGAACTGCAAATTGAAAAATCGCCAAAGTCATAGCTATAATTACTGAAGACACAGAGAAAACATCTCCCCTAGCAAAGATATGGGCTCCTGTCAACACTCTATCAAGATTTACTGGACAAGGGGATAATAACCACACCTTTCTCTAGCTCTTGAGTCCCAAGGACAGACCAATCTCTCTCCTCTCTTTCTCTCTAAGAGACACAGTCACTTGTAATGTCAAGAATTCTTGACAGTAAGCTCATTATAATGAAATAACCCCAAACTCTGCCTGGTTAGACTATGAGAAAAAGGTGTTAAAGTGACTGTGGAACAACTGATATGAGAGGAAGACAGGATTCCAAGAAGAAATTGCTCACATCCTTATTCCTGGCAAACTACTTGACCTAACTTAAAGTAAACCACAGAGTCCTGCAGCAGAAACCTGGCTTTTGTTCCCACTCTGCCTAACAACTGAGACCTGGGGCAAAGCACTAAACTCTGAATCTCCTTCTTTTCTCTCCCTCTCTAACCTAAAGATAATACTGACTCTGTAAAACCTTTCCAGAACCTTTGAAAATGGATAATCTCTGAGCACAAGGTGCCACTGTTGACACAAACCACACCTGATGGGCCACAGCACTAAAAGGATTAAGCACCATAATAAGAGCACAAGTCCAGCACCAACACTTTCAGAGGTGGCAGCAACCTCATCTCCCTGATCCTCAAAGCAAAGGTGACCTTCACAGCTGCAATAAAATGTAAAACTTGGAGAAAGACCCTGAACTTCTGTAAATCTACTCCATCAACACTGTTCACATAATCTCTCAGGCAGAGCTGCTGGGGAAGGAAGAGAAGCAAACTGGGAGATGGAAAAATGCAGAACCCTCTATCCAGGAAAGGATGAGTCCCTAGAGATTGGACAGCCCCATGCCAGGTTGAAAGAGTTAAAAATGAGGTAGGTAGGCAGGAAAACAGGGGGCTCAGGTAACAAAGCCACCTTAGTTTTGCAAAAATGTCTGAAAACAAGAACATTCATTTGTTGTTTTAGTCTCTAAGCTGAAGCTGAGGGTGAGGTGAGGCTGAGGGGCAACACCCCAGAGACTCCTTTCTCCCCCTGTTTTCCCTTTATGTTTTTATTCAGCACCTTGCTAAGAAGGAGCACAGAGACCAAAAGATCAGCACAGCTCTGCTGGGAACAATCTACTTTTGTAATAGGTCTCCTTCCCCCATCCTAATCAAATAGTGCTGCAGTCCCCTGGGGAGAGAATACAGTGCCAAACAAAAAATGTGAGTTTGCAGCTGCTTCCTCAACAGAAAAGGGCAGCCTGACTGATGAAACTCTGCCAAGCCAATTGCTTCCAGCATGACGCAGTTGGCCAGCACAGCATCTCCAGGACACACACAAGTGACTGTGGGATGCTGATGGACTGTCCAAAGGAGTCATTCCCCATCACTGGAACACCCAACAGAGAAGCCTCTGCCACTAAAATTCTCTTTGTGGCCTCAGAAATAGTCCTGCCTCAGAGAAGCAGCTGAATGGGAAGATGGAGCAGGAAGTCCCTTCTCTTTAGCTGGTCCCCAGCTAAAGTTTTAACCCAATAGCAGAAAGATAAAAACTATATATTGAGGGTCAGCTGCAAATCTCTTGACAGGAGAAAAACAGATTATTAATATATTAATATACCAACTCAAAACCATTAGGAGAGTACCAGCCCACTGCACAGGGAAAGAACAAATAGGTGAAGAAATACAAAGTATTCAGAGAACACTGAGGAGAATTAATTTCACTGTGCTGTGATCAAACCTCTAGAGCTGAAATGAAGGGATACCAGCACCCGACCCTGAAACAGATGAAGCACATCTGAGAACCTGGTAATTCATCACTGTTTAGGTAATTTGAAAACAGGTACTGTAAGCAATTCTGGGATCTTGTGAGCATGTTTTTCTCAGGTTGTATTAACACTCCTGGAACTGGGAAGCAGAGCTAGAGACAAACAGAAGACACAGCAGCTAATGGGAACAGAATCCCTTGCCATTAGATGTAATAAAGATGCTGCCTGAAGTACAGGGGAACAAATGTTTCTGCATTTAATTTTCTGGCAAAATTTTAAGCCCAGCTCATTTATTTATTTTTTTCATCCTTTAGTTTATCAGCAGAATGAATTCAGGCTCCAAAGCCTTCTCTTGATGAAAGCAAACATCAGCACTCACCAAATCCAGAAAAAGGAAATCTCAAAAACTGGAAGTGGTGGCATCCACACCCAGCATCCACCAAACTGTCAACTCCTTCCTGTGCATTTTTGCCAGGACAACCTCCCTGGATCCAAGTTCTCCCATCAAGCTACCTCCAACTAGGTTTGATAGCTAGAGGGAAAGAAACAGCATTTAATTCATGATATCTGTAAATTAGCCATCAAAAATGTTCACTCTTATCCATTCATCAGAAAAAATGGTGGAATTACATCTCTACCTAAAAAAACCCTTCTAATTTCAGCCCAATGAGTCAGCACTGCTGCATCTCATCACTAGGAGTGATTCATTGTCACTGCACTTCTCAAAGTCAAGAATAAGGGTATTCACCCCAATTCACTGTCATCTCATAATTCCTCTGGACCCAGGCACCGTGTTTGCACACAGCATGTTATAATGATTTATGTGAGTGTGTCACTTTTAATTTAAAGGGATAAAGAGTTATTGTCAGTCTACCAACCATAAAGCAACATTTTCTTTCCACTGAGCTGACAGCTGAATACCTGGAAAATATTCCTGTTTGCCAAGAAAGGAGAGGGCTCTACAGCCCATTGCCTTAGGGTGTCAATGCTTCTGAAGAGGGGAGTGGATGGCCAGTGTCTCTGGAGAGAAACACCAGTACTTGGGAGAGGTTAAAATAGGCTTACAATAGAGGTAGAATCTGAATAAAAATTCAGACAAAAGCTGTATGGATGGAAAGCCTCTGCCTCAAGTGAAAGTGAGGAAGAAGGTGTAGGGTATGGATGAAAGCCCAAAAAGATCATCTGTGGTCATAGCTGGATGAAACAAAGACTATCATAAGTTAATCAGTGGCACAGCTGTAGTTTTCTTAGTCAAGTCCCCTTACATTACAATCACTTTTGATAAACTTTTAACTGTTAAAACAAGGCTACTGAGCAACTCACACCAACCTTACACCCCTGAGTACGCCAGTGCCCTCCTTCAAGCTGCCCAAGGCTGCTGGCAGCTGGTGAAGTTGGTGACAGCTGAGAAAAGATGTCTTTAATGGTGCTGCAAGCTCTGTCCCTCCTGACATCTGTTATCCCCACAAACACACTCCCAACAGGAGCCCTCAGGTATGTGGGCACACTTCCTTGTGCAACTGTTGTGAGCCAGCCAGAAAACAACCCTGGGAAGTGAAGATCTGTGTTTAAATCCAACTTTTGTTAACTCCAATCAAGTTTGGTTTCTGTTCTAGTTCTCAGCACTACTGCACAGACTGTCCCAGCTCAAATAAAGGTCAAGGAGGGGATTCAGCCAGCACTATCCTTGGCTTGGGGAATCACAGCCAGTGTGGTTTTGGCATCCAGCAGAACAGTGGGGAGAGTGCCTAAGCCTCAGAGGGTCTCCAGCAAATTTCAAACGCTCTTGGAAGTTGCTAGGTAACACCATCCACCCCCAGGATAAGATTGTGCAATGTTTGCTCTGACAAAGCAATGCTTGCCTCACCCTTGCTTCCACCCTGGGAATGTGTTGTGCTGAGGACCTGTCTCCTCTGCTGCCAGAGCATTTCCAGCCTCTAGTCTGGGTGCATAGTTGGATTTTGCTGAATAAAGCAAACATCCCATTTTAAACATAGCTATTATAATTAGCAGAAGCTCATTGCTCAATTCCCCTTCCAGACAGGGATTTCCAAATGTCAGTGTGCTTAGCACAGCTAATCTGTGCTGGCTGCTCTAAACACAACTGACCTAGGAGGGTCCAGAGCACAGAATAAAATCTTATCATGGGCAGTGAGATGGCAAAACAAACAGGATAATTGTCCTTCTTCAGCCTGTACCTTCATTTTCCTGTAACCATCTGCACTAAAAGCAAGGTTAGCAGAGATGCTTTGACACAAAGTATATCCATGTCTGAGGCCAAGCAGGAATTTCTTATGGAATTCCATACCTGTTTTCTGAGTCAGCCCTCCAGATGAGTCTGCCTCGTTCTGCTTCTTCTGCCAGGGTATCGTGGCATAAAATCAAAGGACAGAAAGGGGAGAACAAAAAAGGGGGAAAACCCAAACTAGAACAGCTACTGCTGCTAAAACCTTTTTGCAGAGGCTCTGACAAATGCAGAGATCAGTTTCAGAAGTATTTTCTTTCTAAATCTGTTTTGGGAAAGCAAAAGCAACCTTCGTCTTTACGAGTGATTTGCAATATTAAAAGAAAATTGCCAAGTATCTTTTCACAGCACAGACCTCCCTGCAGCAAAGACCTCCTCCCCTTGAAGGAGAAGTGTAGAACTTCCATTTCCACAAATCAGTGGCTCCCAGCCTTCCTGCAGACACTTCAGAAACCCTGGGAGTGCTCCACACCTCCCAATGTCCCACGGAGCCAGCAGAAATCCAGCTGAGATTATTAATGTGTGTCTCGTGCAACCTCTGACCTGTGGAGTACAAGTGTCTCACCCACAGCCTCGATGCTTGGGATACTCCAGTATAAACCCCACAAAGGGCTGAGGCAGATTAGCACCAAGCTGCTCAATAAAAGGAGAAACCAAAGATCAAACATCACGTGAACTTGGCAAGGCCACATGGACAGTCATAATTCCCAGTTACAATATTTTACCTCATCAGGTGAATTTTTTTGCACTACAAACAGATCAGAGGCAGAATTTGCCTGAAGTTTAAGGGAAAAAGACTGAAAGGGAAAAAAAAGAAACAAAAACTAGAGGTTAACAGCCTCTTTTATCCAAAGACATGCCTTACACTGAAAAAGTAAAAAATCCTCCAAAAGTTCAACTGGAAGAAAAAAAAAAAGATGTAAAATATCCTCAAATAAAATCAAACATCCCTGTACACTACAGTCATGCTCCTGTAACTTCTAAGAAGAGTAACAAAAGTCTTCTACTTTTAACTGAGAATTTATTCAAAATAAATAAATCCCAATGGAATTAAGGCACACTGTAGAGGCTCCAGCAAAAAATCATAAATAAAGCAAGCAAACGAAAAAGATCCTTTCTTGGCATGCTCTTGAAAGAAGGATTCACCACATTTCTGATTGACTGCCACTGTGGTTTAAATGAATCAACTATAAATAGGCAGCAAATGCAAGGCAAGCACTTGAAGGGAACAGCAAGGGGTTTTTTTTTGTTTTCTCTTGTTATTGCTTAATGGTCTGTTGGGAAGGAGGTGGCTGACAAGGTAGAAGAAATGTGGTAAAAATCTAAACAGAAAAAGATGGGGTGGGGGAAGGAGGGATAAGGAGCCACGAAGACATTCCAATGTATGAAATGTGCAAATACCTTTCTGCCTCTGGTTTTCCAGAGGAGTGAAGGATCAGGGATGGGAACAGGCACACAGACATGGAGCTAGGGATGCTCTCAAAGTCCCCTCACACCCACAGCTTGCAGAAGGCTTTTATGTTATCAGTAACTGCAAAGTCAGGCCACCTTGGACTAATTTCTAGTCCTTCCTACATATCAGATTGAACATATGAAGTGCAGCCATTAAAGAAGTACTGCAAGTGTTTCTGCAGCCCTCTTGTGCCAAAAGCCATCCAAAACAGGAGTGGCCTCAAAACTATGAAAGTTAAGCAGCCATCCACATCATAACAAAAGTGAAAATACTCGGTCAATGAACACCAGAGCTGGAGGAATCTCAGTCACACACAGAGAGGATCCAGTTTCTGAAAAGCATTTGCAGGGAAATTTCTAATAATCTACTTGTTAAATATTGAATAATCACTTCTCAAAATAGCTGGAGCTTATTTCACAGCTCTTGTTCCGACTGTCTGCTCCCTCTCCTCCTCTCTCCCACAGCTAGTCTGACTGCCCACAACATCCCCAGCTTTCTGGCATCCTTTTTAATTACTCCTCTTAAACTTATGCTCCTTCTTTTAAGCCTGAAGGAGGCTCTCAGAGAATCCAAGGAGCAGAAAACCTTTCTAGTTTCCCTTCCCAAGGAGTCTGACTAGCTTTAAAGACCTTCTCTACTCCTGCAAAGTATTTCTGTGCAACTCCATGGCAGATCTTGCCAGTGAGCAGCTCAGGACCTCCTCAGAGCCTTCTTCTCCATGCCAGCTCTGCAAGATTTACAGCTTTCTCAAAATTAACTGTTTCCCCCTGTAAGAAGGAGGAGAAGGCTATCAAAATGACCTGAAATCCAAATTTTTACACTTCAGCAGTTAATATCTTGCCCTCCTCAAAAAAATAAAAAGAAAATTTTTGAAAGGGTATGCAAGGGGTACAAGAAAAACCCCTGCAGAGAAAGGATCAGAGCAAGTAAAGAACATCCTTGCACTGCACAAGCCTGGTACATATTCTGTGTTTTCCAACCATCAGTTTAATTCTCATTGTAAGATCCTGCAGGAGAGGGCAAAGTGCAGGGTCAATCAAGCCAGGGGCTGAAGCCCTTTGTTTATCCACAGATCTGAGCAGCAGGAACAGAAGGAAATATTGCCATATGCTGCCCCATCAGTGATGCTCAGTTTTGGGCTGCAAGAATCGACCCCAGAGGAAACACTGCAATTTTATCTTACACAAGGTCCACTTGTTTCCCTTGGCCCTTCTGCTGAGGCTGCCAAAGATGCCAGACAGGATGATATTTCTGAGATGTGGGTGCTCATCTTCTCTGAGTGAATCAAACAGCAACTCATTTCAGGAAAGCAATCCAGCAACTCACAATTGTGTCTTGCTCCAGCAAATGCAGCCTGACAAGGCAAAAGCTGAAAGTGCCTGATGGTCCCATTAGAAACCTTTGAGTTTCCTTGCCCCTGAATGCCTGTTGAGCAGAACTGTGCTACAGAAACATGAGAGATCTCCATTTGGCAGGAGAAGGGAAGAAGTCAGGACATATGCCAAGATAATCTCAGTTATTAGCTCCTGCCACAGGTACAGGCTGTGTTGAACCACTCCTCCATGGCACAGGAGGATGCTCAGGGCTGGGAGCTCTGCTCCAGAGGCTCCTGGTGGCAAAGCACCATGGAGCATGACAGAGCTCCCCCACATAAATACTTAGGAGTGAAAACTGTCAATACTTGTTTTGTTTAGCTTCTTTTCATGCTTCAATTTTCTTTCTTCTTAACCTAGAAGATAAGCAGCTACACATTTACCTAGAAGTGCCTGACATCAGGGCAATGCCAGCTCCTTTGTCCCAGGCTGACACATGCCAAAACAGTGACTCAGTCTTGGTGCAAGAGGCCACAGAGGAAGAGTATACAAATGTACATTTGATCTAGGAGTGGTTGTATTTGTGCCATGCAGCAGCCTCCAGATATTCATGAAGACTTGAGTGCGACCTTTCCTATTCTCAGTCCCCTTTGCTGGCCAGAAAAAGGCATAATCCAAAGAGCAAGTGGAATGTAACAGAAAATAATATCCACAATAATTGCAGTAATGTGTACAGTGTCGATGGGCTGTAGGAATTGGATACAAGGACTGTGGATCTCGCCTGGCCTAAATAAAAAGGTGTTCATTATCCTGAAAGGAAATGCCTCTTATGAATGATAAGGTCACGCTGCACTGGGAAGATAAATGTCATTTCTCTATACAGCTGAGATGGTCTCACCTACTGTCTCCAAAAATGAACCTAAACAGCAAAGCAATAAAAAGCCTGTAGAATTAGCCTAGGACATTACTGTTTTGAGAGCGTAAAATCACTCATCTAGAGCTCTTTAGACATGCTTTCCTAGGAACACTTATATATGTGTACATGAGTATTTACATTGTGTCTTTTGGGAGCAATAATACACGAAAATAATTAACTGACACTTTGAAACAAGCTTGGATGTGCTAGGTACCACGTACGTCGAAAGAATTTGAGACTCGCCGTGTATTTTATACAGCTGTACACATTCCCAGGAATTAAATCCATCTGCATAGGTAGTTCTGCACTCATCACAGGCACCCCCCAGGCAGCCTCTGCCAAGCACAATGAGCAGCTCTAAATAAATACCATCCATAATGCCAACAACTCCTCTCTTTTCAGCAGCTCTGCGGGCTGCCATGCTGCAGCTGAGAGACAATTAAATACACTCAGATGATCTTTAAGCACACGGTGCAGAGCAATCCCCCCGGAGCAGGAGCAGCACTGGGGGCCAGGCACCTCCAGCCCAAGCTCTCTGAAGAAGGGGTGTCTCATTTCAGCACTCTGCAAGTGAGGGGCTCCTGCCCCTTCACACCAACACTTGTGCATGGCAAATAACTGCTGAACATCAGTCACTGCTGGTGTGCTCCCAGCCTGAGGAACAGGGGCTGCCACTGCAGATGTCACTCCTGCTGTCCCTATCACCTTCCTCCGTGCAAAAGGCCACAGAAGGCTTCAGAAACCAGCACCTGATTTTGCTAAGGTGGAACTAGACCCATGGAGGTCAAAGGAGCACCCGTTTTATCTGAGTATTTGAGATACCAGGGGGCTGATCTATCCTAAGGCGGCATTTTCACTCATGAAATGACCTCTTGGAAAATGGAATAAACCAGAAAGTGAAGAACTCTGCCTCCATATGTTAATAAAATTGAAAGTACTCAGAATAAAGTTGCCAAAGGTAGGGCTGGTAACAACTGGCTTAGTAATATCTGCCACAAGGATCACTGGTTTAGGGTCTCTGCCATCAGGTGAGTTCCCAACTGCACAGCCTAGGTTTTATAAAAAATGCAGAGTTTGTGGGCTCTCAAGAAATACTTCAATAATTAATACAGATACAGACACTCATTATTTCTTTGTATATATAAATAATGTACAGTGGTAACCTTTATACAAAGAAGCCTCAAACCCTTTCCCATTAAACATGACATTCTGCTTAAAATAACCTCTACAAAGTAATTACTCTGTTCATATTCTTGGTTTCTGAATATCTCACTGGCTTTTATACACCATTAATACCATAACATATAATTTTTCAAGCTTCTTGTTGATTTCCTTTAAAAATCAAATATATTTAGGTTTAGCAACTTTTCCAGGAATCAGCTTTCCCATGAAAATGAGCTGTCTCTACAATTTTCCGAGAAGAACTCAAGCGGATGCCACAAAAACTCACGTTTGGGAGTCTGACGTGTGGAACGCAGGCACGGGAACACAGAACAGATAAAAATCAATGTCTTAAGCCAGGAATCTGTTGTGTTTTTAATGTGGGCTTGAACAGAACTAGAAATCTGAACGTACATCTGTCAAAGCTGCAGCCATTAGAGCCCTTTAAACAAATTGAAAACATAAATCACATCAATATGTCAAATCGATGTGCCATGCATTTCATAGCCATGATATTGTCACCACAGCTGGATTCACGGCACGTGTGTTCTGCAGCACTGCCTGTTTTATTAAACAGCATAAATAAAATTCAAAAGAAAAATAGTACAACTTGCATTACAGGGAGATCATGGCTTTCTCCACAGCTCTGGACTTTCAGTTTGTTTTGCTGAAAAGCTTTTAGCACCACCAAAGCACATTTGACATTAACACTGATTAAAGCAAATAGATAAATTGCAAAGCCTCAGAGAAAGCAGAATTGTTCCTTACAATTTACCTGGACCACCCCTGGACAGAGGAGATCTATATCAACAGCTTAGTTTTTATTCACAGCATGGTGAGAACTGCTATCAGCTGGGTTTTTCACTTACTCTGCTCCCAGCCTTATCCAAATATTAGTAGGCTGGTCACACTGAAGTGAAAAAGAAAAAGAGAAAAATAAAGAGAGAAATCCAGGCACCTTCCCTTTGAATTCTGTTCAGGTTTTGACTGGCAGAGGTGCCATGCTCCAATTCATGGCCTTAGCACAAACCTGGCTGAGGAAACCGAGGTGCTGCAGCCTCTGGACAGCTCAGGCCATGGTGAAAGGCTGGGTGAACAGATGGGAGCAAACACAACTCAGTGTGGAAAAGTACTAAGGGTGAACAATTATGGATGTTCTGAAACAAAACAACTGCAATTGGCACTTGTGTTTAGGCCCCATTCGACAAACTGCTCAGGCACTACATTTAAACACTCTTTTTAGACTAATTAATTCCCTGAACAAACACCTCTTCTACTCCTTGTAATTAAGGCCAAAATAAACAATCAATGGGCCTCAAAAAGAAAACCAAGACAGTAACTACTGTTGTTCTAACTGCCACAATAACCAAAGTATTAAGCACATTAAAGTGGATCTTATAATCCTTGCAAACTGCAAAGAGCAGGAGTGTTGGGATCCACAAGAACATGGGAACAAGCTTGTGTTGGTGTTGTTTTCTCAAAGCATTTTTTCTGTTTCTATGTTATAACAATTTGGTAACAACATTTTGACAAAACTCTAGCTGGACTCCACAGAAATGCACTGGGCACAACTGTGCTGAGCCTACATAGAGGCCCTACAGGAAACCCTTGGAATCTTTATAGGATGTTTTTCAACAGAAAACAATAATTCAAACTATAATTTTGCTCTTACAGGTCACCATCATCATGAATTAAAAATGACACAAAACATTTACAACTACATACTTTAAATCTTAAATTATGCCGTGATTATGCAATTATTCTGAAATGAAGCACTACAAATCACAGAATTTGTATCCAATGATTATAAAAATCAACAAATCTCAACAAGTTCAGAACATCTCAAGACTCCCAGAAAAGAGCTGTTTAATCTCATTAGTACAACTCAAAGCTAAGGAACAGGTAAAATTTCCACGTAAAACATTATCCTGATTTGTAATCTTAGCTTTTACTTTTTCTTTTAGGAGACACTTCTTTCCTTTCTCCCCAAAACTGTTTGGTTTCCATGGGCTGTTAGAGCTGCCATTGACCTGAGAAGATGCCAAAGTAGCAGTTCTAACAGGAGACATTATTGGCCTGAGCCTTATTGACTCACCCAGAGAACTCAAGAGATGAGAAGCACTGGCCTGAAAGCTCCCCTGGAAAACAACCTTGACAAGCCCAGCTCCTCATCTGGAGAGAAACTGGTCAGTCCTGGCCAATTCTCCCATTTTCCCAAATTCTCTCATTCCTAAAGAGTCAGGCACCAAAATATTTATCTGGTGGTTGAGCCACACGAACACTTACCACCCACTTCAGGAATCTCTGGGCTGGAAGTGCCCTGGAGGATGTGGCACTGCCTCCCAGGAGATCCCATCAGCTCATTCCAGAAAGGAACCATGTACCTTGGAAGCTGTTAGGAAACTTCAACCATTCTTGCCCAAGGCAAAGCAGATGTGTGCCACAGCAGTGATATGGGCTGCAGCTGCACAGTGCACCTAGATCAGAGAAGTTCTATCTCAAATCAAACTTTCCAGCTTGGAAAAGATTCTTAGAGGTTAAATCTCAAAATTAAACACAGAAACAATAGTCCTAAGGTTGAAGGTTCCTCTAACACTGCAGAAAGCCAAACAATCCTGCAATTGTAGAAAGCAACATTGGAAAATGATGCAAGTTCTAGAAGAATTTGCCCAGCAACCTCTCTACTGCCTCCCATTCATCCCCCCACACTGCCTGGAGCAGCAAGTGATGGAGACCAACATAAGACCATGCTTCTGCTCTTTCAAAGCCTTCCCTCTGAAAAGCTGGAAACTATCCATTCCCAATCCATTCCCCAAAGATACCTAATTTCCCTTTTTTTGCCTTCTGCCTCAGAGGGAAGAGACATGTCATGGCTGCTCTGCCTGTGCCCCAGCTCAGCCTCGCAGCAGGAGGGGATTTGCACCACCTTGAACAGAAGCAGCTCTTTTAATGCGATGCCTTTGCTGTGGATGGGGCCACTGCCACCACTTCAAACGTATTCCTGCTTCCTCCACCTAAAGACATCTAATTGCAGAGCCTGTATCTCTCAGCACAGGCATGCAGGCTCTCCAGTGTAAAGCATTTTAAAGCTCTCAGCATCGCATGAAACGCTCTCCCCTGTTCTATTGTGGTAAATGTGACTCATAACTGCACCTCAGTTATCGGCTCTTTCCAATACATCACTAAGAAAGAACCCAATTTTAAATCTTCTGTAGGAATTTAGACACAGTTCTCATGTTTCCTATAGCCAGGGACATCTGAAGCTAATCCAAATTCCTTAGGTCAAGGTTTTTTCGCGCTTTTCGTAACATCACCAGATGAGGCTACAGCAGGATTTGTTCATACCAAGAGCATTTTAAGTGGAGCATTGTTGGGAAGAAGGGAAGTTCTTTCTGTTGCTGGCATCTATCAATCAGCCAGGGCTGAAGTGCTTAGAGCCAGAGTACAGGAGCATCCCCATGTCCTCTAAGCATCAAACCTGGACAGCAGGACGATGATATCAGCAGGGTCTCACCTAGGCTGGGTTTCCTGCAGGCTTGAAGCACTCAGCCAGCCAGAGCCCACCCTGCACTAACACAGGTGATTAGTGATACTCATTACTGCACATGAGAGAGTCAAGACATGACACAGCAAGAGAACAAGGGGCAGAGTGTCACTGACTGCATCTGCACCAGGACTGTGACTTTCAGCAAGAGGTGGTGGCAATGACAATTGTTCATCCCTGTGCTTACTGCACTTGAAGCACAAGAGCTGCAGAGCTGGAAAATGCTTTTCTGTCCCCTGCACTTCAATGCACAGCCAAGAGGTAAAAGTCTCCCTGAGGCTGCTGGTGTGTTTGCAGCTTGGGGTATTTTCAGGGGACTTGTCCACAAAGCAGCGTTTCATGGGCTGGAGAAGTTGTCTTAGTTAATGATTCTCCCTATGCAAGTTGGTGACAGGACATTCTCATTCCTGAGAATGATGGAGTCTGCTTCCAGTCAGCTATGGTCCCTGGAAACTGCTGACTTAAAGCCATTCTTAAACTGTCAGAGCATACACACACTAAAAATAGCTGCAAAAACCTCCCTGTAATGAAAACAATGCTGGCTTGTGCAGAATATCTCCACTGTAAGGAAGTGCTATGGACTGCTTCTCTTGATCAATTACTGTCTTTCAGGACAGATCCAAAATGAGGAATCTCTTAAAAAAAAAAAAATTAAGAGTAACTGAGTTTTGAAATCAAGTTTGACCAAACAAAAAGTCTCAGATACACAAAGACAGGATTTGCTGCAGCATCAATTAATTTTAAGAGTCACTGTCCTTCCACAGGGCAGGGACTGTCACCTTTAACAAATCATTAAACCTCTTGGTGACTTGACTTCCTCATTTATATGATGATTATTTGCCAGATATCCAGAAACACAGCCACTGACAGGTGTAAAAGGGAGGGGAGGAAACTAATGACTCAGTGACTCGCTAAGGTCACTCAGGTCTGAAGGAAGATGAAACACGTGAAACAACAGATAACCCCAGACAGTCCATTTTGCAGAACTGCCAGAGAACACAGGCCTGACCTGCTCTCCCTTAGCAAAGAAAAACAAATGCAGAGGACCTCAGTGGTTCCTGCGAAGGCTAGAGTCTGCCAAGAGATGCCAAAGCATTTGGGTGCAAAGTGCTATTTCAACAAGGTGTTTGCTTTGTCAGAAGATGATGTTCAGCCCTGTGACTGCTTCAGCAATCAGTGGGAGCTGATGCATGGAGCATCTCAGCACCGTCTCTGGAGAGAGCCTGTTTTCTCCTATGAGCCACAGTAAGATGCTACAGTGACAGCAGAAATCTGGGCAAGTTAAACATATGCCATTCTGGAGTGGCAGGAAAGCTCTAGTGATTCTGATTTGCTCCTTATGGACATCCAAAGTGAGCAGAGCAATCATCTCTGGTGATTCTTAAAAGTTGTCGCTGAGCAAAAAAAGTTGGATGGCAGAGAGGTAGAGAAAGCAAGAAAGCAGGCAGGATAAACCTGAAAATTAAAACAAACTCCTCTGTACACTGCACAGATGGGAGGAAACATCTCTGTAAAGTTCCCACCACCACAGAAGCCCCTTCTGCTGTGTAAAAGAGCAATCTACCTTTGAGGGGGAGAGGAAATGTGGCAAAGGAGCAAGATAAACACAAAGTGTGGATCAAAGGGAAGAAAAAAAAAAAAAAAAAGCAAAAAAAGTGGAAAAAGGCTGATGGGGGAAGGTGGGTGAAAGACAAGGAAGAACTGTTAGCTGCTCAAATTAACATTTTAATGCATTCACCGTAAAATTTAAGCACTTTAAGCACTGGGGTAGCTGCTGAGTAAACCCCTTGGAAAGGAGCAGATTGGTGACTTAACACCACAAAACCAGCAAGGTCCAGGTTTCACCATCAGCAGATGCACTGCAGTCATCAGGGGCAGAAAACGTGACAATATTTGGTCAGTGAGTTTTGAGGTCACCAGCAATGCCTGTGATGGAACAAAAACACAGAACATATGGCATTTCATGTGCTGAAACTGTCAGACTCACAATTAACTGATTAGAGTGCATATGGTGCTCACAGACAGGGGGAATCTCTCAACACAGAAGATGCTGGAGACCATTGAAGGTGTCAGCATGAATCTTCCTTGCAAATCTCTCTTCATTAAAGTTTTGTATGGAGCCAGGAGTGTTGTAATAAAATCACTATTAATGCAGTTATATTTATGATTATCTCCCTTTTGTGCAGCTGGATTTAACTTTTCAAACACTAAACTCCACATCAAAGCTTTTTCACGGTGGCTGCTGCATGCACAGAGGCTTTTTGTTTTGTCATATTTAGCTAGAAATTACAAGCAATGGGAGCTAAGGTGGTAAAAGTTAACCAAGATTGGCAAGAAAAATATTAATACGACCATTATCAAAACAAAAATTCACTCTGCCACAGAAATACAGTTACATTTTTGTTAAAGTATTTATAACAGGCTGGCTGGGGACAAACTCATTCCCTTTCCAGTTCCAAAACACACTTTTAAAAAGATGGTGAGTGACACTTCATTAACCACATAAAATGGGCTGACACAGCCTGCTTGCTTTCCCAGCCACCATTTCAGATGACGTTTTCCTTTGCATCTCTCCATGCTTTACATTAAACACTCCATAAAATGATTCCTTGAACCCCTCCAGCCACATCAGCCCTGGGGAGTAGGGGGGTGGGCTGGGGGCAGGCAGTTCTGGGGAGGAGAAAGCATCTGCTTGTCCATGTGTTTGCATGTCCATGCATTACAGATCCAGCTTTTCTCATCCACCAGCAGTGAAGGGGATTTAAAATGTTCCCCATCAGCCTTTCTTTGCCTTACAGCCCTCTGCCCCACCAGGCAGGGAGTGGAGAGGAGAACAGGAGTGGTTCTTCTGCATCATCACCTCTGAAATGATCTGGGATCAAAGCATCCTGCTGTATCCCAGTTTCTGGAAGGTGCCTGTAATCCAGGTGTTGTCTGATGCAGGCAGTGCAGTGCTCCTGCCCAACTCCTTGTGTGTCCTAACTCCATCCTCCCAGCAGACATCAACCCTAACACACAGCCCCTTCCAGAGCTTGCACACTCCTCTCATGTTCCCTCTGCTCTTTTAAACAGCTTCCCACTTCCATTTGCACATCCAAAGGACCTACCAGAAATCTCATCTCCTTGATGAGTTAAAACCGTTGCCTCAGCCCAAAATCCTGCCAGTCCCTCACAGCATCCTCCTCTCTCTAACTGTATTATCTCTATCACTCCATCTTCACCAGAGCTTCCTGACTGCTGCCAAAATGGATGGGGGAAATCTTCTTTTCCAGGGATAAGGGAAAAACTGTTAAGAACATTCCTCTTTTTCCTCCTCTCTTTTGTCAGAAGTGGTGTTGGTGGTAACAGATTTGGGCAGGCAGAATAAGCAAGAAAAAAGAAACTATTAAGGGGTTTCTTCTAGGGAGCACAGAAAGAGTTTGTTAAATTAAGTACTTTGTAGCAAAAATTTTTTAAAAAAAAGAAGAAAGGGGAAAACATTGTGATAAAAAGCCAGACATGGTTTATGCTGCAAATATTATGATTTATGAACAAAGCTGAAGGGCAGAACCCACAAAATATAATGCAGGAGGATGTGTTTACCTCAGAGTCTTCAAGGGCTTTGCTAAACTCCAGGAGCTCCTGGAGCTTTCCCAGCAGAGCAATGCTCCATTCCCAGATGGAGCACACAGGGACTGTGTCCCACTGTCTGCTGGGTGCCAGAGACCCCTCTGTGGGCATCACTCTGGCTATCCACAGCAGCTAACTGGTGATCTTGATTGTTTTCCACACTTCAACCATGCCAGCCTTCCAAAAAGCACCAGCCAGGCCTTTTCAGCTCAAATCCATCACTGTTCCTCTCTGCAGCCCCCAGGATCTGTCTGGAATAGCTGTGCACTGCTTGCTCTGCTGCCACGTGCACGATGCTCCCAGGTGAGCACTCCTGCTTCTCCAGCTCTCTGTGTGCTGCCCTTGCCAGCCCATCCACACCAGGGGCTCCCAGGATGCTCCAACCCTTCTGCCACACTGATTTAAACATGCTCAAGTTCCCTTTTCCTTCCCCCTACAGAGGCTGTTTCTCCCACATCTCAAACACCTGAGGCTCCAAGGTGCCTCATCCCAGCAGAGTCTCCTCTGTTTGTGAGCTGAGTCATGCAGGTGTCAACATTTCCAAACCTCATGGGGAGGCTCAGCAGAGCTGGGAGGGTGCAGAGCATCAAGTCAGGAGTTATTAATAGCTGCCATCGACCATCTCAGCAGCTTTGATCTACTGGCAGCTGATTGCAGCTGCTGCTCCTGATGATGAAGCACCAGGGGTCCTGCCTGTACCTCAATTTCCCTCTCCAGTTTTCCAATTTTTACTGGAATGAAACACTTTCCCCCAAAATTTCAAAACAGATGGGATTCAGCAGCCAACACAGCAGCCAGAAAGGCAAACACAATCAAGCTGAAGTGTAAAATTTTACTTTGGGAGGAAAATATCAGGTCGTTGAATCCTGCTTCTAGCAAAGTCTTTGAAAGGCTTAGAGGTTGACATCACACACAACAAACCTCCAGAGAACACAGCTCCTTTCTGAAATTTTCCATGTACTCCTTAATCCATATCCATAAAAATAAACTTAGAATTTGTTCCCTATAAATAATTAAAGGCACAGAACCAAATGGTTCCTACACTCTTCCATGCTTTCATCTGAAGAAGAAAAGATAATTTGCTATTGCCTGAAGACAACACAGCACACCTGACACATTCAAGGAAACAATTCAGAAAATCTCCCTGCAACAACCCAGAGCCACTGTTGGGAACAACTGAGGAAGCAGGATGAAATAGCCACCCCTCCCTTTATGTCAGCATCACTGAATCCTGCTCTGTCTGCTGGGAAACAATACAGTGGTCAAAAGACAAAACAGAGAAACATTCTGAGGCAAATGAATTCAGGCAAATTTCCATTTTATCTGGTGTTACCAGCTAACTTCTCTATCAGCTTGCCCAAAACTTTGCAGAATTTGTTTTCAGAGAAACAGCAATGAAATGGATCCATACCAGGACACTGATCTACACCATGTTGTGCTGTTCTAAGGATTTAAATATCACTGGAGCCAGTACTGCCTGAAATATGGCCCCATCTCCCAACACAAGGAAAGAGCATTTTTAAAGATTCCAGGAACAAGAGTTTTGTGCAGAGTGAGACCTTTCACTCTGTGGCTTGAGGATGAACCCAAGGAGCAATTTCTACCAGTCTATTCCATCTGAGTTATAGCATTGAAACCTGTATGACGATGGAATTAGACATAAAGAAAAGCTCACATACTTATGACTATTGTAAAGCCTGATATAATAAAAATGTCAAGCTTTAAGATCACAGATTTATTCCAAATATTTCAACTCATGAACACAAAGCCCATTCCACTAAGCACAACAGAAGAAAGGAACAATCCAGCCAATGCAGGTTAATGCTTAGCTCACCACAGTCACATTTCAGATTCCAAATTTTCAGAAAGAGAACTAAGGAGAATATAAGAATTCCTCTAAGAAATACTTGTATCTTTGGACTGTTTTCTTTCTTAGAGAAAACCTAGTAAAAAACATTTAATAGTGACCAGTATTCTGGGGCTTTTCAGGCCCAATACCAAGAAGTGAAAAATTTACAGCAGACACATACATAACTTCTTCAACCCTTAAGTAAAGCTGTTGTAAACACAAGTTGCTCACACTGTACAGCAGAGCCTTGATTACAAATGTGATAGAATCTCCTCGACTACACCACAGAGAAGACCCCACACCTGCTACTCCTTCACAACCCTTTCACCACAGGGAGTGGTTGTTCCTCCAGCCATGCAGGGCAGCACAGCACACTCAGCACACCCAAAGATGATTATTCTTGGCTTCTGCCAGGCTTCAGCTGCAGAGCAATAACTCGTGGCTCTTACTGATCCTGGAATTTCAGAGTGCGAACATCGCAAATCTGGCTACTGCGAGAGCAGATCCCATCACCAGGCAACTCAGTTTTATAGGTCTCGACTCCTCCACCCCTGGGGTTAGAGCAGGATGCTTCATTACCTCCAGCTCCGTGTTGTGAGCGTGCAGCTTCTGCACCATGTCCTCGGCCTCGCGCATGCGGCGGCTCAGCTGCGGCGAGTGCTCCGCCGGGGTCAGCTCGCTGTCGTACGACTCCAGGATCGCCCGCATCCCGTCGCGCTCCTGCCGGGAACAACAGCAAAACATTCAGGGATACAGCCCCTGACTGCACTCCCTGCAGGCAAAAACTTTTAGGAATAAAGCCCCTGACCGCGCTCTGAGAGCCTTCCACATCTTCGCCCACCGCTCCTTTACGTGGTAACGCAACACTGATGGATGTACGCTCATCGTCTTCATGGCAGCATCAAGGCACAGATGAACACACAGTTCTAATGAAATAAATGTTGCTGCTGTGAAAGCTGAAAAATTACATTGTCTTGTGTCTATAAAACCCCACACCCTTTGCAGGAAAGCAACATGCAGACACGCTAACAAGCAGACGGCAACAGAAAACAGAGCCTGCCTTCTTCCTGGAGACACTCTTCTAATTCAACATGGCTGAATGAGTTTCCTCAGCAAAATATTTAGTGTTGTACTTGACATTTTTCCTGCCAGAGCCTCAGCAAAGAAAGAACAGAATTGTCACAACAGAAATGAAACAGATTTGACATCGAACAAAGTGGCTGAGAGCAAATATCCTCAAAATGGTATGTGACTTATCACTTGTTAGATACTGCAACACTCAGTGCTTGTAACAAACATTTTTTTCAGAGGTTAATGTCTGGCAGACAGTGCTTGGCTCACTTCTCTATCTACTGGCAATTATAACCAGGCATTTGCAGAGAAAGACAAACAGAAGGATCCTTCTCCCCTCCCTGAGAGCAGCTCCCCAACTGTAAGGCTTGGGCTCAGAGCTAAAAGTAAAACTTTTTGTGTGGGCTCCTGGCTGAAATACTCCTAATGCATTCCCAGCTTCAGGAGCAGCTAATGCCTCACTCCTAGGCACTGATGGAGAATAAGAATGGGGACAAAAGGAAAATCTGAAGAAGCCATGTATGTTTAAGGAGGTGACTGATCACACTGCAGTGTGCACATGGGGATTAGCAGCTGATGGAGAGTTCTGACTGCATGGAAGAACCTTGATGCTTATGAGGCTACAGAACAGGGTCAAAGCAGCACAGGCCCTTGGCATAAACACAAAGAGCCAAAACTCTGAGGAAACCTGATAGTGCTGTCCCCCTTTCAGTGCTGAAGTTTGCTACCTCCCCTGCTACACAAATGCAGGAGCACTCCAGACAAAGCAGCTCCTTGCTGGGAATTCTGCCATCACACACAAAGT
The DNA here is from genome assembly GCF_971803275.1 of Cyanistes caeruleus. Lineage (NCBI taxonomy): Eukaryota > Metazoa > Chordata > Aves > Passeriformes > Paridae > Cyanistes > Cyanistes caeruleus. The sequence goes on from NC_141717.1 coordinate 12,135,485, forward strand.
AATAGCAGAAGATCACTGGGCTGTACAGCTGTGCAGTTCACATCCAGCCCAGGCCAGTGCAGCTCTTCATAAATCCAGCTCAGCTACTGAAAAGTTTCAGTTGGGAAAATCAGGAATTGTTGAGGCAGGAAAAAAGATCTTTGTCCCCTGTGTGCAAAAGGATAGTGTATTTCAGATAGTGAAGGTGACCACTAACCACCCAGCTCAGCCTGGATACAAAGGTTATCTCCTCCTTCTGAATCTAAAGGTCAAAGACTGAATGTGGATAGCAAGTGTCTGTGTGGGAAGAGAAGGAACTTTCAAATTCAAGGTGTGACAACAAGACTGGGGGCACTGCCAGAGGAACAGTGTGTTCAGAGCACGTCATGGACTGAAAGGTCAGCCAAGATAGCTGGGCTGGTCAGCAGCTAAAAGGACCCCAAGACTGAAGGACAGCCCGGGGCTACACAAAATGAGTTAATAAAATTATAAAGAAAAACAGGTTTTAACATAAATAGTACCAGCAGCTATTACCAGCTCCTAGCCCAGATTTGACTGAAGAGAAATATTTTCCCAGGGAAACAGTTAAGAATTGACCATCTGACAGACATGTGCAAGGAAATACTTCCAGGTTACTGAAAAAGAAGAAGAAAACATAAATACAGTCACACCTGCCTTGTAATGAATTTGTTTAGCAGAGAAGCAGCAGGACAGGATCTCTCCATCCTCCTCTTCCCCCCCAGTACCCACAGACATCACACCCAGTCTGCCCAGTGCACTCTTCATAAGGCAAACTGCTTTGCTCAGATGAATTCCATTCCCCATTTACAGCCAAATCACTTTCTAGAGCACAGAAGAGAACATAATGACAGCATTTAGTGAAGGTATTGGTTTGAGCTTTGCATGTTGTTGCAATGAGATTTGCAATTACAGCACCCTCTCTCCTTCTCTGCACTCTGAGATGCTCTGCTGTGCTAATTTTTCTCCTAAGCATCCTTCATCTGTGTGATCATTTACCACTGCTATGTTCTCTCCATTGCAGCAGAGGCAGTCCCAAAATCTTTGGCGTTTTTTTCCAAACCAAACAGGACTCCTGGCAACTCCCATAACACTTGGCTTCCAATTAACTGCTGAATATGAGGTCATTTGAGTCATCCCCATCAAGATCCCAGCAGCTCCCTGGGCTACAAGGAGGACAAACTTCAGCTTTCATGTGAGCATGGGAAAACTGCATGGGAGCATGACCAACCCTACAGGCTGTCTTTCCCCTAAAAATCAACTACAGCCCTTGCCCTTCAAAGCATCTCTCTAAAACAAAGTAAACTGCTCAAGAAAAAAAAAAAAAATCACAGATGGTGAACCCAGCAGAAGCTGTATTGGAAAAAAAGAAAAAAGGTTCTGAAAAGCTGAACTAAAGGGTGGCACAATTAAGCACTTGATCCTGGAGTTTACTTATCTTCTTTAATTATTTCTAAATATTAATACTGTTAGTGAAATCAATTCTCAGCTTCCAACAAGTGGTCCCCAGCTCCATTTCTTCAATTTCTCCCCATCAAGAGCACTTACTGAAAGCTTTTCCCTTCCTCCTAAAGATCTTGTTAGTTTGGCAGGAAACACAAGTTCTTGTTGAGAAGTCCTCTGTCTAAAAAGATTTTCTAAAATGTAATCCTAATTTAGTAATTGCTGCAGTATTTCCTCATTCTTCACGACCCATCAAAACCCTCCCCAGGCACTTTCAGATGTCCTTTCTAACCTTATTCTAACACAGCTGCTTCCTATCTGGAGATTATTCATCAGAATTACTAAAAAGCAGTTCCTCTGGGAATTTCCAAAATCTACCCAGCACAGGGTAAATCTCTGCTAACTCACCATTGCCCTACCCTGGCACAATTCCAGGTGATCTTTACCTTAACCAGTTTTAGATCAACACCAGAACAGAAATGCCACTCATTCCAAACATGCCCTAAATGCAGAATAATAATTTGGATGTTCATTACAAACCTAGGAAATTAATGCCCTACAGCAAAACTTGGTGCTGCAGCTTGCAGCTGTGTTTGAGGAGACATAAGTTTGAAAAAGAGGAAGGATAGTGATTTTTTCAAAGGTTGAACAGTTTCCCTTCCTTCTGCCAGCACCAGCCCATTCATCAAATAAATATTCCTCCCACTATTGCATAAGTAACTAAGAAGAAAACACATTTTATAATTTTAACCAGGAACTAGAGCTAATCCCTTGAAAATGTGCTATGGGAAAGAACAGGATGGCACCTCTGCAAAATGCCACCCCTAAGATGAAGCTTCTCCCCAGTCCTCCCACCAGCTGATCTGCTCTCTCTGTAAATCCAAAATTTGACCTGACTGACAAGAAGCTTGAAGCTCAAAGAAAATCCCTTTCTGCAGCATTCACACCCCAGAGTGGCTCAGAAACAGCAGGAACAGAAGTGGGTTCCTCCAGGATATTGGGTTAATTTTAGGCAAAGACCTGAGAAGGGCTTACGTGAGCACCATCATCATCATCCTCACTGCAACCATCACCCCCCAGGTCACTGCAGCACTGGCCATCACAACCCAGCCACAGCACCTCACTCTGAGGAGCACCAGAGCCACTCCAGCCTGGGTGTGGGAAGCAACTGAAGAGTAAAACATAGCCAAAAAAAACATAAAAAGGTGTCTGACCCTACATTCATACATCTGAGTTCAGGCCCTTCCTCTGCTGCTGCTTGTTAGCCCCTCTTCAAACACACACACAACCCCATTCACCACACACTTTCTAATTAGTTGAAGAAAAGGAAAATCAATAAGAAAGAAATTAAAGTTACAAATCTAACTGAAGTCAGTCACACACCCAGGGAAAATGTGTTCCTGGGGTAAAGTTTATCTAGTGTCATAATTTTATTGAAATCCTATATCTTCCTATTGACTTTTATCGTTTCAAGCTGGATGCCAGAGTTATCATTATTAGAGTCTCAGGGTTGCTCGCAGGCCTGAGGTTTGAGGTGGCTTTTTTATTTTTTTTCCTTTTATAAACAAGCTGTAATTGTCTGGTTTATTGATCAATAAATCTTTCAACTGCCTCTCTTCACCCCGCTTCTGTTCTGGTGAGTCTCCTGCACCGTTCTGTGCAAGAAAATATAGGGTTGTTGTTTTTTAAAGAACAGATTGCTTTGTCATTAGCAATGAGAGAGCAGGAATTGTGCCGGTCAGGTCCAATAATGGCTTTTTAATGACAGATTCTAGTCACACTAAAATCTGCTTTATTTCCACACGAGTGAACTCTGACTATTAATCCACAACCCAACGGCACAGCTCGCTTGCTCTCTCACTTGTGCACGGCTTAGAGCCTGGCAGAGGAGACAAGACTCTGTGCAATGGAATCACAACATTTCCCACTTGGTGCTTTTTTTGATGGCACAGAAATATTCCAAGTATTACATCAGCTTTTTGTTTAATTAATGATAATTTTGGGGGAATGTTAACAGGCTGCTTCATTATCAGAAATCAGTGACAAGATTTCTTCCCCCTCCTCTTCATCTTCAGACTCCTAAATCCAAATTAGTTGTAATAAGGGAAAATTTCAAGACTGAAGAAAGATACGGAGCTTCAACATCAAACAGATGCTATTTGCAATCAGGTATAATTTAGCTAACTATTTCTCGTAAAAACACCAATAAAAGAGAGAGATGACTGTGTAACAGATCTGGGCTTTCTTGCTTTAAACTCATATATAGAAGGGAGATATTAAGTGGGGCTTGACCAGATGTTTAATATTAAAATTAGCAGTGTGGGACACAGGAATATAAGCCAAAATGTGGTTAGAAATAACTGAAGAATACTTAAATATGTTAGACTGTGTCAGGACCTACTGACAAAATATATGCTTAGGTTACTTGATAAAATTAATCACATTAGCCTCTGGTCCCTGAGCAACTACCTTTGAGGAACTCAGAAATGGCAAGACAGCAACTGAAAATAGGACAGAGGAACAGACCCAACCTTTTAAGAGAAGGACAGATCAGAAGATACTGATTCTGGAAATTATAAATCGCTTCAATATTTTGGTATCTCATAAAATACTTGAAAAAAATATTAACAATCAAATTGCAAGCAGCTAGAGAAGAATTAGGGACAAGAAACAATCAACTGAGCTTTAATATGAATAATATGAAAACAGTCCAATTTCCTTCTTTGACAGGTAAATTGTCTACTGAATAAAGACAAATAATAAATGTGATAAATCTTAACCGCAGTAATGTGTTTATCAAAGAGGAGAATTACAATTCAAGAACATCTCTGTAATTTGGAGGAATGAGTTTGTATCAGGGTGATGAAACTGATGGAAACAAAGCACTGAGTGCCGTGTGGCAGCAGAGCCAGCACAAAGACATTGCAGCAGGAGTGGGAATCTGCCCCTTGCCAGGGCTGCCTGTCTGCACCTTCCTCATGGGAAACACCTGCAGCCCCTCTTCAGCTCCAGCAGGACACAGGAGATGCCCTGCACCCCCCTGAAAAGCACTAAGCAGGGAATGGGAGCAGGGATGCTGACAATTAACAGGTTCTGCCCCACTCTGAGGGCTGTTAAGCCTGACTTTGGAAGTAAGGCTATGTTCAAATCTCATTGCCTTGTGGAAAGTTTAAGAGGAAAAGCAACAACCAAGCACGGCGAGACCCAGGAAGCAGCAGGGACAGCAGGGGCTAAAGACACATTGGGTCAGACTTTGCTCTTATGGGAGCCACATCTCCCTCTTGGAGCACTGCTAATTAGCACAGCAGCTAATGAACTCTCCCAGAACAAAAACCCCAAGAGCTCTCAGCCAAATAAAACCAGCAAAAGTTAAATTACCAGAAACTTCTCAACCCCTCCTTGCCTTCAGCATCATCTATGAACACCAGAGGGCAAATGGTTCCCCTTCCTCTCACCACTCTCATCTTCTTTACAAATCATCTTTAAGCCAAAATTTTCTACTCCCAAGCCTACAAATAGCTTTCTTCTCAGCTGCAGCCATTTCCCAACACTTCTCTCCGTGGCTGACCTATTTTCACATTACTTTGCAAATCAGAACTGACTGCAGACACATATGTATACACACACCATTGACTTTCTACTCAAGACCTCAATTAAAACACCATTTACAAAAAAAAAAGCCCGTTAACTTCATAAAAATAAAAACATCCAGCAGATTTCACTATCCTTGCACTGACAAGACCATTAGGAAACATTTTTTTTAAAATATCTTTAATTCTCAAATGTGCCTGTCTATATATCAAGCCTCTGCTTGTGTTTTTGCCCCTCAAGCCAATATAAAGCTACTGCAGGAATCTAAAGATGGATTTAACCTATAAAGAAGCCTTTCAGATGTGCTGTGCCCTACAAATAAGGCTTCTCCAGGAAAAATAAAATATTTGTTGTTCTGAAGTCCAAGTACCCCCATGCACACCTAACAGGAACAGGTGGGGAGAGGTCAGAAAGGCTGATGGACATAACCACAGGCACACAGCAAACCAGGAGTCCCTGTCTGATCCATCATCTCTCTGCAAGGCATGGTTTTCATCTGTTTTCTCTCATAACAGAGCCATTTTCCTCCTAAGAAAGTCAGATTATCATTCAGGCTGAATTCAACTTTCTTCCCGAGGTTGGAAGTCTGAAGAAAGAGAATACCCAGGGAAACTGTGGTGGAAGAGGACACTACCAGGCAGAGAGCACAGGAGAGATGATCAAAAACTCATTTCAGGTGCCAGAGCAAGGCATTCAGAGACACTCCTAGCTTCTCAACCACCCATTCTTAAATTTTGGAGAAACTGTAATCCGATTGCTTTTCTGGCCAATGTTCAGCTGGCAGCTTTAAACGTGCTCCTACAAATACCTGTGTATATCTTACATGCTCTTGTGTTCCCTAGGTTTTCCTCCTGATTAATAGTCCTCCCTTTCTAACTCTTGTCCCTCTCCTCCAACACTTCTCTGCAGAGAGCTCAGCTTGCCTTCTATCCTGGCAATGAACCAGAGCAAATAAATCCACTGTAACTCTTTTAATCCGTCTCTGATAAATCTCCTGCTTTACTATCTTCTGGAAAATTGTGCACGGTCTCTGAAAGCCCCATTTTGCTTATAGCACGTCCATATGCCAGCTGACAAGCAATCATACAACTGACACTGCAACAAATTAAATATTATCTGACTAAAATACCCCTGGGGTCCTCTTGCTTCACAGTGAGTTTAACATGTTTAGTTATGTTTCTTAGCCTCCTGCTGCTGTGAAATAATTTTATTATTTTTCTTTTTCTTCATTTAGCTCCCCTCTACCGGAACACTCACTGCTGCCTATCTCCAGAGTGAGCCTGTTTTTCTGTCTCAGTGTTTGGCATTTCTTCATTCCAAAAAAAAAAAAACCACCTCTTTTTCCTGTCATTTCTCACAGTCCCACTGCTCAGGCAGTGGCAATCTTGTGTGTGTACCTGCCTCAGCACAGGGTCACTCCCCATCTGACATCCACATCTGACACCATGGGCACGGTTCATGTGTGAAAAACAGTCATTTCTTTAAAATAAAACACCCAAAACCTCCTCAACATACCTTCTTCATTCTAGCCACTAGACTACCATCACTGCCAGAGGGAATGCATACAGCTGACAAGGGAATGGATTCATCCTTACTGGCAATACTAAATTAATGTTGCCTATTAAAAAAAAAACAACCAAAACCCAAACAGCAACAACAACACCCTAAAAATAAGGAAAAAAAAGTTTTTGTAGCAGTACATGAGATTCTTATGCTGCCAGTCTCTGCAGTGTATAAAAATTCATCCCTATGCTCATTCCTTACACTCCTATTTCTTTCTCCTCCTGTCTGTCTACTAAGTAACCCAAATATTGGCCTCTAAAACTCTTAACTGCAGTTTTAACCACTTAAATATCATTAACTTGGGAGAAAAGTAAACTGAACTGTGCTCAAAGGCAGTGCAGTCATCTCTGCAAGAACGAAGGAGGAATGGCCCCACCACCCGGGCTTTGCTCCTGGGGTATTTGGGCTAAGACAGAACTCAAGCAGGAGGTCAAAGCTCTCACATCACATTTTGAGGGGACAAAAAAAAATCAAAAAAACAGACATGAGTTCATCCAATCCAACACAGCACATTCCATTGAACTCCAAATTCCTTGATCCCCTCATGATGTGTCAACAACTCCAGGAATATGCCAGCTGTGGCTTTTTGAAGAAGGCGAAGAAAAAGGGATTTTAGGTGATGCCTCAGAATATACATCACCTGACTGATTTATTAGAAGATATTAATAATTTCCCATACTTTACTTAATTCATAAAACATTCCCTCTACTGCCTCCAGGGTATAAAAGATCAGTGATTCCAATAAAAGTTTCACAAACCATACATCAGGTTATCTCCCAGGTCACCCATAGCACACCTGCATTATCTTTGTAAAGGACTCTCAGGGCAGAGGGGACACAGCCCTTGGGCCCTTGCAGCCCAGCAGTTCCTCCTTCAGGGAGGGAAGACTGAACTGAGACTGAAATCTGGCCCAGGGTGCACATTCCATATTACATAAAGCACCTATAAAGAAAAAGAACACCCAAGTATATTCTTCTTGAAAATAATAATAACCATAAAGGGTCATTTCACACCCAAACCATGCTCCCAACAATAAGACTGAGCCAGATTATTTAATCACACCCAGTGATTTATCCAGGACAAAGCAATGACAAGCCTTTACTTTGAACTAAAATTCTATGCTTTCCTTGGATGAGGTCAAAATACTTATTTTACATTATATACATTTCACATTACCTACATGATGAGGGTTCCATGTTTTAACTTGTATCCTTTGAAAATACAAAAGATCATTTTAACACTTCAGTCTTATAAAAGATGGAAACTGCACCAAGCAGCACCTCCTTGGCTGTTTTTAGGATCAGTTTATTCTCTCACCCAACACCCACAGAATGTGCCTCATTAGCTTCATCAGGAGCCACCTTCTGAGTTTGCTGTCAGGCAGCAAGTGAGCACCACGAAGCTGGGCTGATATTTAACCCTGTGACCTGAACTTCTGAAAGAGTTTCCTGCATCTGAAAAGGAAAATGTGCCACCTCAGTGCTCAGGACTGCAGGTTCTGAACAGAGGTTTGCCAGATGTTGGCCCTTGAATCCCAGATAAACCTCAGGGCAGGGGGAAGAGGAACCCATAACCCTCTGTGCCTGGGATCCTGCTCCTCTTGAGACCCTGAGATGGTGAAGAACAAAATTATGTTTAAGAAACAGCTTCCACTGAAAGACCACTTCAGGCGGGTACTTCACCAAAATTCCAGTTGCACCTTCACCTTGGGCTTCCCAGCTCTGGAAAAAATGACATTGAATAAAAATATTTGAAAAACAACCTCTCATTGACAACTCCTCTGGACAGCTTTATTGATCATATGAATATCCAGTCCTTCTGAACACTGAGAAACTCCTGACTTTGCCAGTTTTCTGGTGAAAATTAATCCCATTACGTTTTTTTCACTGCTTGAAAATGCATTTTCTTTTATCAAGTTTTAATTTGCCACCTTTCAGCTCCATTGAACATCTTTGTTGTTGCCTTGCACAGACAGGGAAAACAACTCCCAAACAACTTCCCTAAACCATTCATTCATTAGATTCTGTGCTTTCAAATTGTCAACTCTTCTTCAACTACTTTTTAAAGTCGACAAGTCCAATTTTCCAGCATAACTGCTTTCCCAGTCTTTCACACCCTCATCACCCATGTCTGACTGCTGCTCTCATTCTGCTGCATCTTTGCCTGAACTGGGTTGATGAGGAATAAGAGAAACAGAGAAGACACAAAGTCCTGGGTGTCTTCAGCACCTCTCTGTAACAGGTACATCCTTCCCACTCCTGGCTCAGAGAACAGGACAAGATGTTCTCCCAAAAGCTGCTGAGGCAGAGGATAATAAAAAATCAGCAGGTAAATCTCCTCAGTAACGCCCCTCAAACACAGCAGAAGAGAACACAGAGAAGAGGATGTATCTCTACACCTGCTCAGAACCTCTCCAGTTCTTGTGGGAACAGCCCACATGTACAAGTTTCCTTAAATTTAAACATTTCAGAACTGAAATTTTTACTTCAAAATAGCCTACTAGTTAGTAAAGCTAATTTTAACACTAGCTGCCACTCAGTGAACACCTTCCCTTTAGTATCACGAGACACTGCAAAATTAATTCACTGACAAAATGACATTGCTTTCTTTTCTCTCTCTCCACTGTCTCTGCAATATTAAGTCAACAAAATATTTCCTCAAAACTGCATTGACATCAAGAATGTTATGCTCACACCATTAGACAAAATGTGAAGCACTGAAGTCGTGCTTCATTAAAAACAAGTGGAAAAATCAGTTTGCTAGAAGAAAAACATTATTTAGGAAAGATATTCATTATACACATCTGAAAACCAATTATGATTAAATGTATGAGACAGAAACATTCATCATCCTTTTAATTAATATTTGACCACAATATTTGCATTTTCAACAAAACCACATTTCAGTAAAGAACAGAAACACAGTATCAAAAAATCTCCTTTGGTTTGTTTTCATAGTAATAAACTGCCACATTCTGGAGAATGGAACAGACCATCAGCTTTTCTACTTCTGGGCACAACTTCAAAGTGCACAGAATATGGTACAATCACAGAAATAACTGGCTAACAAAAGACAGAGGGGAAAAAGTTCCTCCCTGCCACAGAAAAAAGCTGGTCAATAGCAAACAGTTAATGATGATTATCCTACTTCCATACTGCAACACATCCACAAAGAACTTTCTGAACAATTTTAAGGGACATTAGTTCAATTTTCACCTTTGCTGCATTCCACCTAGCAGAAACACAATCCAAAGGATGCCCAACCCACCACAGACAGAATTACAGAACTTGGAGTTTGCAATCAAGTCTTCAAGAAAACAAAAAGGTGAGAACAGACTATTTTGCACTGCAATATTTAAGCCCACAACACTCATTGCTAAATTTGTCCCATCTCTGGAATAAAATCCATTGTGATATGTCAGGAAACACTATCAGAACATTTTTTCTTATTCTAAAGTAAGTTAAAAGTTTAAAACAAAGTCATATATCTCATGCTATATTTGGTTCTTCTGCTTCCATTTGGAAAATACCATTATATTATTTAATAAAGTGCTTTTCAATAAACCTGGCATACTCCTGACTTAGTACAATCTTTCTCAAATACACCTTTATCTTACCAGCCAGTGCTGTAGGAGATGATGCCATTTTCAATGGACTCTATTATCAGCACTAGACAGACTCAGACTTGCACAACAGTTGAGGTTTGAAAGCTGCTCAAGATATTGTCCTCCCCAACCCTCCTGGCTTCCCCTTCTCTCCAGGACCATATTCCATGGAATTCTTCCAGGCAGGTTCATGAACACATCAGACTCCCCTCTCCAGAAGACCAGGGCTGTGATCCTGACATTGGCCTTGTTTCCTTCTCTCAGGAGTCATTTTCAATTATTTAACAGCATCCTTAACATCCACCTTAGGCTGTTTAAAAACCCCTCCACAATCAACGTAAAATCACCTGGAATCCATAAGCACAAAAAAAGGGTTGATAAAAGGTAACAGGAACAAATCACACAGCTGGAACTTCTGACCACCTGACAATCCCCCCCTCTCAACTTATTCCAAAAAGCTGCTCCTGTTTCATTTGCAGCTATTACTTTTTAGACTTGTCCTTATTATTTCACCTCCAATAAAAACATTTGTGAGCTTTACCATGTTCAAAGACAGCAGGACAACTGCATTGTTTTTGTCAGTGCAGCCCCAGAGATGCTGGCCACAGTTATTAATTTTCTTCAGCTTGTTGAGGGTAAAGAAGCACCCAAAAAGCAGCAAGTGCTAAGTTTCTTCCTGTCTCCCTGTGCACAGCAAGGATGCTAAATGCACAGACAAACAAAATCAACAAGCAAGGTTATGCAGAAGAATCTCTGCTCCAAATACCTGCCCCAAGTCCATGGGAAAAGTAGTACAAATCTTACAGCAGATGTCAAATCTTTTCAACTTTTTCTCTGAATCAAATTAGCTACTAATGAAACAGTTTATGATTAATACTCACTTAAGTCAAGAAGAAAATTAGGGGAAAAGCTATCAGTTCAGAACGCGAGCAAATCACATCGGCTCCAGATATACATAATGAAAGAGTATACGCAAAGAAAATACTACAGCTGTATCTTTAGAAGTCTTCACTTTCTGAACAGGCTGTCAAAACAGTGTGATCACCACGTAAGATCCTCCAGTGGCACTTCTGTGACACGAGGAAGAAGGTACAAGCAGCTGATGTACCTGTGAAGTACAGCTGGACCTTCCGATGATGGATCTTCTGACGGTCTCAACACCTGCAGCCTCACAAAGGTTTGTGCCTCACTGACCTCCTCCACAGAGCTCCACTCAGGGAAATATCCATCCCATCCTCCTCAGGCTGCTGGGCAAGACCAGGCTGGCTCTGGATTCCCCCTCAGCCCAGGGAGCAGGACACCGAGGTCAGGGAGGGAGGAGAGGGCAAAGCTCAGTCCATCCATCCCGTGTGTGCTCAGAGCTGCTGAGGCAGTGCCTTGGAAGCAGGAACAGAACACAAAATACCGGCTAGAAATGATCTTTACACCTATGAGAACAATCCTTGGCAAAAATTTATCACCTCTTCCTCCAGAGTAATCTTGTACATATTTGAAGGTATGCTTCTCTGCAGTATTCACTAGTGTAATTCTTCACTTTTTCCTCCTGCTTTTTACCATTTCAGTAGATGGTTAATAAATATCAATTTCTCTCCAACAACTGAGAAGAACCATTCTAGCATATCTCTCAGTTATCCAGAGCTGACTGGAAGGAGAGCCAGGAATAAATGAGATGGGGAATAAGGACAAGAAATCACTTTGTAATTAAAAACTCAGGGCCAGCCAACAAGCAAAATGCAGAATACTCAGAGCCACGCTAAAAATCAAAGCAGAGAAGAAATGTCTGTGGTCTTTGATTAATATTCTGTATTTGCACATCCAACATGGGGTTATCCCATACACCTGATTTTAACACAAATTTCTAAAAGCTTTAAATTTAAAAACAAATGTGGTACTAATCGAAAACCCTCCCTCACCAAGCCTGTGGCACACCTTGCACAAAGACCTGCTCCTCCAGAGGCCACAGAATGGAAACTCTAATTGTGTTTAGGTTTTGGATGTGTGAGAAAGGAAGGAAAAAACACTGTCAGTTCAATGTGTATGAAAGAGGATGACATGAAAAGAATAAATAGGTTGAAAACTAGAGAGCTCTAAAGTTTTCACCTCCAAAAAAATAAAAACAACAACTTTACGCAAAATTTTAAAAACTTCTGAGGAACACGAGCAAATGAAGGAATTAATCTCCAGCTGAAGTCTGCGTGCTTCTAAAAGAAGGTACCTATTCAATCATCTTTTTCTTAATCAACAGCTTAATACTATAAACAGCAAACCAGCAGCATGACAAATGAAGTTTTGAGAGAGAGAGAGCTTCTCGCTGCCTCCTCCTGTGGCACCAAAAGGCAAACAGCTGCTCGCTCTGCCTCGCACGCCCCGTCCTCACACTGCCACGCTAATGGCTCTTCTGACAAGGCAAACTCTAATATTAGACACTGCTCTTATTAGCTCAGATCAGAGGGTGCTGTTAAACCCTGCAGGTACCACACTCTGCCGAGGTTGCTCTTTATTTCACAAATCATGTGTAATTGCCTCTTTAATATCACCCACTGAATTGAGTTGAACACAATCATTCTTCTCTAAATTCAACATTCATGCACTTCAAACATATATATTTCATTCTTAAAGAATACTTTTTACACAAAAAGTACTTCAAAAGCTTAGAATTGAAGTTATTAGACAATTTACCCCACCGATACCAACAGCAAAGAGACACACAAAGGCAACTCCTCCCATGCTCCGAGCAGCAATTGCTTTTTCACTCGCCACGTGAAGAAACAGGGGGTCTCTGAAGTGGTTTTAAACCTTTATGTTTCAATGAGCAGTGTGTGATGGATACGGCTGTTATTTGCAACGCCACAGGAGCGTATTATAAATAAGCCGGTGTTATTTATAAGCAGCGTGTTGTTCTGCACAGCAGAGCAGCCCCAGAGGCACGGCATCCCACGGCAAGCTGCCTGCCAGGGAAGGTCTGACGGGATGTTTGCATGCAAGGAAAGGTCTGATGGAATGTTTGCACACAGGTGATCTCTGTCAGGGGCTGCTGGAGCCTGGCGGGAACCGCGCGTGCCTGGGAGGGCATCGCTCAAACAGCGAGACCCCAGGGGCAGCAAAAGGGATGGGAAAACAAGCTGGGCTGAATTCTGCATTCAACATTAAGGAAATTTCTGTGGTGTCTGCTGTGTCTGATAGCAGAGCATTTTGAGCAGACCCAGAAATGACAGCCTGTCTGTCTGTGCTGGGGGGTGGTTAACGCCAGCGTGAAGCGCTTGCTCGGTGCGGACTGAAAGGGGAGGGCAGTTTCTCATCATTAATGCTTACTTACACTCCACTCTCCCACCAAGCTTGCTAACAGTCTGGCATGCTAATGGATAGTAAGGAATTTTTTTTTTCTCCCTCTTCTCATCTCCAGTCTTACTCGCTATGTTGGAACCAATTTAATTACTCCTAAATCATCTCCAACAACGCACACCAAGCCTGGCCCTATATTTCTTCATGAGGTGTGATTTTATCCCTTACTTTCTCCTGCTTTTTCACTTATTTGCTTTTTAAACAGAAGAGATTACTGTCAAGATGTGTGAGTTTTGTATTTCCCTGCCATTTACAGATGACATTAGCCTCTTCCTTGCTCATTCCTACTAAAACAATGCTGTCTCCTGGCACATCAACTTTAAAAAGCAAATGCAATTGAAGTTATCACCATGCTGCTCACAAAGAGAGATACCTGCATGATATAATTGATTCCTCTTCTGATCTCACTGGTTAACAAAAAGAATTGAATTTGGTACTCTTTTTAACACATTCACATATTCTTTCACAGTTCCGAGTTGAACATCCTCTCTGCTTTTGTCCTTGGTCTCATTTTCAAAAACTTTTATCTTTAGTTCACCAATTTAGCACAAGCAAGAGACTCCAGTCTGGGGAAAACTGGAGCACAGACAATTAAGGCAGGAGAGAAGCAAGAGGAAAAACGCAGTACAATATATGCAAATGCAGATGTTTTATAAGGACACTGTTATAAGGAATTTGTTCATGAGACTCTCCCACTTAGCAGTGCACAGGTGCAGGGCTGCCTTTAGGTTTTTAAGCTGCACTTTTTAGCAGTAAATCCTAAAGGAGCCTCTTAAGGGAGCTCAGCATCATCATCTCCATGTCCTAGGAGGAGAAACTGATACCCCCAAGATGAAGTGGTTGTGGTCATTCACCAGTTTAGAACTAAAACACAGAACTCTGAGGTCTCTCTGAGGATCTTCTCAGTGTTTGGGTCGTTCTTGTCAAAATAGAACATCAAATGTGCACCAGCTCTGTGTAGGAAAGGTTCACTGGCACTGTGCAGCCACCTCTGAGGTGCTGCCCCTCCTGAAGACACACAGAGAAGGGCAAAACCAGAAGGAAGCAGTAAAAAGAAGCAGAGATGGCAACAAGTATGGACATTCCCAAAGCAATTCTGTTGCATGTGCTGCAAATTCTTGACATTCAAAAGTCATGAAAGATCAGAAGATCTAATTCCTTTCTGTTTTTGCAGAACACCTATAACACCTACCAGAACCAACCAAAATGTGGCTTTGAATTTCAGGAGTAAAAGGGGAAATCTGAATGTGCTGCTTTGTCCCACTATGAGAGAATCATCCCATCATCTCCATCCCTCTGGAGATGAAAATTAACAATTCTACCTGTAGCCATTGATACCTCATCCTATCCCTCATGTGAGCAAAGGAACTCAAAAGTTTCTCATTTTCTTCTCAAGTCAGCTTTCTGCTGATGGAGCTTCAAAAACATTTTCAAATCAGTTCTGAGCAAAGGACCACAGCATTTAGATTGGGAAGGGGAAAAGCTCAAGTTTTGGGTCACAAACCCTACAATGACTTCCAGCAGCACAAAGCCAAAAGCTTTCCTGTATCTCCATTTCACACACACGTGAGGAGAGAAGCCACTCCTGGTGCCAGAGCCACCAAAATCTTCATCCTTCAGCAAAACCAGGGCTGCATTCACAGGATAACTCACTGAGCTGCTGAATTTATATGCAGCAACAGAACCATGTAAGGATCAAATAAAATTAATTCTGTCTAATAACAAATTAATTGTCCATGCCAACCTCTAATGTCTCCATCATCAAATGAATTTCCATGTTATTTACCCACCACAACTTCCCGTGGGGAAGGAGAAAGACAGCTGCTTAGATTAAACAGTGAAACAGAAGAGCCTCCTAGACAAAGAATCTTTTCATTTTCTAAATGACTGCTCTACTCCAAAATGTCTTCAGAGAAATAATGTTATTTTTTTCATTCTTTCCACAAAACCACGATGCAAACTGCCTGATTTGATGGTACTATTTCATCGTCTCAGAACTGCATGCACCAGCTTCTAGTGGCAAGGAGAGAGAGGCTCATGCAGAAATAATGTTCCCATTACAAGAAAAATAAATTGGCAATAGACCCAAGGAAGTTATTTTTCTCATTTCATACTTTTTTGAGGCATGGATCACTGTAGCCCTCACCTTATTTATCGACAACAGGAACATCTTTAAAAGGCAACAAACAAAACCCACTTTATGGGTAAAACTAAGCTATAAATTCTTCCAAAAGACAAAAAAGTGACATATGCTGTTTGATCCCCACTGCTCATATTTTACAATCTTATCTTAATGTCTCTAAAATATCAAAAATTGTCCAGTTTGACCACACCAGAGTACCCCTCAAAATCATTATCTAATGAACAGGTTTTTCTGGGAAATAAAAGCAAGCTTTCCCTAACAGCAATATCAGTGTTCCACCCACTTAAACAATCTACTACCGTGCCTGAGGACTGCCCAAGCTTAGGAAACCAGCCCTTAACAAAAAGCTGACCCATTTAACCCTGGAGAAGTCCTGGGAAGAGAAAGGCAAAAGAGGAGAGGATAGATTTGGAGTAACTGGGGTCTTTGACCTGATCAGTCCAATAATTCAGTATTTTTGATCAGAGAAGCAGTGGCAAAAGACACAACAGACCTTTTAGACAGAAGCCAAAGTGCTTTGTCACCCATCACACAGGTCTTATTTCAACAAGAGTTTAAAAGGTTATTACTCACAGGGTTGTCATGGGATAACCACCCACTAACATTTTTATTATTGTATATTTATATTTGTATTGAGAAACCTTTGCTAGAAGCCAACAGCAGGCCTGTGGTCAGACATACAAGAGCTCCCAAGATCACAGAGTGATCCTACCAAAATTCTGCCCTGACTGTCCCTGCAGCCACAGAGGGAAGCAAAAATCTGTGCACAGCAAAACTACAGGGCACGACCTGCAAGAAATCTCTCAAAAGCGAGCACGATCTATCAAACGGATGTAATTTATCCTGGCTGCAATGGTTTTTCTACAGAGAGAAGATTAGGAGCAACAGAGTCACTCTTCCAAAACAGAAACAAAACAACTTTTAGTTAAGAAATGAAGCAGATGGCCTGTGTAGATTAAAGAGAAGGTACAGAGCAGTGCACAAGCAAACCGCTGCGCCCAAATCCCACAGTAATTACCACGGCGGCGGCGGCTCACTAATGATGCCGTGCCTCTGAACTGGGACAAATTAACACAAAGACACACATGCTGGTGACTTGCAGCCCAAGGGAAGGTGAATATTGCAGAGACTCAGGCATTTAAGGCAATCACGACAGATTAAATGCTGCAAGGTAGGCAAGCGACATGCAGTCCCAAGAGGGAAGGGAAACGGGAAGAATGTGTTTCTCATCTGTCCCAGAAAACAAAATGAAAATGAAAACTGATGTTCTACACACATCCATTGTACAGACTCTCATCCCACTCGTTTTTCAGTATCTTAACTGTTATTCCATTTCCCTCGAACTCCTGGAGATCAGAATCCCTGTCACTGTGATTGATCCTCAGTCAGGATAAACCAGCACTACCTGGCCCAGGGGTTGTGCTGGTTCAAATGTGAACTTCCATAAAGTAAAACTATTTGAAACAACATCCCCTGCATTGACTTTCCACTCCCAAACACCGTGAGCTGCCAGAGCAGTACACCTGGAGCGGCCACCTAATGAACACTGCAGTTTTCCCTGCTGGGAGGAACGGCAGCTAACATCCCGTTCCAATAAGTTCAGGCTGTTTAGCCTGTGGTAGCAGCTCATTTTTCTGGACCTCTGGGAATAGAGGTGCAATTTCCAGTGTGGCTTTTTGGATATTATTGATGCCGAATTTTCTGGGCTTCAAGATCTGGCAGGCACTAAGAGTCTGCCTGGTATGGGCCAGAGGAGAGCAATTCAATATTATTTTGTACTTTGGATGATTTTAAGCTAATGAAGGTCCTATTCTTTTTTATAACTCCCCATGCAAATGTTAATTTTTAATAAACTTTGCCCAAGTAGGATTTAAAGCTTATCTCACAAGACATATTTAGAGCAGTGCCATGGTGAAGTAATTCTGGGGAAAAAAAATATGTACAGCTGAAAATAGGATATTTCTGCATGCTTGCTTCAAAGGCTACCAAGAGTTTTTTTTCGCAGAGACTTGTCATCAGACTAGTCATTGTGCAGGACTGGAATTATTAATTAACAACACAAACCTGTGCTTCTCACGTGCTACAGAGGAACACCATCATCACCATGAGCTCTGTGCTGCACATCAGTGACAAAGACACCCCCAGTGACATCCCTGGAAGTGCTCAAGGCCAGGTTGGATGGGGCACTGAGCAGCCTGGTCTAGTGGAAGGTGTCCCTGCCCATAGAAGGGGTTTGCAATGAGTTTTATGGAGTTTTAAGGATTCTTCCAACCCAAACCATGCTGAGGCTCTACAGCGTGGGAAGGCTGGTGGCAATGGAGAGGGTTGGGAGAGCAGCAGATTTTGTTTAAACTTCCCAGGGCTGGAAAGGTTGAGCTGATGTTAAAGCAGCATGTGGACTGAGCAAGAGGCTTGAGTGTCATCAGCCTTCCTCTGGTGACAGGGTGGAGCTGCTCTGATGGAAACCTTGCAGAGGCTGCTTAGCACAAGGCAGGCTGGCAAATCAGCAGCTGAGAGGAACACTGTGCTTGGCTGGGATCCAACTGAAGAGGGCTTTAAAAGGTGCTGCTGCCAAGGGACAACAAACAGCTCGTTACATATCCATGCTCAAGATCCCATAATCAATTCAAAATAATTAACTTTAATCATGAGAATGGCAGAAGGACCTCTCCTCACCGTTTTCAAAACCTGTTGAGCATTGTCTCTTCAAATCTCTAACCCCCACAGCCTTGTTTCTGTCCATCAGAAGTTAATTATGGGAGAGAGTTTCAAAATGTGTTAAGAGCTATCACATTTCCGGGGGTCATTTGCACTGAAGACGGGAAAATGCATTAATGGAAATGGTGCTGTGAGCATCTGAGCTTTCTCTGCAGCTTCATGGATTCAAGGGCACAACTTATGGCCTCTCTTTTACATCATCAGAACCATTCAAAAAGCTCAAAAAGCAGAGTGTTAACAAACCAGACTTCTTTGGTTCTTTTGCTAATTTTTATTCATATGTGTACAAGACTAAGTCCTGGGCATCACTTCTTCCCCAACAATACTACTCCTGTCAGCACCTGCATTCAACCAGTCCACAGAAATTTCCAAGAAGGAAGAAAAATAATGCTGGAGAGCTCTCTCAATGATCAGAATTTACCTTGTATTTCACAGCTTTCTTGGGACATTTCACTGAGAAATTAAACCTTTGACTTTGGGAAATAAATCATTTCCTATGCATAGGTCATCAACAGATGGCAGCATATAGAAAAGATGCTGCTCCTGAAATATTCATGTTGTTTGCTGCTCCAAGTTGTTATTTTACTTTGTATCTTGAGAGATGACACCCAAAAATTAAAGCCAAAATCTAATTTTGGTTTTAGGATCCTTGCCATGTTCTATTTAAGCTCCAGAAATCAAAATAACATAAAACTTTGATTTAAAAAAAAAAAAAAGGCCACTGCACCGATAGAAAATTCTTACCTCATTATTCAAACTCTTTTCATCTATCTCTTTAAAATTACCTTCTGCTCCCAATACCCACATCCATCACCAAGAATCACGAAGTCTGAAGGTGAGGATGCAGAATGAAGGGCCTGTGACCCACGAATCAGACACACATGGGTACTGGAATTCTAGTTCCCAAAAAAAATTCATGTTCTGTTCCCAGCAGCAAGAACAGCTGCATTGAGCTAAATATCTTAGAAATCCATATATTTACAGGTCCCAGAAAAGTGGTATGGCATAAAGTAGCAAAATCCACATGTAATTCCTGATAAAGATTTTTTTTCCCCCTCAATTATTTTCTAGTAAAATGCAAAAATGTGAAAAAAATGTTCAGCCTTAATTATCATCACTGAAAATATTCATATTCTCAGCACATGAAACCTATTAAACAAATTCCCTTTATGGCTGAAGTGTTCCTGCATTATGTGGCTCCACTATAGCCTCAAAACAGACCAACAATTCTGACTGAATAAAGAGACCATTTCTTAGACAGCAAAAGAAGTGTGGATCTCTCTTTCTAAAACAATGTAACAGAAATAAAAAATTCCTTTGAGCATGTGGCAAGATAAAATTGAAGATTCCACTTGATATACAAAATAGAAACCTCCCTCACACAAAGTACAAGACAGACAAATGGCAAAAAAAGTGCATACACATCACTGATAGGAAAAGCTTGAGAGCAGTTCTCTCTTTTTCTTAAATGTTTTCATATTTGCCCAAAACCAATACTGAACACATAAAAATCAGGAGTCTTACAATCTGTGTAACAGAGATGAGCATCACAAATTCAAACACTGTGTTTTAAGCCCTGGCTGTCTTTTCTATTTATCAGAGCTCCTGCAAACAATGCTGTGTTGGCCCTGCCAGGGAGGGACGAGGCAGCTCCCCCTGTGTGCCCCACCTTCAGAAAATTCGGGCTGCTCCTGTCTGAGCACCCACCTCAAATTCTCCCAACCACACAGCAACAGGATTTACTCAGCAGAGATGCTGGAACAGCTCTGGTTTCCTCTGCTTTGGGCAGTCAAGATCAAGTGATTCTCTGGATTAATTTTACCTGCACAAGCCTGGGTAACGAGCCTTTAGCAGCATCTCCCCAGACACCAGGGACAGCTTTTCCCTGCTGTAGCTCTGCTGACATTCACAGAGCCACAACAGGGAGAAATTCAACCTGAGGCTTATTGCACAGCAGCATTTCATCTTGGTCAGCCCACCAGCCTGGCTAAAGAGAGGATTTGGGATATCAAATACAAGAGAAAACCTCAAACACCCAAATCCCAGAGTATCTCTGCCCTGACATCCCTTTCAGAGCATCTTTTAAGGAAGCTGTGCTACCAAGGCAGGAGCAAGCAGGGGATCAGTCGTGACTTTTCAGTGTGGGTGACCTCCTCCCCCTGCCTGCCCCCAAATGAGTCTCCAAAAAAGGGGTTTTTTTCCCTTTCCCTCATCTTTTAACTCTTTCACAAAATGTCACATTGATTTTCAAGGCCAAAGAACAGCCACCTGACATCTGAGAGTAAGACCATCATGTTTTCCACTAGGAAAACCACAAAAGGATAAAATGAAGAGAAAGGCTAATGCCAAAGAGCTGTTTCACAAAGGTCACACAGAACACAGGGACTTCATCCTCAGCTGCAGCCCGTGGTAAGGGCACGTTGGGTTTGCTAAACCACTCACTTTGTATGTCACCTGCACACTGGGGAACAAAAAACTACAGAAAACAAATCTTCTTTAACTGCCCTTGGTCCTTAGAAATTTAATTACCTTCAGCACCCTCAAACTATTGGGACTACCCTCAGCAGCTGACAAAACTCTTTACCTGTGCTCAACAATACAGATGATTTTGATAGTTTGTTTAAAAATGCAGACAGCGAGGTTTCTCATTTTCCTAAAGCATTAAACTCCCTCTTGAAGTGTAACCTGAGATCAATTTTATTTCATCTGTTATGTAGAAGTTTTAATAAAGTGTTAAAATGAAAGATATTGAAAAATTACAGGAGAAAATAATCCTCTGAAATAATGTGAAAATGGAATGGGCAAACAATAATGCAGCTGGAGCAGAAAACTATTACATCCACTCTCAGTTTGCTTCCATGCTGAGCATCTCCTTTAATCTTTATAAGAGAAGGCAACAGTAGATGCCAGTCCCCATGAAAGTCTCTGCTCCCAGGTTTGTACTCCTAGTAAAACTACTCACTACTTCTGCAGGAAAGAACTTTCCTATTTAGAACAAGATAGAAAAAAACCCTGTTAAATCTGCCTGTTTATAAAACTCCTTATGTAAAGATACTATAGTGAATGAAGTATTAAATTATGCAGTGTGAGATGTAATGGAGTGAATTATATTCAGTAAGATCACACATTACTGAAAATATGCAAAAAAGCTCTGCTGCTGGCTTTCAGTTGTCAAGCTACACACACATACCTACATATCATATATATATATATATATATTTTGTTCATCTCATTATTTTCTACTGTCTCCACGTGTGATAACATGCCCAATGCTGACACTTGTCCTATTCTCCCTGGAAGACCCTACATTAGCATGTAAATAGCTGGCAGATATGAGGAAATGAAAGCAAGGAATAGCTCTTTAATTAACTTTAATCCTCTGAAAATCCATACAGCAATCTGTTCTGACAGTTTTCTACACAAGATCTTCTTAGGAGGTCCCTAAGTGCTGCCTGAGGATCACTGCCAGGCTGGAACGAGGAGAAAGAACGAACAAACCCATTCTGGAGACAATATTTAGGCATTTTCCTGCTATTAAATGATGACTGGTGACTGCCATCTGGCATTATCAGAGCTGTCATTAGCCTGACTCTGGATGGGAAACAAAGGGATGCCATAAGCAAGGCTCAGCACACTTCCCACCCGTCTGCCAGCCACATCCAGGAGCACAGGCATGGAGCAGCCTCCTCCAGTTCCTCACAGGCTGCACAGCCCTGCCCTCTGGCACTCCTGTTCTCAGCCCCAGCACATCCTCAAGGGGGTAGGACAAATTCCCTTGTTAGAACACTTGGTCAATCAGCTCTACAGCAGTACCCAGCCCTTCCATCCTGAACAGCAAAAAGGCTGGCAGACTGTAAAGGAGAGAGATGAAATGGTTCCTCAATGGCTTACAGCTTCCAAATGTGACAAGGGTAATTCATAATCCTCTATTACAAGGAAATTTCAAACAAATTTTGGTATGGGGGGAAAAAAAATAAATCTAAGAATAAATGGAAGGAGATGCAGTGGCACAGCTTTTGGCAACACAAGGTTGTTAAAGAACTCCTACCTGCAGGTTAGATTTAGCTCTGAAAGTGCTCCAATAGTCCCATTCCTATAAATTCATATTCTCCTGCCCATTGAACCATGCTAAGTACAAAGACTGCATGTCATCACAATTCCCCCCTCAATATTATTAATGCTGTAATATCATGAGCAGACATCTCACTTAATTCATCACATCATATTCCAAGGCTAAAACATACAGAAAAGATCCAGCATGGCAACTTCAAAAACTTGGTGACTGATAATGCTCAGAAGAATGCATCCTTTTATGAATATGTGAGCATGAATTTCAATTAAATGACCTTTAACATGACAGATTCCAGCTAAAGAAAGAAGGAAATCTCTACTGACACATAAATTACTTAAGATGAAGGTGCTCCTTCTAAGATTTACCTTAGACAGACTAGTCCTTATACACACTGATCACTAATCCTCTTTAAACTGTGCCCTACTTCCTGCAGCTCTGAGAAGTTATGCTCTAATCTGATCTAAATTTTCCAGACTAGAGAAACACCATAAAAAGTGTCCTTAACAGCTGTGATGACAAATAAAAGGTGAAATTGGAATAAGTTCATAAAAATGTCATAATCACATCCAGGACTAGTTAGAAGATTGCTCTTTGGCCATCTGGCAACAGTACCTGGCACAGATAATGCCTGAACCATGGCCTCACAGCTTATCTGGCAGATGATTGCCTCCCTTGAAATAAATATGCAGCCACCAACCAGGTTGTTTCATAAAAATTACATAATAAAATTAAATAACCCAAATAAATCAAATTTAATTATAAATTTTAAAGGGACAAGATGAGGGAGGGGAAAATCCATGAAGTAATACTGCAAATGAGGTATAAAAGATTTGAAATCTCCCTCTGATCCCAGAGAACAGGACCACCCCGCTCCATACACTGCCCAGAGCTGCACATTTCAGAGGCTGATTCATCTTCCAGACAGGCAGGAGTGACAGCAGCTGTGAGCCACTCACACTTTTCTGGGAATACAGTGATTTGTTTACTCACTGCAACACTGTTAAATCTCATGGGATATTCAGACACTTGTACAGGGAGAAGAGAATGAGCAGCTCAGAAATTGCTTCTTGCAATACGTGAACTTGCAAGAGTATCTCATATCTTTAACAAAATTTGAAATAAGATTTTTTTTTTTGACATTACCAGTTTCATAAAGATGAAAACAAATACAAATATCAAAACACTGAAAGTCATGATGCTTGCACGAAGCAAGAAAAGGTCATGTAAATGTAAAACATAATGGAGAATATAAGGAGAATATAAAGTATATGAAAACCACAACAATAACATTGATTTTTATTTTAAATAATTTCAGCACCATGAAGCCCCAAACAAAGCTGAAATGAGCAGCTCCACGTTCAGGGCAATCCTTTGAGTCTATCAGAGGCACAAGTGGCTGTAGCTGCACACTCTGACCCAGCAAAGATCCAGGCTCCAAAAAGAATCATCACAGCTCCTCTGCTCTACTTTATCCAGAGAACTGTGATAAAAGCAGCTAAATGCTTCAAGAAATTAAACTGCACTAAGAAGATATAATAATAATCTCAAAGCTGGATATTCACCCAAGACCAAAAAATAACAAAGGTGTTAACAGACAAAAGGAATAAAATGATTTATCATTAAAAATGGCTATCCTATTGGAGATACCAGACTGCAGACATCCTCCTCTGTTTTGAAAGCAGAGATAAGGTTGTTCTGGGAAATTAGAGTCATTGGCAAGGAAGTTTCACCTGAACATTAGGAAAATTAGTTAAGAAGGTTCAGAATTCAAAGCATCTCTTTGAGTTGAGTGTAACAAGATAAAATAGAGATAGATAAGCACGAGCTTTTGTGAAAGTAATTTAAACTGAACCAGTTAACAATTCTTTGAGAGAACTCACAGGAGAGTGAAGCAGTGAACACAGGGTTTGAAAGTCTGTTTAAATGACCGAGCATCCCTGGGTATTAATCATTATTTGAGAGTCAAATACCTGCTGGTGGGAGCTGCTGATGGAGGAGCACACCACCCCTCC
Organism: Cyanistes caeruleus; assembly: GCF_971803275.1. NCBI lineage: Eukaryota > Metazoa > Chordata > Aves > Passeriformes > Paridae > Cyanistes > Cyanistes caeruleus. Next base: position 12,159,970 of record NC_141717.1, read on the forward strand.
CTGCCATGGAAAGCAATTAGCAGGAGGCTGCACTGAGGCTTAGAGACACAAGTTTCCTTCAGGATCATTATTAGCGTAGTGGAACAGGGGCAAGCAGCAAGATGTGAGCTGACAACATAAAATATTAATGCCAGCAGAGCCTAGAGACAAGGGTGAGGCATTCCGGAGCACCCAAAAATATCAATAATGACGGACGAGCAAAGGCTGACAGACTGAGCAAAATCACACACAAATGCAAGTTAATGCAGAGGGGAAGGGAAAAACTTAAGATTTCACACAGTGTGCACACAGCAGCTTTCACACCACAACATCCTAGGGATTTGATTTTGACACCCTTGGAAGCTATGACATCCCTAGAGGCACGCCAAAGCCCGCAGAGAGGAGGGAAGGGACTTGAGCCATAACCTCCACAAACAAAACCACTTCAGCAACACAGCTCCAGGAAAAAATCAGATCCTTGTACTAACACAGGTTCACCACAACGATACCAGATGCTTCCAGGATATGACAAGACTCAAAAGATGTAGAAAATCAGTGAAATGCTGATACTAACACAGCAGAGCAGGCAGAGAATACACAGACACGTGCTGCAGGAAAGCATTTGCCACCTGAAGGAAGGTCATTGTCACACAGGTAAGGCACAGAAAACTGCAATCTGCACTGAGGGACTTCATAAAAAACCAAACACTCTCAGAAGGAGATACAGTAAAGACTTCACAGCTCTTCCACTGCACTCCTGTTTGAATTAGGCTCAGGTCTTCAGTTATTTCACCCAAGCATCTGTTTCCCATACTCCTTTATATCTGAGATAACAGTTATCTCAGTTAGCTGCCCCACCTCACAGGAATGACAGAGGGGAAAAGCAGCTCTAGACATCGAGTACTGCTAAAATGTGAGTGACAGTGTCATTCAGGTTCCCAAAATAGACAGCATTTAACCTTCATTAGTTGCTAAGAGCTCTCCTAAGTCTACCAAGTATTGATACTCGAATATTTATAACACATTTAACTCCAGACCAAGTCCCAGGACAAAAAAAGAGAAAGGTCAAGAAGGTTCCTCCCCTCCTTCAGAGTTTCTTATCACTACTTCTTGGGGAGGAAAAATGCCAGGAAAAAGAATTCATTGGTCTGGATGAATAAACCTTTAAGTCCCTAAGCTGTCCCTGGGGAGAGCGGCAATCGCTCTCGTTACATCTGAACAATGCGGCAAAATGAGAAGACACCATTTTTCTTAAGTTGAAGAATGTGAACTCTGTGATTTGCATTCAATGTTATTAGCCATCCTTTTAGCATATTGAAAGTTAATTACAAATCAAAACTTTGGATGCAGATGGTTAGGCACCCATTCATCCGCGCGGAGGCAGAGCCATGATCCGAGCGCAGAGCGGCCGTGGGGAGGGACAGCTCGCAGGTTCTGTCAGCTGAAGAACATCCAAAACACAGGGAATTCTCCATAAAGCCAAAGTATGACCTCCTACCCACCAGTCAGGCTTGGCAGGAAGTTCTTTGTCTGTTCTGATTACTAGTTCAACTAGATACACCTACTTGGATGTTCTGGCTGCAGTTAAGAGATCCAGTTCCTTCAGTGGAGCAGTTTGGCACTAAAACTAAGCCTGTGTAACTGCTGGCTGATGAGGGGCAACAATTCCACATCCCTGAGGAATTCTTAAAGGAAATAAGCTCTTCTTAGAGGAAAGCTAAGCTAAAAATATCCTACCTCTGCAGAGGGAGAAGTAGTGAGAACATAAATACTGAGAAAAGAGCACCCCAAACTCAGCCTAGCTAGGTGAAGTTTAACAAGAGCTCACAAAGTCACAAAGTTTGGTAGGAGACAGATTTAGATGAGTCAGCTTGAGCTGGTTGCTTGGAGGGATCAAAAAATTCCTTATCTTAGGGAATGAACCCCAAGAGAGGACACAGCTCCATGCAGAAAATGCACCAACAGCTGCAGCAGCTTCAGAACCTCAGAACTCACAAATCCATGTGAGAGGAAAGCAAGGCAGACAAGGCGTGCACATTTAATTACTTCTGTATTTCTGGTTTCCTTGTGTTATCTGAAGGAAAACATCAGATCCAGAACACGTGTTTCACACCCCTCAGCTTGCACATGCTCCTAGAGAGTTAAACTATAAACCTGGCTATTATTTACAGCTCCTCAGCATCCCATTTAGGATGTTTTCAAGGAATCCAGAAGGGTTTTTTTCTTCTCTTTTATGTAAGTAAAAAGCCAATATTGGAACGCAAGGGCTACAAACATAGCCTGAGGGTAATGCCACACATGACAAATTCATGTGCATAGATATTACATAAGAAACACGTTGCCTCACACAGGAGGAGGGGGTGGGTTAAATTGCTTTCTGGGGCTTTTTTAATAACTTCTTTGCTGGAAAAGATTTCATTTAAAGCTTTTAAAGTGTGATGACCATGCTCCATTGTGAACCACTCACTGAGCTACCTGTGAGCTGCACCCCTGTCACAATTCCAGCACAGGGAGAAAGCAGAGATGAGCAGGAGACACTCAGCATGTCCTGCTGTACCCTACATGTTCAAAGATTAAATGGCCACTAATCTGAGTGGTACTTTCCTGCACAGGATTGTTCAGAGGCACATGAAAGCAGGCAGCAACTTGGAGAAGGAAATCACCTGGGTTTTCAGCAGAGCTGTGCCTGGATGGGACACTCAGGCAGAGCAGGAAGGGGCAGCTGTTGCTGTTCCCCAGTGCTCAGGGAGAACAAGGAATGGCTCTGAGAAAACTAACAGCTCTGTGGTTTTAAACTGGGAGAGAAAGCAGAAAACAAACAGATGATTTGCTTGGCATTTTGCTAGAAGCAAACAGAAGAGCTGAGATTTACTTGAAGGACTGGTGAAGTGAACCAGAGACTGGAAAGAAAAATATTCCAGGGCGAGCTCTCCAAGCACTGAGGTGGCAAAGGATACCCCCAGCCCTTGGGGGGGGCTTTGGTCCATGCAGGCTGAGCCCCTTTTGCCTCATGTGCAGAATGAACAAGAGGGAAAAAGGATAATGGACAGGGATACACAGTGGGAACAGGCAGAAACAGGGAGTGAGAGATGTCACTGGAGTAAGCACTGCCTCTTGTCCATGTTCACTTCGTGCAAAAGGTCAAGAATTCTCTTGTATGGTGATTTTCATTTTTAAAAAACAACCCCGAATGGTTCACAAGCACTTCTTTCCCCCAGCACTGAACTCTTACATACACTATCTTAATAAACATCTTCACGTTGGAGAAGGAAAAAAAGCATTTTGTTTTGATTTCATTATATCTCCTGAAATTGCTTTTTTCTTTCTGCATTTTTTTCTTGTCATTCACTTGTGGTGGCCCTCACTGAGGGATAATGCAATAACACTTCTGACAAGGTCAGCTTCCCAATAACTTTGCAAATGGCATTTCCCAATGACAAAACAAGCACAGCTTCTCTGCTCTTTGTAATTAATATAATAGAAATGTCAACCTGAAAAGTTGGTCTCCAAAGGTAGTATGTTATCAACAGAAAATTAATTTATTAAAGCCAGAAAGTGTTTCCTTATCTGTAAAGCTGGAAATACTATTTACAGAGCAGAATTCCTGTTACAAGCATAAAACATAAAACTTCTGCAGCTTATATACGTGCCTGAAAAAGCAGCAAGTGAAGAGAGGAGTTAAATTGCTTAAATTTCCAGTTCAGACACTAGATCATTTTGGGAGCTGCACACTCCTTTGCCCTGTAGAAGCACACAGCTCTATGCTGTGTGAACATCCTGAAAGAAACATTACTCCACATCCATGTTTATCTTTAATTTAATCACAAGTTCAATGCACAGAATGAGTCTTCCCAGCCCCTCTGCCATCCACATAAGCAATAACAAGCTGCTGGTCTTGGACCTGCCTGTAACCCATCCAGCACATAAGGCAGGGAAAACTGGGTGTGGGAGCAGGGGCTCTTCCAGCTGCTTCTTCCACTGGATAGAAAACTCTGCTGCTCAAAGGGAGTAGGAGCATCTCCTCTCCCTGAAGGGGGAATGAGTTCTTGTCTCTGTCCCATGAGACTGAGCCCATGGAGCTTCAGGCACACCCCACTCCAAAGCTACCAGCTCTAGAGTCAAGTATGTCACAGCTCTCCCCAGGAGCTGCTGCGTGCCATGCTCTGAATGTCTCCTTTAACTGCTCACAAGGACGGGGAGCCCCGAATCCTGTCACACATTTCTTTCTAAATTTAGATTTTACAGCTCCTTCCAGGCACTCAGGACATGCAGAAATGAGCTCCAGCATGCCATGGGCACGGAGCAATAGCCCAGCAGGGAGAGTGTGCTCACATCTCAGGGGGGAACAGCATCCAGCAAAGCTACACATCCTGCAGCTCCAGTACAGGCTGCCAGGGAGAACCAGCAGAATGTACATTTTGCTGTGAAAAATATTTGCCACTGATGTCAAAGGCATCCTCTCAGGTGCCTGAAGCTCCCAGGCACGAGATCAGCACAAACCTTCTCAAGGCTTGCAGGAAAGTGATCGGTTTAAAATGTTTCACCCTTTCAGTGACTTTCTCTTTAACAGCTCAGTCTCAATTCCTTGCAACAGACTTGTGGCACCCAAAATAACATTGACTAAAAGACCACATAGGGTGGGGTTTCCATTTAGCCCAGTGTTGCTGTAGGAGCAAGTACCTGGGATAATACAACATTGGAATAAGCCCACAGCGCTTTGTGCATACCCAACAAGCAAAGGAACACATCTGCTGGAATCCTTGGACTTCACTGCCCAAGGAAAGCAAGGAGATGCAGACATAGACATATTTAAACCTTACTCTGGCAATGCTTCCCTGTGCTTAAAAAGCAGCTTGGATGCCCCAGAGGGTTACAGGACCTTCCTAATATAACTTCTACAAATCATAAGACTCTTGTGAGAAGAGATCTCCTCCTTCTGACAGAAAGCAAGTCCAGCATCATCCTGATGTGTAAAAAGCACATCCTCTTTTCCTGTCTCACATTTTACCTGTTGATCCCTTTTTAAATTCATTCAAAAAGGCAGTGATATTTCTAGGGAAATCCTGAAGCTCTGGATTCATACAGACAGAAAACTCAGCCCCAGCTCCCCCACTGTCCCAGACTGGTTCCACCTGAACAGGCAAGTTTACAGTCAATGATTTTTCACAGGTCCTACCCCACATAACACTAAAAAAAACCCAGCAGCTGTTCTGTATAGTGAGAAACTTGTAATATAATAATCTCATTACATCAATCAAAATTAATTAACTGAAACTACACCAATTCTTCAAGTTTTCTATAGGTTTTATTAAACAGTTGTTGACTCTGAAATACCACCTAAACAAATGTGCTCATAAAAAAGGGAACAGTACATTTCTCCTCAATGCAACAAATCATGGGTCAGAGACCATTTCCAAGATGCTTTGTAAAACCTCATTTGACTTCTAATATATTCATCAATTTAAGCAATGCTTGACCTGAGATGTTGTGAACACACATTGAACAAAATAGTCAGTACTGCATGATACTGTGCCAGGAGCAATCCAAAACTCCTCAATTCTCCAGACAGTCCTTCAGTTTTATAAAGATTTTGGGTCTTCATTTGAAAGGATGCTCTGACTGGTGTCTGAGTAGTGCAGCTGTTCTTACCAGAGGCTCCCATCACATGTTGAAATAAGCTACTGTGCAATTACTTAATTATCTCTCTCGCCTATCCTTTAAAAAAAAAAAAAAATCCACTGCAATTCAACTTGAAGCAAACCCAGTTAATCCAGTTTTATGGCTGAGAATTAAAACAGAGAGAAGTCAGAGATTCAAAGCTGCAGTTCCTGTGGCAATATCACCATTCTAAGAGGCAGCAAGATTAATGCCTTCAAACCCTAAGTATCTGAGGAACAAAGAATTGCCAAAAAAAAAAAGAAAAACAACCCCTTTTTGTGCAGCTTAGCCTTGCTGGTATTTCAGAGCCTGCTGTTCAGAAATCCTAAGCCCCTTTCCCTGTCCCTGGATGCTGCCCAAGCCTCTGCCCAGCAGCCAGGTTTGTTCTGCCCGACTTCCCCCAACAATCACTCCCTCAATTCCACCCATCCATCTTCCCTGCCAGACCTGCTCAACCATCCTTCATAACTCAGAGCTGAGGAGCTGAGGAATAAATGTTACAGCACACGCATCAAGGGAACCATAACTTTGAATTACCTGACCTGGGTGAGTTTAAATTCTCAGCCATAACATTGGATTAACCTAATTTCTTTTTATTGAATATTTTACCTTTAGAAGTCCTACAGCCCTTTCTCTCAGAGAAATATGAGAACTGAAGGTCATATAAATTCTTTTATGGGTATATTTCTAATTTTCATAATCTAACCTCTTAGCAGCGAGCATTAATATCTAGTGGGGGCAGAACAAAGCAAAATCCAGTCAGTATTCTGGGAAAAAAAGACCACATTTCTATTGTTCTTCACAAATACCTCATAAAATAACACATAACTTTTAACTTTGCTGCATACTCTGAATTGTTATAAAATTTTAAAAAACGCTCTAAACTCACTGCTTAAATAGAAGTTAAGTCAGAGATAACATCAATAAGAATACAGAGGCTGTCCTTGTGCCTCCGCCTCAAAAACATCAGATACAAAGACAATAATGAACTACGTATTTTTATCATTGCAAGGTTTACCAGATACATAATAAGGCAAAAGAATTACACAAAACCCATTCCCAGAAAATTGCTAAGATGATTTTTATGAGCTCTTTTATGCTTCTAAAAGAGAAAAAGGAAGCAAGGCCCAGGGGCCAATTCATCTTCTGGCTCCAGGCTGGCCATTTGAAGCCACCCTCAGCATTTCCATGTTGGGATCCCTTGGGTGATAAAACCCAACTCTGACAAAGCACATCACCTTCTGCCCCTGCCAGACAAATTCCTGCAGGGACCACATGGTACACAAAGTACAAGAGCCAAAGTCAGGGAAAAGGCATGTTTATCCACTAGCTACAAGGAATTGAGACAAGAGCTGAAGAGCAAAGGGTCTCACCAGGGAGGATGCAGGGGAAAGCAAGAAGGGCTCCCAAACGTGTGCAGTGCCCAGAGCCAGAGCTTGGAGAAATGCAGACTGACAAGTCAAACTAAGGGAACTCTTTGAGAAGTCATTTTGGAGCACAGTAAGGAAGTGAGAACTCAACAACTCTGCTGCTTTCTTCACTGAGTCAAAACTGAGCGGTAAACTCGTGACCAAGTTAGGCAAAGTAAGCAACAATGGTGAAAAAGAAAACCGAGTGAAAGAAAAGCAGGCACTGCTCTGGGATCTCACACCAGCAAAAACACCTTCTTCTGATTTTCTGAAATCTGCAAATATCACTTGAGAAACAGTAACATTTCTTGGTTTAATTTAAAGATACTTTCTCCTCCCAAATGGTTTTTGTGCACTGCTTCAGCCAGTCTCTTCTACAAACACATCGATTTCAGCTTTCCTCACTCATTCTTTATAGAGAGATTCTGCAATTGTATCAGTAAATGATATCAGATCATGAACCAACCTGTTTCAAAGGAAAATGGCTTGTACTCATTTTATTCTGGAAGACAATTGCCATTTGCTTAATATAGCCATGATATTTTACTGAGGTAATTATACTCTTAGCTATCAGTAACAATTAAACCCTTAGATTGAGGTTGCTTAATAAAGGTCTCAAAATAAATAACACATTCCAAACACAGTATTTTAAAATGTCAAGCATGCAAATAGGAGCTTGTTATGAATATAACGAAGCATCAAGTATAAAGCAGCACAGAGTTAGTTTGTCACTGTACAAGTGTCTGCAAAAATTGCCACTGGAGTATGGTGGGATTGTGCTCAGCTACAGAAAGGGCAGTGCTGCAGATGAAACTATTTCAATAAATACAATGGCTGGTTCATGACAAGGCCAGGGTGAAGGCAGCAACACTGCTGTGCTTCTCCAGGAGCAGGGCTGAGTGACTTGGGGAACAGCTGAGGCTGATAAAATTTGTATTTGCTCTTTTGTATGCCCTGTAGCAACTTCCTTGAAAACTGGAGTTAGGCCATTCCATTAAAAGCTAAATAAAACTCTGAAGTAGACAAATTAGAGGGTACAGACAGAGGATGAAAAGGGAAAAAGAAAAAAAGAAAATCACTCTCAGACTGTGAGATCTAGAGAAACTTGAAATCAGGTCAACAGATCCTAGCAGGCTGCTAGGTATGGAAGGTGAGAGCATGGTTGAAAGGCCCTCACAGTGTAGGCTGCAAGAGGGTTAAGAAAGGTAAAGTAGACCAGTGATATACGTGACAAAAATAAAAATTTAACAGGAAATGTGTTGTCAGAGCACATTATTTGTGGAGTTACCTTGCAGGTAAAGACTGCTAAAGAAGTTACCTCCAACACTGCTACATGTGGAGGGAGCTGCATGAGCTCCAGGAGGTGGTTAAGTGGGTCAGGACTAAAACATGACACAGCAAGTAACGGGAAGGAGTTACTAAAAAATAAAAAAAACTACTCTACAACAAATTTGGGTTATACAGAGGAAAAAAACCTAAACAAACAGACCAACCAAAAAACAGTGTTAAAATAACTCCTCACAACTCCATTTCTCTGCAGCACTTCCCACCTCATAGACAGAAGGCAGTCAAAGGCCAACAAAGGAGGATATATATTTTCTTAACTCCAACAAAAAATGTCTGTAGAAGCAGTCTCAAACTCCCAAATCCTGCTTTCTCATCACAAAACTCTGCACCCTTTATCCAGTAACCCAGACACTCCTGTGGAAATCATAAACATGAAGCCCAGCAACCACCCTGCATCAGGCTGAACTCAGGAGCATTTTAACACCAGCTCACAGGGCACAGAATTATTCATAAAAGCACCTACCTCATCTCTGACCTGTTGGTCTTCATTCTTTAAAAAAGGCACCCTATAAGACAGGTCTGGGAATTAAAATTGATGATGCTACTGGTTACTAAAAATTTAAATTCAGCAGTGACCTGTTCTGAGCCCCTACATGCCACAGGCAGCAATTGTCTCCTTGCCTCTTTCCCACACCTGATAATGATCTTCTGTCTCCTGCTATTATCCTCCTCCACCCCTAACTACCAACCAGCTTTTCTCTGAAAGCATTTAACTGATTAATATAATCAAGTTGAAATTAGAAAGGCCTGTGCTCAATCTAAAAGGCTGCTGAGTCTCCTTCAAACACAGGGTGTCTTGTTTCCCTCTTCTCAAGGATGCAGGATGGTCCAAGGAAGCACTCACAAAACCTGCCTTGCTTAATTGCTGAAGAGGGAGATGTGAAATCACCTTAAAATGTATTTATTTGCCAGTCATAAAAAGAAAGGTAACTTCCCTGAGCTTATAAAAACCTACGAAGGGGAGACACAGTGAGCAGAGGGAAAGGTTTGGCCAGGGTCAGGCTGACAGCAGTTAACAACCACGTGTGGAGCAGCAGCACTGCTTAAATGACATCCACAGAATCATGACATGGATTGAAGGAAGGAAAAAGGAGAGTCATAACAGCCAGGGAAAGCACTGGACACTGCTCACAGCCCTGAGGAGCAGCTCAGACCTGCCCCAAGCCCAACTGTGCTGCCTGAATGCAGAGCACAGCTCAGGGTGTGATGCCCAAAAGGTCTGACACAAGGACCTGCTTGCCAAAGTGTCATTTTTAGTGCTGCTGAGTGCGATACTGACTGCTGTATTTACAGCTGATTTTTCACATATCCCAGGAAAAGGGTTAATTCACCTTCTTTGCTGCACACCCAGAACTTTAACATCCCTCCTTGTGCTTTAAAATCATCTATCTACATCCTCAGAAAAAAACATCATGCAGGACCCAATATGACAGAGAAGCCATCAGCATTATTTTAAATCTTTACTGATTACAAAACAAAGCAGATGGCAAATCAAGTCATGAACTCTGCATCTGCCATGCTTAATGAACAGTTTAATTACCTAGTCCCATTTCTGATGCATTCTTGCCATTCTCAGCTCTGGGAGTCACTAATATACTTCACACTGACTGATATCTCCAGGAACATGTGGTATCAGCAGTCAGCTGGAGTTGGTTAATCAATACTTGTTTAATCTCTAACTTTTACGGTGATGGCCTAAATTATGTCTCAATAGAAACAGATTTTCTATCATATCACATGATCTGGTTGAGAGCCCAGGAAACAAAGGGGAATTTTTCAGTCTCTTCTCTGGGCAGCAGAGTACCCAAAGGCAGACAAGTGCACAGACAGGAAATAAATGCAGTGAAACAACAACATCCAACACAGGCAGATTAGTTCAGTCGTTGTGTTATGCCTTATATGAGAGCAAGGGCTGCAGCTATGGCAGTGTGCATTCATAAAGCCCACAATTTCGGGAACAAATTGGACTCATTCGGACTAAGTCAGAAAAAGGAACTGAAATTTGGCTTCCCATTTTGAGTTTTGAGCTTCCAGCAAAGGATCATGCCCTGGCTGCAAAAAGCAGGGCCTTTTGTCTCTGGTTGAACCTGCAGTGGGGTATGGGCTGATCCCACACACTCTACAGCTTCTTGCAGAAGCTCCTCCAGGGCACACACGCTGCTCTCACTGAACTGAGGCTGGCAGGTCTAAACCCTGGCAGCAGCTAAGTAAAAACACAGTAAGGGCTGATCACATCCAGGTAAAATCACTGGAGGAAAGGAGGAGATGATAGCCAGCCTTTAGCCCTCCACATCAGAGGACTTTGGGGGCTTTTGAGTGTGCCTTTTTTGCTGTCCTCCAGCAACACTTCCACTGCACAAGGCCCAGTTGTGCCCTCTGGAAGCTGTCCTGAAATAAATAAGCCAGAGCTGGCTTTCCATGCAATACTGAGTCAATCAGCTACACTCAGATAAGGATTTTCAGAAAGGGTTTTTCATTTTGGGAGGCCTCTATATCATATAAAATTTCCTAAGAGATTCCAATTTTAGCCATTCAGTAGCAGAATTGAATGTTTTTAACAAGCCCAGTTCATAAACAAAGACCAGGAGTTGTGTGCAAAGCTCTCAGAAAAAGAGAAACATTCAAAAGCTTAAGGACAACACAAAAGTCAAATACAAAACTGTGTGAGTAAACATGGCACTCAAAGCAAATACAGCAGTAAATCAAAGAGGCAAAAAGGCAGAGGTGGACTAGGTGTTTCCCCAGCATTTCAGCTATCTCCCAGTACTGCTGAACCACAACTACCTCAGGTACTAAAGCAAAGATGAAAGATTTTCCCAAACCTGAGCTAAGGGAAAGCAAAAAGCATGACAGACAGCAAACCCAGCCAGGCAGATCTCTGAGAGAGAGAGTGAATCCATCCCTTCAAGCATCAATTTCTGTTTCATCACCTTAAGTGAACAGAGTGACACTCCAGGAGAAACCTTCCAGCCATCAAAGTCTGAAAGCCTCAGTGGTGTCCTAATCTACTCTTATGTTTCACTGAAAACATGTAAATCAGAAAACTTCAGTCCTGTCCTGATTTACAAGGACATAAGGGACAAAATGATCAACCAGCATGTTCTAAAGAGCAGTCTGTGAGCAGGAATAATCAGGATGCAGCTCCCACAGCAGCCCACACTCAGCAGTGGAACTGATGGGACTGGACCACTGCAGTAACATTCAGAGATTGGAGAATGCTGTTCCAGTCTGCCAGGGAAGAGAGATTTGTAGGGATGCACTGAAGTATCCCAGACTGAAACTGTCACTTCCAAGCAGTAAACCAACTGGAAAGGCCCAAGTAAGATCAAGAAAGCCCAAAAGAAGCAAACGAGGCAAGGAACAAAGAGAGGTTAAATGCACTGAAATGGAAATATGAGAGCAACCAAGACAGAGACTGTGGCAAGTAGCAACTGAGCACAACTGACAAGTGAGACAGGCAGTCTGTAAGAGCCACAAAATATTGCTTCAGTCTTAGGGAAAAAAAAATCAGTAGCCACAGAAGTGAGAAGGAGTCTGACTGGCAAAGCAAGTACCGCCTGAAGAGCTATTGCTGAAATATTGCTGAAAAACAACTTATTGTTTTTTATTCATATTTTAATACTCTTATTCTATTCATATTCTATTTCATATTCTAGGACTGAGACTTCCAGGTTCCAATCTGAGCCCAAAGAAAGAAAAACTGTTACAGCATTAAACTTGCACTGTTGAACACCTCTGACTCCTTTCAGGCCTTGTTTGCTCAGCACACAGGAACTGATTCACTGCCCTAGTAGAGTCAAACATACACAAATGCAGAAGTCATACTATCAAAAGCAATAGCATTTCAATCTTATATATAATACTCTCCCCCAAATTAGATTTTCACAGTCCTATTTAACAAGACAAAGATTGAATAGAGAGAACTCATCTTTTCCATTCTCAAATTACATAAAAGCACGCTGCAGTACTGGTGCCACTAATTAGATGATTAAATACCATTCTAGGTGATATGCTTTCAATGTAAAATAATTATTTTTGACAGGAAATGTATTTGCTCAATCTCATTTTAAATCTCAATATCATACTTCTTTTAATTAAATGAAATTCTTTCTTCTGATTTTGCATGAGAAGAGCAACCAGCAGGAGAAACAGTGCTGAGGATAGATTGTCCAAGTACCATAATGCATCTACTTCTTCACAAAGGACCTAGCATTCTCTGGGTGGAATATAAATTTTCAGAGAACAGCAAAGTCTTTATTCCTTCATAACAGGTCAGTTGAGGAATCACTGAGCACAATGAAAACCTCCCCTGTCAAATCACAAGTTTATTTGCCATGGTCTGATAAAGAACACTTCCAACGTTTCCTATGCTCCTCTTCAGGGGGGACACAGCAAACAAAGCAAAGGTTTGTCTTTCCATATAAATCAGGGTACAATCCATCACATGACAAACTAGTCTTGTGGTTTTGTCTTGTACTTAAAGAAAAGTAATGATATTTTTGTGTTCTATGACAAAAAGTGTTTCTGCTGAGCACTGGAAATAAGTTAACAAAGGGAATATTTTAGAAACCATCTGAGAAACTTCCTTCAGGGCTGAGCAGTCCAGCACAACGTTAGACAGCTGAAAAGGTTATAAAGACAGGTTTTTTATTGGGCTCAGTATGCACCTGTGTCTTATCCAGCCATGGCAATCCCAAACTAGAACACTACAGAGAGCTGCCTGCTGCTGGGGCAGGAGAAGGGCTGGGGAGGAGATGCCTTTTCTGTTTCCATGGAGAGAGTTTGGTCCACCCTGACTCAGTGCAAGGCTGAAAGAACTGCATTCATTTTACTCTTTGCACTTCTGTGACTCTTCATGGCATCAAACTCTGCAGTCAGAAGATCTGATGGAATATCCACTTGTAAAGTGGCTGCTTCATGCTTACTGCACCACACATCACAGCTTTTTTGGCGCAACAATGACATGGGAATTACACAAAATTGGGTGCAGCACAATTAAAATCGATCAAAACGCTTTAGTTGACACTGAAAATCAAAGCCTAAAGCTCAGGCACCACAGCAGCTCTTTCCCCTCCTGCCTCCCCGTGTGGTGATGTGCCTGGCTCCCTCTCATGAGCTCTGACTACTGGAGTCTGACCTTCTGCAGACACATAAGCTCATTTACGTGAGCAGCTTTATAACACCAGGGAGATTGCTCAGATGAGGGAAGTTTTGCAAGGAGTATTCTTGGAAAGTGAAGTAACTCTCATTCTGGCTACGGCAAATTATTATTCCCTTTGTGGAAAGAGAGCTCTCAGAATTTAATATAAAATTTTCAATGCTCTGCAGAGTTCAGAATTATTGTATAGAATTTCATCATGAGAGCACACCTGATATAGGATGATGCAGACTCCTTTGATATATTCTATAGAAAGAATCTTAAAACCTATTTTCAATTTACTGGTCTAGTGCTTGCCATTACATTTGAACAGACTTCCAGTGTAAGAGGAAGGCAAATCTCTTACTCTCTGTAAATTGTTTTTCCACAGGAACAGTTGACAAGGTGCTGCCACTTCGTTCTCTTTAGGAAAGGAGGCAATGCAGCCAAAGCCATTATAAATTCCCTTCAGTGGCTCAAAACACTCCAGCAACAACATGATTCAATTCTCTGCCCTCACATTGATGCCAAGGCTCAGACAAAGTCACATGTCCCCAGCACAGCTGGGGGGAACACGAGCACAGTTTTAGGAGGTGCTGGTCCTTCCATTCCAATGAAGCCCTAAAAACAGGTTCCACATCTCCCACCGCAAGCATTATGCAAAGACCCCAGAACAGTTTTGTAACAGCACCTGTTACAAAGGTGAACAAAGAAGAAATAGGAAGGGCTGCACCTGGCAGAAAGAAATAAGGACATGGGCTTTTCCAAACATGGTGTGGGAACTCACCTTGGTGAGGAGCACCACACGTTTCTGCAGCCGCCTGACCAGCGCTTCCTGGTGCTCTCGTTTCTTCTTCTCATCCAGGAGCTGGCTCTGAACACTCAGGATTTCCTCCTGCAGCTGCTGCCGGGCCTTCTCCAGCATCCGGGCACTAAGGAAGATAAAACAGAGCTGTGAAATCCTGGGTGCTGCCTCTCAGTCATCAGAGAGATCAGGAAATTCAGAGAAGCATAACCATGTCTGTGCCACTCTCATCTTACAGCTGCACCACTGGAAAATGGGTAGCTGCAGCCTCATTATCAGCTGTTGTCAAAAAGAGATATGAGAGAAGAACCACCCCAGGGACAGCCTTCTTGTGCAGCACAAGACAATTACTGGAACCTCACATGTATGAAGAATTTAAATCATTGCACATCTGTTTCAAAATCAATCTGTTTGCCTTTGAGAACGTGCCTTGTTTTCAACAAATAACGCATGATCTTGGGTTCTACTGAATCTTTTCATTTTTTTTCCAAACAAAGTAGAAGAAAAAGTAGGTTTAATATTATCTGTTTTGACTGACAGATAGTACTCACCAAGTAATTACAGCTACTACCTGCACACCACTCTTGCCAGCAACTTATGCTGGAAGAGAAATGTCTACTGAGGGCAGGTGATTAGCACTTCTTTTGAGATGTGGACATGATTCTCAATTAAACCAGAACAGCCTGGGCCCTCCTCTTCTCAGCTCTGCGTGCAGCAGGCTGTGGTGATGCCCAGTTATCCGTGTGCTCCTGGAGAAGCTCTCCACGTGTGCCCCACACACAGTTTCAGCCCTGGGACACCCAGGGGCAGCTGCCCCAAAGCCCACATCAAGCACTCATCACACATCAACTGCTGGCAAAGCACTTGACCAATAACAAAATCCTGTGATTAAGAGTCAGTTCATTCTTTCAATATGATGAATTTATCCAAGACTGCACTAAGTAGTTAATGAGTGAGCAGGACACAAAATAAAAGTACTGCACACAAGTCAAAAACCCTCAAGCAAGTGAGAAAGATCAAACTCAACATCTCCAGCTTAGCCAGGAACAGAAGAACTTTGTTTCTCTGATGCTAGAAACAACACTGGAAAATGTATGAGTGCTTCCAAGAGGTCTTATTCATCATTATATTTGAAAGAAAAGAAATAAACATGCTTTTAAATAAAATAGCACTATTGTTGAGGTACTGTTTAGATGGATCCAAAAGGGAATACTTAAAGAACCCTTCTAGCATAAGTCAAGTACAACTTGCACTGACAGGTCACCAAATTGTATTTGGGAATTGTATTCTTGGGAAATGTATGTAGGAATTCACAAGAATTCCAAAGCAGCTATCTCCCTACTTTAAAATCCTTCTCTTTGAAAAAAGTATTTGTTTTAAAGTACTGGATGAATCAGAAACCTGTTTAAAGCTCCAGTTCAATCTGGAACCGTTCGCAGACCAATCTAATAATTGGGAACTGTGAAACAGTCTCTTCATTGCTGTATTCAGGTTGGAAGGTTCATCAAGAGGGCTTCATACCTGCATTTGAAACTGGATAATTGCATTGCCAGGGCACCACTACTTCCTTGGACCTCTTTCCATTAGGTAATAAGGGCACCTGTGCCAAGAGTAACATCTCTGGTGATGGAACACTCCTGTGGGTCAAGCTTGCAGCAGGTTAGTTCTCAAAACAGGGCAGAAAGGATGGGTAATTCCTGCTAACCTCAATTTCTGCCTTAAGATTTATTACAGTTTGTTCAGCAATATTCCTTTTTATGCATAGGGTAAATATAAGTACAAAACCTTCACTAACTGTGATATATGTGTTACAACAATGAAAATCACACCGCAGGAACCTTCCAGCAAATACTTTTTTTCTATATCAAAGAACCTTTGCCCTAATTAGAGTCAGAACAAAAGAAAAAAATGCAGATATAAGATTAACTACCCTGAAACAGCAAAAATCTCACATTTGATTATTGCAAAACATTTTGATAGGCAACAGAGCAATCTTTTTTCTTAATCTCCCAATATTGTGACTGATTTCTATAAATGTTGAGTGGACTGACAAATGGTGATTGATTTGACATTCACCAAGAAAAATGAGATATGTGCTTGGTTTCCTTCCCAAAATAATGAAAAATATTTGAGATTCATGTCTGATGGAGAGCACATTCAGCCACACACAAAACTCTTAAGCTAGGCTGGAAAACAACTGTTTTAAAACATGAGAGAAGTTGAGCAAAGAGAGACAAATGGGCAATTTCCTCAGCCACTGCATGGAAATAACACCTTCATCTGTTTATATTTCAACCTCAGTACAAATGTGATGGTAATGTACCTAAAATTCAAAGGCCAGAGATGTCTCTGAAAGCGAGGACAATCCTCAAACTCCCTGAACTGTTACCATAGGTTTCCTTGCTATGGGAGGCGTGAAATTCAACTCCCTCACAACTCTCCACACCATGCCAAAGTACATTATGGAGATCCTTTCTTCCTCTCTTTGGACAGATTGATAATTCTTCCAGAAACTGCACCAAATACAACATGAGCTGCTTCTATAAGGAAAAATCCGAAAGTTCTATTTCTTATTGACACAAAACAGGATTTGCAAGTAGGTGCTCAAAAGCAAAAGCCTTTAAAGCCAGACTTGTGCACTCTTCTTCCACCCTGATGACACCTATGGCTTTTCAGAAGTAATTGCTCGCTCAATATGAGCATTAAAAATTAAAATAAAAGAGGCACAAAGTTCTCCATTCAACATAAGCTTGGGGAAGTGGCATTTTAAAAAAATCTTTGCAAGTTCAAAGTAAACCTTTTAAGCCTTAAAGAGAAAAAGTCATTTCTGTTTATCAGCCTATTAATGTTCCTTGTTCCACATCCCAGTGTATGAGATGCCCACGTCTTTCTCTTCTGAGCTGTTTGAGGCTCTTCATATTTTGCTCTTCCCTTCTGTAATCCACTTTAATGCAATCTTAATGATAAAACTTCATTTTCCAGAAAATTCTTTTGAAAGACTGAGAACAATGAGGGCACACATTGAATACTGAAGCTATAAGATACATTTTAATAATCTCCTTCAAAAATGACAAAAGCAGTCGACAGCTTCCCCCCACCCCCCAGTGATCCATAAAACATTATTTTAATAATTCCAACCTTTCAGTAGCCAAGCTACCACCTCAGAGTTACTGAAAATAAAACAAAAAAACAAAAAACAAAACAAAACAAAACAGGGAAAGCAAACAGGATGCCAGAACCAGTCTGTGTATGAACCTGGGAGGAAAACAAGGGGTCCACGGCGACAATTAAAAGAGCAACACTGTCTGGGTCATGTTGTAGCTGGGAAGAAGATGAGACACGTGTACCTACCAGGGCCAGCTGTCAGGAGGGAGAGAACATCAAAGAGAAAAGCAGAGTGTGATGGGAAGAACAGTGAGGGAAAACACGGTGACAGTGCCACTGCACACACGGAGCTGAAAAGAGAAACGCGCTGCAGCCATCAGCATCCTCGTGTCAGAGCCCCAAAAAAAGGGTTAATGCAGAAGCTAATGAGGCAAAAAGGAGCAGGGGAAATTGTTTTGTAGCAAGACATTTGGATGAAGGAACACCCGTTCCTGAAACTTGACAACTCCCAGGCATCTCAATGAATCCACACGCGCACACATAAACCACACTGGAAACTGATAAACAGGGGGCTGAACTAAAATGTCATTTTTCATTCCAGTTCCTCCCCCACAGGCTTTCTGAGCAAACACAAAGGCATACACAAAAACAGGGTAACTCCAGCATGTCTTTTATTGTCCAGGGGATAGCAGCAGGACATCCCTGCCTGTGCTCTCCCTCAAGGATTCTTCCAACCTCCAATTTCTGACACAGACAATTTCCCCCCTCAGCCTCTGCCTAACCTGCCTCAGCACCAGCCAGGACAGGAATTAAAAATGAATAACAGAAGGGAACCAATGAAAACAGTCTGACTTAAATAGGCACAGGACACAGGAAAGAAAAGTTGAGGCTTGGTGAAACAGAAAAATATCCATCCTATGTTAAAAAGGGAAAAAAAATGATCCATTACAAAATGCTGCTGAAAAGACTGATTGGAGCTCTGAGAACACAGCTACAGATGGAGCTGACTAAACTAGTTTAACATTTAAGGCAGGTAAACTAGAAAAACCACCACCAGGAAGGAGAAGACTTTAGTGCTACAAGTATTTCAGCTCAAAATTCAGAGGTTTGGGTGCTAATTTTTACTGCAATAAGATTGGCATCTCTTTCTGCTTCCTTTCTTCTTCACAGACAGAACTGTGGCTATAGGGGAGCAGCAGCACCCTCCCCTGCCCTCAAATCCTGCCCTAACACTGGGACTGTGGGAGCTGTGGGGGCCAACAGGCCTGTGTTATTTACTGCTCACTACATTCAGAAAGAGAAATGGTACAAAATATGAACATCTTTAGTAGAAGTTATCACATGGGCTCTATTTTATTTAAAGCTTTAAGTGTGCCTCACAGAGAGCCATGTGAAATACTGCTAGACAAAATACTACATGAAATGGTCTACAGAGAGTTGGTGGGAAAACACACTTTCTTCTTCTATTTATTTCTCCAGCAAACATCTGCAAACTTTCTCTCGGTTCACACCTTGTATTTTCTCAAAGATCTTTTATATAACTCACCAGCATCAGGCTTCCATAAATCACAAATCATTCAAAAGTAAACAGATCATACATCATCTTGCTGCTAGATACACAAAGAAGATTCAAATCATATTGAATTTATAATGAAGGAACAACATAAAGAGAATTATTTTGCTAATGCGGCCAGATGAAATGGGTGAAAAGATGAAAAGCAGACAGACATTTGCAGCTTTATTGGTACACTGACAGTGTTTGGTCTGTGAGACAGTATTTAATTTTACTCCCTAACCAGCAGCGTAACTATCAGGCTCAGAAACGCAGTTCCACCACAGTGAGCAGTTAGAGAAAAGAAATAACACACATTTTCTGCCCCAGCCCCAGTACAATGGCCATAATTGACTGGCAGGAGCTAAGATTCACTAAAATAAATTCACATCAGGCATCCTGTGCTTCCTTCCATTCCAGGGTCAACACTGCAGCACACAGGACTGTGCTGACAGCAGTGACCCAAAGGAGCCCAGCCCAGGAATGCTGCCAAAATGCACAGGCTCCACCTGAACAGACCCTTAATCAGCCACTCAAGGTGAGAATCACTGTCACAGCTCTAAACATGCCATCCACATCACCATCCAGATGAGAATGAAAGCAGTGTCTTAACAAATGAGGGACGTCTGTGGTTTGTTTTGGTTTTATGTGGAAACATCAATAGTTTCAACATCCATCACTGAATTCTGGAATGAAAAGTATTTCAAGGAGGAGATAACTACAGGCATAAATGTCCTTTTTCTAAGCTTCTAAACCTCAAGTGTTCATAAGGCCAAAGCTTCTTCTAAAGGCATTTATTTGGCAAATAAAACTTCCACTGGTATTTAAAAACCACTGAGCCCACAGTGCTGGCTGTGCACTTACTACACTTGAAAATGCTGCTGCCTTCAGTGCAACTGGCTGCAGGAGAAATTATTCTGATAATAATTTCTGATAAAAAGTGATTAATATTAGCTTATGCAGGTAAATCTTTAAGGGCCTTTGCTATGTGCAGATGCTCATGGCTCTTGCTCCGAATCAACAAGAAGTCAGACATCAGTTACACTCTCAGCAAACAGATTCCCTTTGCAGTGCTTGGAGAAAAGCAAATACGAAAAGTTCTTACTAAAATGCAAGTAATTAAAAAGCAGGAGTTGAAACCAAGAGTCCTCTGTGATGATTAACACTGCTTATAGCCAGTACAGCACATGTCATCTCTCCCTGTATCATCAATTGCATGTGGCATTTGGCAAGCGTGGAGGACAGACTGTTTTAAAAGGGAACTCACTGGAAAGGATTTCCCACTCCCATTCTGAGAGAAGAACAAGTTAAAGGTGTCTTTCCTACACTTAGAGAATAGAAGGCCCACAGATGCCCTCTGAGCACAGACTGACCCACCAAGCCAAGCCAAGATGTTCACTGAACTGCTCAAAACGCATTGCAGGGAGCTGGGAAGGAGCATCTCCACTCCCATTATTCCATCAGGAGTTGTGCTCATTTGGTTCCCTCTGCAGCTCCTAATTTTGGCTCTCCTAACAGCCCTGGCTAGTGAGGAAGGTCAGCCTGTGGATGATGCTGTCAGGAAGGAACATGTGGAGCATGTTCATCACCTGAAGATGCCAAATGTCTGCTCCCTTCCCTATCACCCCTCA
The DNA here is from genome assembly GCF_971803275.1 of Cyanistes caeruleus. Classification (NCBI taxonomy): domain Eukaryota; kingdom Metazoa; phylum Chordata; class Aves; order Passeriformes; family Paridae; genus Cyanistes; species Cyanistes caeruleus. The sequence continues at coordinate 12,180,593 of NC_141717.1, forward strand.
CCCAGATTTGGGCATCAAGAACAAGGGAGTAAAATACTGGAGAAAGGGAACTGTCATAGGAGAGAGGAAAACAAGCCCCCAAAGAACAATCCCAAGGAAGAATTTTGAAAGGAAACCTTTTCTCCAGACAGGATCCAAGCACCCTCTCTGCAGCTGGCTTCATTTCCATCATCTAATTCAAATTCTAAATGCTTCAAAGTGTTATTACACTTTTTTCTTTGAAAACAAAAATGACAACAACTGAAACAAAACTCTGAATGAGAAAACCCAAAGACTGAAATAATTACTAATCAAAACAGCCCTGTACATGGGCTGGTGAAGTCACTGGCCAGCTCTACCCAGTAATTTCTCTTCGTGTCGGCTCTGATGAGTTTTATATTTCTAACATTTCATCAATTTGAATCACTAAATTCAATTTGCATTCACAGATAAACAGAGAAGGAATAATAAATACTCTCATCTGACCTTGAAGTGTGACACAGAAAACTGGCCTTGTTTTCATTTCAGGCAGAACCAGAATGAATAATGAAGTTGGCCCCACCAGCTCCCAATCTATAATCACACTTGTGGGCTGGAGGCTGACTCAATATGATGAAGAAAGTCAAAACTTCTCACTCTTTTTTGTACTAATATTTTCTGCTGCTCCCTCACTACAGGGATGAGGTCCCAAAGAAACATCCCAAGGATTTCAGTTTGTTGCACAGTCACAAGTGAAGGCATTGCAGTTTTCTCAACCCAATCCAGTATTATCTGCTTTACAAAGTGCACATTATAACTCTTCTCTCTCCCAGTAAGCTGCCAAGTCACTGGGACAACTCTCCACACCACACAGACAACTGGTAACATGAACACCACGAGTGACTAAGAATATTTCCAATTTCTGTTATACATTCCAACCAACACTTATCAAGAGAGTGGGAAAATCATCTGGGAATAGCATGAGAGCTGAGGAGCTCTAAAGAATAAAGAACTGATAAAGAGGAGTGAAAAAAAGGGAAATTTGCTTGAAGTGGTGAAAGAAATGAGTAGGAGAATGGTCGTGCTGAACCAACTTGTCAGCAAACAAATCTGCTGAAATTCTAGGCTCTTGACAGTTAGATAATGGCTTATCTTAATAAAATAAGAAGGGTCAAAGTGTTTAGATGAGAAAAACAAAACATTAAACCCTCCACTGCAATATAGCAAGTGAGTCCTCACAGACTGGTGACTCATTACAGCTTTGTGAAGGTTCCGTGGATCTGTTTCAAATTACCTTTTCCAATGAGACCTCATTTCCAATGTGCATTACAGTACTCCACAGTGAAATGAGGATTGAAATGAGGATTGTATATTACTGCTCAGTCACTCTTTTTTTTTTTTTTTTAATATCTGAAACTAACACTACCTGAACAAATTTACAGAAACACAATTGTCTAATGTATTTTTTGCAGAACAATTCGGTGATGGACCCTCACCATAACTCTGGCTAAAATCCAAAGCTATGGCTCAGCATTTCAGCATCAGGTTTTTGTCAGTGAAAATCCCTCCAGGTTATGTGATGAAAACTTGTCTCAGTTTTCACTGGGGACTCAGAAGAGAATTTGTAGTGTTACTTGTTGACAACAAATAAACCCAAACAATTAAGTGCTACCCCCCAGCATTAACCCATGGGACACTGGCACAAATAAAAACAAAGGAATGACTGAAAAGTCACTCAGCTATCTGTGACAAGCACTTTGCCAGACTGCTGCTCTTGGCTTTTCTTCCTCACAAGCACCAATTTAACTCCATCTCATATGTGCCTCCCACTCAGCTCATGTCAAAGCAGTCTACCACGACCCAAGCCATATTAAGCACAGTGTTGTAACAGACCTGCTAATCCTTAAATCCTCAATATGGATGCATTTCAAGTCTGCAAAGATCTTAAAATTTCCATGACCAAATAACCTGTAAGCATGGATTTTCCAAGTGTCACCACATCTCTGGGCACAAACAACACGTCATGGTAGTGTTGGATCTTTTCTACCGTGCTCTAACAACAAATCAGGATTCACTGCTAACTGCATCTGTTTTCTGCAGGATCTCTGCCTCATTTGCTGCAGAATTTGGAAGATTAATGAAGCACAGAAAGTGCTTGAAGAGAATGGTCTCACATAAAGGCAACTGAAAGTCTCCCAAACAAAAAATGTTTCCAATTCTTGCCTCTGCCAGAGCTCCTGGTGATACCATGACCTTTTCAAGGCAGTCCCTGGTGCTGAGCTCCAGTGCTGGGCACTGACACAGCTGCTGAAATCAGCAGCAGCTACTCAGGCCATATGAAGCCTTGAATAAGTGTTTTGAAAGAACATGTTCTAAATATTCCATACTGGCATCTCCAAAAATAAGGCTACACCTTCTCCTCAGTTTACATCTGGTAAAACAGAACTAGCATAAGAAGTAACTAATAAATTATTAAATTTTTCTGTAGAAGAGCATTAATAGCTGCTCATTAAGTCAACATAATCAACCATCTCTGCCAAGTGAAACAAGAATGCTGCATGCTACAGGAAACCAAGCTAAGGAGGTGTCGAGTGGCTTGAATTTGGGATTTCCTACCCCCTGAGAGCTTCACCTTGCAATCCTGATTTTGCCTTCCAAGTACCTATTTTCCTCATGGGAAAAATAGTACTTAAAATATTTAAAAACAAAACAAAACAAAAAAACCCCACGAAACATAAAAGCAAAACCATATATCTAAGAACAAGAATGAGGCAAAACAGTAGAGCTAGAATCTGCTCCAGAACCATCCACTGTGGGGTAAGCTTCATCCCAATTATATTACTTTACATTCTCATACACATCCATTTTGGGCATGTACATAAGCACAGGCAGACCCACAAAGCAGAGAAGAGCTGGTCTCCAGCCATCTGGTGTCACATAATGAGACTAAAGAAACTGGGATCTCTCCAAGCTCGGCTGTCACACCAGGAATATCTCCTGCTCCTCCTGCACTGGCTGTGCAGCCCTTCTCTTTGCAAACCCAGGGAATGTGTAGGGCTGCTGTGTCTGGGCAGCTGAGCAGAGGCAAAAGGCTTCCTCAGACCCCGTTTCCAAGCTGTAAATTTTTTTCCCCATGGAAAGGATATGTCTAAATCAGATTTACAATGAAGTGCTGCTAACCCCATTCCTAAAACATCCCGTGGATGCTTGTTTTCCTTTTTTCACCTAGAAATCCAGAGCACTATTTCAGTCTTCCACTGGACTGTTGACATTATTAGGATTTACATGCAGGGCACAGAAACCTATCTTCCTCTAACTTTAATCCCCCAAATTAGTTCAAAGAACTCATAAACCAATAAAAGGCAAGGGGAATAAAGCTGTCACCATGGAAGGAGAACTGCCAGAACAACTGCATTTATAGCCCTGTTACATCAATTCTTCTGCATCGATATTTTTAAGTGTTTAATAAAACAATACTACATTCAAGGCAATCTTTTTGTCATGAATACTCATAGAGAAACCAGTTAGGTGGGCATGTAAATAGTCTTTATACAGCAGTTTCAGGTTTCAAAATCACTACAATCACAGACAAATCAGATCCCTTCTTTTGCTGTGACAAGGAAATGAATAAAGATGTGGCAACCAAGTAATTTTGCCTCTGCATCACTCAAAAAGAAATGTTCTGTTCCATGCAATTGATATCAGCCAGTTGGCACCATAAATCCTGCATCAACCAGCCCCATGTTGGAGGGGCAGAATGATAGTCATGAATTCAAGAGGTGTAGGGAGAAGTTTCTGCCCTCAGCCCTGTGGCACTTCCATTCATCACTGTCTTAGTTTAAGCCCAGCAGAGCATGACATCATATGGTCTGGAATACTACAGAATTATGGGATGGTTTGTGTTGGAAGGGACCTTAAAGATCATGTCATTCCAACCTTCCTGCCACCAGCAGGGACATTTTCCACTAGACCAGGCTGTCAGAACCCCATCCAGCCTGGTTTGAACACTTCCAAGGATAGGGTAACCATGCAGATACTTGGCAAGGCTGATTTATCTGTCACTTTCAAAAACTGTTCTTACCATGACACCTCATTTAAAGCAAAGCGTGACAAGACAATGCCACTAATGTGTTTACTTCTGCAAACTCCTTTAGGATGGAAAGAAAAAAACCTTCAGGGGGAGCTTAGGTGGGCCAGCAAAACAAATTGGCAAGATAAAGTTGCCAAGACCAAAACTAAAACCCCAAGGCAATAACTGGGAGACACAGCTGGCTCTCTCTGGAGCTGCCCATCAGCACAATTAGAGCTGGTCCCCCCCGGCCCACGCTCCCCACGCTCGATAGAGGCACTTTGGCAGCCAATTGATGGGCTGTGCTCAGCACATCCTTCGATTGCCACCTGTCTTCCCTCATCATCTCCCCTGCTGCCTCCATTGTACCTGATTAATGCAGCCCATTCCTCCTGGTTATTTCCTTATCGATCCACCATCCCCTGCATGGGAAAGGCGTCAATGCAGTTAAGGGCAGGCACCTACTCGGAGACTTCAGCCTTCAGCTGCTTTCTGAGAGAAGAGTTTTGTTCCCACTGGATAATAAGAATCTCTGGTTAAAGGAGCTTTTAGGTATTGGCAATGTCATAAAATGTTCCTTGTGTCCTACTTCAGTGGAGCTGACAAACTCCACTCGCTGTCACCGGACTAATGAGAAAAGAAGCACTTCTAAAGAGCTCTGGGTACTTTTGCATTGCAAAGTGAAAAGGAGAAAGTAAGATATTTCAATGATGTTCATTCCAAAGCCCCATAAAGAGGAAAGAAAAAAGGAAACATTTCTGCACAATCACTGTATCAAGCAAGCAGCTCACTTATTAATCTCTCCTTCCTCCACATTCACTGGCTCGGGGGCTTGAAAAGTTGACACTTGACTTGAAAAATGCCAACTCTAAGCAGTTTATTTCCTCTTGAACTTTAAGAGCTGACTGAGACAGAAATGACCTTTAAAAAGGCAGGGTTAGTTCTTGTATGAATTGATAGAAGGATTCTTTGCTTACACAGCACAGCAAGGTACTGAGCAAATCTCCTATACAAACTCCCCTCTCTCACCAGAGGCAAGAACAACACCATGTTCCATCAGCCACAGGAGCCACAGAACTGCAGGATGTGGGACCTGGTGACCCAGCTTGTCTACAAGAGGAGAAGAGCCTCATACAACCATAAATCGATGACCTTATACATGCCCAGGACAGAGACTACACCAACGTTCACACCCTGGAGACACCAATCTTCCATCACAGGGAAGCAGAGCAGGAACAACCAAAATTAAACAGAGCCACCAGCCTGCACCTAAATCCCACCACCAATCCCAACCACACACCAGGCACAGAGTCCTGCTGCCAGTGGGACACAGAGCAAGATAATCAGGACTGGTGTTTAGGGACATCTCCCTGGTGGTTTGAGTTTGCTTACATCAATCTCTACTGAAGCTGCTGGGAAAAAAACCAATCACTACATGGCTCATTAATGATCTTTGAAGAGAGGCAGCTGGAAAATGCAAATCAATACCCAACAATAATTGCTAATAATACTTGCTGCCACACCAGTAGCCAGACATGTAACTGGGCAGAATACTCTTGTCTGAGGTCCACCAAACAATTAATACCACCAGATGTCTAAAGAAAGGCAATTGAAGGATTTTGTGGCAGCAGAGGACAACCTAGGAGTTTTGATAAAGGAAATTCACAAAGCAAATATCTGGGATGTTAACAGGGATGGGAATACACTGGGGATAAATAAGTTTAATTTGCCTTTGTGCAAATAACAACACTTACACGTACAGTATTTGAAGATATGAAGTGTCCTGCTGATGAATGTCCTGCACATTAAACTGAGATATCCAAATGATATTTCATTTACCCAGATAGTGTAAGAGTATTCACCTGTTTCACACTCTGTAAGGAAGGCAGATGTAGCCATTTTGGTAACAGTGAAATATTAATGCAGAAGGTGAGCAAACTTTCCACTGCCAGGCAGAGAAACTCCACAGAGGCAGGGTTGAAATTTTGTCTCCTTCTTTTTTTTTTTTCCCTAATTTATTTTATTTCTAGCCTTAATCTTCAACTGCTAAACCATGCTGACTGCAAGCAGTAAAGGACTGATGGAGTTCAGAAATCTCCAGTGAAGTATGAAGTATCACTTTGCCATCAGCAGCAATGAAATGCTTCCAATCTACCATCAGCCCACTTAAGCAGAAGCAGACATCTTATAAAGAGAACCCCGTGGCTATTCTGTGCAGGATCTTCTTTTTCTCTGGAAGGGAAATACACATCAAAATCAGCAAGGCAGACAGAAGAAGTCAAGCCTTATATAGTCTAGGTTAACTTATTAATAATGAATCATTTTTGTCATTATTCCTAAGGTTTAGTATCAGACACTTGGCGGGGGGAGAGGAGAGGGAGAGGGGTGTTTTGCTCTCCAGTGCAACCTGAGGCATGACAGGGAACCACAGCCTCAGTGGGATATTGAGTGGAAACTCTCAGATAAGAGCTTGGCATCTCCCTGCTGGTAGAGATTTACAAAATTCCTGCACCTGAAATATATATACAGTTATATGTGCAGTGTATAAATGTATATATATATATATGTACAGAGAGAGAGAGACAAGAACACAGTACTTACTAATGCATATTAAATAATATCAGCACTGTTTTATCCTCTGTAGCATTACAAGAGTTGCAAGTATCAATTTTTTTCATATTTTTAAATGCTGTCTGATTTCTCTGATTGGGCTTTTCCTGTGTGTATAATCACAGGAGGTCTTGGAGAAACTTGTTTACTTCTGCAATCCATTAGAGAGACTCCCACTTCCAAAGTTACTGCACAATCACTTCTTTTAACAGTCAATTTAACAGTGTTTAGCCTCCAACTGTTGCTCTCACTCACAGAAAGCTGCTTTTGGGGCTCTGACTCTTGTGCATAAAGAGGCTTCTTAACATCTTTAGGGCAATATGAAAATATAGATTTATACTGTAGGTGTATAACTGCTGCAAAACAGATTTGCTCAGCCGTAATACACATCAAACAACATTAAAAAACAGTGAGGAACTGCCATCTGATTTACATGAGATGTACTTTGAGACTTGTAACTTTTGCCTGAGGGTTTTAATTAAAGCAATTCATGTCCCAGGGCACTTTTATCGTAGCAAAGTGTCTTCCCCATTCAGCTGCTTCAAGGACTCTGCTCTCTGTGCTTTGGCACCATCTAATCACTCCCGAGGGAACAAACGGTAACACAAATGCAGATCAGAAAAACAGCTTTAAATGAAGCAAGGAAGATGAAGAACTAAATGTAAAAGAAGAAACAATTTTGTACCCTTTATTCAGGAGTCTGTTAGATGTCTGGAATGACAAGAAATGGGGAAGAAGGCGTTGGTCTGAGTAAAATCTGAGACTCCTGAGTTCTGTCACTGCTTGCTGAAACACTCCCAACATGTGTGTACCCAGATCTAACTTCAGCAGCCGTCATCTTCAGTCAGGGAATTCTGCTGTCCTGGCCTCTCTTTGGAAAGAAGAAAGGAGTGATCAAGAATCCATGTCTGGCAGCTCTTTCCTTCGTCATTTAATTCACTCTGAGGCAGGAGGATTTACGAGTCACAGCCACTTGGGTCACTCCAGGTATTTCAGCAGAAATGTACCCAGTGGCCCAGAAGAAAGGGTGGGATTTTTGCCCAGATTTCATTCAACAGTACAGAAAATAAAGTTTACTGAAGGATGAAGAAATGTAAACAGACAAGACACAATAAATTATCTTACTAGTAGGTTGTGTAAACCAGATTTTAGCAGTATAAGGCAAAGCAAAGCAAGGTTTTTGCTGAAAATGAGGAATCCATTGTTAACATAAGGGCTTTCACTCAAATACTGCAATAACACTGGAGTATTAGTCTAGGTGGATTCATTAACAGAAAGTGTTGCAAAAAATAACTTTGAATTTTTAAAATTTAAGGATTTAATCAATTTTGCACAAATACCTTAAGCAAACCCTCTCACCAAATTCATCAACACAGTGAGGGGGGAAAAAAAAAGTCTTTTTCTAAAACCTTTAAAATGGACCTCAAGCAGAAAAAGTGATAATTTCACAAGAAGCTTCGCAAATTCACAAGAAGCTTGTAAGAATACAGAAAATATCTCTTTCCATCAACAGCAACAGTGTCACCCCTGAATGTCAGCAGAGTTCCTTGTGGGTTGACTGTGATTTGGTGATGCTTTGCACAGAGCAGCTGCACCAGCTACAGGTGATGTTCCAAAGCAAAGAATATTTGCAGGGGCTCCTTTGTATGCAGCTGTCAGCAGGAACAGCCAGCAAGTGCTTCCCAGGCTTTTTAAATTGCTACAGATACGTGAGGTTATATATAGCACAGCAACTCTATATGGCCTTCATTCTTTATTCTTTTAATCAATGAAAAAAACCCAATAAAATAGAAATAATAACTAAAAACACCCAAGCAAGTAAGCCAGACAAGGAAAAACAAGGAGAGTACAGTAAAGACACACAAAAAATCACCAGGATTTAACAGAAGTTATTTTGTGCATGTACACTGGCTGAACTGACAGACTGATAATCTGGGAGAGGTTTTTCTTTGATGTTGTGGTTGTTCAAAGTTATTCTCAAATTGAATAAAAACAGTAAACAGCAAACCCTGGAACCTGCTTAAGTATCCAAGTATTCTATACTGTAGAGGATCATGCTTTAATGGCATGCATGCCCAAATGAGTAAATATTTTCTGGTCTTTGGCTAATTTTATGGCATTCTTAGTACTCAAAATGAGTATATATTGACGTGTCTACTTGGAATCACTTCAATCAATCAATCAGTCAATCAATTTTAGTTGAATTCATTAATCTATTTAGAGAAAATTGATTTCATAGCTCCAACTATTAGATACTGATAGCATTTATACATTTACAACCTGAGAATGATTTGAAAATCCATAAGCCTATAATTACTTATGACAAATTTCATACAGGAATATTTTAAGCCCCTAATCTGGCTGATTTCATCAGTATTTTTCTGATCCTTCTCTAGCTCTAGACAACAATAACCAATTCATTCCATGCTCTCATTTTCAGGACCTTCATGTTCCAATATTTGTGTTTCTATTAAGGCAGG